>NW_026521900.1:7807500-9007500 GCF_021234435.1 Artibeus jamaicensis
CTTTAAAGACTGTTTCAGTTTGAATGTTTAAAATACCTCCTGATCTGGGCTTTATTTTTTATTACTTTTCATCATTTTCTGTGAGTTTTCTACTATTTTAGCTGTTATTTTTATTATTCTGACACAGACTAAAGCAAAAATTACCCATTTTTATATTGTTTTTTGTATTGTCTATTTGGTTCATGTTGCTGGAAGCACTGTTTTTCTGTTAGTTTTTCTTGTCTAGATGTTATACTATCATTTACTTCAACTCTGGGCCTAAAGGACATAGGCATGTTTTAATACCCAGATCAAATGATATAACTGAGAAATCCTTAGATATAGTGTCTTGGCTTGCTGCCAGCTTGTACTACCTTCTACCTACTCCCCACTTGGCTGCTAGGGCCTCTGCTGCTGCCACTATACTGGAGCTGGGTTTTCCCTCCAGCACTCTGTAGAATCGGCAGTTGCTAGAAAATAGGGGAAAATTAGAAGTTCAAAATCAGCATCATAGACTATATGGTGTACCTAAGAGTATTCTGGAGGAATACTGTCAGAAAGAGTTCCATGGAGGTGCAAGTTATAAAGAGACAGCAGTAACAGTTACCCTGAGTTTTCATTAAGACAGTCTTATGCTCTGGTACTTAGGTGTGATTGTGTTTTTTAATATATTAAAGATAACCTTCCATCTCAGTTTTGAGGTGTATATAAACATTCACTTCAGAAGTTTTAAGTACATTCTTACAGTTTTATATTACGCTCAATTTTAGTTTATTACAGACACTAGGTTATATATACAGGGGTGGGCAAAAATAGCTTTACAGTTCATATGGAAAAAGATGTGCAGGTTATGATTATTACAATAGCTTTATTAACTCAAAAGAATATTAGTTACAACTGTAATCCTATTTTTGTCCACCTCTGTATAATAAGTAGCTAGATACATCAATCAATACACTATAGGCCCCTGGTGTTGCTTGGATTATTTCAGTAAATCTAGATCTCATTTTATTAATGAAGAGACCAAAAATGCTCTGATAAATTGGAAATAAAAGTCTTCTGAGGCTTAGAGAAAAAGTCAAGACTGCAAGTGGTAGGTGTCACATTTTTTGCCATTTTTGTTCTGTTGATGGTGTCCTGCACTAGGCAGGAGCCCTGAACTCAGAAGTCGAAAGTGAGATAGGTGCAGGATACTCAGATGTCTCTGGTCTAGGAGCTTCATAACCAAAGATAATTAGAAGATTGGTTTAGCACTTTTTCTACCAAGTGATGTGTATCAGTTTGAAAGTTGTAAGTTTAAGCCAATATTTTAAATAATTGGTCTGTAATTTCCTCCTACTCTGTTTTGCCTAGAATGGGAGGAAAGGATTTAAAATGGGATAATCAACTTCACTTTTTCCACTTTGGATTATTATAGTAAAATTTCATTATTTGACTTGAAGTATTATAAATAGTGTTGGACACTTTTATCTTCAGAAGATGAAATCTATTCATTATCCATAGCTGTCCTTTACATTAAGGTTAAAAAGTGTATTTTAAGTAGAAAAATATTTTAGTAAATATATAGACAGCTACACCAGTTTCTTCAGGGAAATTCCTATTTGTTTCAGACTTCAATAGTCAGCGAGTCAATGTTTGGAATACAGTAAGAAACTGCTAGCTATAATTTGATTGCACTGTTTACTTTGACTACCCTCTTATTTTCACATACATAGTTTTTAAAGCATTGGTTATTTTAAATCTGGCTCTTGTTTGGTGAAACATCGAAAGGCAGTTACAATACCTTTCCCACTTTTATGGTTTAAAAATGTAATTGTAACAATCAATTTTTTAATCATGCCAGCTTCCTCAGTCTTGCCTCCTCACCTTTTTTCTATTTTAAAATAAAGGCATCTTCACTTTTCATTGTTTTACTTTCCCACTTACCTTTTTTTCTTTTAATTGTTACAGAACTGTGGAAATGATGGAGGCAGAATTCTAATGTAGCACACCCTGTTTTCTAGTCTCATCTCCCAACATACAGAATGTTGTCTTAGAAGCTTAAGTTTTGATGCTACATTTAATTATTATGAGATGCTTTTTTATGGTACAGTTTTAATACTTGGCTAACATCTTTCAGTTCCTTAAAATATTAATTATTTACTGGATAGTACATCCATCTCTTGCTCTATAAAACAGATTTTAGGTATTTGGGGTCATATTTTGTTTAAACTCCAAAGTTAAATAGTGGCAGATGGACAATTCAGCATGAAAAGTAATGATTTATGTAGATACTGTGACTCTTATTTTGTGTTGGTCTGATAATAATACTTAAATTGTTGGAGGTTTTTTTTTAACTAGTTTTAGCCAATTATTTTCTACTTTTATGGAGTTTATAAGTTAATACCAATTTTATACCTAGATTTAAAAGCTTGAATGTATCATGTCTTTTTAAATATATAGGACATTTGAGCGCAGGTCTGCGAACCAGAGGATCGAGGTTCAATTCCCAGTCAGGGCACATGCCTGGGTTGCAAGCCAGTTCCCTGCAGGCCATTTCCCAGCAGGGGACGCACTAGAGGCAACCATACACTGATGTTTCTCCCCCTCTCTTTCCCCTCTAAAGATAGATAGATAGATAGATAGATAGATAGATAGATAGATAGATAGATAAATATTAAAAATATAAATATATAGTACATTCATGCTTTGTGGGAAACTGGTTTTCAGTAGCAGATTCATTTATTTAACTTTGGACCTTAATTATTACTTGATTTGAAACTTTCACTTTAATAACTAATTCGTATACTTTTCTAAATATTCAGTCATTTTAAACTTAGTTAATTTCTTTGATACCTGTCATGAATTCTTTTGTTTTTACTTGGAATTGTAGTTGAGAAAATTAAGAAAGTGACACCTGTGATGCTATTTTATGTGACATTTTAAAAGGTTATAGCAGTGGGATTTCAAGCCTTAGTTTTCTTTAGCACCAACCAGAACAGCCTGATTTTTAAGTTTGGGTTTTTTTTTTTTCCAGTTTGGCAAAATCATAGCAAAATGAGGAAAATTAATTTTGTGTTAACCTGTATTATTCTATAATTTAGGATAAAAAATAGCCAGTTTTCTCTTCAGTAAGTAAAATTGCTAAGATTTTCACTTCCCGCCATAAATGCAATGTTCAAATCCTTATCCTAAACTTTAATATGTTTGTTAATTTAAGAGTACTTGGTATTTTAACCCAATTGGTTATTTTTGAACTTAGAGTTGGGTGAGGTAGGTTAGTTAACCTGAAATGATTTGAAAGCTTAAGACTATGTCTTGCTGATTTTTTGAGTTGAGAAGATATTTTTAAGAAATTGAAAATAATCTTTTTTTTCTGACGCTAAATAGTTATAGTTTGGTATAATGTAGCAAACATAATATGTTCATTAAAGGAAAATAAACCCCAAATACTGTTATAATTACAGAGTATCAGAGAACAGATAGCAACTATGCACCTTATTTTAAAAATTGTTATCATTTGCTGTAAAACTTGGTAGATTGGAGTCTTGCTAAATTTTATTAGTAAGCAGTTACACAGAAAATTCTTTCCAGATTTGAGAAAGGAAAAGCCCTTTTCGGGTTTCGAAATTGTCTCTAAGATATCCTAGTTATAGTTGCTAATTTGATAAGAACAGAGACATAGCCTGTTTTTACTATTATCTAGACTTTTTTGATCAAGTTACTGTTTTAATGTTTAATGGGAGAAAATTTGATGGTGGAAGATGGTGGAGAGAAAATTGGGAGTTTGTGTTCTTCAGATGTAAAGATAAATTGGAGAATTACCAGCAAAATAAGGAATGTCATCAGTAATTTATGGGTTGTGATAACTTCTCTATTACTTAAGTGGAAGATACAGGAATCAAGCTAAGTATTTGCTGAAATTAAAAATTGTTCTGAGTCTTTTGCAGATAGATCTAAATCTCATGGATTTGTGCAACTGCCCTGTGATTTAGTTAGGATTTAATTCAGGATTTTAATTTTGTTTCCTAAATAAATGTACAGCTGATTTTTTTCTTCCTTTTTTTTTTTTAAGGAATCTAGGTAAAAATGGCTTATCGAACAGTAGCATTTTATTGGATAAATGTCCACCTCCAAGACCACCATCTTCACCATACCCTCCCTTGCCAAAGGACAAGTTGAATCCACCTACACCTAGTATTTATGTGAGTCTGGATTGGCTGACTAGAAAGAAATCAAATTAGTGTGTGTCTGCCTGTTTTTTATAAGATCTTGCTTTAAATCAATGTGATGCCCTTTAGGAAACAAAATTATTGGTAGCAGCTTGAATTGGGGGGGGTAAAGATGACTTCAAAAAATTTTGTTAATAGCATCTAAAACATGCCTTCTCAGCTATTAATTGTTATGATTACGTTAGAGTAGTGAGAAATACTTTGTACCGCCCCTAATTTTGAGCAGTATTAGGCAAAATCTATCTAAAAGTATAACTTTTTAAAAATAAGCTGAGTTTTATATGTGCATTCTACTAGTTCTGCAGACCTGAACATTCATTCTGTTTTAAACATCTACTAAAAAAAAAAACCAAGGTATTGTTTACCTTCAAAGAGAGTATTTGAAAATATAAAATGTCATAATATGTAATTTAAAAGCTGAATAGAATATTTAAAACTGGATATTGCTTTTACTTTATGGACAGTTAGACATCTGATATAGGATTTAAGAGTTCAGTCAAAGCAACTTTTTTTTTAATGTTTCTCCTAAATAGGCCCTCCTACCCTACCCCATTTCCTTCCATCCTCCCACTTTTACTCCAAATGAAAAAATTTTAAACTATAAAGTTTGTTTTTAGAGATTCGGTTCTGTTTTCACCTTCTAGAGGCCAAATGCGGTATTAATCCTTCCTCCAGCCAGTATTTATTGATTCTTTAGTATGTAAGGGAAGCACTGAGATAGAACTCTAACAAAACTTTTAAACTGAGGTCTCAGGTGGGGGGGGGGATTACAAAATTAAAATTTATCTTTTATGGGTCTTCAGCCTAGTTTCATTTTGGTAATATATTGTTTTAATTTTTTTCTTTTGTGGTTAAAAAAAGATATTCATAAAAATTACCGTCTTTGTCATTCATTAAATGTACAGTTTAATAGTTTAAGTATATTATTGTTGCAAAACAACTCTCAATATCTTTTTCATCTTGCAAATCTGAAATTCTATACCTATTAAAAAATAATTCCCTTTTCCACAGTCTCCCCAGTCACTAGCAATAACAACTACTTTACTTTCTGTTACTATGAATTTGACTACTTTAGCCACTTCATTTAAGTGAAATTATATACACAATTGTTTTTGTGTGTGTGGCTTCTTTTCATTTAACATAGTGTTCTCAAGTTTCATGTTGCAGCATATAAAATTTTCTTCTTTCTTAAGGTTAAGTAATACAATATTTAAAACAATCTGATTTTAGAGTTTAAATTCTATTTCTCCCATGTATTTTTGTTCAGGATATAATGGACAAGAGAGATGTATGTGGTTATATCTAATTATAGTCAGGATCAAAAGATGCAGTGATAAAATACTATAGAATGTAAAATACAAATAGTGGCACATGGGATGCATTATCAAATTGCGGTAAATAACAGATGTGTATTTGGCATAATATTTAAAGGTCTGTTTTCTAGAGATCTAACTGTATCTTTTAATTTTACAGTTGGAAAATAAGCGTGATGCTTTCTTTCCTCCATTACATCAATTTTGTACAAATCCAAACAACCCTGTTACAGTAATACGTGGCCTTGCTGGAGCTCTTAAGTTGGGTAAGCTTTAATAAGAAAAAGGAAAACTTATATGTATATTTTCTTTGCTACCTATTGCCTTTTAAAGCACAGGCAGAAACTTATTTCTATTTATTTTTTCACTTTTCCACATTTTTATTTTAATATTTTCCTGGCTGTAAGAGAGAGAGTGCATGTGTGTCAGTGTATTATTTCTTGAAACAACATGAAGTTACGATGATAATATTGGTTACTGGAATTTTTATGGGTGGTTTCTTAATTTAGCTTTAATTTTGGTCAAACTACATAGCTGTAATTTATGTTGACTAATGAAAGAAATTATTTTTATTTAGGTAGAATTCAATGCTACTAATAAATACTGTTGCCTCTTATTTGGCTCCTGGCACCCATAGAAATTAAATAAATAAGTGAAACTTTAGTACCTGCCCCTTGATTCTGCTTCCTCTGTTGGTCTCATAATGAGTAGGTCCTGGGTTTCCATATATGGTTGTGGAAGCTCTGGGTGTGCAGAAGCTCCAGTTGACTGAATTGGAGATTTTAATGGAACACCATAAAACATTTTCTTTTGTTTTTCTCCTTAAATAAAGCACTTTTAAATTTTTATTTCAAATATAATTTTTATTTATTTAACTGCCTTTATTTATTTATGAAGACCTAGGACTTTTCTCTACCAAAACTTTGGTGGAAGCTAACAATGAACATATGGTGGAAGTGAGGACACAGTTGTTGCAGCCAGCAGATGAAAACTGGGATCCCACTGGAACAAAGAAAATCTGGCATTGTGAAAGTAATCGATCTCATACTACAATTGCTAAATATGCACAGTACCAGGCCTCCTCCTTTCAGGAATCATTGAGAGTAAGTAATTACTTCCTGAAGAGTATATTATTTTGGAGATATTTTTTATTTTATATTTTAATTTGAAGGAGTATGTGACTCTTGTAAGCATCATATTATTTTATAGTTATATGAAACATAAGTGCTATCCAATTTGCCCTTAGTAAAAGTCTAAGACAACCTATAGGTCCATAAAGTAAATGTTATTACTATTTAGTGAGACACCTTCCTCAACCCTTAGATGTTCTTGTTTGGAGCAGGTTTACTTAATCCCACCATTATTGACATTTTGGGCTTAGATAGTTCTTAGTTGTGGGATGTTGTCCTTTGTATTGTAGAATGCTTAGTAGTATCGCTGGCCTCTCCCACTTAGATGCCCTTTACCTCCAACCCCAGCTCTGACAATAAAAAAATGTCACCAGACATCCTAAATATCCTATGGAAGGCAAAATTGCTCCTAATTGAGAACCACTGATATTAGAGGATTAACTAAGTCTCAAGTTTGATTTATTCTTACACAGTTCCTAGTCTTGTGCCTTCTCATTTTTCTCATTTATCAAGTTAGTATTATCTGATAACTCCCCAGGACACATCAGTGTTATTCTTACCAATCTCAGTCTGAAAGAGAAAACTGAGGGACAGGCGTAAATTATTTGAAAATATATGGAAAATTAAAAAATAAAACTTTGAAAAATGGTCAGAGGATTATTGTTAAAAGACTCATATGCCTTTCAACAATGAAGCATTACTAAAATCCTGTAGAACTGTAATAACAACTTGGTCAGCTTTCCCATGAAGTGAATATAAAACACCTGCAAAATGAGTTTATTAAATGTATTGCTGAAACTGTCTATACTACGCTACCGGTGAAATTTAATATGTGCCTGAAGTCTTTATTGTAATTCATTAGATTTGCTTATATTTGTTTAAAATTCTGCCCTGAGTTCATGTTTTCAATAAAGACAACACTTGTACCTGTAAACCATACACTTGTGCTCCTTTCTCACTACCACTCCTTATATTCTACTGAGAAATTTATCTAATAAAAACTGTCCTTTAACTTTCAGGAGTTGCAGTAAATTCATTATCCATATAAATCACTGTAGTTCAGACTTTCAAGATACTTCAACTATGTGGTAGTGTTATGGTCAGAATAGGGTAGGTAATAATAGCAGGATTCAGATATCATCAAAGGAAAATTTGGTGAAACGGTTGAAAAGCAAAGATAATAGGAGCAGAATGGACTCATAACCAAAGAAAGGGTGTGTTTTTTTGTTGTTGTTATTTTTCGTTTATGTGCTTTGGAGGCCTGAACCATATTACATGTAAAAAGTCTGACAAATGTTTAGAAACTGTACATACAAAGTGAGGGAGGCCAAAATGTCACTAAGTATTGCTAAGTTAAAACTGATAGGACATTGTTGAGCACGGGCCTGCGAACCACACGATTGTGGCCAGTCAGGGCACATGCCTGGGTTGCAGGCCAGTTCCCAGCAGGGGACTCATGAGAGGCAACCACACATTGATGTTTCTCTCCTCTCCTTCCCTTCTTTTCTAAAGATAAATAAATAAAATCTTTTTAAAAAATATCATAGGACATTGTTAAGATATAACCATATCTGTGACACAAACATTGTAAATAGTAGTAATTTTGCACTGAAAAGCACCTATATTCATCCTGTACTTAATTTCCTTACTAATGTTTTAAATGTTCTATCATTCATGCATAATTCATTGCGGAAAAAAGATATAGCCCAGGAAGACCATTTTACATTTGTCCAGAATGAAGAATTGAGAACTTCTTACCTTCCACCCTTGTATATACGAGATCTGTCCAGAAAAAAGTCCAGCCTTGTTAATATAATGATAACAGCCTGCATGACATCGATGTAACCTGGCAACCAAAGAGAGTGGACTGGAATGCTCATGCTTGAATAATGACGGCTTCACTGTACTAGTCAGTGAGGATAGTAGACTCTAGAGTGAGCATGTGTACTGTATGGCTGTTGCATCAAAATCACTGAATGAGTAAAGTAACATCTGTTTCATATTTTGCAAGAAGCTTAACATTCCTCCACAGAAACTATTCAGATGACACAGAAGATTTGGGGACAATGCAGTGAGTGCAGTGCAAATAAAAGTGTTGCACAAATGCTTAAAAAATGGTCGGGAATCTGTTGAAAGTGATCCATATTCTGGAAGGCCTGTAGCAAGCAGAACATCTGAGAATGTTGAACATGTATGGGGTACAATCAACAAAGATCAGCGACTGACAGTGCAAGAAGTAAAAGTTGATCCGGGGATTCCAAAAGCTGCTGTCTGAGATTTTGATGCTGGATCGTGGTGTGGCAAAATGTATTCCACAGCTTCTGCCACCAGAGCAGAAGGAACATCATGCTGCAGTTACTAATGATGCTGCCAGAACTGTGTGAGGTCCCAAGGTGCCTGCTTTGAAGGGGACTGAGGTGTCATTGTCTTATGTACCTTGTTTCTTGTATCTTCTTCAATAAACGTGTCTCTTTCCATAGTTCATGGCTGGATACTTTCTGGACAGACCTTGTACATACATAGCTGATACGCATGCATACATGTGTCTCTGTTACTTTAGAAATTTTATAATCAAGATTGCTACCTCTTAGGCCTCTTAACTTTCCCTGAATTTTCTCTCCTTGAAAAATGGAGCAGAAATGAGAATCTATAGTTTGTTCCTCTTATAGAAAAATTTTAATGAAGAAGAACTCTCAGGATAACATTATGGCTGATGGAAGGAGGTTGAATACTGTTGATTTCTTGGGTTTTTATGTGGTCTCCGAAGAAAATTTCATGTGGAAAAGGCACACTGAAACTTAGTTTCAAACATAGATAATACCATCAATCTAGATGTAGATTTTTCTGTTGTACATATGATGGGAAGGCTAGCTGCTTATAGAATACTAAACTGGAATGCTTTTTGCTTAATCTATAGGAAGAAAATGAGAAAAGAAGTCACCATAAAGAGCACTCAGATAGTGAATCTACATCTTCAGATAAGTAAGTTATTTTAATGGTCCACTTAGTATTTCTGTATAAAATGCATGTTTTTAATATTGTCTTTCTTTTTTAAGTTCTGGGAGGAGGAGGAAAGGACCTTTTAAAACCATAAAGTTTGGGACCAACATTGACCTATCTGATGACAAAAAGTGAGTCTTTGTAGTTGTCTGTGAACTGATGTAAAGACATATTTTTGCAAGATTGAGAATTTTGTACAATTTCCTTTTCTCCCTCACTCCTTGTCACTTTTCTTAGTTGATATACAAATTTTAGTTAAATTATGTTTGCTAGGTTTTGTAACTATTTTCTTGAACTGAAACCCTTGTCACCATGACCCTAAGTATATGCTAATTATACAATCATAACATTATATTTTATGATTAATAATATAATTTTATAAAATAGAATTATACAGCAATCATAAAAATTTAAAGTCAGTTTTTTCTTGTTTAATAATTTTTATGCTTTTTATTAGGTTTTCTGTGGGAAAGTTAAAAATTTGAGCATTTAGGTTTTTCCTATTGAAAGTAAAATATTTACACATTCAGTTATTTTTCTGATTGGAACACAAGGTTTTTGAAGAAATGGTTAACTTCTACAACTATTTGTAGCACAGTGTCACTCTTAATTTGTTATTTTGTTGCAGGTGGAAATTGCAGCTACACGAGCTGACTAAGCTTCCTGCTTTCGTGCGTGTTGTATCAGCAGGAAATCTTCTAAGCCACGTTGGTCATACCATACTGGGCATGAATACAGTTCAACTATACATGAAAGTTCCAGGAAGCAGGACACTGGGTAACTTTAATGAACTAATATAACTCCGACAATTGAAACACAGAATCAAGATATGAAATATATAAGGGAAAATCACATTATTTTCCATTTTATTTCATTTAAAAAAAGAAAGTGTGGATTACCATTGCCTAACTTTGTCTCAGTGCAGTTTATAAAATACATGATTATGTGGAGACATTACTGGACTCATCCTGGTATCTAATCTGGACTTTACCACTAACTAAGCCTGTCACTTGTGGCAAGTCACATTCTTTCTCTGGGTCTTTTTCTTCATTTGTACATTGGTTTTAGACCTGAAATTCTGTCCAGCACTGCTGTACCATTTTCTCTCTGCTGCCTTAATTGGCATGATATTTCATAGGGTAATGTTCAAAATATTTAATATTTAACAGCTCAGAAAAGTGCTAGTGGTAACAAGTTCATCTTTGCCAGTGCCTGTGAGTTGCATATTACCCTCAGGTATTTCTGTTTGCTACTTAAAACAGCCATAATTTGAAAGCCAGACTTTCTTCTTTGTTGTCTGGTTATTGAATAGTAGTTTAAGAATTGTTTTATAATAGGCCTATGCTTGCTTCTGGGTAACATAGGTCAGTGGTTCCCAGTCCTGGCTGCTCATTAGAATCTCCTGGTAAGCTTTTTAAAAAGATACAGTTGATTAATCTCTGGAGATTGTGATCTAGTCATCAGTATTTTTTTTTTAAGCTCTCTAGAAGACTCTCATGTACAAACTTAGGTTGAAGTCATTTTTACCCTCAGGCCATTTTGAAGCCTGGTTCTGTCATATTTTATCCATAGCTGGGTAAAGTAGAAACAGTTACAGAATAAATGGTAGAAGACCTGTCCACTCCCCACTCTGTTCTCACTCTAGACACCAGTGTAAATACTGAGCAAGTTATTTGAACTCTCTGGAGTTCTTTTTTCCTGTATATGTAGTATTGGATTATTTCTATTAACATGCACTTAAACTGAAAATGTCTTTCATCCAATTTGAATTATTTTATATAAATATCCTCAAATTAAAAAGAACACAGTTTTTCATTGTAAGTCAAGGGGAAAAAGTAAACTTGATAGATTACTTCTTTGTCACTGTATGCCTAGATTGTTTTAGGTTTTTGTTGGTTTGTATACAAGTCATTGTTTTTCAGAAATGTCCCGGGGAACATTAAAGAATTCCCTTAGGAAGTAGCAGTGTCCAATAGAAATATAGTACAAGTCACAGACATGATTTAAAATTTTATAATAGTCATATTTATATAAAATGAAATAGGTGAAATTAATTTTAATCCAGTGTAGACAACTATTATTTCAACATGTAATCAGTATAAACATTATTGGGGTATTTTAGGCATTTTTTCATGTTAAGTCTTCAAAATTAGGTACGTTATAGTTTATCACACATCTTAGTTTATATTAACCACATTTCAAGTAGTTATTGTATTGGATGACTGAGTCTTAGAAGAAATATTGAGTTGACCCTTAAAGTGTTAATTCACTTCAAAATTTTTTAAAGATTTTGTTTATTTTTAGAAAGAGGGGAAGGGAAAGACAAAGAGAGGGAGAGAAACATGAGTGTGTGGTTGCTTCTTGCACACCACCCCTACTGGGGACCTGACCTGGCATGTGCCTTGACTGGAAATCGAACCAGCAACCCCTTGGTTTGGAGGCCAGCACTCAATCCACTGAGCCACACCAGCCAGGGCTAATTCAGTTCCAATTTAAAAAAAATTATTTTGAATACTTTTTTTATGGGGCAGACACTTGGTTCCTGGAGTTACATAGATAAATAAATGTTACCTGCTTTAATGGACTTTATGGTCAGTCATGTATGTTCTAAACTATAGAGATGCCCTCAGGCTCTACCCTAAAATAGTTTTAGTTAGATAGTGAGGTCCCAGTGTTCTAATTTTAATTAGAGCTAAATTTTATTTGGAGTCTGTATGCCATGAACAATTCCAACCATTTACCCATGGTAAGAGATATTTGTAAATATTAAGAGTACCATCTTCATATTGTACTATAATATGTAAAAATAAACAATAATAAAAGACTCAGGGTGTGATGAGAACACAGCTACATTTTTTTTGTTGTTGAGGTAAAATTCACATAAAATTAACTATTTTAAAGTGTGCAATTCATTTGCATTTAGTTATTCACTGTGGTGTGTAGCCATCACCTCTATGTAGTTCTAAGACATTTTCATCAGCTTAAAAGGAAACCCTGTACCCATTAACCATTCAGTCTGCATTCCCCACTTTCATCAGCTCCTGGCTACCGCTATAGCAGGTCCTCAGTCCTTTTACTCAGTGTCATTTTATTATAACTCTTGTTTATATTAGCCTGTGGTAAAATTGGTTTCATTATACAACATTTTGCCACAGTTCTGAATCTATCAATGATGGTGAGGACTTACTATAGTCTGCTTTCTGGCTCTATAGATTTACTTGTTCTGGATGTTTCATATAAATGGAATTGTACAGTATGTTGCCTTTTGTCCTTGCTTCTTTCATTTAGCATGTTTTTGAGGTTCATCTACATTGTTATCAGTGTTTCATTTTTTATAGCCAAATTCTATTCCATTGTAGGGATGTAGAACATTTTGTTTATCCATTCATTGGTTGATAGACATTTGGGTTGTTTCACATTTTGGTGTTATGAATAGTGTTTCCATGAACATTCATATACAAATATTTGTTTGCATACCTATTTCTAGTTCTTTTGACTATAGGTATACCAAGCATTGGAATTGTTGGGTCACGTGGCATTTTTACATTGAACTTTTTAACTGCTGAACTGCTTTTCACAGCATCTATACTATTTGGATATCTTGCCAGCAGTTTACTAAGGCTCCAGTTTTCCCACATTCTTACCAGCCAACACTGATGATTTTTAGTTTATCTTCTTATGGCCAACACATCTAGAGTGGTTTTTCAGTTGTGGTTTTAATTTTTATGTACTTGTTGGCCATTTGTATATCTTCTTTATAAAAATATCTATTCAAGTTCTCAGTTCATTTTTAATTGAGTAGTTTGTCCTTTTGTTGTTAAATAATGGGAGTTTTTTATACATTCTGGATATTAGTCCATTATCAGGTAATGATTTGCAGATATTTATTTCTCTTCTATAGTTTGTTGTTTCACTCTTTTCATGGTGTCCTTTGATGTACAAAGTTCTTAATTTTAATGAAATTCATCTTATCTATTTTTCCCTTGGTGGTTGATGCTTTTGGTGTCATACAATGTAGGGGGCAGCGGTGGTGGTAAAATGGGTATAACTGTGCTTGAATAACAATTAAATAAAAAGAGAAAAAATATTCCATGTGCACTGGTGAAAAAAAAAAGAAACCATTGTCAAATTCAGGGTCATAAAGATTTACCTTGATGTTTTCTTCTTGGAGTTTTCATAATTCTAGCTCTTATAATTTGATCTTTGATCCATTTTATTTTTTAAATTTTTAAAAAAAATTTATTTATCTTTAGAGAGGAAGGGAAGGAGGGAAGGAAAGAAACATTAATGTATGGTTGCCTCTTGTGAGTCCCCTTCTGGGAAATGGGCTGCAACCCAGGCATGTGCCCTGACTGGGAATCAAACTGCGATTGTGTGGTTCGCAGGCCCGCGCTCAGTCCACTTCTTCGATCCATTTTAAGTTAATTTTTTGTATATGGTATCAGCTAACAGTCTAAAACTTCATTCTTTTATATATGGCTATCCAGTTGTCTCAGTACCATTGTCAGAAAGACTATAATCTTTTCTGTATTGAATAGTCTGGGCACCCTTGTTGAAAATTAATTGACCTTGGATATATGGATGGTTGATTTTGGGAATCTTGATTCTGTTCCACTGGTTTATATCTGTATGTCAGTACCACACTGGTTTGATTACTATAGCTTTTTGAGGTAAGTTTCAAAATTGGGGAGTGTGAATCTTACCACTTATGCAGTGACCTTTATTGTAGTTGCTTATATCTCACAGTGCTTTGGGTTACTGTAGTGTTGTTTCATTTCAGCCTAAAAAACTCTACAGCCTTTCTTTAAAGGGTATATTGACTAGTGACAAACTTCTTCACCTTTCATTTATGTGGGAATGGCTTAGTTTCTCCTTTTATTTTTGAAGAATAGTTTTGTCACATATAAAACTCTTGGATAATATATTTTTTTGTTTCAGCAATTTAAGTGTGTTATCCTACGTGCATTTCTGGACTCCATGGTATCGGATATGAAATCAGCTGTTCATTTCATTGATGATCCCTTGTATGTGACAGATCACTTTTCCTCCTTTCAAGATTTTCTTTGGTTTTCTAGTGTTGGTTATAATGTGTCTTGGTGTATGTCTCTGAGCTTTTCTTACTTGAAGTTCCTTGAGATTCTTGGACGTGTAGATTCATGTATTTTATCAAGTTGGAGTTTTTAACCATCATTTCTTCAAATATTCTTACTGCTGTTTTCCTTTAGGATTCCCACAATGCCTATGTTAGTATTTTAGATAGTACCCCACGGGTTCCTTAGGCTCTTCTAATTTTTCATTCTGTTTTCTTCTCAGAACAGATAGTTCATTTGACCTACATGTGTTCGTTGATGTTTTTTCTTTAGCCTGCTCAAGTATGCTTTTGAAATCCACTAGTAAATATTTCAGTTATACTTTCACCTTCAAATTTGTATTTCTTATTATCATTTGTCTCTTTATTGATAATATCTGTTGAGACATTGTTCCCTTTGGTTCTTGCCCATGGTTTCCTTTAGTTCTTTAAACATATTTAAGATAGTTGATTTAAAGTGGTTGTCTAGCCCTGGCTGGGGTGGCTCAGTTGGTTGGAGCATCGTCCTATGCCCCAAAAGGTTGCAGGTATGATCCCCTGTCAGGGAGTATACCTACGTTCCGGGTTCAATTCCTAGTCAGGGCATGCATGTATGGCAGGCAACGAATTGATGTTTCTCTCTCTCTCTCTCCCGTCCTCTGTCTCTAAAATCAATAAACATATCTTTGGGTGAGGATTTTTTTTTTAAAGTGTGCGTCTAGTAAGTACTATGCCTGTACTTTTCCAGGAATAGTTCTTGTTAACTAACTTTCTTAATTTCTTTCACTTTTTTTGCTTGCTTTCTTGCTTTTTCTGACAGGGACATACTTGTTTGTTTCTTTGCATGCCTCTTCTATGTTGAAAACTGTTTTGTTTACTTATTTTTTTAATTTTTTAAAGATTTACTTTATTTATCTTTAGAGGGGAAGGGAAGGAGAAAGGGAGAGAAATATCAATGTATGGTTGCCTCTCGTGAGTCCCTCGTGAGTTCCCTGCTGGGAACTGGCCTGCAGCCCAGGAATGTGCCCTGGCTGGGAATCAACCGCGATCATGTGGTTCGCAGGCCCGTGCTCAATCCAGTGAGCTATACCAGCCAGGGCTACTTACTTATTTTTAATAGCTGTATTCTCTCTTGGATGTGGACCCTGAAGTTTTGGTTCCTTCAGTGTAGTGCTCTGCTAGTGTTTTGTCATTTTTAATATTATGAGGTAGCAGTTACAGAATTCAGATTCTCCTTCATCTCCAGGGTTTGTTGTTGTTGCTTGTTGTGGGCTACAATTGTCTACTTGTTTTTTGTTTGTTTGTTTGTTTAAGATTTTATTTATCTTTAGAGGGGAAGGAGAGAGGGAGAGAAACATCAATGTATGGTTGCCTTTCGTGCGTCCCCTTCTGGGAACTGGGCTGCAACCCAGGCATATGCCCTGACTGGGAATCGAACCGCGATCCTCTGGTTCACAGACCTGCGGTCAATCCACTGAGCTATACCAGCCAGGGCCATGTCTATTTGTTTAGTGGCTTTTGTATACTGTTTTTGCAGATAGTGTATTTCTTGTCATGTGTGGACACTGAAGTCTTTTTTTCTGTCATCTCAGCAGTTAGCCAGTATCGTGACAGAGGTTTTCCTTAAATGCTCGATGCCCGAAAATGAGAAAGGAAGGAAAGTGGAAAAAACAGAAAGAAAAGGGGGAAAAATAATTCTCTTTCAATTCCCTCCTTCTGTACTTAGCCACACTGCTTACAGCTCTGGTTTAGTCTCCTTGCTTGTGCTGAGCTTAAAGATCAACAAGAGGTTAAAGTTTATTGTATTCTTAGGTTTTTGTTTTTTAGCTTGTTTACTACCCTGGTACACATGTGGCTTTCTAAATTCTCCAATATACATAGGAACTTTACAAAGAATTTATTCCCCTCAAATCTCACTCCCCAGGTTTTCCTCTTGGGCCTTTGTATTTCTTTTGTTTGCCCCAAGGAGGTATTTTGTTGTTGTTTGGGTTTTTGTTTTGTTCAAACCCCCCCCCCCCCCACTCCTGGTAGCATCAACTTGTGTATTAGTTTCTGAGTGTTGGGGCGAACCTTCTCCACTGAGACACTTGCTCTGCTAGACTTCTGAGGTACATGAAACAAAGAGAAGCCCTTTGTGTCAGTCTTTTGGGGAAACTCCAGTCAGGGCAAAACAGAAAAATATAATTCTTTGGGAACAAGATCCGCTCTGCTCCCTCCAGAACAAGGGACACTCACACTGTGAACACAGACCACTGTTTTTAAGTCCAGTACTATACCAGTGATGGGGATGGGTAAAAAGGTGACTTAAAATGTTACGAAAAATTCTTAACATGTTTAAGTTGCCTTTTTCTGGTCAAGAATTCTCTTGATTACTGTAAACTTTGACTGTCATTCAGAGTTCCGGTAAGATTAATTCTGACAGTTTTTACTATGGTGTGTGTTTGTGTGTGTTTCTGTTTCTGGAGAGTTCCCCCAGAGTTCTCTGCTTGACACCACTCCTGCAGAACATTTTGAAAACCAAACTCCTTGTCTCTTTACTGATGTCCTAATACTACTTCTGAGAAATGGGGGTTAAGTCCACAAGAAAGAGGCTGTAATGTTATCAATAATAGCTAATATTTATTACCTACCATTTATTAGGCACTGTTTGAAACAGTCATTATTTCAACGATTACACAAAACAACACAGCAATTTATTGTAATCATTATTATGTAATCTTACATATAAGGAAACTGAATCACAATGAGTTAGCAAGTTACCCAGATTCACATAATGACTAAGCCAGGGAGCCTGGCTCAAGCTCCTAAGCTTTTAACCACAGACTGCCTTCCATAGAGGTTCTTTTTACTGTGTAAAGTTAGGAATTGATCAAACTCAGCTCTAAAACTAGACTTGACACACACCAAAAAAATACTGTGATGATAACTGAATACTACTCTAGTTTTTCTGTTGAACATTTCTAAGGTTTTGTTTCTAAAGATACATTTTCTATAAAATACAGTATGCTGATTATTTTTTTCTTTTTATATTTTAGGTCATCAAGAAAATAACAACTTCTGTTCAGTTAACATAAATATTGGTCCAGGTGACTGTGAATGGTTCGTTGTTCCTGAAGGTTACTGGGGTGTTCTGAATGATTTCTGTGAAAAGTAAGTTTCCAAACTAAATTTCCTTTAAACATAGTTATTTAAAAACAGTATTGTAAAGGGCAGCTTACTAAAGGTGGATGGGATGTCCTAATACATGTAACCAGTTTTCACTTACCGGTCAGCAGAAAATCCATTTAAAATGTTTTGGTTGCAAGCCTATCATTTTGTGTTATTGGGATTATTTTAAGATACCTTGAAGCCACTTCATGCAATTGTAGTAGTCTTGAATTTAAAGGGTAGAAAAATGAGTTGTTTATTTAGGGTCATTAAACAGTTGATACATAAGTACTTATTCATATGAAAGGTTTATATTCCAAGAAAAATTGTTTTTGCTATAAATGGTTTTAGAAGTGGAAGAAATTCTGTAATTGAGCACCCTCATAGATTATTAATAACTCATACTTGGACATAGTACTCTTTGCTATATCATTATGATACAAATTCTTTTTAAAACTACCTAGTCTGGCAGCTTTTTCTATAAAGGAATATTACAAAATTTAATCAGCTATTTCAGATTTTGTTTTCTGTAATTGAAAGAACTCACCTGGTGTAAGTGTTCCTTTCCTAGAATCCTAGAAATAACCTTCATTTATTTGTTTATCTTGTGTTAAAGGTTACCCTTATACCTTAGGATTGTTTTTATTTAAAAAAAATTTTTATGGATTGATTTTTTTTGAGAGACAGACATCGATTTATTTTTCCACTTATTTATGCGTTCATGGGTTGATTCTTGTATGTGCCCTGACCAGGGATTGAACCTGTAACCTTTAGTGTATCAGCGGTGATGCTCTAACCAACTGAGCTACCTGGACAGGGCATTTTCATTAGTTTAAATTGAAATGTTTATTTAAAAGGAAACTCATTCTCTCTTTCTTTTTTTAAAGTACTCCATTGTGTAAGCATCTGGCATTTTCAGTTAGTGATAACATTAGAAAATTATTATGGTTAATATATTCAGTTTTAATCCCCCATTTCAATTAAATAAAGGGAGAAAGATGCCAAAAACATTTATGTGTGTGATATTTTAAAAACCAAACCAGTTATATACATAGTCCACATACCTTATGATTTTTTAATTAGGGGTTAAAAAATCTTTTTCTGTAAATACCTAAATTTAATAAGAAAAATAAATACAGTTGCAAAACCATATTAATCTCAAATTTCCTATATGTAAGCAAAAAGTAATCGCCTTTTATTGTCTTTGTCTTTAAACACATAGGTTTCTCCTTCAGTGTAAGAAAGGCAAAGATGTGGAATTTTAAGGTTTCACATGCTTTGATGAAATCATCTACTTTAATTTGTATTTAATTTTATGGATCAGCAACCTGGTAGTAGCAGAGAAAGAATAGTGTAATATAGGAAATCTCTACTGTGCTATACAAAGATTTTTATTTCTTAAACTTTGAGATAGTGTATATTGTTGCAGCTGCAGTACAGCAATTCATGTATTTTTGAGTAGGGATTGACTATTTTTAGGATTTCATTTTCTTTCCTATCTAAATGGAAAGGTAGCCTGGGAACAAATAATGTCTAAAAATCTTGAACTTGGGGATGATAATAAAAATTCCAGGTTAGTATAAAGAGCTAGGTAAATTTAACTAAGTTGCAGAAATAGCACTCACTACCTTAGCGTTTCAGTATAATTTGTTTTGCCTAAGGATGATTTTATACTGACCAGTATTGACCATGTGTGTAGTTTGTTTCATGACTTTAAATAATACCTATCTTGAAGTAACCAATCATTTTGAGTAAATGATAAAAAGGATGTTTGCTGTTTTATAAGTTTGAGCTTGGTTTTTGTTTTTGGTGTCTTTTTTTTAAACACTTACTTGATAATTTGGTAATCTTGCTTTTGGATAGAAAGTTTTCACCAATTATATGACAGCAACATAGGGTGACGTAGAGCTAGGATTTGTGTTTGTAGCCATATTTTGCTTTATAGGCAAATTTTTCTGTACTATATCTTCTTAGCCGTAACACAAATGGTAAGCCAGTCCTTATCCCCTTGCAATTAGGCTATTCTTGGCGGTCTGTTCTAGATTTTCAAGAGCAGCCTTGGTTTTTTTTGGTTTTGGTTTTGGGTTTGTTTGTTTGTTTGTTTGGGAAAAAGTAAGACTAAGAATCCATCTAGATTACAGATTGGTAAGCTTTTCATAAAGGTCCAAATAATAAATATTTTAGGCTTTGCAGTTCATATAGTCTCTGTCACAGTCATGTCATTGTAGTATGTAAACAGTCATATCATATGTAAATTAAGGGTAATGTCATTTCTTTAATAAATTAAATTTTCATTTACGAAACTAGGCAGTGGGCTGGATTTTCTAACCCTTGATATAAACAAAAAAATGACATTTAAACCATGAAAATAATTTAAATATATACTTTATCATATCCTTTTGCACAAGACACATAAATAAAGTGAAGACTAGTTCTTAGATCTTAAGCAAAGGAGCTTTCCACTCTGGAAGTTTTTCATTCCCCAAAATGTAAAATCTAAAGTATAAAAAATTCTAAATTGAATTCTAAAATTCTAATTCTAATTTGAATTCTAAAATTCAAAATTCTAAATTGAATTTTAAAAAACTCTTTAGTAGAAGTTGCTACATAGTTTAAAAATATTTCATATTATATCATGATCAAGTAGAATAACAAGAAGCTAGGTTTTAAAGTGAAAGCTTAATGATGTGATCTTTAGAATGTTTCCAAAGTATACAGGTGTTGGTGGCAACAATATGGTTACTTGTGCATGTGTGTGATTGTTCCTTTTTCATAGTCAACCAGTCATGAAAACTGTACAGAGATTGACATCCTGTCTCCTTTTTCTGCTTAAGATTCATGGAGACCATCTCTATTTTCTACTTTACCTCAGAAATAGAAGTTCCTAGTACTTAATATTGGCCATAGTATTTCTGTTTGTGAATTTAAATAACTTGATGTCTACTCCACCTTCCATTACCTTTTAGTACTCAGTACTCCAGAGAGAAGGGTCCAGTTGAAATAGCCTTTAGTAAAGTGAAATGACAAGTTAATGTGTATAAGTGTTGCTTAAAAGTAGTTTTGTATGTCATTTGGATCTTTAAAAAATCATCTTAAGGTAGTAGTACTGATATTTGGTTAAGTCATCCAGAACTTGACTGTAATTAACTTTACTCACTTTATATATGGCAGTTCTTACTATACAAGCAATTAAGTTTCAATGCAATGAGTGAGCATATTTTTAAAACTTTTGACATTGTCTTCCAGTCTTGTAAGGAGCTCATTAAAATACTTGATCCATTTGCATTATTTTTTCTTATTTCAGAAATAATTTGAATTTCCTAATGGGTTCTTGGTGGCCCAACCTTGAAGATCTTTATGAAGCAAATGTTCCAGTGTATAGGTTTATTCAGCGACCTGGAGATTTGGTCTGGATAAATGCAGGCACTGTTCATTGGGTTCAGGCTATTGGCTGGTGCAACAACATTGCTTGGAATGTTGGTCCACTTACAGGTATTTTAAAGAATATGCTAAAAAAAGTTTAATTTTTAAGGGATTGTAACTGATAGGTCTTTTTTTTTTCTTGGAATATACCCTACTAAAAATTGGAAGAAGAGTCTCCTTGAATAAAATTTTAATTTTGTCGCACAAGAAATTAAATTCAAGTTAAATAGAAATTCAAGACTATAATTCTCAGCAAATAACAAATGTATGTCTTTATATACAAGAAAAAATATATATATATAACAATAGACATTTATTATTTCTCATACAATAGTCCAGAATTGGTATTTGTGGTCAGTGGGTGGCTTTCCTCCATGCGATGCTTAGAGTGCTTTGTTTGTCTTATAAAAGAAACCCTTTATGGGAGAACGCAGAGTAGAATAGTTGCTCATTCTTTTTATCTGGCATCCAATGAATAGCCCTATAAGTCAGATTCCATTTGGATAATGCCTGCTTTCAGGCAGTAGATAGTTGAGATTAAGAACATGGCCTTTGGAGCCAGAAAGCCCTGGATTAGGACCAGAACCTGGCTCTGCAACTTGGGCAAGCTATATAACCTCTCTGGGCCTCAATTTTTTCATCTGTATAATGAGGATAATAAAATTAAAAAGGTGATGCTAAAGATTAAATGAAATAATGTATTAAAATAGCTCATCAATGCCTGGCACATAGTTATAAGAAGCACTCTTTACATGATCGCTGTTATTATTACTATAATTACCAGAAAAAAACATAAAATTATTTTTGTAATGTTTTGAGATTTTCAGAATTGGTGTTGATGGTATCACCCAAGAAGGTGATAATGGTTATCTTCATATATTTTGGTACTTTGGTGCTTTATAACTTTTTTTTTTTTCCTAGCCTGCCAGTATAAGTTGGCAGTGGAACGGTACGAATGGAACAAATTGCAAAGTGTGAAGTCAATAGTACCCATGGTTCATCTTTCCTGGAATATGGCACGAAATATCAAGGTCTCAGATCCAAAGCTTTTTGAAATGATTAAGTAAGTGCTTTCTAAAACTGCTGTAGTCCCTCTCGTTTGGGGGAGTGTTAACTATTCAGTACTCTCCTCCTCACCCCAATAGAAATATGTTGACATCAAATGGTCCAGAAATCTAGAAAAATATAATACAAGAGTCCACATGTGAAAAGTATTTTTCCCTTCCAAGTAGTCAGTACATTGTGGTATAAAGAGGATCAAAGGCATACAAATGACTTTCAAACCAGTAGATTCACAAACCTGTGCTTCCTCACTACCTTCTGAAGTACCTGATTCCTAGAAGAACTTTAGTTTTAATATTGAAAGATAGCTCTTAATATTGGGGTAGGAAATGACATCACAAAATACTTGCTGGTGCAGAGAAATTAGCATTTAATACAGGGATTTGAATAAAATGTTAATTATTTTAATGTTTTAAATGAAATCATCTGCCTTATAATGGTCCCTGTTTTAGCTGCTTTAAATATGTAATGCAAGTTACTTGAATACTTACATCTTAGTAAGCTTCTAAATTATTGTAAGTTTCCTAGCTATTTTGTAAATCTGTCTACAAGTAACATTTTCAAATATAGTGCCATATATATATATATGGCACTATATTTGAAAATATATGTATATATAGCAGTGTTTCCCTAAGTTGTGTTTTCTACCATTACTACCTGTGCCTCTAAAAGGTAGGGAATTCTGGTCAGAGAAATATGGGAAATGATGGATTAGGTGAAGTTCCATTCTTTTTTTATGAAATGTTTTAAAGACTAAGTGTTGGTGTATTTTGTGAATGGGGAATAGGATTATAATGTATTGTATTTCTCTAACCTATTTTGTTTGACCATTATCTTTTGAAGACTTGATCTCCTCAGAAACTCATCTTGGAATACACTGCTTTATACTCACTGATAAAATAAACATGTCTTTGTTAAAATAATACTTAAGTATTTTTCCTGCAGCTATATTAATTTGGTCAGACTGTGTTGCTTTTAAAATATTGTCTTTTCAAAGTAATCATGACTTATTAAAATGATTTCAAGCCTAAGTCTAAAATTTTATTCAAACAAAAATTGTGTGGCTAAGATAGTATGCCTATGGATTATCTTATCATACAGTCCTTTATCAGTTGCACTGTTTTTTCTAGTCCTGGGCAGAAGTGGTAGGAGGTAACAGAAAGTAACAAAAACTAAATCATAGCAAAGCCATGTACAAAGCCTTGAAAAAATATAATGCTCTATGCATGTACTTGGTGGTGGGGTATTGGGGGGATAGGCTGTTATATCTCAGAATAGTATGTGGTTATAAATAGTAAATTCAGGGTTTCTTACATGGAAAATATTGTCTGAAGTCACTAAAGATGTTTAGTTAAGTTGGAGATAGACATAATACTAGAGGTTAATTCAGATCTCCTGAAGGTAAAGTGATGGTATAGAAACCATTTATTCAACAACTATATACAATGAAAATAACTCATTGCATTTCAGATAGATTGGGATTTTATAATTGTAAAGGATTTTAAAGGTCATTTGAAGGTTATTAAGGTCCTATTTAATGCAGTAATCCCTTCTATAGCGTTCATAACTTGTTGGTCATCCAGCAACATCTTGAACCTTTTCATTACTTCACTGTAATTCTTGAAGATTCTTTGCAAACTGGCCTAAAATCTACTTGACATTTGGTCCCAATACCCTAGAATGAATCCCATTCAACAGGTGTTTGAGAAGAAGCTCTATGCCAAACATTGTTCTAGGCACTGATGATAGATATACTGGAGTGGAAGTTAAAATCCCTTCCCTCAGAGGACATAATTTCTTAGTGGAGTAAGACAGAGATCTCCAGATAGATAATTAAATTACTGATAAGTAATATGAATAAGACAAAATAGATAATATTTGGGTTGGGGGTACGGTGAGAGTGCTGCTTTTTTTAAAGTGGTCAGGAAAGGTACTTGAGAAGGTGAGTTTTGTGCTTAGACCTTAATAATGAGATGGAATCAAATATACAGAGATCTAGGAGTACAACATTTCAGGCACAGGGAACAACTTTGGCATGTTTACAGGACAAAAAGGCCAGTGTGCTGATGGCAGAATTAGAGAAAGAAAGAGGGGTGGCAGTTGGCAGTAAGCTCAGTGAAGTAAACAGGAACTAGATTGAACATGGACATTTCCATGTTCGGACATGGACATTTAGGACATGGTAGGTTTCTGTATTAGTTCTGGATGTTACAGGTTACCATTAGAGGATTTTAAGCAGACAAGGGATAGGTTCTAATTTAAACTTTAAGAAAATCTGGTTGCTTTGTAGACAATAGATTCCAAGGGGCAAGGTTACAAGAGGGGACAGTTCAGAGGCAATTTTAACAGGACAGACGAACCCAGACAGATATTTTTTACCCATGAGGGTGGAGAGAGAGATCAAACTATGGACTGTGGTGGAGCTGAAGTTCAAAAGACTTGCTCATAGATTGGGTGGTAGGGAAAGAGAAAAAGGCGAGTTCATTATTGTAGTCTGTTCTTCTTCTTACCTGGTCTTCATTGATTTTAAACAATGTTTACCTCTGTCACCTTTTCCAAACATCCTTTTAAGTTATTATTGTCCCTCTTAATATTTGAAATGTTGAGTGTTGACACTTTTATCATCTTTGTTATAAAGTTGTCTGTTATTGAAATTGCATACACATAATTTGGATATTTTTTCACCAAAAATCACTGGTGGTACTGTTGTTCCTCATACCTTCCTTACATTTTTAAATACCTTACTTAAATGCACTTACATATTTATCTTACTCCATTTTTACCCTCCATTACAGAATGTCCAATCACTTAAGTCTTGATTTTATTCCTTCTTATACTGACAGTTCTGCACCCATCTTGTATCCTCATGAGATGTGATTGGCATAGTCTTTTTGTTATACTGATTGAAAATGTTAATCATAAATCCAGACCCCTGAGCTTGCTTTATGTACTTCCTTTTTAAAAGTCAGTCAGCTATTGCTAAAAATGTACTTTTCATCAGTTAACAATACTCTCTTTTATTTGTACTTGCTTTCATTTGTACTTTTTTCACTTAATTACTTGCCAACTGTATCCAAGGCTCTGGGCTAAGCACTGAGAGAGTGAGAGAGAGAGTGTGTGTGCACGCAAGAAAGAAAGAGAGAGATGTGTATATCTAGTATAGATTCTGTCTTCAAGTAAAAGTTTGTACATGTAAGTAAATATACTGAAAAAGTACAACAGCTGATCCACTGGATTCTTTCTAGGCCCAGAGAGCCACAGAAATCTGTATTTTGGGAGGCAGATATGTTATGTGTAGGGGGAAGATGTGGAGGTAGGGTGAGAAAGTTTTCATGGGTTTTTAACTAGTATGATCTAATTTGGGTTTCATAAAGATCTACTTTCTAGTATTAAATAAATAGAAGCTTCTGGATGATAAGAGAGAAGAGTGAGTCAAAGTATCTTTGGGTTTTCAATTCTGAACTCTACATGGCTTAGTACCTGTTAATAAATCAAGCTTGATATTTAGCCAAGCAATAAGCAAAGTACTCCCCAAACTATTTCATTTATACCTCTTAGCATCCCAAGGTTACCCACTTGGTTAGAACCAGAATTTAAGCCCATATCTGCCTTATGTAAAACCCACTTGTATGTATCTGTGCCACAGGATTTTGTTTTGGGGCAAGGGCAAGATTGAATAATCAGTAAAATAATTGGAAAGAGCTGTTTAACAGAGGCTGTAGGAAATACAGAACTCTTAGACAGCAATCAAAGTCAGAGCTGACTGGCCAGGGAGTCTTCTATCTAGTGGTTTATGATTGCCTTGAAAGAAAGAAGAGGATTCTGGGGACACAACTTGGGAAATTCATCTATTGAGTATTTAAGAAAAGCAAATAGTTGAATTAAATAAAGGTCAGAAGAGAGCATGGAGAATATACTGTTACAAAAATAGAGATGAGGTCTTTTTTTCCACAAGCTTAGTTTTTACTGGAAAACTGTAGCCACATCATTTCTTTGGTCCTCAAATCTGGTGTCCTGCTGCTCTGGCTGGTCTAGCTCAGTGGATTGAGCGCCAGCCTGTGAACCAAAGGGTCATCAGTTCAATTCCCAGTGTAGGGCACATGCCTGGATTGTGGACCAGGTCCCCAATAGGGGACTCGCCAGAGGCAACCACACATTGATACTTCTCTCCCTGTCTTTCTCCCTTTCTTCCCCTCTGTCTAAAAGTAAATAAATAAAATCTTCTTTAAAAAATCTAATATCCTGCCAACAAGGGTATTGATTTGATCTGGCTTCTGTGAGCAGTACCAATTCTCTCTTTTTTGTAATCTTCACCCAAGGACATGCTTACTGATTTTATAGAGGGAGGGGGAGAGAAACATACTAACTAGATCGGTTGCCTCTTGTACATGCCCAGACTGGGGATGGAACCCGCAACCTAGTCACATGCCTAACATGGAACCAAACTCATGGCCTTTTGGGTTATGGGACGATGCTTCCGCCAACTGATCTAGACTACCAATTCTTAAGAAATGGTATTCTCTCTTATCATTTCTTCCCTGTGCTTTGAGTCATTTTCTTCATCCCCTGTTCACTCTACCATCCCTAGAAATGTGGCTTTCTACCTTTAATATGTCCCTGTCACTTCTTGCTGAGGTCACTAGTGACCAACTATTTTAAGCACATTAAGGCAGAAATATAAACTTTCTTCAAAGTCCTCATTTATACCTCAAATCCGGCCCCCACTTAACCTTGTCAGCCATTTCTCCCAATGCTGCCTTGAGACATGTGCTTGAATTTTCTATTTATTTTTATCACCCTCTTTCCTATTTTAAACCATCTTTAATATGGACTGCAACTTTTACACCTCCTCTCTTTTTTCTCCTTTCAATTGTATTTTAGTAAGCATAAATTCAGTATACATTAAGCATGTGAGTTGTATAGGCTATTTAAAAATATATATCAGATACAAGAAGTATCTCACTGATACTTCAGTGGAATGGAGAGGAAACACAAATACAGTTCTCTTCCTTAACTTCCTCCCTGTAAGTTACTGTTTTTAAGTCATAAATACTGTGAATCTATCTACAATGTATGTTTAAGTTTTCACGTTAAGTGATAAGTCTGCCCAGTCAAAAAGAATACAAGCAAAATTTGCCTTGTGCCTTCTCATCTACTCAGCTGACTTAGTGAGCTCTACCCAATTCTTTTCACTCTTTTTTATTTCTTTAATACTTACTGTGAATTGAGCCAATGCTCAGGTATTGTGCTATGAGGTAGAAATATTTGATGACCTCTCTGGCACTTAAATGGGAAATAGTCAGAACATTAAAATACATGATCTTTATTATAATGATGGAAAAATTTGTTTTAAAAAAATGTACAGAGCCCTGACCAATGTGGCTTAGTGGGCTGGGCATTGTTCCTCCAACACCATGATCACTGGTTCAATCCCTGGTCAGGGCACATTCCTGGGTTGCGGGTTTGGTCCTAGGTTAAGGGGCATATGAGAGACAACCGATCGATGTTTCTCTCTCTCTCTCTCTCTCTCCCTCTCTCTCTCTCTCTCTCTCCCCCCCCTTTCTCTCTCCCTTCCCCTCTCTCTAAAAATAAATAAATAAAATCCCATTTTAAAAAATGGGAGAAGCACAGAGGGAGGCATTTCTGAAAGAGGGGAACATTCAGGAAAGGTTTCATAAAAGCACTACAGTTCCATAATTCCTTATCCTAAACCCCTTGGGCCAAATGTGTTTTGATAGTTAAAAATCTTAGGATTTAGTAAGGTAATGAAGTACATTTACAATATATTTTACCTTCCCAACAGGGTCTGTGGCAGTATCCTAGAATCAAACACTTTAATATTTCTGCAGTAAAACATATAGTCACTCTGATGAGCTAGGTGAAAACTATAAAAAGCCTCAGGTCAAGTTTCAACATCAAATGAGTTTATGAAAAATTTGTAAGTTTGTAGTAGATTATGAACCTGTATTTATACTAAGTGATTTAATAATGGGAAATGATGTTATCTCCTATTGTCACCTACTATCCCTCCTTATTTTGAGAATGAATTACTTGTGATTAAACCAGTCAATATCATTCTTTATTTTTTTCTTTGCATTTTCAAAATCAAATTGGGTCTTTTAGAGCCCTGCAATTTCATAGCATCCTTTAAGTCGTTGAGTAAATCTCCTTCAATTTTTACATCCTAATTGTTTTACTAAAATACACTAATCTTTATATTCCACATTCTTCCAGATGCCTCCTACATCACTGTGATTCAAGAGAATATTCATTATTTTGATTACTTCTTTCATTTCATAGTGCAGTGAACTTGACTTAAAAAGTTCACACCCTAAGTTCACACCCTGACTCGTTAGGAAAATTTTAGTGGAAGCTCAAGGCATAATTTCTTTCTTGATTTCCTTTAACTGTTTAAATGAAAAATATTTTTTTTACACATACCCCATATATCGCAAGCAAACTTAATTTCTATTTCTGTAGACAAAACTTTTAAATGTCCCTCAGGTTTAAGGCCTACCTGTTAGTTATTGAGTTTTCTGGATCATTAGCTATTTTTAAAGTACAGCAGTCTCATACACAGAAATGAATTAAGGAAGACTTATAAACAAACATAAGGCTGCTGATCTGTTTCTTTAACTCATTGAACTATGATAGTTTTTCTGTGTTGATATAACTTATTTTCCTTTAAAATATATAAAATTTGCATATTATGCATAGCTACATGCCCACAAAAGTTGTTCACCCTTTTCCCCCCAACTTTTTATTTTGAAATGTTTCTTAAACTGTAAAAATGATTGAAAGACTAATATAGTTATTATCTACATAACCTCAGCAGGAATTATCAGATAAGTCTGCTACAAACTCCCTTCCCTCTGGCAGGCATCTGTTCGTTCTCTGTGAGTCAGTTTCTGTTTTGTTTTGTATTGTTCTTTAGATTCCACATATAAGTGAAATCACAAACTTAATTTCTTATATCATTTTGTCATTCTTTTGACCATTTTATAAAGCATTCTTTTTTTATGGTAGTTTTTAAAAGTATCATCTCATATTCATTGTTTGCCTTTCCTTTTTAATTTTTTTAAGTGTTAGAATCTGTGCTATTTAACATCCCAGTGAAATATTACAGGCACGGCAGCATTGTATAGTTGTTTGTAGTCCAGCTTACCTTTATATCTTAGATTCTTTATTTTTACTGGTTGGGGGACCAAGGACAAATTACCAAACCTATTACTCTTGTTTACCTTTCTGAAAAATGAGGATGATAATTTTATCTTTCTAATATAACTTTTATGAATATTACATAGGTCTCAGAATAAATTGTTAATATTAATTATGGAAACCTCAATCACCTGTTTTTTTGTTTTGTTTTTAAGAAGGTTAATATTCATGGATCTAGTACAGTGGTTCCCAACTGTGGACAATTTTGCTTTCTCTTGCCCTTGTCCCCAGGGGCCATATGAGTGGCAGGGTTGCTACTAATGCTTTGTGCATAGAAGCCAGGGATACTGCTAAAAGTCCTATAGTGTACAGGACAGTCCCCCCCCAACCTCAGTGCACGCACACGCGCGCGCACACACACACAGCAAAGGTTGAGAAATTCTGACTTAATGGAATCTAAGCTAAACTCCTTTTAAATAATTCATTTTATGTTCTTTTTGGTGTAGCTATTGCACTTTCAGTTGGCACTCATTGCACAATTTTTTCAAAGTAAAAAAATAACTTCAATTTAGTAATTATATAGTTACTTTAACACAGTGTATGGATTTTATTTGTGAAGTTCAACTGTAGATCACTGCCAGGCACTAATCTAATCATTTATATGGCATATAGTCCTCATAATAGCACTGTAAGTTAGGTGCCCCCTTTTTATAGGTGAGCAAACTAAGGCACAGTAAGTATGTGTGGAGCTAGGATTTGAACCCATGCAATCTAGCTCTATAATCTGTGCTCTTACCTACCCTGAAGCTTTCCCTCTATAATTTTTTAAGGCTCTAATTATAAAAACATGGTGCCCTGGCTGGTGTTGCTCAGTGGATGAGCACCGGCCTGCAAACCCAGGTGTTGCTGGTTGGATTCCCAGTTGGGGCCCATGCCTGGGTTGTGGGCCAGGTCCCTGTTGGGGGGGCACATGAGTGGCCACCACACATTGATACCTCTCCCTGTATTTCTCCTTCCCTTCCCCTCTCTCTAAAAGTAAATAAACAAAATCTTTTAAAAATAAAAACATCGTGATTTGTGAAGTTGTTATTATACTAGTGTATTGGAAATTTTACAAATTTTTGACATGTTTTCCAACTTCACCACTCATGAAACAAGAGGTTTGCACTGGTTTTTACTTGGCTGATCATAATAGTCACCCCAGACTCCTATTAAAATAAGATTTCTAGGCTCTGTTTCTAACAAGATACAAAGCTCAATGAAAAGAACCCTGGAATCTCTTTCATGGTGGCGTAGATGAATCCTGTGATCAGGCAACTTAGGGACTCTCTAAGAATAGAGAAAGAAAGATTAGATTTCTTTCCAAAATAACAATATTTTCCCTTTTCTTTCACACGTATTATAGATTATTATCCTACCTACATAGTACACATTTTATCACAAGCACAGAAGAGTTGAATAGGAATTAAACTGTTAAGTATTCATTCCATTTTTCCATTAATTCCCATTTTTAAATGGATAAATGAGGTATTCTACCACTCCAGTCAAAGCTATTTGGCCTAATAATTGAACAAGAGAGTATAGTTATGAAGACCAATCCATAGTTAGCATAGATCCTAGCACTGTTGCCCAGGGGGATCTTCTAATACACTATTGGGTTACATATACAGTGTTTGATGATAACATTGAGCAAACAAAATCTAAAAGTTGTAAAACTCTACTTTCTTACGGTTACATATATTTTTCTTTAATGCTTGTTTTTTTCTACCTGAGAGTTTAAAGCTAAGATACTCATTTTATCTTGACTGAGACCTTGATTTTCCGCCATGTGGTTGGTTTAAATGAAACTATTAGATGTCTTACTGACCTTTAAGCCCTCACTGTTGTCCAAAGGGGAATGCAACCCTGGAGTAACAGGTGGCAAGTATGTTAATGAGGGCTCAGGTGTTGGGTGGCTTTCCCTGCATGGCTCTTTCAGTAAGAGGGATTGTACAAGGCAAAGCGTCTCTTGGTATACTTGAATTTATGCACCATCTATTTGTTAGTGGCTGAGATTGTTACCATAATGACTTTAAAAGTGCCATATCAAGTTAACCCATGCCTCATCTGCCTGTACACTGCACTGGTATTTGGGAACTTAGTTTGTAGTCAGGTTGCCTCCAGAATATCAGAGTAATCCCCAGTGTTGTCTTAACTTTGATATAATATTATATCACTTATGGCTTTGTTTGTTTATTTTCCTGCCCCATAAACCTCATCCCAAGATTAAAATCTTGTAAGAACAGTCATTTGTTCCCTAAGTAATCTTTGCTCTTGGCATTTCTTCTGCCTGGAAAGCGCCTCCCTCGTACCTTTCCTTCCTGCTTACATCTAAATGGACAACTTCTTTATGCATTTCTGTGATTTCTGCCTCCCCTTGTTTGAAGAGGAGCTCTCCCTCCTTGGCATCCTTCGTATACCATGTCTATTTATCTTTTGCCTAATTTATGAATATATTGTATATGATCATTTGTCCTCATTTTATCCTCTTCAGTTTTCTTATTCTGATATTTTAAGTGTACTTTCATTTCTATTTGCATATTGGTTTTTGAGTGGACTTAAGAGTCTACTCTGTAACCTCAAATACACCAAGCCCGCAGTCACCTTTTCTTGGTTTTCTTCCAAGCCAGACTTGTCATTAATAGTCTGCCATTCTATGGTAGTCTTTCATCCAAATAGCTAAAAACGGGTTAGATCCTGAAACCACATTGATCCTTAAAAGTCAAAGAATTCCCTACTTCTCTAATCTCCTGAAATTATTTCTGACCCTATTTCTAAAATGCATTCATTAAAAGTAGCATATCTTCTACATTTTTACAGTTTTTGCTGCTGACAATGTCATTTTTAACAAATCGAATTCTTAATTGCTATAAGGTAAAAAAATGATAGAGGAAATGACAACCTTGATTTTTTTTTTTTTTACTTATTTTTTAGCTCTTCAGTACACTCAAACATCTTTATGTAAAATCAAAGTCTAGGGTTAAAGCAAAAGAGATTTACTGTTAAGTCTTGAATATTATATCTTAACTTCCCTAGGATCCTTTTAAATTCCTGTATTTTCTAATATTTCCCAACCCTTCAGTGGAATCATTCTTTCTTTAGGACCTGCTCATTGCTGTGGACTTCAGAACAGTACCCCTCCCTCACCTCTCTGTCTCTTTCTCTCTCTCTCTCTCCCTCTCTCCCTCCCCCCTTTTTCTCCCTTTCCAACACCAGTGCGTGTGCCACATACCCCCCCATTCCAAAGGCTACATTTTGAAAATGGGAAGGAACAAATAATTTCAATGTTAAGGGCAAAGAGGAAACTATAATTTGGTTATGTATTGTCAGATCAGATTAATAGAGCTATCCGTTTTCTAGGGTTCTGATACCTCACAGAATAAAAATTCTGGAGCTGTGATTCTAGACACAGAATATTCATGGCCTTGTGTTACTAGCAACTCTACCTCTAACCCTTTACTCTTTGCAGGGAAGTAGTATATTGCCTTTTTCTAGATGAAACTAGCAGACTAACCATAAATTATAAATAGCTGTTTAACTGCCGATCTAATCAGTAGCATTGCAATCGAAAGTTAATTTGCTGAGTAAAGAGTAGGATAATGATACTGCACAGAACCAAGGCTTTGTGTTTGGGGGAAAAGAACTACACTAAGTTTATTTCATCTTCAAAAGAGAAGAGAGGGAGAGGGTAAGAAGACAAGTGAGAGTCCTTGTGGTAGCCTTATAATGTAAGACAAATTTTGTTTCTGAGTACCAGTCTCCACATTTGCAAGATCAAGATAATAATGCCTCCCGCACAGGGTTGTTAAGAGGCCTAAGTGGCATAATATGTGTTAAGTACTTAATACCATGCCTCCTGCCTGGTCCTTATTCTTTATTTTTATTTTATTTATTTCCACATTAGAGCATAGTGGAGTCTGCCATTCTTCCAAGGGTATCTTAGAGGGTTGTAGGCATTATTTTCCTATGAAAGAGACCTTATTTTGAAGCCCTAATTGGCTAACTTGTTCAGTGGCTAACTAATCTCAGTGCCTTCAGAGGTGAATTGTATGGGTCATAGGGAAAGAAGGAAAAGGGAAAGAGTGGTATACCATTCAGGAGCTAGCAGCATAGTCTAAATTATATTCTTTCTTTTTGCAGTGATCAAAGTTTTTACTTGCTACCTCCCTGGCGCGCGTGCGCTCTCTCTCTCTCTCTCTCTCTCTCTCTCTCTCTCTTTCTTTCTCTCTCTCTCTCTCTCACACACACACACACACACACACACACACACACACACACCACCCCCCACCCCACCCCACCCCTGTCCTAGCTTAGATTTGCAACCATAGTCTAAAGTTCTTTTTTTTTTTCCCTAAATAAGTTAAATGCACAAGAATTGTTGAACAAAGTGAGACATTTTAATATGATACTTAATAGATTTGCCTTACATCTGTGAAGTTGATACTGTTTTATGTTTGTTAAATACATTAACAAGTTTTACATATATTTTTAGTCATCTTTTATCCTGGCTTAATTTACATGGGCTGTGATAAAGTGATGGTAACTTTAACTTAGTCTCATAAAATAACAAGGAAATATAAAATAAGAGAAATTAAATATGCTATTAATTATCATACTCTAAATTTTAGTTTTTCAGTAATCAAATGTTTATTAAGTACCTACTATATGCCAGGCACTGTCATAGGCAGCGTAAACAGCATGAATAAAACAGATAAGATCTTTGCTTTCAAACAGTACTCAGTTGCTAGCTAAACCCATTTCCTTTTCTTTGGTGTATTTCATTGTCTCCAGATTTTAGAGGCAAAAGTGCCTCAGAGATCATTTAGTCCAGCCTCTTGTTGAAGTGGAGAACCTGAGCCACTAAGATTCAGAGGAGAGAGTAAGAGAATTTAGCAGACAATTCCAAGTAATGAGAGCAAACCTATAGGAAAATCAGCACAAATTGTGAGAATTCACTATATTGTTAGCATCATAAGTATGTGTTTAGAAAAGGTACAAATTATTATAAGAAAAGTTCAATTGTGTTAATATAAATAAAAGATTGCACTATATTATTTTCAAGTTAAAATAGAGGATTTAAATGTCTTTTTTTTTCTTCATTAGTGCAAGATTGAAACCAATTTAGTTTTCTACATGTGGACTCAAAAAAATTTCCAAAGCAACTATACAGATGATGCTGTTTATGATTATCTGGGTAGTGTTGATAGAAACAGTGTGCCTTCCTGCCTTGCTAGAATCACAGCAGTTCAGATCTGGAATTCAGACCCTTTATTTCAAGGATGAGAATATTGACTCCCAAAGAGGTTAACTGACTTGCCCAAATAAGAGCCAAAATTAGCTTATATCTAAGCAAGGAATCAGGTTTTATATATTTTTATGTTCAGATGCAAATTATTCTCAACTTTAAATAATGTAATGTTACCATCAAATCTGCTGAACATAAACCTTATTTTTTTTTAATCTGAGACTGAGAAATTGACAAAAGAAAAATAAAGTCACAGGTATTAGAATGGAGTCTCTTGGCATTATTTCTAATAGTATATCTTTTGTGCTAAAGAATATTCAATATTCAGTTGCTGGTCACAATTAATTTTTCCCCCACAACAGGTATTGTCTTCTAAGAACTCTGAAGCAATGTCAGACATTGAGGGAAGCTCTCATTGCTGCAGGAAAAGAGATTATATGGCATGGGCGGACAAAAGAAGAACCGGCTCATTATTGTAGCATTTGTGAGGTAAATTACTGTTCTTATCCGCCCTTGTTTTATAAAACCCCTTGCCACACCAGTTTCTCTTTAGTTATTTTTTACAATTACATGTAGTTTCATGTAATACATTTTACTGAAATTGACAGGTTTAATCTTATTTTCTTGTTACTCAGGTATTATATTAAAATTTAATCTGGTGATATATTACAGAGTCATTCATCCATTAGATATTTAACAGATGATAATCATAAAGAACTTTAGTCTTGAGATTTTAAACTGAGAACAGTCCAGAAGCAGACAGATGCCAATAAACTGGATGTACTGGGTCTGGCAGAAGTACCACTTGCTTTTAAGTATAGTTGGTAGGATAATAATATATGTGTAATAATTTATAGTTTTATTTTGAACATTTCACCTAAAATGTCATATGGTGTGCTTGAGTATGAGAGTGTTATGTTACAGAATTACATGCTTATGATTTTGTAATAAAATAGGCATTACTTATGCTTGGACCCTGTAATTTGTTATAGCTCCAGGGCAGATCAAAGTTCAGTCCTGTCAGATACAATTCACAATACATTGGTCAGTCTTCTTTTGAAGCCAGTGCTTGCAGAGATGCAGAAATAATGAAGATACAGTACCTCAGGGAGCTTCCTTTCTACTCCAAGAACACAAATTATAAACAACTAATTATAATGTACATGAGACTTGTAAATGCAAAATTGGTCTTACTGTTATGATAACACTAAAAAAATGACCAAATTTTTGTATCTGTTATTGGGATAAGAGTTCACAAAAGTATTAACATTTGAGTCTATACTTAAGGCTGACCGTGACTTCAGAGGGCCAAAAAGTGGTGAGAATTGGAGGTAGAATGAATGTTGTTAAGAGCTATAATAACAGTATGGGAAATGGAATGGCTTATTCATAAACAGATACGTAGTCCAATGTGACTAGAACACAGACTATACTAATTATACCTGTAAGTCGATGTAGTAGGAAGCTTACAGAGGATCTCGAATGCCTGAAAGGAATTTGCTATTTATTCTGAGGTCATTGAAGCCATCAAAAGAGTTTGAGAGGAAACCAACTTCGATATGTGTTTCAAAGAGAAAAGTGGTTTGAAAAGATGGAGGTAGGAAGCTGTTGCAGAGGTCTTAAGTAAGAGTTGTTATCTTAAGGCCTAGACCAGAATTCAAAATTATTTCATGGATAAAATCCTCAAGACAGCTTCTTAACTGACAGAAGCGAGGGACAGGTTAAAGGATGCTCACAAATTTTGTAGCTCAAATCACAAGTCATGTTGTTGCCCATCGGTGGTAATGGAGGACATGGTGAACTCTAGGGTTTTGATTGACGTAACTTTTCAAAGAAGGCATGAAGTCATGAAAGTTTTCTGTCATTGAATAAATTCAAGGATATGCCAAGATATTAATGAATCATTCCAAATCTTGAAGTTCTCTAATTCTGTCGTTGGCTTCTATTTTAAATAATCCATCTCCTATTTTAATGTTGTGTCTCTGGGCCAAAGTAAGTCATTAGGAGCTTAGACAGGTTCTAATTAGGTGTGTTATACCTCAGGAAGATGAATGTATAAGCTTTCCAGTATTTCACAATGACTCCTGTTCTGAAGTGTTATTCCTTATCCTTCCTAAACCTTAGCAACTCACCGTTCTTTCTGTATAAGACAGAGGTATTATTTCTAAAATCATAACTATACTCATGAGTTCACTTTTTGTTTATACTCATACTCCTTAACATGAGGCTTATAGCTATGTACTTACTGTCATTTACCTGTCAGTTTCCTCATCTGTAAAATCAGATTACATTTATTCAGTAAGTGTTTTGAGATTTGGCTAAACACTAAGCATTATGATATGCCCTGGAGGTGCAAGGCTAAGTTAAACATAGTGTTATCTTGAGTTCAGTCGGTAGGGGAAGACAAATATCTATACACAGTGCTCTGTTATGAGAAGTAAAAGGAAAGTGATGACTACTCTTATGTGATTGTATACAAATGTTTTGGATTTAAAACAAAATAGAGTGACCTTTACCCAACTTTTAAATTAGGTTTTTGATGGTGGTTGTGATGAATATGCCATTCCCTTAGGTCACCGTCCTGAATATGCATTACCACTCATTCTTGGGGTTTAGTTCAAAATAAACCTGGTCCATTAAAGAATCTGAAACACAGCTAAGTTTGTTTTGGTGCCCATCTTAACTGGAAATAACTGTCCACAATTCCATGTAAAGTAGAATTATAATTATATTAAATTATAATATAATTAAGTCTATAATTATATTAAAGCAATACAATAACTAAATACCACTGTCACTATTGAATGGTTTTTCTCTTATATAAAATAGGTGGAGGTTTTTGATCTGCTTTTTGTTACTAATGAGAGCATTTCTCGAAAGACCTACATAGTGCATTGCCAAGATTGTGCACGAAAAACAAGCAGAAACCTGGAAAATTTTGTGGTGCTAGAACAGTACAAGATGGAGGACCTGATGCAAGTCTATGATCAATTCACATTAGTAAGTGAAATCAACATGTGAGTACATAGTTAGCCAGATAGGGAAGCAGCATTGTTTGTTCTGCCACCTAATAAGCAGGAGGTAATGAAATGTTTCAGTTTTCTTTTGGTTTGTTGGATATTGCATGAGGAAATACTAATATCACTCCCCCCTCCACTTGCAAGTATTTATTCCTATGAAGATAGCATATTTCATTTTCACTTTTCTTCCCGGGTGAGATCAGCCTAAAGAATGTCACAGTAGTTATATTTTTTAACCTTTATTTGCTTTTTGAACACTTATCATATTCTTTATGCCATCTAATGGCAGTTGATAAAATTTTGTGTACACAGAAGTTATTAGTGTCAACAAAATGAATCAGTAAATGTGCTTTTAAACTTACTTCTGCTTTTAGAGCTCATTGTATTTTTTTTACAAATTTTGTCTGCCAGAAGTATTAACCTCATGGGAATATTTGATGGAGCTTAACTTCTTAGTATGTTACAAAACCTTATGAATTCAAGTATACTTATAAATTATACAGTTTTTAAATTTTAAACAGCAGATTTTGGGGGAAACATTTTACTCTAGCACATCACTAATTTTATGAATAGAAACATACATAATTTATGAATTGTTGATTTCCTCCAATAATTTTTTTCTTACATATGAGATTAGGAACTGAATGTTTGAAATTTAGCTCCTGATATTTTCATTTCAATGGTCTTTAAGATTGCTTGAAGGAGAAAATTATCTGTAGTATGTTAAACAAAATGTATTATCTAGTTGAGATAGGTTCTTAAGCCAGTCACTAATAAAATAATTGATTTGTTAAATTATTTTCCGCAAGCCTTTTTTTTAAAAGCAATCTAAAAAAATTATCTACCAATAAAAAAATGTTACTGACTTTTAATGTTCTTGAACATGAGACTATTTGGTGAAGAAGTTCCCCCAAAATGCAGGTGCACTGAGTAGGGTAATGATCTCAGACTCAGGAAAATTGGCTAGGGAGTCAGCAAGGGAGGCTGTACTTTGACATCATGTTGCAGGTTATGGAAACTTTTTTGAAAATGTTTTTTTCCCTACCTTCATAAGCAGACTGTGTTTTCAGCATTGAGCTAGGGAACACTATTAACAATTTGTATACCAAAGTAACACACCTTCCTTTTTTTTTTTAGGCTCCTCCATTGCCATCTTCCTCATCTTGATATTGTTCCATGGACATTAAATGCAACCTTTTCTGCTATTCAGGAAGTAATCTGGTTCTGCACCACTGGTTTTTGTAGCTGTCTCGTAAGGCTGCTGGCTGAAAACTGTGTCTATGCAACCTTCCAAGTGCGGAGTGTCAACCAACTGGACAGAGAGCACTGCTTCTACTCCAGGACTCTCACAAAGTTGATCAGCTGTACTTCAGAAAAAAAAAATAATAATTTCCGTGTTTTGTATATATCTGACAAAACTGGCAACATCATACAGACTACTGACTTGAAGACAACCTCTTTTATATTTCTCTATTTCTGGGCTGATGAATCAGTTTTCATCTTTTCTCCCTTCAGAATTTTCCTTGGAAAAAATACTAGTCTAGCCGATCATTTCTTTGTAAGGTAGTTAGCAATTTTAAGGCTTTCTTTGGTCAACTTTTTTTTTTTTTTTTTTTAATGTGAAAAGTTAGGTAAGGAACTTTTTTACTGCTTTTATGTTTATCTGTCTTGTTTTGAAACCATGACGGTTATTACACTTTTGGTTCCTAAATAAAATGTTTAAAAAATTAACAGCCAAGTCACAAAGATAATGGATTGCACATAGACTAAGGAATAAACTTCAGATTTGTGATTTTTGTTTCTAATCTTGATGTAAATTTACACTATTTATAAATACATATTTATTGCTTGAAAATATTTGTGAATGGAATGCTGTTATTTTTTCCAGATTTACCTGCCATTGAAATTTTAAGGAGTTCTGTAATTTCAAACACTACTCCTATTACATTTTCTATGTGTAAATAAAACTGCTTAGCATTGTACAGAAACTTTTATTAAAATTGTTTAATGTTTAAAGAGTTTTCTATTGTTTGAGTTTTAAAAAGGACTTTATGTACAGTGCCCAGTTTTTGTTCATTTTTCAAATCTGATTATATATATTTTATATATACTTATGTATGTATATATAATATATATAGAAATCTGGATATATATGTATAAAGATTTAGAACTTAAAATTTTCTCATTTTAAGTTTCACATCTATGGTAGATTTTTGAGGTGTCTACTGTAAAGTATTGCTTACAAAAGTATGATTATTTTTAAAGAAATATATATGGTATGTATCTTCAACACCTAAAATGTCAGACTGGTTTATTGTTAAATTGCAATTACTGCAGTGACAGACCAATAAACAATTGCTGCCAAAATGTAGTATAATAATAGAAACCCAATAGTGATTGAACTTAAAGGAATGTTATGTGGGCTTGACAAATCCTGTACATCATCACTTAGCGTTTTATATGGGGAAAACGTCAGGTGAAGGACTCTCCTTTAGAATGCAAATAAATTAAGACACTTATTATCTAATGTTAGGCAATTTTGAAATTACATGCTTTCCTCCTTGCATGACATGATGGGTTGGGTAGTCTGCAAATTCCATTATCACTAGTGAAATATAGCAAGCTATATTAGCATTAACAGGTCACTTCTAATTAACAATAGTATTTTATTTTATAGTAATAGTACTTTGCATTTGGCATATACTCTCATTTTATTACTCTGTTCTTGATAACTTTCTAATATATTCCCAGGAAGTTTTCATGAAGAAGCACACAGAATGCTATAAATGAAATTATATGGATAACTAAAGAGAATTTATACTTCTCTCTGTTAAAATGTTACATTGATTGCATTAATCAAGTACTTTTTTACTGTACTGAAGAAGCAAGAGTGCTTGCCTGTGTGCTGCTCAGTATGTTTAACCATTAGTATTTCTAAATGAACTCAAGGCAAACAAACAGTTTTTGCAAATAAAAATCATAAGCCAACTATCCAGAAACAATACTTATAAGAATGCAAAAGCTATACCTAAATGTTTCTTAGTCTACTCTAATTTATCTTACACAGTGTCTTACTTTCTAAGGTTTTGTTAAGATAGTTTATTGCCAAGGTTAATGTAAGTTTTGTGACATTTAGGAGTAATTTGGTGGTGTTTCACCAATACCTATTTGGAGGTTGTATATCAAGAATACTAATTCCTCAGCTTAGTCTTTGAATGGTAGAGAGGGTAGGAGATAGAAATCAAATACCTGAAAATTATTTCGAATTGTAACTAGATGAAAAAAGTCATATGTGAAATTGCTTTAATTAATTTAGTATCATTTATAATAATTAGTATAGCAGTTTAACCTGCTTATTAACCTATTTAAGTTAAATCCATGAAAATTTGGCTTTTGCATTTTGAAATAAAAGTCTAAAATCTGAATTTTCCGAAGTAGTAAGTTGACAGGACTTTCAATATACTAGTAATTGATTGACTGAAACTTCAGGTGACATTTTATGAATTTACCTTAAATGGAGTATCTGGTCCTCAGAACCTACTTATTTAAATCTTTAAATTATGTGTATTTTCAGTCAATATATTTATTTAGCATCTCCTAAACAAATCTGTGATTCCTGCCGTCTACCCTCCATACACATAATATGGGAGATTCATGTAATATGTCAGGCAAAACCTAGAAGAGGTAATAAGGGCAAGTATTATTGGGGCTTGTGTTTCAGCAGGGCTTAACTTACATCAGTGATCACACCTTCCAGAGCAAGAGGACTTGGGAACTTTGACTAAGGGGATTGACAAATATTAAAAGACAACTGGAGAGGGAGGAAGGCCCTGATATTGGAAAGCTTCCTTCCATGAGAGATGTTTATACCTGACCCTGTGGTTAACATGGAACCATCCACAGAATTTATGCAAAAGTACAATATTGAATTTTCAGTAGTCTTCCTGCCTGCTTTTAACACATTTGATCTCATGTTGCTCCCAGAGGGATACTCCCTTTTTTAATTTTTATAAAAAGTTCTTTGAGCCAGAGGGTATGCCCAAAAGCAAGATCTTGACAGACATACATACTTTCTGAGGGATATTTCTAAGCACAGAAATTCAAGGGAGAGAATGTTGCAAGGATGGTAATAAGAACAAAGATTTGAAAGACAAAAGGTAAAGTCCACAGAACCCCTTAGATGTCAAGGGTGGGTGGAGGTGCTTCTAGCCAGAATAGGAAATACAGAAGTACAGTTCTGAAAGTGGAAAATAATTGCTTGTAGGGCATCTAAGTAGTTGGAATTAGGAAAGGCCTGTGCCAGAACCATGTATCTAGCTGTCTGTGAAGGTGGTGATTAGAGCCAGAGAACGTAAGATCATACAAGGAGCTGGGTAAGGAGAAGTAATGTCAGTATAAAGAGAGGAGACTGCAAAGGAGAAGAAAGCTAAAAGAAACCAGCCTTGGGTGATGTTACACAACCTAGAGCTTTTGAAAACCACTCCATGCCGCAAAAAACGAGAGCTTAAAGGGATTCTTTTGGGTTAGAACAAGATGGTTGGTGACATTTATTTGCCAGGCACCTTCAGTGGAACAACAATCTTGATTGCCATGGTTGGAGAAAAGTTGAATTTGAGGGGAAGCGGGAGTCAGTTTGGTCTAAGACCTATGTTGTTTTTTGATGAATAGCAAACATCACCAGTTTTAAGCATTTTATATCATTGTCCTGGACTGCATTACACAGTAGTAGTTCTATATATACCTTGAAGAAACCCTTGTGGTGTTTTGTTTTTGAAAGGAAAACATACTTTTTTAGTTACGGTATTTTTTAGCGTGGTACAAAGATACCTAACAGTTTTGTGCAAAGCACAATGCTAAGTACTTTATATACATTATTTTTAGTCCTAACAATGATTCTCTGAGTTAGGTACTGTTTTTATTCCCATCTTACAGATAAGTAATTGAGGAAAAGAGAGATTGTGCAACTTGCCCAAGGTTTGCGGTTATTAAGTGTTGAAGCTAAGACTTTCACTATGTTAATCCAACTTCAGAGCAAGTGCTGGTCTACCTCTGTCCAGAGAAACAGGAATTAATACTGAGTGCTTACTCTGCAGTCATGTTTGAAAACCTTTCATTTTAAGTACTTAACAGAAAGATGTGTTTAAAATTTTTTTAAGATTTATTTATCTTTAGAGAGGAAGGGATGGAGAGAGGGAGAGAAATATCAATGTATGGTTGCCTGTCGTGCATCCCCTGCTGGGAACTGGCCTGCAACCCAGGCATGTGCCCTGACTGGGAATTGAACCACGGTTGTTGGGTTTGCAGGCCCGCACTCAATCCACTGAGCTACACAGCCAGGGAGATGTGTTTAAATTTAAGAATGTATAATTAGGCTGGTCATATCTTTTATAGTCCAAACCAGAATTTCTTTGAGATCTAAAGAGGACACTATGACACTGTTAGTAATTGGAAGGGGCAGCAAACAAAAAATAGGGGTCTCCCGGGCAAGCCAGGATGTATGTATGGCACAGTGTTTAAACCGGTCTTTAGAAAAAGCATTTTGGGGTTAGTATTGGGTTGGCCAAAAAGTCTGTTTAGTTTTTTTCTGTAAAATAAAAGGTATTTTTCATTTTCACCAATAACTTTATTGATTTGGTTACTTTGAGTATGCCAGCTATCTCTTGCACGGTATAACGTTGATTATTCTCAGTGTCTTGATTTGGTGGCTGTAGACTGCTCTACCTGACCATGGGGCTCGTCCAGTGAAAAATCTTCAGCACAAAACTTCACAAACTACTTTTCACCCATTTGATCGGGTACAGCACCTTTTCCATACACTGCACAAATCTTTTTTTGTGTTTTAGTTTAGTTGCGTTTTTATCTTTCTTGAAATAATAAAGCATAATATGTCAAAAATGTGTATTTTCTTCCATCTTCAATATTAAAGTGACTACACAAAAAATTCACCAATTTTGAAGTTTTTTAAGTGCACACCGATATGACATCTGTCATAATACAATCTAACAAAATTGTTTTGAATGAAGTTAAAAACAACTAAGCACTACTAGAATCATCTTATGGAAAAATCTGAACAAACTGGCTGACCCAATACTTACTTTCAATATCATATTCCTAGATACTTAAATTATAGCCATGTATGTGTGTCAGTGTATGATGACTTCAAATAGATTAAAGGTATGATTAACACAAAGTAATGTTATGAGATACACCTACTTCCAAAAATGCTTGTATACAACATCTATGAAATTGAGTAAGGGGAGAAAAGTGGAGAAAGCAAACATTGCTTTTGTATATTTAATTACGGGTAAGTATTAACTGGAGCTCTCCACTTTGTTGTAGAAGAATACATTTGGCGGAGTGGAACTAGATGAGAATGTTATCTTTAGAAAACTTCATACATGTGATTTACATGTCATCTTTCATTGAATTGAATGCAAAAACTGAACCGTATGCACATACAAAGCATTCTATGTGTATGAAATGGAAATCAGTACCCAAATCAGTGATAAACAAGATTTTCTGGTTTAAGTTACTAAAAACGGGGTGGGGTGGCAAGGTCAAAGTATATGAGATACTGATACATCAAAAATTTCGGTAAAGAAAAACTAGAAAATATCAGTGGTTTAAAAATATAATTACTATATAAAAATCTTGGGTGGTTTTTAAGTTTTAATCAGGCTACATATCACCCTGTTATACACCAGTTTAAATCAGATGGAGCTTGTAGTCCATGAATTAGAATTTTTTTTTAAGACTGCATCTGCTCCTCCAGATATATCAAGAGCCATTGAAGAGCCGTGTGTCAACAGTAGGTAATCTAGATAACGTTGGAGACTACTCTGAAACTTGCCTTTTAGGCTTGCTTCAGCCTCTATCTAGCCCCTTCTCCATTCCTTTCATTTGATTTAACTTTATTTTCAAAAATACGTAACATTTACGTGGTTCAAAATACAAAACTATATTAAAAGCTACTTGCAGGGAAGTCTTGCTGCCGTCCTTTTTACCTTCATATTGTCTCTACCCACCAGTTTTAGGTACCATTTTCTTTTTTTCAATTCTTACTCAAGCACAGTTTTTCATAGGTTTTGGAGAGAGAGGGAGAGAGAGAGAGAAAAAAAAAATCAATTGGTTGCCTTCTCCTGTACTCCCTAACCCCGTGTGCCCCGACCAGTAATCGAACCCATGACCTCTGGGTCTACAAGCTGATGACCCAAACAATGCCGCACCAGCCAGCGCAGTCATTGACCATTTTATTTTATTTTTATCTTATTTTATTTATTTTTAGAGAGGGGAAGGGAGGAAGAGAGAGAAATATCAATGTGTGGTTCCCTTTCAAGTGCCCCCTACTGGGGACCTGACCAGCAAACCAGGCATGTACCCTAACTGGGGATCTAATCAATGACCCTTTGATTTGCAGGCAGGAACTCAGTCCACTGAGCAACACCAGCCAGGGCAACCATTTCCCATTTATGAGCTCATATTTCCTTTGTTTCTCTTTTATAACTAAATTATGCATAGCCCTATTTCCCACTTTTATACACGGTGTAGCATGCTATACACATTTTTTGGCACCTTGATTTTTTTTCACTGAATATATATATCCTAAAAATCATTAATTCATAGTGTACCATTGTTGTTTGCATGTACCATCTCCTTTCATTTGGAGGTGGTTCCAATCTTTTGCTATTTCAAATAATGTCTCAATGACACTATGCACATGTTCTTTGGTTTTTGTGGAGGTATATCTTCAAAGTAGAGTCCTAGAGTAACTGCATATATAGTTTTGCTTGTATTGTCCTTCATAGCTATACTGTGTTGATCTCCTTTAATTTGACCTTATCTGGGAAGCACTTTATCTGCCCTTCCATTCTAAATTATAGCTTTGCTGGATAGAGTAATCCTGGGTGCAGGTCCTTGCTTTTCGTGACTTGGAATACTTCTTTCCAGCCCTTTCTCGCAGGTAAGGCTTCTTTTGAGAAGTCAGTTGATAAGTCTTACGGGAACTCCTTTCTAAGTAACTCTCTTTTCCTGTTGCTGCTTTTAAGATTCTTTATCTTTAATCTTGGGTAATTTAATTATGTGTCTGGGTGTGTTTCTTCTTGGATCCAACTTCTTTGGGACTCTGAACTTATTGGATTTGCACATGTATTTCCCTTGCCAGATTGGGGAAGTTTTCCTTCATTATTTTTTCAAATATATTTTCAATTTCTTGCTCTTCCTGTTCTCCTTCTGGCACCCCTATGATTCAGATGTTGGAATGCTTAAAAATGTACTGGTGGATCCTAAGTCTCTCTTCATTTTTCTGAATTCTTGTTTTTTCATTCTGTTCTAGTTGAATGTTTATTTCTTCCTTCTGCTCCAAACCATTGATTTGATCCTGGTTTCCTTCCCTTCACTCTTGGTGAAGGGAATTTTTATTTATTTCATTTACATAGCCTTCTCTTCTTCCTGTATTTTGTGACCATACCCAGTCATTTCTGTGAACATCCTGATTACCAGTATTTTGAACTTTGCATCTGATAGGTTAGCTATCTTTTCATTGCTTAGCTCTTTTTCTGGAGTTTTGATTTGTTCTTTCATTAGGGCCATATTTCTTTTTCTCACACACCTATTATGTTGTCAGGGGTGGAGCCTTAGGTGTGGGCCAGAGCAGGGCAACCCACTTTGCTGTGCTGTGGAGCTGTATGTGGGGGAGAGGTCAGAGAGGGAACAATGTCACTTGCTTGGCTCTCTACAAGCTTTCAGTAATTTCTCCCACTTCCCACAAGTGGATTGTATCTGTTCAAGTGCTGATTCCCAGATGAGTGGACTTGTGTATGTTCTAGGATCCTGTGGGCCTCTCCAAGGGACTCTCCTGTGAGACTGGGAGTTTCTCCAACTGCTACAACCCCCACATGTTTTTATAGCCAGAGGTTTTGAGACTTTAGTTTCCCACATTGGAAATCTGGGTTGTGTGGTCTGTCTCACTCCCCAGTTGTTCTCGGTTTATCCGTTTGTGAATGTGGGATATCCTGGTTTGCCAGCTGTTGCCTTATTGTGCATACTCACTGTCTGGCTTCCCATCTCTGCCCTTCCTATCAGTCTGGATGAATGTTTCTTCTTTAACTCCTTGGTTGTTGGAATTCCAAACAATTTGAATTTCTGTCAGTTCTGGTTGTTTTCTAGTTTTTAATTGTTTGTTATCCTTCTTTTGGTTGTGTGTGTAAGCCAGGTATATCTACACCATGCCTCTATTTTGGCTGGAAGCTCCCTTAATCTTAATGATGTCTTCATGAGCACAAGTTCTTAATTTTGACAAAGTCTAGCATATCATTTTTTGCTTATAGTTAGTGTTTTTTTCTCTGTTCTGTATAGGAAATCTTGGTGTCAAAGATATTCTCTGTTTTCTACTAGAAGAGTTATAGTTTTAGTTTTTACATGCAGATCTCTAAGTCATCTTAATTTAGTTTTTATGTTCTATGAAGTCTTTCAATAAGGCAGTGTAACTTTTCCAACTCTGTTATTTTTTCCAAAGTTGTTTTGAGTATTCTAGATCCTTTGCATTTCTTGATGAATTTTAGCATAAGCTTGCCAATTTCTGCAAAATGAAACCTGCTGGAATTTTGACTGAGATTACAAAGAATCTATAGATTAATTTGTGGAGAATTGACATCTTAACAGTATTGATTTTCTGTTATGCCACGAAAAAGGCATATTTCTCCATTGACTTATATATTCTGTAATTTCTCTCAAAAGTGTTTCATAGTTTCAGTAAACATGTCTCCATATCCTTAAATATTTGATATTTTTGATGTTGTGAATTGTAGATTAAAAATTTTTAGTTTCCAGCCCTGGCTGTTGTGGCTCAGATTGAATGCCAGCCTGCAAACCAAACAGATATCAGTTCAATTTCCAGTGAGGGAATATGCCTGGGTTGCAGGCCAGGTCCTCAGCAGGGGGCATGTGAGAGGCAACCACACATTCATGTTTCTCTCCTTCTCTTTATCCCTCCATTCCCCTTTGTCTGAAAATAAATAAGTAAAATCTTTTTTAAGTAGCAAAAATAATTGATAAAATAACATTTTAATTTCTATTGCTAGTTTAAAGAATTACACTTGATTATTGCACATTGAATATTGACTTTGTGCCCTGCAACTTTGCTAAACTCATTTATTACTTGGAATAGCTTTTCTATAGATTCCTTAGGATTTTCTACATAAATAATTATGTTATCTCTGAATAAAGATAATTTTACTGCATTCTTTCCAATCTGGAGGCTTCTTATTTCTTTATCTTGCCTCTTTGCGCTGGCTTGAATCTTTAGTACAATGTTGAATTGAAATGGTCAGAACAGACATCCTTGCCTGTTTCCAGTTTTAGGGGAAAGTGAGTATAATGTTAACTGAAGGTTTTTCATCGAAGTCTTCTATCAGATTTAGGATGTCCCCCTTCTATTGCCTGTTGGCTGAGGTTGTTTTCTTAAAATTAGGAACGTATGCTGTATTTTATAAATAATTTTTCTGCATTAACTGAGGTGATTATATGGTTTTTCCTTTTTAGTTTGCTAAGATGGTGAGTTACATTGAGTTTTAAATGTTAAAGTAATCATATACTCCTGGAATAAAGTCCACTTGCTCATGATATTTTATTATTTCACATATTGTATTATATATTATTGCCAAGATTTTGTTGAAAATTTTTGCATCTGTGTTCATGAAGAATATTGGTTAATAGTTTTGGTTTTTGGTAATGCTTTTGCACAGTTTTGTTATCAGTATCATTGGCTTCAGAGTATGAGTTGGAAAATATTCTCATCAGCTTGCATGAAGAGTTTGTTTAGAACTTGTATTATTTTTTCTCAAAATGTTTCATAGGATTCCTTAGTAAAGTCACCAGGGCCTGAAATTTTTTTCATGAAAAAGTTTTTAACTATAAAATCAATTTCTTCAATATATATAGGCTACTCAGGTTATCTATTTCTTTTGGGGGGAGTTTTGGTAGTTTGCGGTTCTTTTAAAGTAATTTATCCCTTTTAATATTTGTGGAATCTGTAATTCTCTATCATTCCTGATATTAGAGAACTCTGTCTTCCCCCCAACCCCAACCCCAATCGGTCTGGCTGGAGGTTAAAGTTTTTTTTATCTTCTCAAAGAACCAACTTTTAACTTCTAACATTTTCTTCCTTATTGTATTTCTGTTTTCTTTCTTCTCATCTTTATTTTTATTCCTTCTGTTTACTTCGGGTTTGTTTAGTTGCTCTTATTCCAGTTTCTTCAGGTGGAAGCTGAGGCCATTAATTTAAGACATTTTATAGTACCATTGACTCTTGAACAATGAGGGGGTTAGGGGACAATGACCTCCTGTACAGTTGAAATTGCTCATATAACTACAATCGGTGCTCTTCATATGCCAATTGCCAACTGCAGAGTTGACCCTTGAACAATATGGTATTGATTTGTACAGTTCAACTGAAAAAAAAAATCCATGTATAATTGGACTCATGCAGTTCAAATCCAGGTTGTTTGAAGGTCAACTGTATAGTAATTCAGTCCTATAAATTTCCATCTAGTTAATAATGTTTTACTTTGTGTCAGGATCCCCCAAGACCAATTTCAGGCTTGCTGACTTGCTATGGAGTTACAGGACTCAGAAATTATTTTCTACATGGTTATAATTTATTTACAGTGAAAGATGCATATTAAAATAAGCAAAGGAAAAAGGTGGATGGGGAGAAGTGTGAGGAAAACCAGGAACAAGCATGAGGGAAAACAGGTTTCTAGGTATCCTCTCCCAGTAGAGTTGCTCAGTAGATGTGCTTAACTCCTCTGGCAACAATATGTGACAACGTGTGAAGTGTCGCCAGCCAGGGGAGCGTCAGGATTTTTATTGGGGGTGGGCACTGTAAATCACATTACCAGCATAAGGTATCTGGTTAAACTGGTAGGGCATGGCCCAAGACCTCAGCCATCCAAAAACACTAATCAGAGAGAGTGTTTCCAGATCTCAGTGTTTTGTTCTCAGAAGCTGCCCAAGAGGTTTTCTTGGGAATGTGTAGTATTTGAGCAGCCTAGTCCAACTGAGTCAATCTTTTCCTATACAAGTACCTTCCACAAACTTGGATATAATGTATTTTCATCTGCACTCATTTCAAAATGCTTAATGATTTCCCCGTTTGATTTCTTTCCCACATGGATTTAGATAATAAGTGTGTTATTTAACTTCCAACTTTTGAGGGCTTTTCAGAATATTTTTCTTGTTGGTTTGTAATTTAATTCCATTGTAGTCAGATAATATGTTTTGTATGTCTTGAATCTTTTAAAATTTATTCGGGGGGTTTTATGGCCTGAAATATGGTCCCTTGTAAATGCTCCATGTGTGCTTGAAAAGAATGTGTATTCTGCTGTTAGACGGACTTTTCTGTAAGTAACAGTTAAGGCAAATTGGTTGACAGTGTTATTCAAGTCTATTTCTATATTGGTTTTCTGTCCATTTGTTCTATCAATTATTGAGAGATTTGTGGATTTGTCTATTTTCCCATGAACTTCTCTCAGATTTTACTCCATGTATTTTGAAGCTTGGTTATTTAGGTGCAAAAACATTTAGAATTGTTATATTCTCTTGATGAATATAACAGACCCTGTTCATCATTATGAGATGACCTTCCTTATTCCTGGCAATATCATTTGCTCAAAAATTTCTTTTCCTTTTATTAAAGCCCCTCCAGCTTTTTCAAATTAGTTTTAGCATGCTTCATGTTTTTTATTTTAGTGATGAATTTTAAATGTTTTATTTTTTTCCTTTTTATTGAATCTTCTGGGGTGACACTGGTTAACAAAATTATATATGTTTTAGGTGCACAGTTCTACAACACATTAATTGTACACTGTTGTGTGTTCTCCAGCCTAAGTCAAGTCTATGTCCAGCACCATTTATTGCCCTATACCCTCATCCACTGCCCCCCCCACTGCCTTCCCCTGGCAGTCACCACACTGTTGTCTGTCTCTATGAGTTTTTCTCTTTTTATTTCTTTTTAGCCCCATCTCCCCACCACACAGCAACACCAGACAGCTGTCAGCCTACTCTCTATGACTGTCTCTATTTTTTTTAAGATTTTATTTATTTATCTTTAGAGGGGAAGGGGGGAAGGAGAGAAGGAGAGGAACATCAATGTATGGTTGCCTTTTGTGCTTCCCCTGCTGGGAACTAGCCTGCAGGGAACCAGCCTGCAACCCAAGCATGTGCCCTGACTGGCAATCGAACCATGATCGTGTGGTTCGCAGGCCTGTGCTCAATCCACTGAGCTACACCAGCCAGGGCCAACTGTCTCTATTTTGCTTGTTAGTTAATTTTGTTCATTAGATTACACATATGAATGAAATCATATGGTGTTTGTCTTTCATTGACTGGCTTATTTCACTTAGCACAATGCTCTCCATCTCTGTCCATGCAATTGCAAAGGATTACATTTCCTTTTTTGCAGCCAAGTAGTATTCCACCATGTAAATGTACCATTGCTTTTTTACCCACTCTTCTACTGATGGGCACTTGGGTTGCTTCCAAATCTTCACTATTGTAAATAATGCTGCAATGAATATAGGGGTGCATATATACTTTCAAATAGTGTTTCGGGCGTTTTTCAGATATATTCCCAGATGCTTTAACTTTTAACCTTTAAATGAAGTTTAACTAACCTTATTTAAATAACCTTTAAATGCCTTTAAATAAAGAGGTTTTTAAATGCAGCATAGTTAATCTTGCTTTTTAAAAAGATCTAATTTGATTATCTCTGTCCATTCATTGGAGTGTGTATTACTATTCTATGGATTCTATAAAAATTATCACAAACTTGGTTAAAGCAACACACATTTATTATCTTATGCTTCTGTAGGTCAAGAGCCTGGTATGGGTCTCATTAAATTAAATCAAAGTGTAAGCAGAAGGCATTCCTTTCTGGAGGCTTTGGGGGGAAATTCCTCTCCTGCTCACTTGGGTTGTTGACAAAATTCAGTTCCTTAGGTTTTAGGACCAAGGCTCCCATTTTCTTGCTGGCTATAAAATGAAAGCCATTTCTGGGTTTTAGAAGCTGTTGCATTCATTGTTCTATGTCCTGCCTCCTCCATCTTCAAAGCTAGCAATGGCAGGTTGTATCCTTCTTATGTCACATTTCTCTTTCTTATTCTGTCTCATCTCTCTAACCTTGCTAGAAAAGGATTTCTGCTTCTAAGGACTTTGACATTGGATTCACCTGGATATTCCAGGATAACTTCCCATGTCAAGGTCCATGCCCTTAATCACGTTTGCAAAGTCCTTTTTTTGCATTGCAAGATAATATATTCAAAGGGTCTAGGGTATCTAGGAATGGGGGCATTCTTCTGCTTACTACAGGTTGTCTAGATCAACTTTAATATGCTTATCAATATGGTTTGATTCAAATCCACTTTGCTCTTTGTTTTACATTTGTCCCATCTGTGTTTTCTTTTCTTTTTCCTCTTTTTCTGTCTTCTTTTAGACTATTATTATGATTCTATTTTATTTTTTTAATTCACTTACTCTTTTTTTATTTTTAGAGAGAAGGGAAGGGAAGAGGAAAGAGAGGGAGAGGGAGAGAAACATCAATGTGTGGTTGCCTCTCACATTGCCCCCACTGGGTATCTGGCCTGCAACGCAGGCATATGCCCTGACCGGGAATCAAACCAGCAACCCCCCAGCTCACAGCCCACACTCAATCCATTGAGCTACAACAGCCAGGGCTATTTTATCTTCTTTGTTGGCTTATGAAGTAAAGATTTTTGTTGTGTTATGTTAGTAGTTGCTTTAGGGTTTATGTCATACATCTTTAACTTACTACAGTCTACCTTCACATATTATACCACTTTACATATAGTTTAATAACCTTACAACAGTATACTTCTATTTTTTACTTTTGTTTACTTTTTCCATTTATTTAATTATTGTTCAAGTACAGCTTTCTGCCTTTTACTCCCATTCCAGCTCACCCCCCCAGTGCTCCCCACCTTCCTCTCATTTCTACCCCTGTTAGTTTTTGTCCATGTGTCCTTTATACTTGTTCCTGTGAATCCTTCTCCTTTTCCCCTGAAATTCCCTCCTCTCTCCCCTCCAGTCACTGTCAGCCTGTTCTCTATTTCAGTGTCTTTGGTTATATTTTGCTTGCTTGTTTGTTTTGTTGTTTAGGTTCCTGTTAAAGGTGAGATCATATGGTATTTGTCTTTCACAGCCTGGCTTATTTCACTCAGCATAATGCTTTCCAGTTCCATCCATGCTGTTGCAAAGGGTAGGAGCTCCTTCTTTCTTTCTGTTGCATAGAATTCCATTGTGTAAATGTACCATAGTTTTTGGATCCATTTATTTACTGCTGGGCACCTAGGTTGCTTCCAACTCTTGGCTATTGTAAATTGTGCTGCTATGAACATTGGGGTGCATAGGTTCTTTTGGATTGGTGTTTCAGAATTCTTAGGATATAATTCTAGCAGTGCAATTGCTGGGTCAAAAGGCAGTTCCATTTTTAGTTTTTTGAGGAAATTCCATACTGTTTTCCATAGTGGTTGTACCAGTCTGCAACCCCACCAAGAGTGCAGTAGGGTTCCCTTTTCTCCACAACCTCTCCAGCACTTGTTGTTTGCTGCTTTGTTTATGATGGCCATTCTGACCAGTGTAAAGTGGTATGTCATTGTGGTTTTAATTTGCATCTCTCTGATGGCTAGCGATATTGAGCAACTTTTCATGTGTCTCTGGATCCTCTGTATATCCTCCTTGGAGAAGTGTCTGTTTAAGTCCTTTGCCCACTTTTTAATTGGGTTGCTTGTCTTCTTAGAGTGGAATTTTGTAAGTTCTTTGTATACTTTGGAGATTAGACCCTTGTCTGAGGTATCATTAGCAAATATGTTTTCCCATACAGTTGGTTCTCTTTTTATTTTAATACTGTTTTCTTTAGCTGTGAAAAAGCTTTTAATTTAGATGAGATCCCATTAGTTTATTATTTCCTTTATGTCCCTTGCTCTAGGGGACATATCAGTAAAAAAGTTTCTTTTTTTAAGTTTCTTTTGTATTATTTACTAAATATAATGGTTATATGTATTTATTAAAATTATTGTTTCATTGCTCTTTGTTATTTTCTGAATCTCTGTGATTCCATCTAGTATCATTTTTCTTTTGTCTGAAGAACTAAAATACCTTTAGTATTTTCTTTAAAAATTTTTTTTTAAAGATTCTATTTATTTATGTTTAGACAGAGGGTAAGAGAGGGAGAAAGAGAGGGAGAGAAACATCCATGTGTGGTTGCTGCTTGCTTGCCCCCTCCTGGGGACCTGGCCCACAACCCAGGCATGTGCCCTGACTGGGAATCCAACTGGCAACCCTTTGGTTTACAGGCTGGCACTCAATCTACCCAGCCAGGGACCTTTAGTATTTTCTTTTTTTTTTTAAATTTATTTTTCAACTACAGTATTCTGTCTTTTTCTTGCATGAAATATCTAAGATTTTCCTGCCAATGTTCTCCTCCAGAACTTTAATGGTGTCATGGCTTATATTTAAGTCTTTTATCCACCTTGAATTTATTTTGGTGTATGGTGTAAGTTGGTGCTTGAGTTTCATTTTTTTTTATATGTTTTACATCTACATGTATTATAAACCCCATATACATTGTTGTCAATTTTTCACTAACTTATTTATTTATAATTTTAATTATTGTTCAAGTACAGTTTTCTGTCTTTTACCCCCATTCCAGCCCATTGCCTCAGTCCTCTCCACCTCCCTCCTGTCTACAGCCCCCCTTGTTATTGTCCTTGTGTCCTTTATACTAGTTCCTGTAAATCTTTCCCCTTTTCCCCTGAAATTCCTTCCCCTCTCCCCTTTGGTCACTGGTCACATCTAATCAACAAAACAAACAAACAAGCAAAATATAACCAAAGACACTGAAATTGAGAACAGGTTGACAGTGATCACTGACTGTTTCTAAACTTTTTTCTTTTTTCTGGTTTTAAGCAATTTGATTATGATGTACTTTTATGTAACTTTCTTCATGTATCTTTGATTTGGTGTACTTTGATTTTGCTGAATTTGTGGAGCTATGGTTTCATCAAATTTGTAAAACTTTGGCCATTATTCCTTCAAATATTGTTTTTTGAGTCCTTATTCAAGGACTATAATTATGAATATGTCAGGCTGCTTTAAGTTTTTCCATAGTTCACTGATCATCTGTTTATTTTTCAGTCCTTCTTTCTGAGTTTCATATTGGTTTACTTTTATTTCTCCATCTTTGATTTCACTAAACTTTATTTCCATAGTATTTAATTTGCTCTTAATCCCTTCTAGTGTATTTTTCACATCTTAGACATTGTAATTTTTCTCTCTAAAAGCTTGACTTGGATTTTAAAAAATATTTTCTTTATTTCATTTTTAGAGAGAGGGGAAGAGAAGGAGAAAGAAAGGGAGAGAAACATCAATCCTGCACTCAATCAGGCCCGGGCTCAATCCACTAAGCTATACCAGCCAGGGCTGATGTTTCTTTTTAGAGAGAGGTAGGGAGAGAGTGAAACATTGATCAGTTGTCTCTTGTATGTGCACTGACCAGGGATTGAACCCACATCCCAGGTATGTGCCCTGATGGGAAATTGAACCCATGACATTTTGGTGTATGGGATAATGCTCCAACCAACTGAACCACCCAGCCAGGGCTGCAATATAATTTTATAACTCCTTTAATGTTCTTGTCTACTCATTCTATCATCTATGTCACTTCTAGGTTTAGTTTGATTGATTTTTCTTCTAATTATCGTCATATTGTTCTGTTGTTTTTTATTTTTTTGCATGCCTGATAACTTTGTATTTAATGCTAAACAGTGTGAATTTTGTCTTATTGATCTATGGATATTGTTTTTTTTTAAAGATTTTATTTATTTATCTTCAGAGCGATAGGCAAGGAGAGAGGGAGAGAAATATCAATGTGTGGTTGCCTCTCATGCACCCCCTGCTGGGAACTGGCCTACAACCCAGGCATGTACCCTGACTGGGAATCGAACCTCAATCCTTTGATTCACAGGCCCGCCCTCAATCCACTGAGCTACACTAGCCAGGGCTGGATATTGTTTTAATTCCATAAATATTCTTGGGCTTGTTCTGAGATGCAGTTAAGTTACTTGGAAACAGTTTGTACTTTTCAGGTCTTACTTTGAAGCTTTGTTTATGTGAGATTAGAATAGTGTTCAATCCAGTTCTAATTTTGCCCCACTACTGAGGCAAATGCTACTGAGAGCATTCGAGTAGTCTACATGATGCCATGTGATTTATAAGGTTTTCCAATCTAGTTGGTATGAACAGGAACTATTGTTGCCTAAGTTAGCTCTAGGTACTCTTTCCTTTAATCTTTTTGAGTTTTTCTCTTCTCCCTTACTCCTCCTGGCCTCAAGCATTTTCTTCACACCCATGCTAATGCTTTCAGTTGAAGATTTAAAAGGAATCCTAGGCAAATCTCCACAGATAATATTCTGTGCATTTCTGTCTTTTCTGCAGTACTATAAATTTTTAGCTGTTTTGGCCTCCTTGAATTTTCAACCTGGTTTCTTCAACTCAGGGAAAGCTCTGGGCTCTGGGTACCCCCTCTCTGGGCTGTAGCCTAGAAACTCTCTCTAAGAAGAAGTTGGGACAGTTGCAAGGATCACTTTAGTTGTTTCTCTTTTCTGTGATTACTGTCTCGTGATACCTGGTGTCCAATGCCTAAAACTATTGCTTCATATAATTTGTCTAGTTATTTCCTTGTAAGAGGCAAAAAAAAGGTATTCCTGATACTCTATATTTTCTGGGAGTAGACATTTCTGTGAAGGATTGGAGGAAGATTCTTCTCTGTCCAGCCTTTAGTTGTGTGCCTTTTGAATTTTGTATTCTCAGTAACCATACTGCTTGTGTTAGCCAGGTTATCAAGAGAAACAGAAGCAGTAGATTTTATCTATATCTATATATAGAGAAGCATTTTAAGTAACTGGCTCATGTGATTGTGGAGGCTTGGTAAATCCAAAATCTTCAGGGTAGGCTAGCAGGTGTTGCATTTCAAGTCCAAAGACAGTTTGCTGACAGAATGCCTTCTTGCTTGGGGAGGTGAATCTTTGTGGGACCAACTTTCCTCACAAGTCCCCCCGAGTGCCATGGATGAAAGTGAACATGACTGAGACATGATGTGATCTGCTTGGGGAGGAGAAGTGAGCAGTGGCCAGTTTCTCAGGGGAAAAGGCCAGCAGCGGCCAGTTTCTCCGAGGAGAAAAAGGCCCCAAGCCCCCTCCTCCAGGGCCTTTTATTGGGTTCTAATACACAGGAATACAGGGCAGCAAGGATCAAACAATAGATAACATTTCAAAGAAATCTGAGGGCTTCAGAGTCTGTCAGGAACAGAGTTTTAGGGTTTCCTGCTTGAACCCTTAACATATGAATGAAAGCACTCTTAGCAGAGCAGATTTCACAGGTTTATCAGGAAGTCTTTGTGATGCCAGATTTTCCCCAGGACACACTCTAGCAAGGCAAGGAGCTGCACTTCTCCCCATCAGGTATTCAGGTTTAAGGGAATTAGAGCCATAAGCACTTCACCCGGAGAACATGGGGACTCGGATTTTGTCAAAGCCGGCGGGCAAGAGTCCACTGCTCCCTCTTTGTTGCAGCCCCCTTGAGTCCTTCCATGAAGGCCTTCCAATTGATCAAGTCTGGCTTAGGTTGCCCCCCACCTCGTGTGAGGGGTCTTACCATCATTGACTTCCGACCAAGCTTTGGGGGCAGGGAGAGGGAAGTGAGGCAGCGTTTGCTACCAGAGACAAGCTTTGTCTCCTGTGGCTGGCATTCCAGAGGTCGTCCCTCACCCTTAGCCACAAGGGGTAGAGATACAATTCCTAAAACTAGGCAGAGCAGTCTACAACATCTCCCCCTTTTTTGTTTGTTAAATCAATTGAAGTTGTTAGGCCTGTGAAACCCACTATTTGCTGTTCCCGAATGCAATCACGGGAAAATAACTTCCAAATACATCATAAAGCACAAATAAGAATTAAAACAAGGCATCCAAGGGTTGTCATAACCCAAACTCCTAAATTCAGTCAGTTGAAAAGTGATATAAACGCATGGGAAAGACAAAAGTAACAGGTCTGGTTACATTTCAATTTGGGGGAGAATTAGCACAGACATCAGACAGTTACTTTAAAGATATGCAGCAAGGGCTGGTATCTGAATTCAGGGTGGGAGAGTTTAGTAAGAGTAAGTTAGAAAGCATCATTAAAATCAATAAGCAACCAGTGGGTCCAATGACCCTCATTCTCAGATTAAGTGTATCAAACCAGTGTTTGGATTTCAGCACGGAGGGTCTGAAAAACCTCCTGCTAGGTTAAGCCTTAAATGTCCCGCAGCATCAGTTTTGTCCCTTTAAGTTGGTAGAAAAAGTCTCTCTTAGGCGATGTTGAATACCACTCCAGGGGTGTTACACACAGCTTGGAGAAATCTGGATCAAAAGAGTCTAATGGGTGGAGGTGTGTTGTCATCAGGGAAGCCTTTTCTGTGATATGGCTTCACCCTCATTGCCTGTAGTTCGAAAGGTCATTCTGAAAAGCAAGCAGCATACCCTCTTCTCCAAGTTGAGTTAAAATCTGGTGGCAAAATGGCTTAGAATTCTGTCGAAAATGTTTTACAATTGCAAATCATCATAATTTAGAAAATTATTGGTAAACATGGCCAATAAAATTAAATTTTGGGGCGGAAGGGCTCATGACTCCCCCTTTTTTGTTTGTTAAAGAGATTTTTGAAAGTATGATGAGCCCGTTCTACAATTGCCTGACCAATTGGATTGTAAGGTCTCCATTGGCAAATATCTTAAAACAAAAGATCCCTCACATCGCAAGACGCGGCGCTTAGAAAACCAGTTTCAATGCTACCAGCCCCGCCCGCTATCTGAAATCTTACCTGTTGCTAAGGAATGGAACCTGTGTGCGCCCACCACTGCTACCGGTGGGGCCCAGTCCAGCACCAGCACCATCGCTCAGCTGGTCAGAGTTCTAGATCTCTTGCTAGCAATTGGTGTGCAAGTTACGCGTGGCAGCTGCTGCTGTCATTACTTGCAGAGTGGTCTACAATAAATCGTATGTTCTGTTAAGGCCTTCAACTAGTTGGATGAGGTCCACACACATTATGGAGGGTAATCTACTTAAAATCTATCAATTTAGAAGTTAATCTTATCCAAAAACACCTTTAGAGAAAACATCCAGAATATGTGTGACCAAATATCTGGGCACCATGGCTCAGTTAAGTTGACTGAAAAAATTAACCATCACACTGCTTATTTTTAAGGAGTTAAATTATTTATTAAAATATACATTTGAAGAGCACTAATCAGGTATTTTGTAGAATATGTCTCAATTTGGGTTTACCTGTTTTGTCATGATTAGACTTGAATTATGGATTTTGAAAAACATTATATAGTTAAAGCACTCCTCTTACCACATATCAGGGGGTCTATGATATCACATAAGTTTATCACTGGTGATTTTGATGATGATCATTTGGTTAAGGTGTTGTCCATGTGTTTCTTCTACTGTAAGGTTACTAGTCTCCCTTTCCATACTCTATTCTTAGGTGAGTCACTAAGTCCACAACACACTCAAGAGGAGGGAATTGAACTCCATTTTTTAGATGGGGTAGTATCAGCATGTATATTACTTGGAATTCTTCTATAAGGAATATTCTGTGATAAATATTTGTCCCTTTCACCCCATTTATTTATTTCTTCAATTATTTATTTTTATCAGTATTGACTCATGAATATTTGTCTTATTTTTGCCGCTATAATCCAATACTATTATTATGTATTTTGTTCCTGAAACTTTTCCAGCTTTGGCCACTGGGAGCTTCTTCAGGTTGGGTCTTGTGTACTTTTCACAAACTCCATTACATTTTTTTAATAACTCCAAATTTTCTGGTACCACAAAATGCTGTAGGCTCAGATTTCCTCTGCTCTAGCCCTAATCTTAGTCATTTCTTTGGTTCTTTTTTTTTATTGAAGAATGGTATTTGAAACCAAGATCTAGATGATGGATGTGCTCATTACTACTGGGATGTCACTGATTCAAGACCCTCTAAAAGGACAGAACTAGAAAATATATGTATGCAACACAGGTAAACTTGTATATCCATGAGTTCGTTTCTATCTTCATGTTTATTAAAGTAAACATAGGTTTACTCACATAAAAAAGGTTAAGAAGACTGATGCAAAAAATTGAAATCATGCCTTTCCAATCTTCCATGATGATTTCATCTATAACAAAAATGAATGTGATGTAATCACATACATACATACATTATCTTGAGTTTATACTGATATCTGTGACTTGAATCCAGTACCACTGGTTTCAGTCTAGCCTTCCGCCCTCCCCTTTGTTTATTTGTAACTTCTTACTCTGATATCATGGCTCCTATTATCTATAATTTATTTACTTATTTGTTCAACCCTGGAATACATACCCGTAAAGTACTTTCAGAATTATTATCCTGTTGCCCTGTGATTAAATAACAACTTTATAAACTAGAGTGAAATATTTATGCATAGTTCTTTTTTTCTTTAGTCTTTGAGTATCTAATTAAAACACTGTTTTCCAAAGTTTATTTGGTCAGCTCCTTTTATCTTCACCCAATTCCAGGTTATATCATACATTTGTAATACAGAGATTCATTTGTCACAGTCTGCATTCCATTCATCCTGGACTCCCCCGACACCTTTGTTGATTTTTTAATAAGTTGTGCAAAGTCCCTCTGTATGGGTAGAGTCCTTTATCCACCGCCTCAGGACATTTCTATCACCCTAAAAACTTCCCTTTGTGCCCTTCACCAGCTCCCTCCTCCCCAGTCCCTAGTGCCAGAGCCATTTTGAGCATCTGGTTTCCAAGTCTGCAGAAACCTTAACACCGACCCACTGAAACTGCTGAGGGCTGCAGACAGACAGTTGGGCTGCAACAGAACAGAATGTTATTTATTCTTTTTGGCTGCTCTAGAGACTGAATGAGAAGCTGGCAACAGCTCCCAGAGGACTAGAAAAGGTGGTCCATAATCTTCATATGAGTATCAACTACTTGGGTCTTGGCTAGTGTGGCTCAGTGGTTTCAGTGCTAGGCTGCGAGCCAAAGGCTTGCTGGTTCGATTCCCAGTCTAGAGCACATGCCTGAGTTGCAGGCCAGGTCCCCAGTGGGTGTGTGTGAGAGGCAACCACACATTGATGTTTCTCTCTCTCACTCTCTTTCTCCCTCCTTCCCCTCTCTAAAAAATAATAAATTTTTAAAAGTATTTTATTTACTTATTTTTTGGAGAAGGGAAAGGAGGGAGAAAGAGAGGGAGAAAAACACTAATGTGTGGTTTTCGACACAGACCCTAGGGATTTTTCCCCAGGGTCTCCATGGGGTAGTAGTAGCCTGCCTGTTGTCATGGGGAGCTAGCTCATGAGGGGTGAGACTAGTTTGTCTTCCCCCACTTTGAAACCTACGGTCTCTGTACTTTAATAGATAGACCTCAGCTCAAAGTAGAACTAACTTATCTGAGGGGTCCCAGAGGCTAGAGAAAGATCAGTCAGAACAAGGATAACATGTCCGACAAAACTTGCTTAAGATAACCACTTGAGTTAAAAACACATATATGAATACAGGAAGAGTCACTTGTAGTGCAAAGTATTTTGTGAATTAGCATGACTTCCCAGCTATTCAATTCAGTAGATTATTAGAAGAAAAACAGTCATTGTTGGGACACAATATAGTGGCCTGCAAACTAAAGTAGAAGAAATACTTCAAAGCATAGAGAAAACAAAAAGATGTGAACCATGAGGAACTTGTCATGAATTGGAATGAATAATGCATGAGTTTCTTTAGTATATACCCAAGAGTAAAACTACTAGGTCATAGGTATTCTTTATATATTCTGAATGTGAGTTCTTTATCAACAAATGTATTGCAAATATATTCTTCCACTCCGTGGCTTCTCTCCTAATGGAACCTTCTGATGAATAAAAATTGTTAATTTTAATGTAATCAAGTGTGTCAATCTTTTGCTTTATGGTTATCAATTTTTGTATAATATTTAAGAAAACCTTTCTTTATGTCATGAAGATATTCTCCTATATTATATTCTAAAAGCTTCCAAGTTTTGTCCACATTTAGTTTTATAATCTACCAGTACTAAGGCATGAGGTAGGGATCCAAGTTGCTATTCTCTTTCAAGCTGCCAAATCTCATGAGCAATGATCTTTTATTATCTCCCCCTTGTTCTAATCAAGAACCTCAGCTGAGGACTCTCTGGTACATCTCCCCTATTCCACATTCTCATTAAAATCAACATAGTTCAGATCTTTCCTCTCACTTGGAATGGAGATGTACCTGCCTCACTCTAATATCCCTCACATATGATACCATCACTCACTTCTTCCTAAAATTCTGAATTTATTATATCTCTTTTTGACCTTCTGTTTCCCATGACAGTATAGATGGAATTTTAGCACACAAGTGTGTCACCAAAGCTCTTGACAGGCTGTACTTCTTCCACATTGTTTGCCATTTCTTCCCCTCCGTCCCTTCACAAACTCTGATGTTTCTATTCTATTGAATGCCTTTGATCTTCATTTCGTCATATTCATCTTTGAACTCATGGTTCTTAGCACTTAGTAGATACTCAGCAAATGTCTATTAAAATATAATTAAATCCAACCCACACAAAACACATGTTTTGGTTAGTGGCACATGCAAAGTTCTTAAAAAGCGTTTGCTTGTTGAATGAACAAATGTCTATTTTGGCACTTATTATCTGTTTCATAATTTTGGTATCTAATATACCAAAACAAAGTAAACTGTGCCACAGTAAAGATACTATTATTTATATATCTCATGTAATGATGTGATCTAGTCCTTGAGGAAATGAAGCAATAAATTAATGACAGTCATATATGATGTAGCAAAGTGTTTCAGAGAGATAATGAATAAGATAGTGAACTTGGGGCTGGTTGTATAATCTAGATGGTAAATATAAGAAGTGCTTGATAAGAGGGACTACTGAGGGGCAGTGTCAACAGGAAAGGCCCCTAAGAAGATGCAAGCTTCCACTGGATTTCGAAGGATGATTATGCATAGGGAATCCCAAGCAGGCAGAAAGGAAAATGCAGAGGTGGGCCTGGGCTTGGAATCTGTTGGGACAGTGGGTTTGGTGATCACAGCACCTGCAATCTAACTCTGTGGCCTGGCACACAGGGTCTGCTTGCCTGAAACCTATCCTGAGGGTTGGTGGTAGAATATGAATGTGAGTAAAGGTCCTGATGTCATCAAGCAGTATAGCATGGTGATAAATCAGCAGATTTTAGAGTCAGACCTAGGCTCAGATGCCATGTGCACTGCTTACTGATGTGTGTCCATGTGTAATTTTTGAGTATGCACTGAATTGTGTCCTCTCCAAATTCACATGTTGAAGCTCTAAACCCTAATATCATGGTATTTTGAAATGGGACTTTTGAAAGGTGATTGGATTAGTCCAGATCATGAGGGTAAAGCCATTATCATGGAATTAACGCTCTTATTAGAGACATCAGAGAGCTATGTGAGAAGTACCGTATTTTTTAGAGGATAAGATGCACTTCCCTTCCCAAATCTGGGAGGAAAAGGGGTGTGTGTTTTATAGTACAAATGTAGTTTATCTGGTTCGCCGTGGTGGGGGGCAGCAGTTGAGTGAGGTCACAGGTTATTAAATATTTTATCACATTTTTTGCTTCAAAATTTTTTTCCTATTTTCCTCCTCTAAAACCAAGGTGCATCTTATGGTCCAGTGCATCTTACAGTCCTAAAAATATGATAAATGCAAGCAAAACACAAACAAGCAAGTGAACGAAAGTCAGAATGGTTCCTGAGATACAGCAAGCTATGGGAGGCAAAGTAGAATTACTCTTAGGGACTGGAAATGGGGGCAGGGCAAACACTTACCCATCATTGTGACTGCAGAGAACTCTCTTAGCCTTATGGATTCTACAAAAAGACCAGATCTGTTTCTGTGGTCTTCATGGCATAGGGTGAAATCAGTATCCTTTATTCCACAGTTATCACTGAGTACTGTAGGACAGCTAAGGCATGCGTGAAAAAGATAGGATCATCCACAAAAAGGTTGTTTCAAACCACAGATGGTGTCCAAGTCATTTATGTTACATTTCTCAAGCCACACATAACATTTTTCCTTTTTGAAATACATACATTTTAATTGATTATGCTATTACAGTTGTCCCATTTCTCCTCCTTTATTTTCCTCCACCCTGCATACCCCCTCTCACTCACATCCCCCCTTTGGTTCATGTCCATGGGTCATATAGATAAATTTTTTGGCTTCTACATTTCCTATACTATTCTTAACCTCCCCCTGTCTATTTTCTACCTACCATTTATGCTACTCATTCTCTGTACCTTCACCCCTCTCTCTCCCTCCCACTCCCCTGCTGATAACCCTTTATGTGATCTCCATTTCTGTGATTCTGTTCCTGTTCTAGTTGTTTGCTTAGTTTATTTTCGTTTTAGGTGTGATTGTTGATAGTTGTGAGTTTGTTGTCATTTTACTGTTCATAATTTTTATCTTCTTTTTCTTAGGTAAGTCCCTTTAACATTTCATATAAGAGCTTGGTGATGATGAACTCCTTTAACTTGATCTTATCTGAGAAGCACTTTATCTGCCATAGCATTCTAAATGAAAGCTTTGCTAGATAGAGTAATCCTGGATGTAGGTCCTTGCCTTTCATGACTTTGAATATTTCTTTCCAGCCCCTTCTTGTCTGCAAGGTTTCTTTTGAGAAGTCAGCTGACAGTCTTTTTTTTTAATTATTTTATTTTTATTTTACTTATTTATCTTTAGAAGGGAAGGGAAGGAGAGAGGGAGAGACATGTCAATGTATGGTTGCTTCTCATGCATCCCCTGCTGGGAATTGGCCCCTGCTGGGCACTGGCTTGCAACCCAGGCATGTGCCCTGACGGGGAATTGAACCGTGATCTTTTGATTCACAGGCTCGTGCTCTATCCACTGAGCTACACCAGCCAGGGCTTCAGCTGACAGTCTTATGAGCACCTACCTCCTTTGTAGGTAGCTGTCTCTTTTTCTCTTGCTGCTTTTAAAATTCTCTCTTTCTGTTTAATCTTGGGTAACTTAATGATGATGTGCCTTGGTATGTTCCTTCTTGTTTCCAAATTTTTTGGGACTCTCTGAGCTTCCTGGACTTCCTAGAAGTCTATTTCCTTCACCAGATTGGGGAAATTTTTCTTCATTATTTTTTTCAAATAAGTTTTCACTTTCTTGTTCTTCCTCTTCTCCTTCTAGCACCCCTATGATTCAGACGTTGAAACATTTAAAGATGTCCTTGAGGTTCCTAAGCCTCTCCTCATTTTTTTGAATTCTTGTTTCTTCATTTTGTTCTGGTTGAATGTTTCTTTCTTCCTTCTGGTCCATACCATTGATTCGAGTCCCAGTTTCCTTCCCTTCACTGTTGGTTCCCTGTACATTTTCCTTTATTTCACTTAGCATAGCTTTCATTTTTTAATCTAATTTGCAACTATATTCAACCAATTCTGTGAGCATCCTGATTACCAGTGTTTTGAACTGGGTATCTGATAGGTTGGCCATCTCTTTGTCACTTAGTTGTATTTTTTCTGGAGCTTTGATCTGTTCTTTCATTTGGGCCATTTTTTTTTTTTTGGTCTCATGGCGCCTCTTACTTAGTAAGGGGTGGAGCCTTAGGTGTTCATCAGGACGGGGCAACCACGTGGCTGCATTATGATGCTGTATGTGGGGGAGGGGTTTGAGAAGGAACAGTGCTGCTTGTTCTGCTCTCTGCCAGTTTTCAGTCACTTCTTTGATTACCCACAAGCAAATTGGGCCCTTCCGGTGCTGATTCCCAGGTGGGTGGGTTTCTCCAATGAACTCTCTTGTGAGGCTGGGAGTTTCCCCTGCTGCTGCCTCAACCCGCACAGGAGTTTTCAATAAGAGGTTTGAGGCTTTATTTCTTTGTGCTGGAACCCTGGGCTGTGTGGTCTGTCTCGCTCCCCAGTTGTTCCTCCCAGTTTATCTGCATGCCAATGTGGGACCACCCAATCTGCAATCCTCCACCTTGCCTGCCCTGGTCCTCCAGCCATTGCCTTGCCACAAGTCCTTTCTGCCCAGCTGCCGGTCTCTGCCCCTCCTACCGGTCTGGATGAACGTTTCTTCTTTAACTCTTTGGTTGTCAGACTTCCATACAGTTCAATTTTTGGTCAATTCTGGTTGTTTTTTTTGTTTTTAAATTTGTTTTTGTCCTTTTTTGGTTGTGGAAGGAGGCACAGTGTGTCTATCTATGCCTCCATCTTGGCCGTGAGTCCTCAAGGCACACACAAAATTTTAATTAAAACTTGAGCCCAGTCACAGCTCTCCTTGCTATTATATTTCATTGCCAGTAGACACAGCTGCTTTCAGACTGTCAGAAGCATTGGATCACTTCTTTGACTGGTCAAAATCAGGGTAGCTCCTTTGGTGCTCTAAATCTATCAGTGAACTGGGCCTCTGGTGATGAGGCCATTGGTCTAATGTGCTGTTGCTCTTGATGAAGGCTTTAGACCCAAACTTAACTGCCTTGGTCTTCCCCAAGAGAAATAGAGCATAAAATAAGAGTGTACAGATGTCATACAAAGACATATACAAGAACATCATGGCAGCTTTATTCATAATAATTCCAAACTGGCAACAACCCAAAGTCCCTCAATGGATGAGTGCATAAAGAGCATGATATCTCCACATGATGGAATTTTACTCAGCAGTGGAAAGGAAGGAAGTAGAGATACAAATGACAGGGGCAAACCTAAAAAAAAAAAAACAGAGTGAAAGAATCCAGATACTAAAGAGTGCATAATGTGCGATTCCATTTATGTGAAGTTCAAGAGCAGGCAAGAGAGAATCCAGAATTATAGTTACTGTTGTTGCATGTGGGAGGGGCATAGTAGTGAATGGGAAGTTGCATGGAGAATGTTTCTTGGGGAATAAACCTTTCTATAACTTGATGGCACTGACATGGCTGCATATATCTGAAAACTGATCAAACTGTACACTGAAGATATGTGCCTTTTTGGTGTCTAAGTTATACCTCAAAAGAAGAAGAACAAAAGAAAGAACAGGACTAGGAAATGGGAAATGAAGTCATCAATAAACTCAAGAAACGCACAAGGGAAGGCTAGCAGGCAGTGCCATGTAGTCAGGTCCTCCATAAAGGGAAGACAGGCAGCTGGGACAGCTGTGGCCTTGAGTGGAGCCAGTGTTCTGGACTGCTTCCCAGGGGTGCTTCTTTGGAGTTGGTCCAAAGGGGAGGCTGGACTTGATCTGGGGGCGGGGATTGGCTCTATCAGACCAGGGGGGTCTCCAGCCTCTAGAAAAGTCTATGGCTCAGTCTCTCTGGGAAGACATAATTTTGTAAAATGATGGTGACTTTTGCCAATTCTATTCATCCTCTTAACCTTTTAGGCAGCTGGTTCAGAAGCATCACATAGCCAGCTGAGACAGTTTCCAGAATGGGCATTCATGCACAGATTTTCTTCCGAAAGAAACAAAAATGGAATCTTTTTAAAAAGTAGATAAATGGCAACTTTTTAAAAGGCAAAGGAATAGTATGTGGTGACCAAGATACTTCACTGAAGAGCCAGAGTACCTCAGTAGAGTTCTGTGCTGGACACAATTTCCTCTTCTCACAGAGCTGGCCCTTCTGAATTTCTGCAGTGTAGCGAAGAAAGAAATGATTGTGAACACAGCTCCCAGTCTTTCTCCACTTCCCCTGAATCCACCCCTCCACATTCCTGGCTCCCGCCAACATTGTTGTGCTACATGCTTGTTTCATCTACACTGACTGAGCAGCATTTTCAATGATCAGAAGTCAGTTGTCCTCTAGCACTGAGCCTACAGTTGCTTCTGCTTTCGTTTCTTTCCTCCTGTAGGTCCTAACTATGATAACAGGTTCAATTTCTCTTTCTTCCTCCATCTCTCTCATTCTCTCTTATTTTGTGAATCCAACATGTCATTTTCATACATCTATCCATGAGAAGCTGTATTATGGACACTTAGGTGGACAACCACTTTTAATATTCCAGTAACCAAAAATTATCCACGTGCAACCTACACAAAAATTATTTATTTATAAATGTTGCTCTCCTCTTCTTTGAGTACATGAAGGTGATATAGACTATAACTTCTGCACAACTCATGACTCTAAAAAGCAGTGCACAACTCAAATGGAAACAGAGAAAGCAGGCTGGAGATTTAGGACTGAAGCAAATAAAAGAAATGATAACTGTGAAAATTATTTGTTAAAACTGTCTATGTTAGTCACTCACTTTCTGATACTCTGTTACTTTGTTTTTAGTTCCTGGCACATGAAAATAAACATCAAAACTGGTTCAAATTTTTAAAAATAGTGTTTTAGGTCAATTAAAAAAAACAGTGATGTTGGTAACTCAGATAAAGTCTGTCTCAAAGTCAAGGTCAAGATTCCTCGGTCAGTACTGAGTCAAGAAGGCCATATTGTTATTGATGTGGCTGTTCTCAGGCTCCTGGGATTTTCTACACAAGGTAGAAATCCTTGCTCTTTAAATATGCCTGCATTTTTTCATAATAAAAGCAACAAGATTAATGATACTTACTTTTTCTTGGTGTATGTTAATATTTTCAAATTTTTAATAACAAACACGTTAGAAATGTTTTTATTAGTTCTCCAAAAATATTTGTTAAATACAGAAAAGTAGAAATGATTTTGAAAGACTCTAAATTCCCTTATCTATATCCAATCATTATTAATATTTTATCTTTACTTCCAGTCTTACTTCTATGTAAACCTTTATTTATTAAAAAACCAAAACAAAAACAAAACAAAAACAGAAGAAGCTCAACACACATAGAATATTTTGTGGCAATTAGCATTGGGTAAATAAGCATTTTATCATGGAATTATAACTTCCCTGTAAATAGTTTTTTTTTAATTTATTTATTTTAGTTATTATTAGAGTACAGCTTTCTGTTTTTTAATCCCATCCCATTCTACCCCCTCATTGCTCCCCACATCACTCCCATTTGAACCCCCCCTTAGTTTTTGTCCATGTGTCCTTTATATTTGTTCCTCTAAACCCTCCCTTCCCCCTGAAATTCCTTCCCCTCTCCCCTCTGGTCCCTGTCAGCCTGTTCTGTATTTCAGTGTCTTTGGTTATATTTTGCTTGCTTGTTTGTTTTGTTGTTTAGCTTCCTGTTAGAGGTGAGATCATATGGTGTATATCTTTCACCACCTGGCTTATTTCACTCAGCATAATGCTTTCCAGTTCCATTCATGCTGTTGCAAAGGGTAGTAGCTCCTCCTTTATGCAGCATAGAATTCCATTGTGTAAATGTACCATAGTTTTTTGATCCATTCATTTCCTGATGGGCACCTAGGTTGCTTACAACTCTTGGCTATTATAAATTATGTCGCTATGAACATTGGGTGCATAGGTTCTTTAGGATTGGTGTTTCAGGGTTCTTAGGATATAATCCTAGCAGTGGAATTGCTAGGTCAAAGGCAGATCCACTTCTATTTTTCTGATAAAATTCCATACTGTTTTTCATAGTGGTTGTACCAGTCTGCAATCCCACCAACAGTGCAGTAGGGTTTCCTTTTCCCCACAACCTCTCCAACACTTGTTATTTGTTGCTTTGTTTATGATGGCCATTCTCACTGGTGTGAAGTGGTATCTCATTGTGGTTTTAATTTGCATCTCTCTGATAGCTAACAATATTGAGCATCTTTTCCTGTGTCTCTGGATCCTCTGTATGTCCTCCTTGGAAAGGTGTCTGTTCAAGTCCTTTGCCCACTTTTTAATTGGGTTGCTTGTCTTCTTAGAGTGGAGTCGTGTAAGTTCTTTGTATACTTTGGAGATTAAACCCTTGTCTGAGGTACCATTAGCAAATATGTTTTCCTGTACAATTGGTTCTCTTTTTATTTTAATACTGTTTTCTTTAGCTGTGAAAAAGCTTTTAATTTAGATGATATCCCATTTGTTTATTCTTTCCTTTGTGTCCCTTGCTCTAGAGGACATATCAGTAAAAATGTGCTTGCATGAAATATCTGAGATTTTCCTGCCAATGCTCTTCTCTAGAACTTTAATGGTGTCATGGATTATATTTAAGTCTTTTATCCACCTTGAATTTATTTTTGTGTATGGTGTAAGTTGGTGCTCAAGTTTCATTTTTTTTTTGCACATAGATGTCCAGTTCTCCCAACACCATTTGTCGAAGAGTCTATTTTTGCTCCATTTTATGTTGCTGCCCGCTTTGTCAAATATTAATTGACTATAGAGACTTGGGTTTATTTCTGGGCTCTCTGTTCTGTTCCATTGGTCTGTGTGCCTGTTTTTATACCAGTACCAGGCTGTTTTGATTACAGTGGCCTTGTAATACAGTTTGGTATCAGGTATTGTGATTCCTCTGACTTTTCCCTTCCTTCTCTAAGTTGCAACCACTATTTGGGATCATTTGTAGTTCTGTATAAATTTTTGAAGTATCTGTTGTATGTCTGTGAAATATGTCATTGGTACTTTAATAGGTATTAAAGTATTGAATCTGTAAAATGCTTTGGGTAGTGTGGACATTTTGATGATGTTAATTCTTTTAATCCATGAACATGGTATATGTTTCCACTTGTTTGTGTCTTCCTTGATTTCTTTCTTCAGTGCTGCATAGTTTTCTGCATACAGGTCTTTTACCTCCTTGATTAGGTTTGTTCCTTGGTATTTTATTTTTCTTGTTGCTATATCAAATGAGATTTTTTTCTTGATTTCTGCTTCTACTGTTTCATTGTTGCTATACAAAAATGCCATTGATTTCTGGATATTGACTTTGTATCCTGCTGTTTGCCAAATTCATTTATTAGGACAAGCAGTTTTTGGGTGGAGTCTATAGGATTTTTCACATACACTATCATAACATCTGCAAAGAGTGACAGTTTGTTTCCTATTTTCCAATTTGGATGCCTTTTATTTCTTTTTCTTTTCTGATTACTGTGGCTAAAACTTCCAATACTATATTGAATAGAAGTGGTGAAAGTGGGCAACCTTGTCTTGTTTCTGATCTTAGTGGAAAAGCTTTTAGTTTTTTTCCCATTGAGTATGATGTTGGCTGTAGGTCTCTCATATATGGCTTTATTATATTCAGGATGCTCCCTCTATTCCCACTTTGCTGAGTGTTTTTATCATGAATAGATGTTGTACCATATCAAAAGTGTTTTCCGCATCTATTGATATGGTCATGTGATTTTTGTCTCTGCTTTTGTGTATGTGATGCATTACATTTACTGATTTGCAAATATTGAACCATCCTTGCATCCCTGGGGCAAATCCCACTTGGTCATGGTGTATAATCTTTTCAATGTATTGTTGGATGCAATTTGCCAATATTCTGTTGAGGATTTTAGTAGCTATGTACATCAGTGATATTGGCCTGAAGTTTTCTTTCTTTCTTTCTTGTGCCTTTATCTGCTTTGGGGATTAGATTGGTGCTGGCTTCATAAAAAGAGTTTGGGAGTCTTCCATCATTTTGGATTTTTTGGAATAGTCTGTGAAGAATAGGGGTTAGCTCTTCCTTAACTGCTTTGTAGAATTCTCCTGTGAAACCATCTGGTCCAGGGCTTTCGTGTGTCAGGAGTTTTATGATTACTGCTTCAATTTCATCTTCTGTTATTGGTCTGTTCAGGTTTTCTGCTTCTTCTTCATTGCGTTTTGGAAGATTATATTTTTCTAGAAATTTGCCCATTTCCCCTAGGTTTTCAAATTTCTTGGCATACAGTTATTCATAGTAATTTCTTATAATCCTTTGTATTTCTGTGGTGTCAGTTGTAATCTCTAGTCTTTCATTTATGATTGTTTACTTGGGCCCTCTCTTTTTTTTTTTTTCAAAAAATTTATCTTTAGAGGGGAAGGGAAGAAGACAAGGAGAGAAATATCAATGTATGGTTGCCTGTCATGCATCCTCTGCTGTGAACTGGCCTACAGCCCAGGCATGTGCCATGACTGGAAATCAAATGATGATATTTGTTTCACAGGCCTGCACTCAATCCACTGAGCTACACCAGCCAGTGCATCTCTCTTTTTTTCTTGATGAGCCTGCTAAAAGATTGGTCAATTTTGCTTATCTTTTGAAAAAAAAAACCAGCTCCTGGATTCATTGATTCTTACAATTCTGCTTTTAGTCTCTATGTCATTTAATTCTGCTCTGATCTTCGTTATTTCCTTTCTTCTACTTGCTTTGGGCTGTCTTTCTTGTTGTTCCTTGAATTCTTATAGGTGTAGGGTTAGGTTGTTTGTTTGTAATGTTTGTATCTTTTTTAAGTAGGCCTGTATTGCTATGAACTTCCCTCTCAGGACTGCCTTCACTGTGTCCCATAAGTTTTGGATTGTTACGAGTTCATTTTCATTTGTTTCCAGAAACTTTTTGATTTCTTCCATGATTTCCTTCTTGTCTTATTCGTTGTTTAATAGCATGCTCTTCAATCTCCATGATTTTTTTTTTGTGGTCTTAATAGGTGAGTTTATTTTCTTTTTCAGCTGTCAGCATTGTGAATTTTTAAAAAATTTTTTATTGATTATGCTGTTACAGTTGTTCTATTCCCCCCTTCATTCCCCTCCACCCTACCCCCATCCCCACCATTACCCTCCCTTTAGTTTATGACCATGTGTCTCAAGTCCTTTAGATTCTATATTTCCCATGCTATTCTTGCCCCCCCATCTATTTTCTATCTACTGTCTATGCTACTTATTTTCTGTACCTTCTCCCCCCTTCTCCTCCTCCCACTCCCCTGTTGCTAACCCTCCTTGAGATCTTCTTTTCTATGTTTCCACTCCTGATCTAGCTGTCCTTTTAGTTTGCTTTCGTTTTAGGTGTGGTTGTTAATAACTGTGGGTTTGCTGTCCTTTCACTGTTCATGTTTCTTTAACTTCTTTTTCTTAGATAAGTCCCTTTAACATTTCATATAATAAGGGCTTGGTGATGATGAACTCCTTGAATTTGATTTTATCTGAGAAGCACCTTATCTGTCCTTCCATTCTAAATGAAAGTTTTGCTGGATAGAGCAATCTTGGTTGTAGGTCTTTGGATTTCATGACTTGGAGTACCTCTTTCCAGCCCCTTCTTGCCTGTAAGGTCTCTTTTGACAAATCCGCTGACAGTCTGATGGGAACTCATTTGTAGCTGACTGTCCCCTTAGCTCTTGCTGCTTCTAGGATACTCTCCTTCATTTTAATCTTGGCTAATATAATGATGATGTGCCTTGGTGTGTTCCTTCTTGGGTCCAACTTCTTTGGGACTCTCTGAGCTTCCTGGATTTCCTGGAAGTCTATTTCCTTTGCCAGATTGGGGAAATTCTCCTTTATTATTTGTTCAAATAAGTTTTCCACTGGTGGCTGTGCCTTTCCCCTTTCTGGTACCCCTATAATTTGGATGTTGGAGCGTTTAAAGATGTCCTGGAGGTTCCTAAGACTCTCCTCATTTTTTTGAATTCTTGCTTCTTCACTCTTTTCTGTTTGGCCATTATTTGCTTTCTTCGGTCCACTCCATTGATTTGAGTCCCAGTTTCCTTTTCATTGCTATTGGTTTCCTGTGCAATTCCATTCATTTCAATTAGTTTTGCCTTCATATATTTGTCTAATTTGTCGGTATAATCAACCAGTTCTATGAGGATCCTGATGACCGGTGTTTTAAACTGTGCGTCTGAGAGTTTTGCTATGTCTTCATCCCTTAGATCTCTGGGCTGTGGGGCTTTGAGATATTCTTGCGACATTTTTGGTCTGTTCTGGCCCTTTAAGTGTGAGAAGCAGTGCCTTGGACTCCCAGGTCGCTGGGTTATGACGCTGTATGTGGAGGTGGGGTCAGAGCGGGGAAATGGCGGCGCCCTCCACTGCCTCTGGCCGCGGGGACCTGCCGGCCCCGGTCCAACCGCTCATTCCCTCGCCTGTCCGCCCGCGCACAAATGCGCGACCACAGTCAACATGCAGCACCGCTCCCCCACTGTCTCCTCTGCGGTCGCTCGCCTGGTGGCTTGCTCGGTTGCTCACTAGGTCCAACCCTGCGCCTGGATTCCGCGTCTGGATTCCACGCCCGAGTCCGGCTGACCGAGACCTCCTGTGCAATCCCGCTTCACCAGCCGCTGGTTTCGTCCCTTACAGGTCAGGCTGAAGAATTTGTTGTTAACAGACTTCCGAAAAGTTCAATTTTCCGTGTTCTGGCTGTGTTTTCTGTTGCTAATATTTAGTTGTCTCTAAACTTGGTTGTGTTAGGAGGCACGGCACATCCACCTATGCCTCCATCTTGGTGGAAGTCCTCAATCTCCATGATTTTGAGTTTGGGTTTTTTGGGATTTTGGGTTTTTTCCTTTGGGGTTCATTAACAGTTTCAGTCTCTTGTGGTCGGAGAAAATGCTGGGGATGATTTCAGTTTTCTGAATTTGCTGAGGTTTGTTTGTATCCTATCATGTGGTCTATCTTTGAAAATGTTCCATGTGCATTTGAAAAGAATGTGTATTTAGCTTCTTTGGGATGAAGGGCTCTATATATATTAGTTAAGTCCATTTCATCTAGGTCATTGTTCAATGCCGCATTATCTTTGATGATATTTTGTTTGGAAGATCTGTCCATTTTTGTTAGTGGGGTGTTAAAATCCCCTACCATAATTGCTGTTAATATCTCTCTTGAAGTCCTCTAAGATTTTTTTTTTATATACTTGGGTGCTCCTATGTTGGGTGCACATATATTTACAATGTTTATGTCTTCTTGGTGGATTCTTCCCTTGAGTATTATGAAGTGACCTTCTGGGTCTCTCTTTATGGCCCCTATTTTGAAATCTATTTTGTCTGATAAGAGTATTGCTACCCCAGCTTTTTTTCCGGTTTTCCTGGAAAATTTGTTTCCAGCCCTTTACTTTTAGTCTGTGTAGGTCTTCTGTCCTGAAGTGGGTCTCTTGTAGGCAGCATATGTGTGGGTCATGCTTTCTTATCCATTGAGCTATTCTATGTCTTTTGATTGGAGCATTAAATACATTTATGTTTAAGGTTATTATTGATAGGTAGTTATTCATTGCCATTTTTGTACCTTCATTCGTCTCTGTCTCTCTCTTTTCCTTCCTTTCCTTAATGTAGTCTCTTTAGCATCTCTTGCAGAGCTGGTTTGATGGAGGTATATTCTTTTAGACTTCTTTTGTCTTAGAATCTTTTCATTTGGCCTTCCATCTTGATTGAGAGCCTTGCAGGGTAAAGTAGCCTGGTTGCAGGCTTCTGGTTCTCAACACTTGGAATATTTCTTGCCATTCTCTTCTTGCTTGGAGTGTTTCCATTGAGAAGTCAGCAGCTAACTTTATTGGGGCTCCCTTGTATGTTACTTCCTGTTTCTCCCTTGCTGCTTGTAAGATTGTCTTTGTCTTGGAATTTTGTCATTTTAATGATGATGTGTCTTGAAGTGGGCCTCTTTGGGTTTCTCTTGATTGGAACTCTCTGTGTCTCCTGGATTTGTGTGACTTTTTCTCTCATCATTTAGGGAAGTTTTCCATCATTACTTTTTCAAATAGGTTTTTTATCCCTTGCTCTTCTTCTTCTCCTTTTGATATCCCTATTATATGGATATTATTACATTTCGTATTGTCTTGCATTTCTCTTAATCCGTCTTCATTCTTTCTAAGCCTCTTTTTCTTTACTTGCTCTTTCTGGGAGTTTTTTTTTTTTCAACTTTGTTCTCCATCTCACTGATTCAATCTTTTGCTTCATGGATCCTGCTTTTGATTCCTTGTACTGTGTCCTTCAGTTCACAAATCGTATTCTTCATTTCTTCTCGGCCCTTGTTGACAGTTTCTATTTCCTTTTTTCATGTTGATATAGTTTGCGGTGAGTTAATTGTAGTTCCTGTGTAGTTTCTGGTAGCTCATTCTGAGCTCTTTGAATTCCTGATAACCAGTGTCTTGAATTCAATATCTGATAGCTGAATTGCCTCTGTTTCATCTAGCATTCTTTCTGAGGCTTCCTCTTTTCCTTCTATTTGGGGATTGTTTCTTTGTTTTCCCATTTTTTGTGAGGCTCTTCTTGTTAGCTTCGGCTTCTTAAATTGATTGGTTCTGGCTTCCTGAATTTATGGTGTGAGCTTCTGTGGTATAATATGTGTGGAATTCAGTGGTGCAGTCTCCTTCATCTCCCCAGCTCACTGGTCTTGGGCTGTTTTTTAAGTTGGGTGTGTGTTTTGGTTTTGGTTTTGATTGTTTTTGGTCTTTCTTTTGTGGGTTCTTCCCACCAGCTGGTTAAGTGATGGTCCCTCTGTCCTCCACTTGTTTTAATTTGTTGTGCTGGTGAGGGCTGGTTGTGTTGAATCTAGTTCTTCCATGTGTAGAATGTTTTCAGGATTTTCTTTTGCTCTTGTTCAGTTGTTTGTCCTGGGTTGTTTCTCCACTGTTTAGTTGTATTTAGGTCCTGGACCAGATAGGTCCTGGATTGAGGTATGCGTGTTTTCCATTCCCTCCGTCACCTTCTTCTGTTTTCATGTGTTGGTGGTTCCTTTGTTGTTGGGTTTCCTCTTCCAGTGGGTATCCTGCTGTTCACTGCTTCCACCTACTCTTTATTGTGATCAGTTGGAGGGAAAGGCAAAATTGTTAATACCGCAGGAGAGTATTCTGTGATATTTACAGTAGCAGCCAGTAGAGAAGAGATAGGAAATCCTTTGGCTATGTATAGTGTTAACTCTAATCTTCAATCCAACTTGCCACTTTTAAGAAAGGATGGACAAAAGATAAGCCTCTTGTTGGGGAGGGAAGGACTGTGAGTTTGATCTGGAAAGCAGCGAGATTGAGGGAGGTCAGATTCTGAGGTAAAGTGAGAGTAAGGATAGTAAATAGGTGTAGTGTGTGAGAGAATAGAGTTAACCACTACAGTAATATAGTTCAGGAAACTGAAGTGGGCTAAGATCCAGGCGGGGTGTTGTGAAATATTTACAATTGTATGGAACAGCTATTATTCACAATACCATTAGAGCAACAATCATATGACAGAATCTGTTATCTAGATAACATGAATAATGGGTATAGAACTTTGAGTAGTGTGCTAAAGGAACACAAGTCATGTGAAGGATAGTAAATTAGCAATACGCTGTGGAAGAGAGAACAGGTAAAACCTGTCAAGTGATACAATATAACTAACCAAGCAAAGAAGACTATACAGAAGGAAGAGAAATACAAAAATACTATTAAAATAAAAGATGTAAGAATAATGAAAAAATAGTAATACAAATATGCAGTAACTTGTAGTTTCTTTGCAATAACAAAGTGAGGTTTGTCTCTCTGGCTCTACTGTTGGGATGCCCCCTCTTTGAGTCCAACTGTGGTCATTTGACAATCCCAAGGTTTTTGTCTCACTTGTTAGTGTTAAAAAAAAAGGCAGGAGAAAAGAGGAAGAAGAGATCAGTTTGGAAAGAAAGGAAGAAAGAATAAAACAAGACAGAAGGAGAGGAAGGAAAAGGTATTGAAAGATAAAACAATAATAAAAATTATAAAAATTAAAGATTACTTAAAAAATACCTCTCTTGGTTTCAAACAGGCCAAACTGTTTTTTTTTTCTGGTCTCCCTAGCTGCAGCAGGCTGAGGGGCGATTGGTGTGGACTTTCTCCCTTCCTGATATGTATTCAGCCAGTCTTCGGAGCACTTTCCCAAGAGCTAGTCTGGCACATCTCCCTAACGCCCCACACAGGGATTCAGGTCTTCTTCAGAGCACTCTTTCCCTGGGGATCATTGGCCTGGGCTGTGGTGCAGGCGTGTGCACCTGGCCAGGCTACTTCTGTCCTGCAGGTTTGGGCATAAACCCTTCCCAGTGCCATGGGGGAATGCAGGGCCTTTTGCCTGGCTGGGTGGAGAGTAGGCCAATCCCCCCAAAAGTTTTACTTTTTGAGAAATTCCTCCTACTCAAGCCCCCTGCTCAGTACAGCCCAATTCTCAGTACAGTTGCAGGAGAATCCCCCCAAAAGTTTTACTTTTTGAGAAATTCCTCCTACTCAAGCCCCCTGCTCAGTACAGCCCAATTCTTCAGCCAGACCAATGATTGTCAGGGTCAGTGCCCAACCCTGCAACTCTCAACTTTCCCCAGCTGGCAACCACAGACTCTGTGGGTGATTACGGCCCCTGTGTTTGCCTCTTTGTCCTTATTCCCCTCTCTGCAACTTCAAGCAACCAGGTCTGTCCTGGCGCTGCTCAAACCCTGCTTGGCTGGGGAGGAAGGGAGCAGTTGACCGGGCTCTTTCCCAAGGACACTGTAGCAGGTCCGCTGCTCCCAAGTAGTCTGTGGTAGACCCAGCACTGGTGCTGGATGCTGGGCACTGGGCGTGGGACCGAGGGCCCCACCACCCCTGTCCCTGCGCTGGTTTTTCAGTGTCCGCTACAATTTCTGATCTGTTTTCATATATGCTGGGGTACTGTTGGCTGTTGCTCTGTTCCTCCGTAGATCGGCCAGGTTTTTCTTTCATGTGTAGGGGGAAGTGGAATTTGCTCGGTCATACTCTGTTGCCATCTTCCCAAAATGTAAATAGTTTTTTTTAATTTAGTTCCATTTATAATTGTATGGGTGTAAAGCAAATTACTTAGCAACTATTTCTCCACTCTAAGGAATTTAAATTACATACAATGTTCTGCTATTTAAAATAATGGTGTGATTATAATTTCAATGCATGAATCTTCTGTTCCTTTTAATTAAAAATTATTAGTGTTGCATTAAAATTTTTGGCAAAGATTATTTATGTATTTACACCCACACATACATATACATACAGACACACAGGGTAGGGCAAAGTAAGTTTACAGTGTGTATAGATAATAATACAATCATTAATAAATCATATTACAAAAATAAACTGGTGTACTCACAACTGTAAACCTACTTTTGCCCTGCCCTCCGTTTGTGTATGTGTGTGTGTATGTACACTGTATAAAGTCTGGAAAATCATACAGTGCTGCTAGGTACAAAACCCAGCTGCCCCCACCTCTTCCCTTTTATTTGCCTTACCACATGGCCAACAACATTTTTTAGCTAATTCCTTTTTCTACTTACTACCACTTCACTAAATAATAGGTTTTAATGGAGACGTCTTGATTTTTCTGTTGTAGGCATTATCTATTGAGCCTTTACTATGGAAGATGAAAATTTGTTTTGCTTTACTTTTCTTCTTCCTTGCCCCCGTCTCCCGTGTACACTCTTCCCAAATTCCCAATATAGATATATCATCATTCTGGTTAAGTCAATATTTGGTGTTGCTAAAAGAAAATTTTCCAGAGAAAATTTACTGATCCAGTAGACTTTTATCAGTGATTCATGAATTAGGTGACATCCAATCTAGCAAATAGAAAGGAGCTCCAAATTGCTGTACAAGGTGAGAGATTTTTATAGACCAAAATGACCAGGAGCAGAGAAATTATACTGGGAATTTACTGTTTTGTTATATTGTATAAACGGAAGTCTTGGAGCGGGGTCTGGTACCTTGTGCTGTCTAGGCAAGTGCTGGTTGGTTTACCTAGGCCTTCCTTTTCTGGGACAGCCAAACATAGAAACTTAGTTAAGTTTTGGTTTGCAGCATGAGGCCCTTGAGTAGAACATGAGAGTTGGGCCCTGGCAGGTGTTGCTCAATGGGTTGAGTGTTGGCCTGAGAATCAAATGGTTGCCAGTTCAATTCTTGGTCTGGGGCACATGCCTGTGTTGTGAGCCAGGTCTCCACTGCTGGGGGGTGGGGATGGGGGTGTGGGGGGGGCACAAGAGGTAACCACACATCGATGTTTCTCTCCCTCTCTTTCTCCCTCCTTTCCCCTCTCTCTAGACACAAATAAATAAAATCTTTAAAAAAGACTTATCCTTTAGTCATGTGCACCGTATAGGCACTTAAGAAACAGTTGTTTTACTAATACTACTACTACTCTGATAAGAGTGAAACTTTAAAGATTTTTGTCATGGGAAAAAAACTTCTAGTAAACTATAAATTTATAAATGTTTGTAATGACCTTCTAGATAAATGTCTCTCTATAGGAATATATCACTGTAGGCTAAAATTTTTAGGAATAAGGTTTTTGGTTTTGGGGGAGATAGTTTTATCATGACAATGAAGAGCTATCACATTTTTAATAAAAAGACTCATCTTTGAAGTGGTGACAGCAGACATTCTTGTCTTGTTCCTGATCTTAAGGGGGAACTAGCAGCAAGTCTTTTAACATTAAGTATGTTAGCTGTGGAGTTTTGCATAGATGCCCTTTATCAGGTTGAGCTAGTTTTCTTCTATTTCTCATTTTCTCAGAGTATTTATTTTTATCACAAAGGGTGGGTACTGCATTCACTGACTTTTATATGTTAAACCATCTTACATTTCAGCATAAATCTTACTTGCTCACGGTGTATAATTCATTTAACATGCTGCTGAATTTGGTTGGTTGGTATTTTGTTGAGGATTTAAAAAATGTATATATTTATTTTTATCTTATCCCTTCTACTCAACACTGTACTGAAAGTTCTAGCCAGGAAATTTTGGTAAAGAAAATAAATAAAAGCCATCCAGATCAAAAAAGAGGAATTAAAATTATTTCTTTTTATAGATGGACATGATATGCATAGAAAATCTGAAGGAATCCACAAAAATATTATGAATAAATACTTTCAGCAAAGTTGCAGGATATAAGATCAACATATCAGTTATTGTTCAATTATAATTGATAGAAATATACAAAATATATAGAAAATGGAGTCAACTCTAGAGCAACGATAAAAGAAAAGAAATTAAGCAAAGAATTCCATTTGACAGATCATCAAAAAATAAAATACTTAGAAATATATTCAGTCAAGGTGAAAGGCTTGTACACTAAAAACTGTAAAACACTTCTTAAAAATTTAAAAAGATTTTATTTATTTATTTTTAATGAGAAGGGAAGGGAGGGAGAAAGAGACCAAGAGAAACATCAATGTGTGGTTGCCTTTCACATGCCTCCAACTGGAGATCTGGCCTGCAACCCAGGCATGTGCCCAGACTGGTAATTGAACCAGCAACCCTTTGGTTACAAGCCAGCACTCAATCCACTGAGCCATACCAGCCAGGACTCTTAAAGAAATTTTAAAAGACCTACATAAATTAAGATATCTTGTGTTTACCAATTAGAAGACTATGTTTTTCAGATGGTAATACTCTCCAAATTGATCCGCAGAATCAATACAATCTGTGTAAAAATTTCAACTACTTTTTTTTGCAGAAATAGACAAATGAATTCTAAAATGCATATGGAATTGCAACGGACCCCGAACAATTAAAACAATCTTTTTAAAAGTATTTTTAATTGACTATGCTATTACAGTGTTCTCAATTTTCCCCCTTTATCTCCCCTCCACCCTGTCCCCCAAACCTCCAGCATCCCCCCCCTTAGTTCATGTCCATGGGTTGTACATAGAAGTTCTTCGAATTCTCTGTTTCCTATACCATTTTTATCTCTCCCCATCTATTTTATGACTACTAATTATGCATCTTCTTCTCTGTACCTTTTCCCTACTATTCCTCCCTTCCACTTCCCCACTGAAATTCCTCCCTGTGATGTCAATCGCTTTGATTCTGTTCCTGTTCTAGTTGTTCTCTTAGTTTTTGTTTTCATTTTTGTCTTTTCTTTTAGGTTCATTTGTTGATAGTTGTGACTTTATTGTCATTTTACTGTTCATATTTTTTATCTTCTTTTTCTTAGATAAGTCCCTTTAACATTTCATATAATAAGGTCTTGGTGATGATGAACTCCTTGAACTTGACCTTATCTGAGAAGCACTTTATCTGCCCTTCCACTCTAAATGAAAGCTTTGCTGGATAGAGCAATCTTGGATGTAGGCCCTTGTCTTTCATGACTTAGAATACTTCTTTCTAGCCCCTTCTTGCCTGTAAGGTCTCTTGATAAATTAGCTGACAGTCTTATGGGAAATCCTTTGTAGGTGACTGTCCCCTTATCTCTTGCTGCTTCTAGGATTCTCTCCTTCATTTTAATCTTGAGTAACATAATGATGATGTGCTTTTGTGTGTTCCTCTTTGGCTCCAACTTCTTTGGGACTCTCTGGGCTTCCTGGACTTCTTGGAAGTCTATTTTCTTCACAAGATTGGAGAAGTTTTCCTTCATTATTTGTTCAAATAAGTTTTCAGTTTTTTGCTGTTCTTCTCCTTCTGGAACCCCTATAATTTGGATATTAGAATATTTCAGGGTGTTCCAGAGCTTTGTAAGACCTTGTTCATCTCTTTGAATTCTTATTTCTTCATTCTGTTCCAGTCGGATGTTTATTTTTTCCCAAATCATTGATTTGAGTCCTGGTTTCTTTCCTGTCACTGTTGGTTCCCTGAATATTTTGCTTTATTTCATTTTGGGGTATCTTTCATTTTCTTTTTTTCATTTTTCAACCAAGCTCAATCAGATATGTGAGTATTTTGATTACCAGGGTTTTAAAATCTCCATCAGATGGGTTGGTAGTCTTCTCATCACTTAGTTCTCTTTCTGAGGCTTCCCTCTGTTCTTTCATTTGGGCCATATTTCTTTGTCTTGGCACACCTGACAAGTTGGAAGGGTGCAGGGCCTTAGGTATTCACCAGGACAGGGCAACCCTCTTTGCTGCATTACAGTGCTCCCTGTTGGGGAGGGGCCAGAGAGGGAACAATGCAGCTTTCCTGCTTGTCTCTAGGGCACTTTCCAGTGGACTCTCATGTGAGACTGGGAGTGTCTCCCACCACACCAACCTCTGTAGTCCACAGTCAACTCTGAGTCTCAGTTTCCCCTTAAGTCAGCCCCACCCACCCAGTCTGTTGCCTCACCTATTTTTTTCTTTAATTACTTGGTTGTCGGAGTTCCATGCAGTTTGATTTTCTGGCACTTCTGGTTGTTTATTGATTTTAGACTGGTTGTTATCCTTCTGGTTCTGTGAGGAAGGGAAGGCTTTCTACCTATTCCTCCATCTTAGCCAGAACTAAAACAATCTTGAAAAGAAAAAAGAAGCTTGGGGGACTGCCATTTCCTAATTCAGAACTTTGATTAAAACTACAGTAATCACAAAGCTTATGGCACTGGTGTAAGGGCAGACATATAGATTATTGCAGTAAAATTGAAAAAGAAATAAACCCATGCATTATATGGTCAATTTATTTTTGACAGGGTGCCAAGTTCATTCAATATGAAAAGAATCATCTTTTTAACAAACGCTTGTAGGAAAACTAGATAAGCACATGCCATGGAACGAATTTGGATGCTTGCCTGATACCTTATAAAAATTAACTCAAAATGGGCAAAAATTCAAGTGGAAGAACTAAAACTCTTAGAAGAAGGCATAGTGGTAAATATTCATGCCTTTGGATTTGTCAGTGGATTCTCAGGTATGACATCAAAAGCACAGTGAGCAGGAGGGATCCAAGCTGGCCATGGAGTAGATGGAAGTTATGCTGATCTCTTCCTATGACCAGATAGGAATTAGAACTAATTATAGGAGGAGGGGGAAGATGGCAGTGGAATAGGACAAAAAGGATTCCGCTTTCTCCCACGCATAGGAGAAAAGCCTGGCCGATCTGCTCTGCGGAGGAACACAGCAAATAGCCAATAGTGCCCCAGCATATTGGGAAATAGGAGTCCAGAAATTATTGCAGACACTGAAAGACCAGAAGGTGAGGAGACAGCTGCAGGTCAATAAAGTCCAAGGGACCAGCCCAGAGGCCACAGGCTGCAGCTGCCACCTCTGCCAGGCCAGGCACCAGGGGCCCAGCTGGGTCTGCCAAGGGCTCTTTGAGAGCTGAGGGCTGGCAGCAAGGTTCTTGGGAGAGAGCCGGGTCATCAACTCCCTTTCTACCTGGCCAGGCGCAGTTTGAAAAATACCGGGAGAGATCTGTTTGTTTGAAGTGTCAGAGAGGAATGGGCACAAGGAAGCAAACAAGAGGGCCTTGATCACCCATGGGGTCTGTGGTCGCCAGCTTGGGAGAATTAAAAGTTGTCCTTGCATTCCCCCCTAGCACTGGGAAAGGTTCACACCCAAGCCTGTGGGACCAGGGAAGCCTGGCTGGGTGCACTCACCTGCACCCAAGCCCCCGGTGGTAACTCCCTGGGGGGAAAAGTGCTCCAAAAAAGAACCTGGATTCCCTTGGTGGGGTGCGGGGGAGAGGCGCTGGTCTGGATCTTGGGAGAGTGCTTGTGAGACAGGCTGAGTACACCCAGAAGAAGGAAAAGCTACACCAATTGCCCCTCAGCCTGTTACAGCCAGTGAGACCAGAAAAACTGGTTTGGCCAGCTGGAAAACCAACAAGAGGTGTTTTTTTTTTTTTAAGTAATCTTTTATTTTTTAACTTTATTATTGTTTTATCTTGCAATAGTTTTTTCCTCTCTTTCCTTCTTTCTTGTTTTATTCCTTCTTTCTTTCTTTCCAAACTTATCACTTTTTCTTCCCTCCTGCTGCTCCCCGCCCCACCCCCCCGACAAATGAGACAAAAAACTTGGAACTGTGAAAAGACCAGAGTGGAACCCAAAGAGGGGGCATCCCAACAATAGAGACAGAGAGACAAATTTCACTTTGCTATAGCAGAGAAACTACAAGTTATTGCATATTTCTATTTTTTAAATTTTTTCATTATTCTTACATCTTTTATTTTAATAGTATCTTTGTATCCCTCCTCTTTCCATATAGTCTTCTTTGCCTTAGCTGGATATATTGTATCATTTGACAGGTTTCCCCTGTCCCCTCATTCATAGTCTATTGCTAATTTACTGTCCTTTACTTCACCTGTGCTCCATCAGCACACTATTGAAGGTCCAATACTCCCTTTCCTTGGTATCTCATAGATTCTGTCATATGATTGCTGCTGTAATATTACTGCAAATAATAGCTATTCCATACTATTGTAAATACTACACAACACCCCTCCCAGATCTTAGCTCACTTCATTGTTTCCTGAACTATAATACTGCAGTGGTTAACTATATTCTCTCTCACACTACACCTATTTACCATCCTTTATTCTCACCTTACCTCAGAATCTGACCTCCCACAACCTCACTGCTCTCTAGATCCAACTCACAAAACTACCCTCCCCAACAAGAGCCTTATTTTCTTTCCATCCTTTCTAAATAGTGGCTAGTTGGGTTGAAGATTACAGTTATCACTATACATACCCAAAGGATCTCCTATCTCTTCTCTACTGGATGCTACTGTAAATATAATAGAACACTCTCATGCTTTCATAAACCATTTTGCCTTCCCCTCCAACTGATCACACACACACAAAAATAGTGGATGGAAGCGGTGAACACCAGAATACCCAATGGAAGAGGAAACCCAGCAACAAAGGAACCACCAACACATGACAACAGAACAAGGTGAAGGAGGGAGTAGAAACCACACAAACCTCAATCCAACACCTATCTGGAAATACAACTAAACAGTGGAGAAACTACCCAGGGCAAACAACTGAATAACAGCAAAAGAGAATCCTCAAAACCCTCTACACACAGAAGAACTAGCTGCAACACAACCTGCCCACACCAGCACAACAAATTAAAACAAGTGGAGGACAGAGGGACCATCACTTAACCAGCTGGTGGGAAGAACCCACAAAAGAAAGACCCACAAATAACCAAAACCCAAAGAGAAACTCAGAGCTAACGTAAAGAACAGCCCAAGACCAGTGAGCTGGGGAGATCAAGGAGACTACACCATGGATTCTCACAGGTATTATACCACAGAAGTTCACACCATAAACCCAAGAAGCCAGAACAAATCAATTTAAGAAGCTGAAGCTAACAAGAAGAGTCTCACAAATAATGGGAAAACAAAGAAACAATCCCCAAATGAAAGGAAAGGAGGAAGCCTCAGAAAGAATGTCAGCTGAAATAGAGGCAAGTCAACTATCAGATACTGAATTCAAAGCACTGGTTATCAGGAAGTTCAAAGAGCTCAGAATGAGCTACCAGAAACTACACAGGAACTACAATGAACTCACTGCAAGCTATATCAACATGAAAAAAGGAAATAGAAACTATCAACAAGGGCCGAGAAGAAATGAAGAATACGATTTGTGAACTGAAGGACACAGTACAAGGAATCAAAAGCAGGATCCATGAAGCAAAAGATTGGATCAGTGAGATGGAGAACAAAGTTGAAAAAAAAAAAAACTCCCAGAAAGAGCAAGAAAAGAAAAAGAGGCTTACAAAGAATGAAGAGGGATTAAGAGAAATGCAAGACAATATGAAATGTAATAATATCGAGAATGGAGTTTCCTGGTTTTTCAAGATGGCGGTGGACTAGGACGGAGCAGATACCAGTTCCTAGTACAAAAGAGACAGAAACCTATCTGATCGGAGGAGGTGAGGCCAGCAAGCCAGCAGTTGCCAAGCATATATGAAAATAAGAGACCAGAAACCTCATCGGTCACGGAGGAACCAGACGAGTCACAATCAACTTGAAAATATGAAAAGACCAGAGCTGGACCCATAGAAGAGGCCTCCCAATAGTAGAGTCAGAGAGACAAATTGCACATTGTTGTCGGAGAGAAGCCACAAGTTGCTGCATATTTGAGTAGGTGGAAGCAGAGAACAACAGGATAACCAAAAGAGGCTGCACCATTGAAATTCACAGGCATTCCACCACAAAAGTTCCTACCATAAACCCAGGGTGTCAAAACAGATTAATCTAAGAAGCTGAGGCTAACAAGAAGAGTCTCACAAACAATGGGAAGACAAAGAAACAATCCCCAAATGAAAGGAAAGGAGGAATCCTCAGAAAGAATGTTAGATGAAATAGAGGCAAGTCAACTATCAGATACTGAATTCAAAGCACTGGTTATCAGGAAGTTCAAAGAGCTCACAATCAGCTACCAGAAACTACAGGGAAGCTACAATGATCTCACTGTGAACTATATCAACATGAAAAAGGAAATGGAAATTATTAGCAAGGGACAAGAGGAAATAAAGAATACAATTTCTGAATTAAAAAACACAGTGGAAAGCATTAAAAATAGGGTGGATGAAACAGAAGATCGGATTAGTGAATTGGAGGACAAAGTAGAAAGCATCTCACAGAAAGAACAGGAAAGGGAAAAGAGGCTCAGAAAGAATGAAGAGAGATTAAGAGAAATGCAAGACAATATGAAACGTAATAATATCCGAATAATAGGAATACCAGAAGGAGAAGAAGAAGAACAAGGGATAGAAAACCTATTTGAAAAAGTAATGAGAGAAAATTTCCCTAATTTGACAAAAGAAAAAGTCACACAAATCCAGGAATCACACAGAGTCCCATTCAAGAGGAACCCAAAGAGGCCCACTTCAAGACACATCATCATTAAAATGGCAAATTTCCAAGACAAAGAGAGAATCTTAAAGGCAGCAAGGGAAAAAAAAGAAATAACATACAAGGGCGTCTCAATAAGGTTAGCCACTGACTTCTCAATGGAAACACTCCAAGCAAGAAGAGATTGGCAAGAAATATTCCAAGTAATGAGAACCAGAGGCCTACAACCAAGGCTACTTTACCCAGCAAGGCTCTCAATCAAGATAGAAGGCCAAATAAAGAGCTTCCAAGACAAAAGAAGTCTAAAAGAATTTGCTGCCACCAAGCCAGCTCTACAAGAAATACTAAAAGGTCTGCTTTAAGGAAAGGAAGGAAAAGAGACAGACAGAGAGGAACACAGGTACAAAAATGGCAATGAATAAGTACCTATCAATAATAACCTTAAATGTAAATGGATTAAATGCTCCAATCAAAAGACACAGAATAGCTCAATGGATAAGAAAGTATGATCCACACATATGCTGCCTACAAGAGACCCACCTCAGGACAAAAGACCATCACAGACTGAAAGTGAAAGGCTGGAAACAAATTTTCCAAGCAAATGGACAAGAAAAAAAAGCTGGGGTAGCAATTCTCATATCAGATAAAATAGACTTCAAAAAAAGAGCCATAAAGAGTGACCCAGAAGGTCACTTCATAATACTCAAGGGAAGAATCCACCAAGAAGACATTAACATCATAAATATATATGGACCCAACATAGGAGCACCAAAATATATAAGGAAAATCTTAGAGGAATTCAAGAAAGATATAGACAGCAACACAATTATAGTGGGGGATTTTAACACCCCACTATCAAAAATGGACAGATCTTCCTAACAAAATATTAACAAAGACATTGCGGCATTAAACAACACCCTTGATGAAATGGACCTAACTGATATATACAGAGCTCTTCACACCAAAGAAGCTAAATACACATTCTTTTCAAATGCACATGGAACATTCTCAAAGATAGACCACATGATAGGGCACAAAACAAGCCTCAACAAATTCAAGAATATTGAAATCATACCAAGCATTTTCTCTGACCATAAGGGACTGAAACTGGAAACCAACCCCAAAGGAAAAAACCCAAAACACCCAAAATCATGGAGAATGAACGGTATGCTATTAAACAATGAATGGGTCAAGAATGAAATTAGGGAAGAAATCAAAAAGTTTCTGGAAACAAATGAAAATGATCTCACAAAAACCCAAAACTTCTGGGACACAGCAAAGGCAGTCCTGAGAGGGAAGTTTATAGCAATACAGGCCTACCTAAAAAAAAAAAAAACAGAAACATTTCAACCCAATGACCTTACTCTACGCCTGCAAGAACTGGAGCAACAACAACAAAAACTGCCCAAAGCAAGTAGAAGGAAGGAAATAACTAAGATCAGAGCAGAACTAAATGACATAGAGACTAAAAGTACAATTCTAAAGATCAATGAATCCAGGAGTTGGTTCTTTGAAAAAATAAACAAAATAGACAAGCCTTTAAGTAGGCTCACCAAGAAAAGAAGGGAACGGACACAAATAAACACAATCAGAAATGAAAGAGGAGAGATTACAACTGATACCACAGAAATAGAAAGGATTGTAAGCAATTACTATGAAGAACAGTATGCCAAGAAATTTGAGAACCTAGGTGAAATGGGCACATTTCTAGAAAAATATAATCTCCCAAAACTCAATGAAATAGAAGTAGAACACCTGAATAGACCAATAACAGCAAAAGAAATTAAAGCAGTAATCAAAAAACTCCCATCACACAAAAGCCCTGGACCAGATGGTTTCACAGGAGAATTCTACAAAGCATTTAAGGAAGAGCTAACCCCCATTCTTCACAGCCTATTCCAAAAAATCCAAAATGATGGAAAACTCCCAAACTCCTTTTATGAAGCCAGCATCATCTTAATTCCAAAACCAGATAGAGATACAAAAAAAAAAAAAAAGAAAACTTCAGGCCAATATCGCTGATGAACACAGACGCTAAAATCCTCAACAAAATATTGGCAAATCGCATCCAACAATATATACAAAAGATTATACACCATGACCAAGTGGGATTCATCCCAGGGATGCAAGGATGGTTCAACATTCGCAAAACAGTAAATGTAATTCATCACATAAACAAAAGCAAAGACAAAAACCACATGATCATATCAATAGACGCAGAAAAAGCTTTCGATAAGGTACAACACCCAATTATGATAAAAACACTCAGCAAAATGGGAATAGAGGGAACATTCCTCAATATAATAAAGGCCATTTATGAGAGACCTACAGCCAATATCATACTCAATGGGCAAAAACTAAAAGCTTTTCCACTAAGATCAGGAACAAGACAAGGATGTCCACTTTCACCACTTCTATTCAATATAGTATTAGAAGTTTTGGCCACAGCGATCAGGCAGGAAAAGGAAATAAAAGGCATCCAAATAGGAAAGGAGGACACAAAACTGTCACTGTTTGCAGATGACATGATAGTGTACATGGAAAATCCTATAGACTCTACCCAAAAACTGCTCAAACTAATTAATTAATTTGGCAAAAGTCATTACCAAAGCAGGATACAAAGTCAATATCCAGATATCAAAGGCATTTTTGTATACAAACAATGAATCAGCAGAAGCAGAAATCAAGGAAAAAATCCCATTCGATATAGCAAAAAGAAAAATAAAATATCTGGGAATAAACCTGACCAAAGAGGTAAAAGACCTGTATGCAGAAAACTACACAGCACTGAAGAAAGAAATCAGGGAAGACACAAACAAATGGAAACATATACCGTGTTCATGGATTGGAAGAATTAACATCATCAAAATGTCCATACTACCAAAAGCAATATACAGATTCAATGCAATACTTATTAAAGTACCAATGGCATATTTCACAGACATAGAACAAACACTTCAAAAATTTATATGGAACCACAAACGAGCCCGAATAGCAGCTGCTCTTTTGAGAAAGAAGAACAAAGTAGGAGGGATCACAATACCTGATATCGAACTGTATTACAAGGCCACTGTAATCAAAACAGCCTGGTACTGGCATAAAAACAGGCACATAGACCAATGGAACAGAACAGAGAGCCCAGAAATCAACCCAACCCTCTACAGTCAATTAATATTCGACAAAGGGGGCAGTAACATAAAATGGAGTAAAGATAGCCTCTTCAGCAAATGGTGTTGGGAGAACTGGACAGCTACGTGCAAAAAAAATGAAACTTGAGCACCAACTTACACCATACACCAAAATAAATTCAAGGTGGATAAAAGACTTAAATATAAGCCGTGACACCATTAAAGTTCTAGAGGAGAACATTGGCAAGAAAATCTCAGATATTCCACGTAGCAACGTTTTTACGGATATGTCCCCTAGAGCAAGGAATATAAAGGAAAGAATAAACAAATGGGATCTCATCAAAATAAAAAGCTTCTGCATGGCTAAAGAAAACAGTATTAAATTAGCAAGACAACCAACTGTATGGTAAAACATATTTGCCAATGATACCTCAGACAAAGGTTTAATCTCCAAAATATACAAAGAACTTACACGACTCCACTCTAGGAAGACATCGAACCCAATTAAAAAATGGGAAAAGGACTTGAACAGACACTTCTCTAAAGAGGACATACAGAATATCCAGAGACACATGAAGAGATGCTCAATATCGTTAGCTATCAGAGAGATGCAAATTAAAACCACAATGAGATACCACTTTACACCAGTCAGGATGGCTATAATAGACAAAGCAACAAACAACAAATGTTGGAGAGGGTTTGGGGAAAAGGGGGACCTTAGTTCACTGTTGGTGGGATTGCAGACTGGTACAACCATTATGGAAAACAGTATGGAATTTTCTCAGAAAAATAAAAATTGACCTGCCTTTTGACCCAGCAATTCCACTGCTAGGATTATACCCCAAGAATCCTAAAACATCAATTTCAAAGAACCTATGCACCACAATGTTCATAGCAGCACAATTTACAATAGCCAAGAGTTGAAGCAACGTAGGTGTCCATCAGTAAATGAATGGATCCAAAAATTGTGGTACATATACACCATGGAATTCTATGCAGCAGAGAGAAAGAAGGAGCTACTACCTTTTGCAACAACATGGATGGAACTGGAAAGCATTATGCTGAGTGAAATAGGCCAGGCATTGAAGGACAAATACCATATGATCTCACCTTTGACAGGAAGCTAAAGAATAAAACAAACAAGCAAACAGAACAAAAACAAAGACACTGAAATAGAGAACAAGTGGGCAGCGACCAGAGGGGAGAGGGAAGGGAACTTAAGGGGAAAAAGGGGGAGGTATTTTGAGGAACAAGTATGAGGGACGCAGAGATGAGGACTGGGGGGGTGGGATGGGGGGTGGGAGACCGGGCGGGGGGGGGGGGGGGGGGATGGGAGAAATAGATAAAAAAAAAAGTACTTGAAAAGTAACTAAATAAAATTTAGTATTAAAAAAAAAGAAATATAATAATATCCATATAATAGGGATATCAAAAGGAGAAGAAAAAGAGCAAGGGATAGAAAACCTATTTGAAAAAGTAATAATGGAAAACTTCCCTAAATGATGAGAGAAAAAGTCACACAAACCCAGGAAACACAGAGAGTCCCAATCAAGAGGAACACAAAGAGGCCCACTTCAAGACACATCATCATTAAAATGGCAAAAATTCTAAGACAAAGAGAGAATCTTAAAGGCAGCAAGGGAGAAAAAAGAAATAACATACGAGGGAGCCCCAATAAAGTTAGCTGCTGACTGCTCATTGGAAACGCTCCAAGCCAGAAGAGAATGGCCGGAAATATTCCAAGTAATGAGAACCAGAGGCCTGCAACCAGGCTACTTTACCCTGCAAGGCTCTCAATCACGATAGAAGGCCAAATAAAAAGCTTCCAAGACAAAAGAAGTCTAAAAGAATATACCTCCACCAAACCAGCTCTACAAGAAATACTAAAAGGACTGCTTTAAGGAAAAAAAAAAAGAGAGAGAGACAAAGAGAAACACAGGTATAAAAATGACAATGATTAAGTACCTATCAATAATAACCTTAAACATAAATGGATTAAATGCTCCAATCAAAAGATATAGAAACAAAGATATAGAATAGCTGAATGGATAAGAAAGCATGACCCACACATATGCTGCCTACAAGAGACCCACCTCAGGACAAAAGACGAACACAAACTAAAAGTAAAAAGCTAGAAACAAATTTTCCAAGCAAACAGACAAGAAAAAAAATAAAAGCCGGGGTAGCAATACTCTTATCAGACAAAATAGACTTCAAAAAAAGGGCCATAAAGAGAGACCCAGAGGACAGTTCATAATACTCAAGGGAAGAATCCACCAAAAGGACATAAACATTGTTAATATATATGCACCCAACATAGGAGCACCCAAATGTATGAGGAACATCTTAGAGGACTTCAAGAGAGATATTCACAGCAACACAATTATAGTAGGGGATTTGAACACCCCACTAACAAAAATGGACAGATCTGCCAAACAAAATATCAACAAAGACATTGCGGCACTGAATAATGTCCTAGATGAAATGGACTTAACTGATATATATAGAGCCCTTCATCCCAAAGAAGCTAAAATACACATTCTTTTCAAATGCACATGGAACATTTTCAAAAATAGACCACATAATAGGACACAAAAGAAGCTTCAACAAATTCAAGAAAATTAAAATCATGCCCAGGATTTTCTCTGACCACAAGGGACTGAAACTGGAAATGAACCCCAAAGGAAAAAACCCAAAACACTCAAAATCATGGAGATTGAATAGCATGCTATTAAACAACAAATAAGACAAGAAGGAAATTATGGAAGAAATCAAAAATTTTCTGGAAACGAATGAAAATGAACTCATAACAATGCAAAACTCATGGGACGCAGTGAAGGCAGTCCTGAGAGGGAAGTTCGTAGCAATACAGGCCTACCTAATAGAGATATGAACATTTCAAACAAACAACCTAACCCTACGCCTACAAGGAACAACAACAGAGACAAACCAGAGCAAGTGTAAGGAAGAAAATAGCCAAGATCAGAGCAGAATTAAATGACATACAGACTAAAAGCACAATTTCAAGGATCAATGAATCCAGGAGTTGGTTCTTTGAAAAGATACACAAAATCAACAAACGTTTAAGCAGGCTTATCAAGAAAAAAGAGAGAGGACACAAATAAACATAGTCAGAAATGAAAGAGGAGAGATTACAACGGACACCACAGAAATACAAAGGATTGTAAGAAATTACTATGAATAACTGTATGCCAAGAAATTTGAAACCCTAGGTGAAATGGACAGATTGGTAGAAAAATATAACCTTCCAAAACTCAATGAAGAAGAAGCAGAAAGCCTGCATAGACCAATAACAGCAAATGAAATTGAAGCAGTAATCAAAATTTCTGGAAACACAAGAGCTCTGGACCAGATGGTTTCACAGAAGAGTTCTAAAAAGTATTTAAGGAAGAGCTAACCCCTATTCTTCACAGACTCTTCCAAAAAATCCAAAAGGATGGAAGACTCCCAAACTCTTTTTATGAAGCCATCAACCTAATTTCAAAACCAGATAAAGACACTACAAAGAAAAAAAAAACTTCAGGCCAATATCACTGATGAACATAGACACTAAAATCCTCAACAAAATATTGGCAAATCACATTCAATAATACATTAAAAAGATCATGCACCATGACCAAGTGGGATTCATCACAGGGATGCAAGGGTGGTTCAATATTCACAAATGAGTAAATGTAATACATCACATAAACAAAAGCAAAGACAAAAATCACATGATCATATCAATAGATGTGGGAAAAGCTTTTGATAAGATACAACACCCATTCATGATAAAAACACTCAGAAAAGTGGGAATAGAGAAAGCATTCCTCAATATAATAAAGGCCATATATGAGAGACCTACAGCCAATATCATACTCAATTGGAAAAAACTAAAAGCTTTTCCACTAAGATCAGGAACAAGACAAGCTTGTCCACTTTCACCACTTCTATTCAATATAGTATTGGAAGTTTTAGCCACAGTGATTAGAGAAGAAAATAAAAGGCATCCAAATTGGAAAGGCGGAAACAAAACTGACTGTTTGCAGATAACATGATAGTGTACATAAAAAATCCTATAGACTCCACCCAAAAACTGTGCACCCTAATAAATGAATTTGGCAAAATAGTGGGATACAATGTCAATATCCAGAAATCAAAGGCATTTGTATATACTAACAATGAAACAGCAGCAACAGAAATTAAGAAAAAATCTTATTCGATATAGCAACAAGAAAAATAAAATACCTAGAAATAAACCTAACCAAGGAGGTAAGAGACCTGTATGCAGAAAACTACACAATACTGAAGAAGGAAATAAAAAAAAGACACACAAAAAAAGAAAACATATACCCTGTTTATGGATTGGAAGAATTAACATCATCACAATGTGCATATGACCCAAAGCAATTTTCAGATTCAATGCAATACCTATTAAAATATCAATGACATATTTCACAGACATAGAACAAACACTTCAAAAATTTACATGGAACCCTAAAGAACCCCAAGTAGCAGCTTCAATTTTGAGAAAGAAGAACAAAGTAGGAGGGATCACAGTACCTGATACCAAACTGTATTACAAGGTCACTGTAATCAAAGCAGCCTGGTACTGGCATAAAAAACAGGCACATAGACCAATGGAACAGAACAGAGAGCCCAGAAATAAACCCAAATCTCTATGGTCAATTAATATTCAACCACGGGGGCAGTAACATAAAATGGAGTTTCCATAAAAATTTCCATGATTTGCCTCTTTTCCTGACCTTTTATGTGCCTTGTGTAAGATCAGTAAAACTACTAAAATATATATTACTTCGACAAGGGGAGTATTAACTCACTTTTGGTACAATTTCCCCTAAAGAATCGTTTTTCAGAGAGAAGCTCCAGGTAAGTGCATGAGGCAGAAAGGTGAATTCAGCTGGGCATGTGAAAGTGGAAAGGGATTTTCAACTTGGGCTAGGTGGCTCTGTCTACAAGATGTACTATGATTTGTGTATAGAAAGGAAGGAATCAGATGTGAGTGTGTGAGTCCCAGGTCTCTACTGCTTTCCAAAGAGCTATCTTGGTTCTAGTACCAGTACATTCACTTGGACCAATTAAATAAGAGAGAAGGAGGAAAAGAGCACTAATCATCAAAATGGTACAGTGGTTCTTCTATTCAATGAGCATCACCTTAGAAAAAGCCCCAAATGAGAGACATAAATCTTCATTTTAATCCAACTCAGTTTCCACGTGTTTCTCATAGTGGTAACCATCTCGTCACATAGGTAATGCTCTCATTTTATGGGATATGTCGTTTTTTATATATAGCACAGCCCCAAGATGCAAGCCAGCTTCTTAACCTGGTACCAAACCAATGTCTGCTTCATGCCCTCAGTTGCCTTTTTAAGTTTTTATTTTGGAATAATTTCAGACTTACAAAAATATTCCAAAATAGTATACAGAGTCCTTCATCTAATTTCTCCTAATGTTAACACCTTACATACACATAGTATAATTATTGAAATTAAGACATTAGCATTGTAAGATATTATGCACTAATCTAATCCAGGGGTGTCCAACCTGCAGATCCTGGGCTGCATGCAGTCCAGGATGGCTGTGAATGTAGCCCAACACAAAATTGTAAATTTATGTAAAACATTGTGAGATTCTGTCGTGATTACATGTCGCAATATATTTAATATGTGGCCCAAGACAACTCTTCTTCTTCTAGTGTGGCCCAAAGAGGCCAAAAGTTTGGATACCCCTGTTTAGACCTAATTGGAGTTTCACCAATTGTCCCACTGAGAAAGAGAAAAGCAGCCCACAGTAGCTGGTAACTGGCCCTGCAGTGATGTTGCTCAGAGCTGGCTTGGTTCTCACAGCTGGCCCTTTGTGTTCTCCTTGAACAGGAACAATTTCTTAGATCACTAACATTAAACAAGACCACATGTGACCATCATGAATCAGGACACAACAAGACCACTCCATATTCATGTCTGCATATACAAGCAGCAACATGAACATGTTTTAAACAAAAATGACTAAACATCCTCATGTGCTGGCTAATATGAGTGCCTGCTGCTTTACGAACTATAGTGTTAGTCTGCTTCATCACTCCTGCTCTATAGGTAAGACTCATTGAGATATGCAATTATGGATTTACTACCACTTCCTGACAGCATCTAATTGAGAGCAAAGCCCTGCTTCCTTGACCCCTCCTCCAAATCACCTAATGAGTCCCAATCCTGTAAGAAGTCCTTTTTAACTTCCTCTTCCTGACACTACTAATGCTTCTCCATGGTGTGCTTTCTCTCTTCTTGGGATGAGCAATAAACTCAACTTGTCCAACTATAGGTGTGTTCTGGTGTTTTTGGCTGGTGGTACTGACACCATTAATATACTTTTTCTGGTCCAAGATCCAGTGGAGGACTCCATATTGCATGCAGTTCTCTGGTCTCCTTAGTCCTCTTCAATCTGTGATAATGACTTTCTTTGTAGCTTGTCTTTCATAGTCAGTTGTAGGATGTTCCTCAATTTGTCTAATGTTATCTCATGATTTAATTGAGGTTCTGCATTTTAATCAAGAATAACACAGAAGGTGCTGTGCCTGTCTCAGTGTATACAATGTCTATATAAGTTATCACTGGTGATGTTGACCTTGATCACTTGGTTAAGGTCGTGTGTTCTAGGCTTCTTCACCATAAAGTTACTATTATTTCCTTTGTGCTCAATAAGTATGTTGTGGCAAGATAATGTTGAGACTATGCAAACAATCCATTTCTCATACTTTTATCTACTAATTTTAGCCCCCTTTGATGAGTCTTGCCTGCAACAATTACTACTGTGGTGTTTGTCAAGTGGTGATTTTTTACTTTCATCATTCCATCTACATTTATTAATTGAAATTCTACTGTAGAAATAGCTCTTGCCTTCCCCATTTATTTACTTTTCTGTTATATATTTATGTCAGTATGATCTCATAAGAATTCATTCTATGGGTTATAACCCGTTAGTAATATTATTTCTTTTGTACATCAAATTGTCCCACATTTGGCTTTTGGTAATACCTTCAAGTTGGCTCCCATGTCCATTTGACACTCTCCCAAAGTTTTTTGAACACTTCCTTCTCTTCTTGCGATACAATATTATTTCAGGCTCATCTTGTACTTTCTCTGCCCTCTTAGAATCAACTATTTTCCAATAAGTTCTGCTTTCTTTTATTAGAGAAACCAAGACCTGGGCACTAGGTACTGAAGTGTCACTACTTGCAAGCCCTCTCAGAGACAGAGCTAAGAAATATATTTCTATACACTCATAGATATTTCCATATATAGCTGTATATCTATATGTATCTATCTACCTATATCTATCTATCTATCATCTATCTATATCTATCTATCAATCTAAAATTCTGAGTGCAGAGTGATACCTCCAATTCTAGTCTAACACCACAGAGGTCAATTCTTTCTTCCATCTCTCCTTACTTGTAACTTCTTTCTCCAAGAGTGAGAAGCTCTTCTCTCAATATCTACAACATATTTACTTATTTGCTTAACATTTAAAGTAGTTTTGGAATTGCTAACTCAGATCCCCATGGGCAAAGTAATAACCAGAAAACACTTTTTATCTATGGTTCTTTTTTAGTTGAGGTAAAATTCATATAACATAAAATTATCCATTTGAAAGTGTTTGTACAGTTCTTTTTGTCTTTAGCCTTGTACTAAGTAGTCAAAATTCTTCCTTTCCAAGTTATGTTAGTTAATTTTTCAGTATAGTTATATCTTATTCATTTGTAATTCAGTTAGATCCATTTGTAATTGTTTGTAGTTTATTTTAGTTTAACCCACATCCTGGTTAATCTTAATTATTTATTTGTGACTATGTGAGATATTCCCATAGTTCTAAGAGTCAGATCTATACTCAAAGGTATACTCAGGCAAGTGTTACTCCTCATTCCTACTACCCTATTTTTATTATTCTTACTCACTCCCTATAGATAACCAATCTCATCAGCTTCTAGTTTATTCTCTTTCTCTCTTGTGACATATCTAATTATATATCTATTTATCTATCTATTTATATAAATAAAATCACAAGAGTTACAGTTGATATATCATCCTTGTGATATAATGTATATATCACATAGATATTTTTGTATACAGTAATGCTTTCTTTCTTACACTAGCATCCTATAAATACCCTCACATGCTTTGCTCTTTTTTTCACTTAGCAGTATATCTTACAAATCCATGTCAGTTCACAGAAATCTTCCTCATTCATATAGAGAGTTGCATTCATTGTATGAATGTACCAGTCTATTCAGCCACCCTGCCATGTATGAGTATTTAGGTTGTTTCTAGTATTTGTAATTGCAAGCAATGCTACAATTAACTAACATTGGTGCACTCACTTTTGCAAGAGGGGCTAGCACAGGATCTGAAGGCAGACATGTCTGCTTACAGAGCCACTGCTCCCTCTATACTGCCACAGTCACTCTATAATCATAGCTCAGGCTGAAACTATGCCCTGGTAACCCTAATGGGATGGGGTGCTCCCTGTCCTTATCTACTTCTACAAAGAGCTACAATGGGCGGGACACGAGCTGGTTTCTCAGTTGCCTTTTGATGACTAATTTCTCTAAGTTGCCGTCTCAGAGGGTTATTAAATCTGCAGATTGGGGCCTCTGCCTGGGAATTGACCCTCTTACACAGCCTACAGCTTTAACCATTCTTAAACAATACCATAAAGAGCTGTGGGCAGACCAGAGTATACTTGTGTGCATGTGAGCAAATATACCAATACATGTGGGCAATAGGTCCAAAATGGACAGAAAAGTCACATTACCACCACTAGGCAGTGAACTTTCAATGGGCCAATCTAACTTCCACATTTTTCTGCAATACTGAGTACAGATGGACTTCTCAAGACCCCTAACACTACCTGATTGAGAAGGATTCCCTTTTGAGCCTGATGGAGGGCTGGGTTGTGGAGGTGAGTATAGTGACCATTCAGCTACTATTCATGACCAACCTAGAGTCTAGATAGCAGGAGGGAAGAAAAATGGCCCCAGTCAGGTTGTTCAGTAATTTGCAACATCCTGGGGATTCCTATGGACTGGGGTAGTAGCTGCTTGGGGCAAGGATCTGGGTTCTTCAGAAGAGGCCGCAGTACTACTTTGGCTATCTGAAGAGCTTTCTGCCAGGAAGCCCTCTGCTCTTTTCCTACATTTGCCTTCAAATACAGAATATCCATATATACCAGGCCCTTGAGAGACATTGTATTATTTAAATAGGACAATAACTCCACGAGGGTGAAATTTTTTCTCTCCATTTTTTGGATAAAGAAAGTGAGGCTCAGAGAGTTAAGCAACTTACCCAAGGTTACACAGTAACTAGCAGAATCATGATTTGAATCTAAGCATATCTGCATCCAGAGCTCCAGATCTTTCCACCCTCCCAAATCCAACAAATTGTTTATTGTAACTCTAGGGGAAATGTTCAGGCTCATGGAATCACTTAAAGGCAGAAGTCAGATGCTATAGGGGAGGACTGGGAAAGCAGGAAACCTAAAAATTGTTGCTTTGAGAAAATTATTTGAACCAATTTCTTCATTTGAAAAGTAGAATTTACCTGAAGAGTTGTGGTTATGCCCACCTGGTAGCTACACCAGATGGGGTGTGTTCTCGTAAGTCAGTTCCTTTGCCAAGAGAATTGTTAAATATTTTATAAATCACCTCTTGTCCTACACCCACTCCCCTTGGTTGTGGAGGTCAAGTAAGACCTCAGTAACCCCCAAGAACACTCTGATGTTAACCAGAATTAGTATTCTCAGGGACTCAGGACTGGCTTCACAGTCCCACAGGTTTTGTGCTTAGTTTAATGCCCTGCTGTTCCCATCTTGCAATTATTAATGACAGGAGGCCTCACATTTTCATATTGCATTGGATTCCACAAATTATGCAGTCAGTCCCGAGGACAAAAAAGGCGATGGCTGGCAAAATTCAGGAAAATACTCTAATGTGTCCAATCTGATACCAGAAGACTAAGAATATACCAGGATAATTCTTTTCTGGCTGAAGTCCTTTGAATGTTGACTTACCTGTCTCCCGACTGTTGAGAGAAAAGAGTTGCTCTTGAGGAAGTGTCTGCGTCCTGTACAGTGTGGGGCAACAGTAAATTTATATTTGTTTATATGGAATATAATACAATGTTTAATGAACAATAATATAAGAATAAATCCTGTGTTTTAAATACAACTGTAAATGTACTTTTGCCTCATCCTGTACATGGTAAGCATGGTGTGTTAGTCCATTTGTGGTATTATAACAAAATATGATAGACTGGGTGACTTGTAAGCAATGCGCATTTATTTCTCAGAGTTCTGTAAGCTGGCAGTCCAAGACCAAGGCAATGGCAGATGCAGAGCCTTGTGAAAGCCAACTTCCTGCTTCATCCCCATGTGTCCTCACAGTGAAGAAAAGGCCAGGGAGCTTTCTGGGGTTTCTTTTAAAATGGCATGAATTCCATTCATGAGGCCTCCACCCTCAGGATCTAATCACCTATCATGGGCCTTACCACCTAATACGCTCACCTTAGGGGTTCAGATTTCAATATATAAATTTTAAGGAGACATGAACATTCAGTGTATAGCACATGGTGCATGAAAAACAGTAAGCACAAACATCCGAAGAACACAAACATTGTCTTCAGAAAGAACAGCTTCCCAGCCCCTGCTCTGTGGCCAGCCCTGTGCTGGTTGCTATGAGAATACACAGCTACCCCCACCATCCTCAGAGATCTCCCAGCTCGAAGGAAAGGTGGGACACAGAGCTCTCTGGATTTCTCTTTGGGATTAGCTTCAAATGGGGCACAGACTTTTGGCTCAGGGGTACAAATATGCGATTCAGAAAGGGCTTGTGGGAGCTTGTGCTGTCAGAAAAAGCTTCTGGTCAAGGTGAGACATCCAACAGTCTTAAATGATGCAGAAGAGGAATGGAACCAGCCAAGCCTTAGCCCTAGGTATAGATACTAACATACTCCTTCATGTTGGGTCTGACTTTTGAATCCATCACAACAGACTGGAGCTGGGGGTACTGCAGGTTGGGTTCTCTGGAAGCAGACACTCAGATGAAGTTCATAGTGTGTATTTATCTCTTGAGCTGCAGTAACAAATTACTACAAAGTGGGTGGTCTGAAGCAATAGGCTTTTATTCTGTCACAGTTCTGAAGGCCAGAAGTTTAAGATCAGTTTCACAGTAAGGTGTTGGAAAGGGCTGTCAACCCTTATCCTTCAGACCAGGCTAGAAGGCACCTGTCTCAGACAGACTCTCAGCCTGCCTGACCCTGCCCTTCCAGAAGCTTGGCCTGTCATCTTCACTGTCATGGCTGCCCAAGGGATAGTGCCCGGAGCAGTCAAAGGCAAACCCCTGAAGCAACTTAGCTGCCATAAAATAGGACTATTTTTTTTGGCTTAACTTTAAATGTGAGTGAAAGAACCAGAATTGGGTAGGCCAAGGTAAGAAGCAGAGGCTGAAGGGGAATGCAAGAAGAGCATGGACTGGTAGCAAGTCATTCTTCCTTCCTAAGCCTCAGTTTCTATGTCTGCACTGTGAAGCCTGTTAAGTCAGGCCTTCTAACCTAAAGGTGGTTATTTAGAGGTAGGAAAGAGAGAGTTAACTGAGAAGTCCCTGTGGGGTACAGGGCTGGCAGAGAGGCTGGGAAAAAGTTCAAAGAGCTCACCACTAATGTCTGTGGGGCCAGGGCAAAAATATACATGGAGGCCCACATACCATATGGTTAAATATTTAAAAGCCATAAAGCAAACTAACAAACATTTGGCAAAATATGTTTTGTTTCTGACCTTGAATAAAATTTATAATAACCTGTAAGGTCAAGTTTCACTGAAAATTCTCAGACTCCTTAGAGTCCTACATTGGAGGTCACAGTATGGAGAAAGCTGGCTTCGGTCTAGCTGTGCCTACAATGAGAATGGTCTGCTCATAGACCTCTTGCTCCAGGGAGTGGAACTGCCTAGGTGCCCTGTGCTGAGCTTCAAAATCCATCATTGTGGTTGGGCTGAGGCCATGCCTCCCCTGGGTTGTTCCCTGTAGCAGAGGCATAAGGGCTACCCATTGTTGGAGATTTGTTGCTCATCTAATGGCTAGCTTTGGCTCAAGGACACCCTGACAACCTTGCCAAAGCTTTCTTCCATTGTGTAAAACAGTCTAGGATACTCCTACTCAACCTTTGGGCTCGGACTTGCAACCTGACCTGCTGGCTCTTCCAGCTGTTTCTGGGTCCCTCCTTCTTTCCTTCCACACAAGCCCCTTCCTTAATATAATCCTTGACTGTTTTATCCTGTCTTGATACTCGCTTCTCAGAGGATCTGGATGAAGACACTGGCCTCCAGCCAATTCCTTACTTCTTACCTCTGGCTCCTTCCCACATCATGATGTGTTTTATTTGTACCTGTATGAGGCCCCAGACATTCAGGGCATGTTCTTATCCATATGTGCCTTTGGCCTGCAGTCTTCTTACCCTGGGGTGGTATGGGGAGTGTGACAGGACAGCTAGCTCAGGGGTAGAGGGAGCAGGAAAGGGCCCCTTTTGTCTGAGTCTAACCTAATGTGCTACTGGCCAGGGGCCTTACTCTTCACACCAGCCTCTTGACTTCCACTGTTCTGCCTCATTCATCCTGACTGTGTATACTTCTGAACACACCTTATAACTACCTGGGCTGAGAGTAGGAAGCATGTTTCCCTGGCCCTTTACATCTCTGTCTTCTTTCACTAATTCAAGACTCTGGTGAAGAACAGAGGAAACAGAGGCTCAGAGGTTGAGTGAGTGTCCACAGTTAGATCATCTGATGCCCACCTCTGGCTCTTTTGTGATGTTCCAGCCAGTGGAGACAATGACACCGTCACACAACTGCCCTCCAGCCATTGGAATGTTCCTTAGTCCCTGGGAAATTAATGTGCATTTCTGCTAATGTCTAAAACATCTGCTTTTTTCAACTTTGCAACAACCCAGCTGAGAAATGGAGAGTCAAGGATGTTGTCCCTGGAGGCCAGCCAGGCTCCAGCCCTTTAGAACTCATCATTGTACTTGCAGTCTGGATAGCGGTAGGCAAATCTGGGATCACAGGTTCTCAGGGGTCTCAAGATGTTCTTCAGCTGGCTGGCAGCCCCGAGAACTTCAGGGTCTGGGCGGGTACCCTCCCCACACTTAGCCAGGAGGACATCTATCTGCTCCTGCACTGGAGAGGGGAACTTTCCCCGGAGAAGTTGAGGCAGCACCTGCTGACACACCAGCACCAGGCTCTGCTTCTCAGGGATGGTATCACAGGAGGGCAGCTCAGTGTTGCAGCCAGTAACCAGGCAGCTAAAGATGTCTTTATTCTCTCCTGCTCTGGTGGCTGATTGGCTCTCTGGAAGAGAAACAGGAAATGTTATACACCGTACAACCTGCTCTCCTTGAGGGAGATGCCATTAATTACAATTGCTGGACGAAGTGGTATACTCTTTTAGCATTTCCTGTCAGCAGGAGATTTAGGGCTCTGGAACACAGTGGCCCCTGCTGAGAATGACATGAGAGGAACTGCTACAATAGGTTGATGCCTGGGCATAGAAAACACACTTACTCCTACCAGAAGTTGGGCTTATAACTATAGGGCTCACTTCTGTATCATGATTCTCCCTTTTTTACTACTGAATAAGGGAACTCAGGAAATTACTAGAACCAGTATTATTTGCCCTTCAAAAATACAAACTTGGTAGAAAGAACAGATAATTCAGAATATGCATTCAATGGGTTATAGTGGGACTGATATTCAGTGGTTTACATATCCCAAATATTCTGAAATCAGCCATATTTCTTCTAATAAATGCAAACAAGGAAATGAGTAAGTGTGGTTTAATTGGTCTATCTTGGTAGGCCTTCTCATATAAAAAACCCTCTGTCCTATTATTTGGTACATAACATTTTGGTCGCCATTAGAGACTGGGATACTCAAAGGGCTCCAGAAACCCCAATGAGTCTGTACACACTGTGAAAAACATGGTTACTAGTATACCTCATGTGGTGCCATGCTTTTTCATTGGAAACTTTATAAAAAGCAAAGGTGCCAAAATGTAAAATATACAAGTGAATCAGCCAGATAATTTTCAGGTAAAGCCTAAAAGCATCTGATGAGAAAGGCGCTCAGAGAAAGATAGAACCAGGATCAGTGTGTGGGGGGGGAAGGGCAGGACAGGTCCATGGACCACAGAGACCAAATTGGACAATAGCATTGCCCTTGGGGCCATGCCATGATGTAAACTGCCCCCACAGACAAGATCAAAGCGAGTTCCCCTTTGGAAATAGAGTTGGCAGCATGAATGCTAAAGTGGGAGAAGGACATTTAATCTGAACTTGGGCTGCTGTCCCTATGACATACAGAAACTAGAAAGGCCTAATGGTGCTATCTCTGGGCACCCTTTCAAGCTCCTGTCACTTTGACTTCCCTTTTGACAGCTGTTCAGCCAGGCCCATGCTGAGTACCTTCCTGCTTGTCGATGACACCCAGGGCACTAGCATCCCGGATGAACAGATGCCCATTGTTAAAGATGCCAAACATGGCAGCATCCATGTGGGTGAAGTAGAGGAAGTAATTCAAATCATTGCTCCTCAGAGAATCCAGGACTCTGAGGAGCTGGTAGGCCAGGTCAGCTGCCTGGTCTGGGGGTGCACCATAGAATTCCTGCAGTACGCTGGTGCTGGTGCTGACCAGGAATCGTCCACAGGAGCCCAGGTACTTGGGCAGTGGCCATCCTTCAGCTCCAGGGAAGATCTGCCAAGCCAAGGGGAGGAGGAGGCATTAGAAGATTAGAGGAAAAAAATTCACAAACACAGTGTTCTCTTACTCTGTCTCTGCCTCTCAGTCTCCTGGAATGAAGCAACACTGGCACACCATTCCTCCCCTCTTTCTATGCTTGTTTTAGATGAATAGATTCAGAAAAGGAAGCTCTTATTTCTATGTGGTGGATTGCATTTTAACAGTGTCTCCAAGTGAGGTATAAGAATGTAAGCTATGAAAATGCTAAGGCATTTGCCAGGATTTTAGATGGTATTCAGATTCAAGGAAATATGTTTATTTTTAAGAGTTGTATAGTTGAAAAAATATAACTACTATGTGAGATTTCATAGATATCACTGCTTAGGAAGAGGCCATGGGGATAGTGAAAAGAGGGTCAAGTTAAAGATGATTTAGAGAAAAATATTTTTAAAAATAACAGTGCATGTGGAAGGTAGAGTGGAGATGGAAGAAGGTATGGGGGGATAAATGGTAATGGAAAAATAAAAAATAAGTAAAATTTAAAAGAATTAAAAAAATAACAGTGCAAACACCAAGTTCTGTAGTAGGCCAAAAATCATGAAGCCTCCCCTTGAGAGACACCAGTTTTGGGAACCACTGAACTGCCCAGAGTCCCTCTCCACTTCCCTGTCTTATTGACAAGAATATCCCCAGACTCTAGTGCTCATCATCATTCCCCCATTGACAGACACTTAGATTACTTCTATTCTTTTCTCCTTTCCAACTGTATGTACCTACAGAGCACTCCTCCAGGGGCAGGAGGGGTTGTGTCATTCTTTGGCTATTTTCCCACCCCCTGGGCTTGCTCAAATCTTACTGATCAGAGTTGCTGTCCTTCACAGAACCCTTTGGGGATACCTCATATAATGAAGGTGCCTGTTATACCCCCACCCACCCCAACTCTAACACCTCTTTCCTTTACAGCAACTATAGCACTTTTTCCCTGCAGAAGCCAATGAACTGAAAGCCAAAAAGGTGCTAACATGAGCTGGTTGCCCCAAATCATGCAATAAAAGGGGAGAGAGCTCAACCCAGGGTTGTCCCCCTAGGAGTCCAATGTGAACCTCTTTCCTGGAGTGGATTTTCGGGGACGCTATGTACCTGTAGGAGGATGGGATGTGTGTTGACAGCCAACGTGTAGAGCAGGCGCAACTTGTCGCGGTCTGTGAAGTGGTCCATGAAGATGCTACCAGCGTCAGCCACCTCTGCATAGCGCCGAACTACACGGTCCAGAAGTCGCTGAGAGGGGCAGCGCAAGAGGGGGCTAGGCAGGCCCTGTGGGGGGGGGTGGATGAGAGAGACTCTGAAGGTTGCCGAATACTTGTGGGGGGTCCGAGCAGGTCAGGGCACCAGAAAGCCCTGCTTGTGGGGGATATCTTAAGGTTGGGGGGCCAAGTGGGCCCTGGGAGGAGAGAGACCCCAAGAAGGTGGAGGGAGTGGGGAGTGGGCTGAGTGCTCCTAGGGGTTGGCACAAGAGAGGGAGGAAGAAGAGCCCTGGGGCGGGGGGTAGGGCAGGAAGAGGCCCTGCAGGCTAGGCAGGAAGGGGCAGGGAGGTCCCTGGTATGGAGGAATAGGGCCAGAGCTATCCTGGAGGCAGGGGACCCCCTATAGGCAGTCAGCAGGCAGTCTAAGCCATGGAGCTCTGGTTTGCATTCTCATCCACTATGGTGCCCCACCCTTCCCTTCCACAAAGAGCTGATCTCAGGCTGAATTGATGAGATCGGGCCTCTGCGATTGGCCTTTTTAATTCCCTCTTCCATTTCATTAGGATGACACCAGTTATGATGTTGCACACTGGCATCTTATGTATGCCACTTTGTTCTTCTTGGGATAAAATTGGAATATGGGCCTAGGCTTATTTCCCATGACTTTCTAACTCTCTCCCACACCTTTCTCCTCAGGCTGAACAAAGACAATGAGCCTACTAATAAAAGCAAAGAATCATTTCAGAACAGGGCACTGACACCCAGTCTGCCACAATTAACCCTGGCTCCACATATACTAGCTAGCTGTGTGACCTTGCACAAGTTAACTTAGTCTCTGTGGCTCCATTCTAAAATGAGGTGCCAGTACTAACACCCTAAGAGGTCATAGGCATGAAATACATTAGTAGATGTAAAATGCTGGAACAGGGTCAGGTGATCAGTAAACACTCAAAAAATACTATCTGTTCTTATTAAATTAAAAAGCTAAACTCTCAGCACAGACAATAGTGATGCTAGGCAATGATACCAATGACAGCAAAAGTCAGACTTTGTAAGTGAGAACAGGATTTTCAAGTTCCAAGAGCTTGGCTTTGAAGATCACAAACCACACCTGAAAATCCCAGGGCAGAATATGTGTCCACAGTGTGTCTGTAGATAGATAATACCTGCCTAGAGGAGGCTCTAGCTGAGTGAGCCATTGGGATAGGCAGCTAAAGGCAGTCCCTAGAGCCCTGGGCACTGCAGCATGGGGCAAGGACAGCAATGTGGAGCCCTTGATCTGCCCGGTGGGAACCCAGGAGGGTGGAAAAACTTAAGGGGACCTTGAGGTCAGAGCCTGGAGTTTGGAGAAGGCCTGAACAGGCCAACAGAGTAAGTTATCCAACCATCCTGCTTGCTTGGGACTAAAAGTTTCCTGAGACACAAAACTTTCAGTGCTAAAACTGAGAAACCAAGATGGTTGGTCACGCTACCACAGCACCACAGCTTGATCATGGCCTTGGGCATCATAAGCTCCTACCTCCAGATGAAGGCCAGAAAAGACTGGCAGAGGCCAGTGTGGATGCTTGTTGATCTACTACAACCTGGGGACTTAACAGGGGCCTTCTGTGCAGGGTGGTATTGAGAGTAATTGTCTTACTTCTTCACCACAGTCTGTAACAGTCTATAAAACAGTCAATACAATTTCGTGGGTTTGTCAGTGTATGGTCAGTTTTACATGTCAACTTGGCTAGGCCATGGTGCCCAGTTATTCAAACACTAATCTAGATGCTGCTGTGAAGATATTTTGTAGGTATGGTTAACATTTCCAGTCAGTTAACTTTAAGTAGGTGAAATGCTTTTTGATAATGTGGGCGGGCCTGTCCCAAACAGTTTAAAGGCCTTACAAACAAAACTAAGGTTTCCCTGAGAAAGAAGAAATTCTATCTGTGGACTGTAGCGTGAGCTCCTGCCTACGGATCTCCAGCCCAAGGGTCTCCAGCCCACTGAATTTGAGATTTTTCAATCCCCACAATCACATAAGCCAACTTCTTGAAACAAACCTGATTTACATATACATAAAATCATATATTATACTATATACAATTATTTTATATGTAAAATTTATACTAATAAATCAATCACATGTCAATTGAATATGAATTAGTAGTTAATGTTTGATATTTGTATAATATAATTATAGTTACAGAGAATATCTCTATAATACACACACAGATTATACACTGGCTAAGGGTAAAGCACTTGTTCCTTGTGAAAACATTAGCAACTGAGACCAAAACTAGATTTGCTTTCATTTTTGAAGCTTCTAGTAAAATTTGAGTACACAAGACTTAACTTTCTCAATGAGTTGTTTGACCTTCAGTTGGGTTTTATCTGCATTATTGTGTGTGTTTGCTCAAAACACACCACTAGTAACATTAAGTATCTTTATTTAAAGGGTTCTTCCCAGAATGGAAGTATACAAGTTAAGTTGTCTAAACAAATAATTCTGGGGTTCTGATGGAGGTACTTAGAAAGTAAAAGAGCTATGCTTATTATTCTTCTCTAGAAGGTAGAGTTAAGAAGCTCATCAAGCAAAAAAGTGATTTCCCTTCCAGCAGACAATTTAAGTTAGAAGGATTGTCAGTAATCTTGCCAGAATTGCCCTAGCTTCTTCTCAAGTTCCATCCCATGGGCAAGATCTGCCCAGTCTGAGGGTTCCATCACAAGAAGAAGATGGCATCAGGGGGACTATATCTTAATTGGAGTTGGCTGAGTGATGGCCCTTTCTAGAGACCACGAAGTATGCTGGAAAGGGCCTGGGCTTTGAAGCTGTCTGCCTGCCATCAGAGAATGTTGTGTACGTGTTGCCTGTCCCCACTGATCCTGTGTGTTGGTGAATTCTGGGTGGGTAGGGGAAATCACGGGAGCTGCATGTGGAGGGCTGATGCAGAATCCTCTGTAGTGATTGATGATTGAAAACATGTTGGGCAACACACAGTTAAGGAAAGGAGGCCAACACTTTCTGAAAGTTCTAAGTGTCAGGCCCTATGGCAAATTTTTTCACAGGGATCATCTCCTCAAGCACAAAAACTGAGCCTTTAGTTTTCTCTTGCCTTGGCGACTCTCCTGGAAATTTAAAATTATTAATTACAGAGAGCTTTCAAAATTTGTGGAAACCACAGTGATATTAATTTTCACAGCCCATGTTGGCAAATGCAAATGGTAGACTTCATTGTCACATGAACTCATGAAATGATCCTATTTTCCCAGGGAACTCTAGTGTAGAATTGCAGACTGGTACAACCACTATAGAAAACAGTGTGGAATTTCCTCAGAAAACTAAAAAAGAATCTTCCTTTTGACCCAGCAATTACACTGCTAGGATTATATCCTAAGAACCCTGAAACACCAATCCAAAAGAACCTATGCACCCCAGTGTTCATAGCAGCACAATTTATAATAGCCAAGAGTTGGAAGCAACCTAGGTGCCCAGCAGCAAATGAGTGGATCAGAAAATTATGGTACATTTACACAATGGAATTCTATTCAGTAGAAAGAAAGAAGGAGCTCCTACCCTTTGTGACAACATGGATGGAAATGGAGAGCATTATGCTACATGAAATAATCCAGGCAGTGAAAGACAAATACCATATGATCTCACCTTTAATAGGAACCTAAATAACAAAACAAACAAACAAGCAAAATATAATCAAAGACATTGAAATAGAGAACAGGCTGACAGTGACCAGAGGGCAGAGGGGAGGGAATTTCAGGAGAAAAGGGGAAGGGTTTTCAGGAACAAGTATAAAGGACACATGTACAATAACAAGGGAGAGGGTTGGGAAGGTGGGCTGGGATGGGGGTAAAAGGAAGAAAACTGTACTTGAACAACAATTAAAATAAAAAATAAATGACCCCATTTTCTAAATGAGAATACTAGGGTAAGGACCAAGCAATGTAAATGGCTTGTTAAAGATCATGCTGCTTATTGGTGCTCAAGCCTATTTCCATGCCCAAGTCTCAGTAGGGCATTAAAATTATTTAATGGGAAAAGAAAGGGGAAAAATTGATGATTTCAGAATAGTGTATGCTAAATTTTACTGACAATCAAAGCCTTTAAAGTGCTATAAAAATATGGATCCCTCGGCCTCATCTACAAATTCTGAATAGGTATGTCCAGTGAGGGCCTAGGACTCTGCATTTGACAGGTGTCTCGTATCGTTCTTGTTATTAAGTAAGTCTGGAAAATGCTTGTGGGGAATATGGAAGAGAAGGGGGTGAGATGTGATTCAGCATTCCTATTTAGGAGCTTTGAAAGTAGTCCTGGGAAGACTTCCTCCTTTATTTTGGACACAAATACAAATGATTGCGAATTCTTCTTGATGGAGTGTGGACATGTGATGTAAAAGCACTTTTTCATCATTTCCCTGTTATCTGTCATTTCCTATCTGTTGATAAAAGCCCAAAGCATTATCCTTTAAAAGGGACTATGCATGCTGTAATAAGAGTGCTCCTGAAGCCCAGACAACCTTCAAAATCCAACTGAATGAATCTTTCAGGAGGGAATTACAAATGCTTAGTGAAAAGATGGGTTTCTGACTCCACCAATCCCATCACAGGGGCTGCTCTGCCTTCTTGGAAGCTTTGAACCTCTCTTCCAGAGAGACAGGACATCTCAAGCTGAAGGAGAGATCTGTAGGACCAAGTTGGAAGGGCACTGGTTGTCCAAGGGCCATATACTATCTTAGATTGGCCATTAACTTCACACAGCATCTCAGGGTAACATAAACGAAAGGAAAGATGAACTCCTAGATGCCTCTATTTTTATACTTTCTATGTTGGGTCAGGGATGGGTGAAGGTGCTAAGATTGTCCTTTTGGTCCTTTTGGCCAAGAAACGTTGCCAGAAGTCACACTGCCAAATAGTCCACTTGCACATGGTGGAAAGACTGGAGAAGTTGTTCAAATTCTGCACTATGCCCTATTTTGCTAGCTCTTTACAAATTGAGCACACTGCCAATTTACAAGCCTCATAGAACATGCATGCTAAAAGCTTAGCATGGTGAGAGACATGTGTTTCACACATAGTAAATGGTACATATTATTATCAGTATCATTGTCATCAGCATCAGCATCAGCACCAGCATCATCACTACTACATTATAGACACACTTTCTAATCAGCTGTGGTACTCTCCATGCCCCGTGTTTCCTTCTAGTTGAAGCTAGAAGAGGATAAGACCCTCTCTGATGGGATTGTGGTGCCTGATGTGAAAGGCTCTGCTTAATGGGGTGTTGGTGAATATCAAGCCAATTATTCTCTTTCTCTTTTGGGATTTAGACTGGGGATACTGGTTAGAAAGGGGGGACAGGGCAGAGCTATAGAAAGAAGCAGAGATGCCATGAGCCAAGGTGACCCAGGGCCCATAAGAAGCACTACATGCATAGTTGCTGGACCTCAGAGCTGCCTCAGGTCCTGGAAGCTTCCAGGCTCAGTTCTGGGCCAGGGATGACCTTACCACAGACTCTTTTTCCAGAGAGTGGGTTCATTGAGTCTCTGCTCCTTGCCTCCAGGAGAGTCAAGCAGCCCACCAAGGCAGAGGAAGGTGGCTTCACTGAGGCCAGAGGGAAGGGCAGTGGGTTAGGATTGGAATCTTTGTCTAACCAGAACTCAGCTTCCACCTCTGCAAGAGGAGATGATGGAATGGCAAGAGGACTCAGGAAGACAATGTGTGTGAATCTTTAAAATACTCAATGTTCTGGGCTCTGGTATAGCCATATTAACCTCAAGCTCATTTCCCATATATTTTTTTTTAATTTTATTTAGTTATTTTTCAAGTACAGTTTTTTTGTCTATTTTTCCCATCCCAGCCTCCCCTGCCCCTTGCTCCCCACCTCCCTCCCATTTCCTCCCCCCCCCCTTAGTTCTCGTCCCTGTGTCCTTCCTATTTGTTCCTCCAAATCCCTCCCCCTTTTTCCCCTTAACTTCCCTTCCTTCTCCCCTCTGGTCACTATCCCCTTGTTCTCTATTTCAGTGTCTTTGTTTTTTGGGGTTTTTTTTTCTGCTTACTTGTTTGTTTTGTTGTTTAGCTTCCTGTTAAAGGTGAGATCATATGGTATTTGTCTTTTAGCACCTGGCCTATTTCACTCAGCATAATGCTTTCCAGTTCCATCCATGTTGTTGCAAAGGGTAGTAGCTCCTTCTTTCTCTCTGCAGCATAGAATTCCATTGTGTATATGTACCACAATTTTTGGATCCATTCATTTACTGATGGGCACCCATATTAATATCCCGCTTGGTTCTGGATGACTTTTGGCTGCTTCTCCAAAGCAAATTTACTCAAAAGATGAAGACTTGGCGAAAAAGGGAAGATGGCAACAGAGTAGGACAGGGCAGATTCTAGCTCTGGTACTCGTGGGTGAAAATCCTGGCAGATCTATAGAGAAGCAGCGTACTAAACCATCGGTTATCCAGCATTTGTGAAATTAAAAGAACAGAGATTGTGATGGACACTGAAACACTAGACAGTGGCAGGTCAGTGGGGTCTTGGGGACCGGAGTGGAGACAAAGTGGTGGCGGGGGCCGGCGCCCCTGGCCAGGTGGCCCTGGTGCTGCTTCTATGGTCAGGGTCCAGAGCCATCGGTCTGAGACCAGCACCAGAGGTGTCTGCCACTGGAGCCTGGGCACCCAGTGGCCCCAGTGGCCACCAGCTTGGGCCAGCAGTTCCCCCACTCCCTGTATAAGCAAAACTGGACAACACCAGGTAGAGACCTGTCTGCTTGCCTGCTTGCATTATCAGGGAGGGTTACAAAGACACAGGGCCCTGTTCAACTGCAGACTCTGTGGTCACCAGCCTGGGAGAATTGAGAAGCACATTGTCCTCACTGGTCTGGCTGAGGATTGGGCTGGGCTGAGAGGCGGGCTGTCTGGAGAGTTTTTTTGTTTTTTTTGAAAGTGGACTGAGGTGTTCTCCTGCCAGGGCAGCTTGGCTTGCTTCCAACCTGGCCTTGCAGCAAGCCGGGGGAAAGCAGAGGCATTTGAATCCCTGCCACAGGACTGGGAGGCACCCTGCCGGTTTTACGGGTCCCAGAGAGCCCAGCGGGCGCGCACAGGTGCGGAGGCTTCTGAGTCCCCTCCACAGTACTGGGAAGCGCCTTGCTGGTTTCACCTGGCCCGTGTACACAGGTGCAGAAGTGGTTGAGTCCCGCCTCAGGACTGGGAAGGACCCTACCAGAAACCGTGGAACCCAAGTAGCTTGGCGAGTGTGTGGGCGCCCACACCCCAGTCTGGTAGCCTGGCTGGTGCGTGCACTTGCACTGGCATCCAAGCCCACAGAGAGATCCTGCTGCAACCAGAAAAACCAGTCTGGACAGTTTGAAACCAACAAGGGAAGGGTTTTTCAGATGTTGTTGTTATTGTTTTTTTCCTTTCCCCCCTTTTTTAGTAACTTTTTTGCATTTGTTTAGTAATATTTTATTATTGCTATTATTTTAGTAAAAATTTTATTATTGCTTTATCTTTCTATACTTTGTTCCTCTCCTTTCTTTTTCCCTGTTTTAGTCCTTCTTCTTTCCTCTCAAAATTATCGCTTTTACCTCCCTTCTCCTGCCTTTTTGTTTGTTTGTTTGTTTGTTTCTTCGTTTTCTTTTACCCACAAGAGACACAAACAACTAGGAACTGTGAAAGGACCAGAGTGGGACCCAAAGAGGGGGCATCTCGACAGTAGAGACAGAGAGACAAATTTCACTTTCCTATAGCAGAGAAACCACGAGGTGTTGCATATTTTTCCTTATTCTCACTTCTTTTATATTTTAATAGTATCTCTGTATTCCTCCTCTTTCTGTATAGACTTCTTAGTCCTGAGTGGTTATATTGTATTATTAGACAGGTTTCCCTGTTCTTTCATCCACAGTGTTTTGCTAATCCTCTATACTCCACGCCACTTGTTTTCCTTTAGCACACTACTTAAAGCTCTATACCCCCTACTCAGACAGATCACATAGAGTTTGTTATATGAGTGCTGCTTTTATATTAGTGTAAATAATAGCTGATCTATACAACAGTAAATACTTCACAACACATCTCCCGGATCTTAGCCCATTGTACAGGTCCCTGAATTCTATTACTGTAGTGATTAACTCAATTTGCTCACACACTACACCTATTTACTGTTCCTTACACTCACCTTACCTCAAAATCTGACCATCTGCAACCTCGCTGCTTTCTAGTTCCAACTCACAAGCCTTCCCTCCCCAACAAGAGGCTTATCTTTTGTCCATCCTTTTGTAAAAGTGGCAAATTGGGTTGATGAATATGGTTAACACTATATATAGCCAAAAGATTGCCTATCTCCTCTCTACCGACTGTGACTGTAAATATCATAAAACACTCTTCTGCTGTCATAAACCATTTTGCCTCCCCCCCAACTGATTACACACACACGAAAAAAGGAGTAGGTGGAAATGGAGAACATCAAGATATCTGAAGGAGTCTGCGCCACTGAAATTCACAGGTATTATACCACAGAAGTTCACAACATAAACCCAGGGAGTCATAACTGATCAATTTTAGAAGCTGAGGCTAACAAGAAGAGTCTCACAAACAATGGGAAGACAAAGAAACAATCCCCAAAGGAAAGAAAAAGCAGAAGCTTCAGAAAGAATGTTACATGAAATAGAGGCTATTCAACTATTAAATTGTGAATTAAAAGCACTGGTTATCTGGAAGTTCAAAGACTTCACAATGAGCTACCAGAAACTACAGGGGAGCTACAATAATCTCACTACAAACTATATCAAAATGAAAAAGGAAATAGAAACTACCAGCAAAGGACAAGAGGAAATGAAGAACACAATTTCTGAATTGAAGAACACAGTAGAAAGTTTCAAAACTATAACTGATAAGGCAGAGGATTGGATCAGTGAGTTGGAGGACAAAGTATAAAGCATCTCACAGAAAGAGCAGGAAAATGAAAAGAGGCTCAGAAAGAATGAAGAGGGATTAAGAGAAATGCAAGACAATATGAAACGTAATAATATCTGAATAATGGGAATACCAGAAGGTGAAGAAGAAGAATAAGGAATAGAAAACCTATTTGAAAAAGTAATGATGGAAAACTTCCCTAATTTGATGACAGAAAAAGTCACACAAATTCCAGAAACACAGAGAGTCCCAATCAAGAGGAACCTGGAGAGGCCCACTTCAAGACAAATCATCATTAAAATGGCAAAATTCCAAGACAAACAGAGAATCTTAAAGGCAGCAGGGAGGAAAAAAAAAGTAACATACAAGGGAGCCCCAATAAGGTCAGCTACTGACTTCTCAATGGAAACACTCCAAGCAAGAAGAGAATGGCAAGAAATATTCCAAGTAATGAGAACCAGAGGCTTGCAACCAGGCTACTTTACTCTGCAAGGCTCTCAGTCAAGATAGAAGGCCAAATAAAGAGCTTCCAAGACAAAAGAAGTCTAAAAGAATATGCCTACACCAAACCAGTCTTACAATACTAATAGGACTGCTTTAAGGAAAGGAAGGAAAAGTGAGAGACAGAGAGGAACACAGGTACAAAAATGGCAATGAATAAGTACCTATCAATAATAACCTTAAATGTAAATGGATTAAATGCTCCAATCAAAAGACACAGAATAAGGACTTCCGCCAAGATGGAGGCATAGGTGGATGTGCCGTGCCTTCTCACACAACCAAGATTAGAGAAAACTAAATATTAGCAACAGAAAACACAGCCAGAACACGGAAAATTGAACTTTTCGGAAGTCCGTTAACAACAAATTCTTCAGCCTGACCGGTAAGGGGCGAAACCAGTGGCTGGCGGAGCAGGGTTGCACAGGAGGACTCGGCCAGACACACTCAGGCCCACGGAATACAGGCGCAGGGTCAGACCTAGTGAGCGACCCAGCGAGCAACCAGGCGAGCCACCTCAGGGGAGACAGCCGGGCCCGGGGCTGCGTGTTGACTGAGGTCGCGCATTTGTGCCAGGGTGGACAGGCGAGGGAGTGGGCAGTTGGACCGGGCCGGCAGGTCCCCACGGCGAGCAGCAGTGGAGGGCGCCACCATTTCCCTGCTCTGACCCCACCTCCACATACAACGTCATAACCCAGCGACTCTGAGTGGCCCGGCCCAGGTGAACCACATAAGGCACAGCTCCTCCGCACCCAGCAGTGAGAAGCGGTAGAGGGGGTCGCCATTTCCCCGCTCTGGCCACGCCCCCACATACAGCGTCACAACCCAGCGACCTGGGAATCCAAGGCGCCAAGGCGCCGCTTCTCACACTTAAAGGGCCCGATAGACCAAGAATGGCGCAGGAGGATCTCAGAGCCCCAGAGCCAATAAATCTAAGCGATGAAGAAATAGCAAAACTCACAGACACACAGTTTAAAACATTGGTGATCAGGATCCTCACAGAACTGGTTGATTATACGGACAAATTAGACAAATATATGAAGGCAAAACTAATTGAAATGAATGGAATTGCACAGGACACGAATAGCAATGAAAAGGAAACTGGGACTCAAATCAATGGAGTGGACCAGAAGAAAGCAAATAATGGCCAAACAGAAAAGAGTCAAGAAGCAAGAATTCAAAGAAATGAGGAGAGTCTTAGGAACCTCCAGGACATCTTTAAACGCTCCAATATCCGAATTATAGGGGTACCAGAAGGGGGAAAGGCACAGCCACCAGTGGAAAACTTATTTGAACAAATAATAAAGGAGAATTTCCCGAATCTGGCAAAGGAAATAGACTTCCAGGAAATCCAGGAAGCTCAGAGAGTACCAAAGAACTTGGACCCAAGAAGGAACACACCAAGGCACATCGTAATTACATTAGCCAAGATTAAAATGAAGGAGAGAATCCTAGAAGCAGCAAGAGCTAAGGGGACAGTCACCTACAAAGAAGTCCCCATCAGACTGTCAGCGGATTTCTCAAAAGAGACCTTCCAGGCAAGAAGGGGCTGGAAAGAGATATTCCAAGTCATGAAATCTAAAGACCTACAACCAAGATTGCTCTATCCAGCAAAACTTTCATTTAAAATAGAAGGACAGATAAGGTGCTTCTCAGATAAGATCAAATTCAAGGAGTTCATCATCACCAAGCCCTTATTATATGAAAAGTTAACGGGACTTATCTAAGAAAAAGAAGTTAAAGAAACATGAACAGTGAAAGGACAACAAGCTCACAGTTATTAACAACCACACCTAAAACGAAAGCAAACTAAAAGGACAGCTAGATCAGGAGTGGAAACATAGAAATGAAGATCTCAAGGAGGGTTAGCAACAGGGGAGTGGGAGGAGGAGAAGAGGGGAGAAGGTACAGAAAATAAGTAGCATAGACAGTAGATAGAAAATAGATGGTGGGGCAAGAATAGCATGGGAAATATAGAATCTAAAGGACTTGAGACACATGGTCATAAACTAAAGGGGGGGTGATGGTGGGGATGGGGGGTAGGGTGGAGGGGAATAAAGGGGGAATAGAACAACTGTAACAGCATAATCAATAAAAAAAACTATAAAAAAAAAGAAAAAAAAGACACAGAATAGATGAATGGATAAGAAAGCACGACCCTCACATATGCTGCCTACATGAGGCTCACCTGAGGACCAAAGACCATCACAGACTAAAAGTGAAAGGCTGAAAACAAATTTTCCAAGCAAATGGACAAGAAAAAAAAGCTGGGGTAGCAATCCTCATATCAGACTAAATAGAATTCAAAAAAAAGGCCATAAAGAGAGACACAGAAGGTAACTTCATAATACTCAAGGGAAGAATCCACCAAGAAGACATGAACATTGTAAATATATATGTACCAAACACAGGAGCACCCAAATATATCAAGAAAATCTTAGAGCACTTCAAGAAAGATATTGACAGCAATTATGGTAGGGGATTTTAACACCCCACTAACAAAAATGGACAGATCTTCCAAACAAAATATCAACAAAGATATTGTGGCATTAAACAACACCCTAGATGAAATGGACTTAACTGATATATAGATAGAGCCCTTCATCCCAAAGAAGCTAAATATACATTATTTTCAAATAAACATGGAACATTTTAAAAAATAGACCACATGACAGGACACAAAATGAGCCTGAACAAATTCAAGAAAATTGAAATCATACCAAGCATCTTCTCTGACCACAAGAGACTGAAATTGGAAACCAACCCCAAAGGAAAAACCCAAAGCACCCAAAATCATGGAGACTGAATGGTATGCTATTAAACAATGAATGGGTCAAGAATGAAATTAGGGAAGAAATCAGAAAGTTTCTGGAAAAAAATGAAAATGAACTCACAACAACCCAAAACTTCTGGGACACAGCCAAGGCAGTCCTGAGAGGGAAGTTTATAGCAATACAGGCCTACCTAAAGAAGATAGAAACATTTCAAACAAACAACCTAACCCTATGCCTGTAAGAACTTGAGGAACAACAACAAAGACAGCCCAGAGAAAGCAGAAGGAAGGAAATAACCAAGATCAGTGCAGAATCCAATGACACAGAAACTAAAATCACAATCCTAAGGATCAATGAATCCAGGAGTTGGTTCTTTGAATAGATAAACAAAATAGACAAGCCTTTAAGTAGGCTCATCAAGAAAAGAAGAGAGGACACAAATAAACACAATCAGAAATGAAAGAGGAGAGATTACAACTGGTACCACAGAAATAGAAGGGATTGTAAGAAATTACTATGAAGAACTGTATGCAAAGAAATTTGAAAATCTAGGGGGAATGGACACATTTCTAGAAAAATATAATCTTCCAAAACTCAATGAAAAAGAAGCAGAAAATCTGAACACACCAATAACAGCAAAAGAAATTGAAGCAGTAATAAAAAAACTCCCATCACACAAAAGCCCTAGACCAGATGGTTTCACAGGAGAATTCTACAAAGCATTTAAGGAAGAGTTAACCCCTATTCTTCACAGACTATTCCAAAAAATCCAGAAGGATGGAAAACTCCCAGATTCTTTTTATGAAGCCAGCATCATCCTAATTCCAAAACCAGATAGAGATACAACAAAGAAAGAAAACTTCAGGCCAATATCGCTGATGAACACAGATGCTAAAATTCTCAACAAAACATTGGCAAACTGCATCCAATAATACATTAAAAAGCTCATACACCTTGACCCAACAGCTGACCCAGTGGGATTCATCCCAGGTATGCAAGGATGGTTCAACAATGGCAAATCAGTAAATGTAATACATCACATAAACAAAAGCAAAGACAAAAACCACATGATCACATGAATAGACATGGAAAAAGCTTTTGATAAGGTACAACACCCATTTATGATAAAAACACTTAGCAAAGTGGGAATAAAGGGAGCATTCCTCAATATAATAAAGGCCATGTATGAGGTATATACAGCAAACATCATACTCAATGGACAAAAACTAAAAGCTTTTCCACTAAGATCAGGAACAAGACAAGGATATCCACTTTCATCACTTCTATTCAATATAGTATTGGAAGTTTTAGCCACAGCGATCAGGCAAGAAAAGGAAATAAAAGGCATCCAAATGGTAAAGGAGGAAACAAAACTGTCACTGTTTGCAGATGACATGATAGTGTACATGGAAAATCCTATAGACTCTACCAAAAAACTGCTCAAACTAATTAATGAATTTGGCAAAACAGCAGGATACAAAGTCAATATCCAGAAATCGAAGGCACTTTTGTATACCAACAATGAAGCAACAGAAGCAGAAATCAAGGAAAAAATTTCATTCGATATAGCAAAAACAAAAATAAAGTATCTGGGAATAAACCTAACTAAGGAGGTAAAAGACCTGTATGCAGAAAACTACACAGCACTGAAGAAAGAAATCAGGGAAGACACCAACAAATGGAAACATATACCGTGTTCATGGATTGGAAGAATTAACATAATCAAAATGTCCATACTACCCGAAGCAATATACAGATTCAATGCAATACCTATTAAAGAACCAATGGCATATTTCACAGACATAGAACAAATACTTCAAAAATTTACCTGGATCCATAAACGACCCTGAATAGCAGCTGCACTTTTGAGAAAGAAGAACAAAGTAGGAAGGATCACAATACCTGATATCAAACTGTATTACAAGGCCACTGTAATCAAAACAGCCTGGTACTGGCATAAAAACAGGTACATAGACTAATGGAACAGAACAGAGAGCCAAGAAATAAACCCAACTCTCTACAGTCAATTAATATTCGACAAAGAGGGCAGTCACATAAAATGGAGTAAAGATAGCCTCTTCAACAAATGGTGTTGGGAGAACTGGACAGCTATGTGCAAAAAAATGAAACTTGAGCACAGACTTACACCATATACCCAAATAAATTCAAGGTGGATAAAAGACTTAAATATAAGCCGTGACACCATTAAAGTCCTAGAGGAGAACATTGGCAGCAAAATCTCAGATATTTCACGCAGTGACATTTTTATTGATATGTCCCCTAGAGCAAGGAATATAAAGGAAAGAATAAACAAATGGGATCTCATTAAAAGAAAAAGCTTCTGCATGGCTAAAGAAAACAGTATTAAATTAAAAAGACAACCAACTGTATGGTAAAACATATTTGCCAATGATACCTCAGACAAAGGTTTAATCTCCAAAATATACAAAGAACTTACACAGCTCCACTTTAAGAAGACAACTAACCCAATTACAAAATGGGAAATAGACTTGAACAGACACTTCTCCAAGGAGGATATACAGAATATCCAGAGACACATGAAGAGATGCTCAATATCGTTAGCTATCAGAGAGATGCAAATTAAAACCACAATGAGACACTACTTTACACCGGTCAGGATGGCTACCATAAACAAAGCAACAAACAACAAATGCTGGAGAGGTTGTGGGGAAAAGGGGACCCTTGGTCACTGTTGGTGGGATTGCAGACTGGTACAACCATTATGGAAAACAGTATGGAATTTTCTCAGAAAAATAAAAATTGACCTGCCTTTTGACCCAACAATTCCACTGCTAGGATTATATCCTAAGAATCCTAAAACATCAATTTCAAAGAACCTATGCACCACAATATTCATAGCAGCACAATTTACAATAGCCAAGAGTTGGAAGCAACTTAGGTGCTCATCAGTAAAAGAATGGATAAAAAATTATGGTACATAGACACAATGGAATTCTATGCAGCAGACAGAAAGAAGGAGCTACTACCCTTTGCAACAACGTGGATGGAACTGGAAAGCATTATGCTGAGTGAAATAGGCCAGGTGTTGAAAGACAAATACCATATGATCTCACCTTTAAGAGGAAGCTAAACAACAAAACAAAGAAGCAAGCAGAATAAAAACAAATACACTGAAATAGAGAACAAGGGGATAGTGACCAGAGGGGAGAAGGAAGGGAAGTTAAGGGGAAAATGGGGGAGGGATTTGGAGGAACAAATAGGAAGGACACAGGAACGAGAACTAAGGGGGGTGGAAATGGGAGGGAGGTGGGGAGCAAGGGGCAGGGGAGGCCGGGATGGGAAAAATAGACAAAAAACTGTACTTGAAAAATAACTAAATAAAATTTTAAAAAAAAAGAAGAAAATTTAAATGATAAAAAAATGAAGATTTACCATCACTAAACATATTTAAATACTTGTTCCAGTGGAAATAAATGTGTAGAAGAAAGAACATTTAACTGGTCTTAGAAGGAAAATCTAATACAAGAGGTGTGGCTTTCCTGTTCAGATTAGAAGTCAGCAGTTTGAGGTCACAGTACTAGCTGAAGACACAATCTAGTTCAGGACTCTTACCTTTCTTTCCAAGGACATATGCAACTGACTATCAGAGAGCTATGAATACGACCCAGTACAGGATCATAAATTTACTTAAAACAGTTTTTTTACTCATCAGTCTTCATTAGTATTTGTGTATTTAATGTGTGCCCAAAGACAGCTCTTCTTCTTGTAGTGTGGCCTAGAGATGCCAAAAGGTTGGACAACCCTGGAAGCCTTGGAACATAAACTTAAGGCAAATAAAAATTATTTTGTGTTTGCAAATTATAGCACACATGTTAAAGACAGCAGATATGCTAACTTCAGTCATTTTATTCTTCTTCTTACCCTTCTCAGTGGCAACCACTGTCTTCCCCATCAATGGATCAGGCCACAGACAGTGTCGATGTTGTCTATATAGAATGGTTAACCAGTGCATTTTTTCCCATGCAGTGGGAGGAAAAAGGGTTTTAAAGTTGGCCATCCTGTGCATGTTCATTGTGAAACATTGAAACGATATGGAATTGTACAGTGCAAAAGTGAAAAAAATCTGCTGCCACTCCCAGAAGCCACCATTGTTATGTGTGGGGATATACACATGTAGGGATACTAGAAGAAAAAAGCTCAAACATGATTTTTCCAGTAAGAAGGTTGCCATGGCCACCTTGATTTGGAATGCTGAGGGAAATCTCAAACAAATGAGTTTTTACTTGTAGTGAATTTACTGTTATCAAGCTCTCCTAACACCCAGGGAGAAGAGAAGTTCAAGTGCTAATAAACCTGTGAGTTGACTTTCTGGTTACACACCTAAATATCTTCTACATGATTTCATTGTTAAAGATGCTTGTGAAGCAGGGTTTAGGTTAGTTATTATCAAAGTTAATCAGTGTGTCATAATTAAAACGATGACAAGTCCACAACTTTATCAGTTCTTGTGGATAATGAAGGCAAACCTTACTGAACATTTCTTTCAGCTGCATTGTATTTAAAAGCATTAAAACCTCCATTTGGTTTATGTTACTAAGAGAAACAGCTTACAGTTCTTTTCCTGCCCCAGTAATTGGATTTTTTCCCTTTTATTAAAGTTCCTTCTGATTGATTTTCTTCTGAAACCCAGATACAACCTGAGGCTTCTTGGTTTGTTAACTTTTCATTCTACAAATGGCTGTCACCATGGTAATTATTATTTTTATTTTTATTCAAGTACAGTTTTATGCCTTTTATTCCCATCCCAACCCACCCCCAGCCCTCTCCACCTCCCTCCCATTTCCACCCTCCCTTGTTTTTGTTCATGTGTCCTTTATACTTGTTCCTGCAAACCTTTCCCCTTTCCCCCTGAAATTCCCTCCGCTCTTTCCTCTAGTCACTGTCAGGCTGTTCTCTATTTTAGTAATTATTTTGAAAAACAATTTTCATGGTTTTAAAAGTTTACACATCCAAAAATGTCCTCATAATTCTCAGTTGTGATACTTTATCGCACAGCTCATCCTCTTAGCCACTGTTACTGGTACTAGAGGAGGCAGGGAATTTTGTATAGTAGATGGTTCTCAAATCATTTCAATTGTGCCTTGAAGTTCATAAGATATGGTAGATTTATGATAAGCCTCTTCCTTATAGCGAAGTTTCTCTTTGCTACCATTTGCCTAGACTGATCAATTCAAGTTCCCTATAGCTCAGTCACTGATGGAAATTCAGGCTCAAAGGATAAAAGCAGAGACAGGAAATCAGTCAGGAGTGGGTCCAGAAATTAGAGTTTGTCTTGGATAATCTCAGAGTAGATAACATATCCAGGAGGGCTGAGTAGATGTAAAAACAATATTAAATTAAACACTAAATAAACTTGGTGGAGTGAGATGAAGGACATACAATGTTTCCCTTGTACTGGAAGTCCCAGCTCTCGCAGAGCTCCAGTTTCCATGTAAAACAGAAATTCAAAGTCTGGTTGACATCCTTTCCTTAGGCTTCTGTTTACATTCTTGGTGCATTCTACTTTGGGTGACAGTTATGTTTTTTAAGTAGCTTACGTTTTTTAATTTGCCAGCTCTGTGATTGGCTTGGTCAGTGTGAGTTGGCTCCTCTGTGGGTGTACTGGTAAGACCACCAAATGGCAGCTCCAAGAGAGTAGGGACTTTGTCTCATTAAACATTATGCCCCTAGTACTTGGTAGAAAGTTCACACTTAATATGTGGTTGTTAAACAAAGCAGTGGAGAAATTATTGAAAATCCAATCTTGGACTGTGGTGAATTTACCATTGTAAAATGCCAACCTCTGAGGCCCTTTGGGAGGCAGCAGAAATGATGGCCTTTCTGGGGACACACCTGTACATTGCTATGTATTATGACCTTTGAGAGCGATGACTAAAAACCATAGCTAACATTATTGACTGCTTGCTCTTTTTCAGAGACACTTCCATGGGGGTAGGCACTGTGACAGCCCACGATGAGGATTTTGTGTGTCACAATATATAGAGACATACTCAGGGTTTCCTACTAAGTGGAGGTCCCAGGACTCAAACCAAGGCCAAACAATACTGCCATCTTATATTGAACCTGTAGCCTGCTTGTTGTGTTTTCTGTCTCCTGTACTGTCAGGAGATTTGGACCTTGAGAGCAGGGCTTGGATACCATGTGTTCTCATTTCTCTGGAAACCCTGAACACTGGCAGGCTTATGGCAGATGCTACACCTCTTGATGTGCCCTCCCTTCCCTACTTTTTTTTTTTTTTTGCCAGATGCTGTTTGTATGTGGCCCCATCTTACTTTTTCCACATAGCCTCCCTGACCACACTCACTTGTCCATTCACCCTGCCTACCACTTTTAGGCTAATTTGTGGAAAGGTCCACTGTCCTCAAGTCACTTTTCTTGAGAAATGCAAATGCTCAATCTCTACCCCAGATCTGATGAGTCCGAGCCTCTGGGGAAAGGGCCAAGCAATGCTTGTGTGAACAAGTCCTCTAGGGGATTCTTATGCTCACTTAAGTTTGAGAACGCTGTCCTATAGAATGAAATTTAGCTTCCCACCATTACTTCCATTGCAATATTTACCCACTGCTCTCAACACATACCGTAATCATGGATCATAATACTTGCTGCCTCCCCGAATCATACCTTATTCTCAATTCCACATCCTTGCTCTACATGCTTTTCTTTTATTCTCTGGAAGACTTGCCAGTGACATTTTGCCTAGCTCATCCTTCCTCTCTCAGTTGAGCTCACACCTCCTCTAAGCAGCTTTACTGGCCTTTCACCCCCTGGCCCTCATTTTCTTCCCTCTCCTGAAGTTTGTTACACACACCTTATGCTGTATGTGTCAGATTTCTCTATACACATTCAATGCCTGTAGATAGGAATGTCGAGTAATTATGGTCTGTAAACTCCTTAGCTCCTAGTTGGGGGTGGGCACCTAAGAAGTCCTTAAGAAGTAAATACTGGGTCCCAGACAGATTGATATGCCACAACACACTTACTTAGAATGTTTTCCCAGACCCTGAGAGGCTGAGACATGCAGTTGGTTGTTTGTCCAGGAACTGTAAGGTCATGTCATATTGGGGAAGAGCAGGAAGCATGACCACACAGAGAGATCCAGTCTGATGATAACATAATGAAGTAGACATGCAGAGGAGCAGAGATGAGGGGTGATGCTGTCCTGGAGGCAGAGATAGACCTTACCACTTCCAAGTTTCCATGAGACCTGAATGGATGTACTTCCAACACAGTAATGCCCCCTCATATTTCAGTTGCTCTGAGGAGGTTTCTAATCCTTGAAACTACTGACCCCTAATTAAGATACAAGCAATTATTTCCTTTTGGAAACATATACCATTGTGGTTAGTTAGTGACCATCTTAGCTGAATTTCCCACCTTGCCTTCAGAGAATATATGTAGCAGAAGCCCTGGTCAGAGCTGCCTTCCCTTACCTACCTGTGCCCCTTGCTGTCAAACCTTTGGCAAACAAAAGCTCACTTGGTGGCAATCATGGTCCCCTGTTCCATGCAATAGTCAAAATCTTGGATGGCCCTTCTGGTGGAAGTGATAACTAGCTTTCCCCTCCTATTGGAGACTATTTCTTTCTTCCTCCCCACCTTATGCATCCATTTCCATCCATTCAAGGGCTCTGAAGGATTTGACACTGAAATATTTGTGGGCTGCTTGAAGATTTTCACTCTGGCAGGTAAAATAATCATTGTGGCAGGCAATTCAGCTGATAGTTGGGACTGGCAGGACAGCTGATACAGAGTAAAACACAATGTTTCATGGTCTGTCATTTTGATTCAGTTATGCCAAGGCTGATAATAATTTTTCACTGGGCCATTTCATTTTATGGACTGTTGTCTTTTCTCCCTCCCTCCCTCAATGCCTCTGTTCTTCCATCCCTCCCTTCTCAAAATAAAGGAAGTTAAGTGCTTCAGACAACTCATTTGTATATGTAAGCTTGCAGAAACTTCCATAGGAGCTCAGTGGCTTCTGCTGTGCAAAAGTCCTGTAGTTCAACAGAATTCTGATTGTCAGGAAAACCTTTCAATCAACCTTGCATTTTCCTGGGGGGAGTGCCTTGCAGGCTTCTTCCTCTCCCCAGTTCCTCTGTTGAGGTTGTACCACTTGTGTCAGTCGGGATTCAATCAGAGAAGGAGAATCACTAGATTTTTTGTTTTTATAGGGATTCCACCTTACACATTGTAGGAGCAGGTTAAACAGTCTCTTTGAGGCTGCTGTCCTCCCATCTGATGCTGCATCTTGGAGTCTATGGGTAGACAGTGGGGAAGGGAAGATGGATAAAAAGTGGGGGAAGGTCAAGTACAAGATTGGGTCCACAAGCACAAATTGAAGCTTACAAGGGAGAATGGAAATCTGTGTCAATTCTTATCACCTTTGAATTTGATGGTATTATAACCAGCAAGAGTCAGGGTCCTTCTGTATGGAGATAAACCTCACCTAGGAATCAGAAAAACTGAAGGAGAAAAGGGAAGGCTCACATAAGAAGGGGAGCCAGCAGCTAGGAGACATTGTGTGTGAGTTACAAAATGGTTACTGTTTTTTTTCCACCCTCCAAAGCTCCCAATAGAATCTTTCTGTGACTCACTCTAATAGGAAATATACAGGGAAGGGAATTCTGGGAAATGTAGTTCAACCTGTCCAAGTTGCCGTATTACAAAGACCACCACATCACCTTGGCTTTCTTGCATCTCTCATAGTAACTTTTCTCTTCTTTGGCCTGAATGAAGTATCTCACTTGGGCCCGACAACCCTGAGTGCATATTTGGGGTGTGGAAGGTTATTATTTTAAGAAAAGCTTGGATACAATAGTGGCTCCAGTTACCTTCACAAGGTGGCATCTACCAGATCCTTTCTTAGATAGGGGAAAAGGTCAGGAGGCAGAGAAAACCAGATGGTGTCCATGGCATCCTCACAAACAATAATTTTTGCCTCTAAGATTCCCTAGAGAGTAGGTATGAAAAAGCAGTACAAGAGGCCCTGGTAGAGCTGAGTGTTTACCCTGAGAAGGAGTTGCTGGCTGTTCAAGGATCTAAGTCTGTTACTAGGATCAATGATCCTTAGTGACCGCATTGTAGGGAAAACCAAAAAATTTAGGGACTCTTTCCCCAAACCAAATATACTGCCATAACCACTCATGAGTTAAGAAATTTGTAAATGCTCCCCCCACCAGACTGTTCCAAGTCATTTATTGAACAAAAATGTATCAAGGCCCTATTTTGTATAAGGCATTATGCTAAACACTGGAGTCACAAAGATAAATAAGAGAAGGCCCCTACCTTCAAAGAACTGGTACTCTTGTGAGGCAGAGTGACATGCACAGTGCAAAGATCAATATGAGGCAGAATATGACAAATGCTATAAAAATGTAAACAGAATTCTATGAGAATACAGAAGAGAGCATTAAGGGAATCCAAGAAGGCTTCACAGATGAGGTGACATGAGAATGGCCTTAAAGAATAAGTAGGATTTTGGCAGGTGGAGATCTAATGTCAATGTATTTCAAGCTGAAGGATCAAAATTGAGCAAAGGCAAGGAGTAGAATTCAAGGCCATGTCTGGCCTATGGGATACAGACATGGGTTTCTTTGGAAAGAAGGCTGGAAAAATGTGTTGGGACCACACCATGGGGAATTTTGAATACAATATTTAGAATTTAAGTTTTATTGTACAGATAATGTACATAACCTTAGAGGCAAAAACTGTTGGCATAGGTTAAATTCAGTTTGGCAATATTCATTGAAAGATTTAATAACATGTATACCCTTTGATCCAGTAATTCAACTACAAGGAAATAAGGAAGTAAAAACATAATATTTAAGGGTGTGACTCCTGGATTCAAGAAATAAACCTATGGAGGACTTCTGGCCAAGATGGAGGCATGGTAGGAAATACTGTACCTCCTCGCACAACCAAAATTAAGGACAACAAAGAATTAGAAACAAAAACACAACCAAAACAGACAGAAAACTGAACTGCACCTAAGCCCAACAACAACAAACCATTCACCCAGAACAGTAAGAGGGGTGGAGTTTGTGGCCAGTGGAGAGGGGTTGCGGCAGAGAAAAGTGGTGGCTGCTGGGCCAACCCAGGCATGCAGGCAGGGGTTGGCAGATCCCAGGCACAGGGTGGCAATGGGTGGACCCAGTGAGGGTGCAAGGTGACTGGCTGACCATGGTTACACATTCATGCACAGATAAACCAGGTGCAAAAAATGGACGGTGAGACAGACCATGCAACGCAGGTCCCCAGTGCCAGGAAATAAAGCCTAAAAGCACTGATAGAAAAACTTTTGGGGGTTGAGGTGCAGGGAAAGGCTCCCAGCCTCACAGGAAAGTTTATTGGAGAGACCAACAGGGTCCTAGAACATACACAAGCCCACCCACCCGGGAATCAGCACCAAAAGGGCCCAATTTGCTTGTGGGAAGTGGCAAAGGAGAGCAAAATCCGAGAGAGAACAGAACAAATGCCATTGCTCCCTCTATGACCCTGCCCCCACATACAGTGTCACAACCCAGAGACCTGGGTTGCCCTGCCCTGGTGAACACTTAAGGCTCTACAACTCATATGTAACAGGCGAAAACAGAACAAAACATTATGGCTCAAGAAGAAGAACAGCTCAAAGCCTCAGAGCCCATACTTCTAAGCAACAAAGAGATAGCCAACATATCAGATGCACAGTTCAAAACACTGGTGATCAGCCCTGGCTGATGTGGCTCAGTGGATTGAGCGCAGGCCTGTGAACCAGAGTATCGCGGTTCGATTCCCAGTCAGGCCACATGCCTGGGTTGCAGGCCAGTTCCCAGCAGGGGGCGCATGAGAGGCAACCATACATTGATATTTCTCTCCCACTCTTTCTCCTTCCCTTCCCCTCTCTCGAAAAATAAATAAATATTAAAAAAAACCCACTGGTGATCAGGATGCTCACAGAACTTGTTGATATTAGTCACAGATTAGATGAAAAAATGAAGGCTACACTAAGTGAAATGAAGGAAAATACACAGGGAACCAATAGCAATGGGAAGGAAACTGGGACTCATATCAATGGACTGGACCACAACGAAGAAAAAAAATAACCAAACAGAAAAGAAGGAAGAAATAAAAATTCAAAAAAATGAGGAGAGACTTAGGACATCTTTAAACATTCCAACAACTGAATTATAGGGGTATCAGAAAGGGAAGAGGAAGAGCAACAAGTGGAAAACTTATTTGAACAAATAATAAAGGAGAACTTCCCCAATCTGTCAAAGGAAATAGACTCCCAGGAAGTCCAGGAAGCTCAGAGAGTCCCAAAGAAGGTGGACCCAAAGAGGAATACACCAAGGCACATCATAATTACATTAGCCAAGATTAAAGGTAAGGAGAGAATCTTAAAAGTAGCAAGAGGAAAAAAGACAGTTACCTACAAAGGAGTGCCCATAAGACTGTCAGGTGATTTCTCAAAAGAAACCTTATAGGCAAGAAGGGGCTGGAAAGAAGTATTCCAAGTCATGAAAGTCAAGGACCCCACATCTAAGATTACTCTATCCAGCAAAGCTATCATTTAGAATGGAAGGGCTGATAAAGTGCTTCCCAGATAACGTCAAGTTAAAGGAGTTCATCATCACCAACCCTTATTATATGAAATGTTAAAGGGACTTATCTAAGAAAACAGAGTTAAAAAATATGAACAGTGAAAGGACGACAAACGCACAGTTATTAACAACCACACCTAAAACAAAAGCGAACCAAGCAGACAGCTACATCAGGAGTGGAACCATAGAAATGGAGATCACATGGAGGGTTAGCAACATGGGAGTGGGAGGGGGAGAAGTGTGGAGAAGATACAGAGAATAAGTAGCATAGATGGTATAGAAAACAGACGGGGGGAGGGCAAGAATAGTATGGGAAATGTAGAAGTTAAAGAACTTGTGACACATGGACGTGAACTTAAGGGAGGGAATGGGGGAGGGGGTGTACAGTGTGGAGGGGAATGAATGGGGATGATGGGACAACTGTAATGACATAATTTTTAAAATATATTTTTATTTTATTGATTATGCCATTACATTTGTTCTATTTCCTCCCTTCATTCCCCTCCACCCTGCACACCCCTCCCCCACCATTCCACCCCTTTAGTTCATGAACACGTGTCTCAAGTTCTTTAGATTCTATATTTCCCCTACTATTCTTACCCTACTCCTATCTATTTTCTACCTACCATCTATGCTACTTATTTTCTGTACCTTCTCCCCCCTTCTCCTTCTCTCACTCCCCTGTTGCTAACCCTCCATGTGATCTTCATTTCTATGGTTCTGCTCCTGATCTAGCTGTTCTCTTAATTTGCTTTTGTTTTAGGTGTGGTTGTTAATAACTGTGAGTTTGCTGTCCTTTCACTGTTCATCGTTTTCATCTTCTTTTTCTTAGGTAAGTCCCTTTAATATTTCATATAATAAGGGCTTGGTGATGATGAACTCCTTGAATTTGACCTTATCTGAGAAGCACTTTATCTGTCCTTCCGTTCTAAATGAAAGCTTTGCTGGATAGAGCAATCTTGGTTGTAGGTCTTTGGTTTTCATGACTTGGAATACCCATCAGACTGGATTTCTCAAAAGAGGCCTTACAGGCAAGAAGGGGCTGTAATGGCATAATTAATAAAATATATTTAAAAAAGAAATAAACCCATGTTCAAATCCTAATTCCAAAATTTTTCTAATCTTTGCAAAAATTTGGAACCCTAGTTCCAAAATGATCTCGAGCAAGTTATATAAATCTCTGTATGCCTTCCTTGGACTTCCCATTTGTAAAATGACTGAAACAAGAAAAAGTTGTGAAGATTAACTGTGTCAAATATGTATGAAGCATGCATGGCCCACAGAGGCTAGTCAGCATGTGGTCATTTGGAAAAGGAAATTTGACTCAGAGCTATCATATGAAGTTCAGGTAAAGACTTTGTGAAAGATGTTCACCAAAATATTATTTATGATAAAAAATAAAATGATGTGAACATTCAAAGATAATCAATCAAATTATGGTATATCAGTGTGATTAAAGAGTACTTATAAAGAGTTTTAATGATGTGGGGGATAGTATGTGATACAATATTAAGCCATGAAAGAATGTGCAACATTAAAGATGCAACTTATTTTTTAAAAGATTTAATTTATTTATCTTTAGAGGGGAAGGGAAGGAGAGAGGGAGAGAAAGATCAATGTATGGTTGCCTCTTGTGGGTCCCCTGCTGGGAACTGGACTGCATCCCAGGTATGTGCCCTGATTGGGAATTGAACCATGGTTGTTTGGTTTGCAGGCCTGTGCTCAATCCATTGAGCTACACCAGCCATGGCAGGTACAACTTATTTTTAATGAAGTTAAATATGACTAGAAGAAAGAGTAGAAGGAAAAGTACTAGTGTTAACCCTTTGACCCAATAACTCTACAATGGTTGCCTCTGGGTCATGAGTTTTAAGTAATTTCCCCCTTAATTTCTTATAGGTTTAAAATATTTTATTGAAGTATACTTGGCTAACAATATTATGTTAATTTCAGGTGTACAACATAATGATTCAACATTTACAGTACTTTACCATGTGATCACCACAGTAAGTCTAGTGATGCTCTGTTACTGTGCAAAGTTATTATGGTATTATTACTATATTCCTTATACTGCACACTACATCCCCATGGCTTATTTATTTCATAACTGCAAGTTTATACTTCTTATTGCCATTCACCTACTTCACTTGTCCCTCTACCTCTCTTCCCTCTGACAACCACTACTTTGTTCACTGTATCTTTGAGTCTGTTCCTGTTTTGTTTTGTTTGTTTTTTCCCTATTTCCTTATAGGTTTTAAAATATATATACTTTATACATTTTCAAAACAATAAAAATGGCTTTAACAGCTATATTCAGTCAGTGAATATGCTATATTAAGCATGCCATAGCACCCATCTCTTTTGTTCCTGGAGAGTAGATCATTCTGGGATTCTAGTTCTAGTTCTGGTCATTACAGAGTAACTGCCATCAGATTTACCCTTTGCTGTCAGTAGCTCTAAAACCTGGACAAAATTTATAAAACAACTGTTTGCAGGCATTGGATCATGAACAACATAGGGCAATTACTCTTTTGAGAAAGGATATATACGAGGTTAACTTCACATTCACACTTTTTCCCAGAGGGTATTTTCTAAGCTGCAGTGTAGGATCTTGCTAGACAGAGGAAACAGCAATCAGAGTTTGAAATTGCCAGAGTTCTGAGGATTTGGGGGAGGGAGTAAGCCTTATAAAGGATAAAGCCAGAAATAAATGTAAAAGTTCCCTTCAGGTCTTTGGCCAACTCCTAAGCTGGACAGGAGTAGGGTAGTAGTCTAGAGACATGGTAGAGAAGCATATTAGATGGTTGTACTAAGAGATTTCAGAGATTGTGTAATGTTGTTAAGATGGAAGTTAAGAGTGTGGGGTAGACATCTTGGTAAGCACCCTGGGCTTTCAGCTGAACTTCAGAAAGTCCATATTCCAGTAGTAAGGATCGTATTCTACCAGCAAGGTCCATGTCATAGGACTAAGGACAAAATCAAAAGAGATCTGTACTCACAAACCCTAAAATCCAGGCTCAAAAGGGTTAAGGCATTGGTTCTCTGCTGGGGCCACTTTTGTTCCTAATGGGATATTTGACAACATTTAGAAAGTTTGGTTTGTCACACTGGGTTTTGTGATGCTACTGGCATCTAGTGAGTAGAGGCCAGGGATGTTGCTAAACATGTTACAACATACAGGATTGATCCCACCCTCATCCCCCCAACAAAGAATGAGACTGTCCAAAATATGAATAGTTCTGAGATTGAGGATCTCTGCATTTACACAATCTATTGGCAATTTAATTGGCCAGTAGAACAAAACTCAACAATCTTTAGAAGAATAAAACATAATTCAGAACTTCTACAATGTATTATACTTAATATCCAACATAAAATTAAAATTTACAAGAAAAAGTGAAGAACCAAGGAAAACTAATTGATAATCAAGGAGAAAAAAACAATCAAGAGAAGCAAAACCAGAGATATTGTAATCCAGATAATAGATTTAACAAACAAGGAATTCAAAGAAACTATGATTAATCTTTTAAGAAAAGAGAGGGAAAGATGGGCAAAATTAATGAAAAGGACAAAATTTAAACAGAAATTTGAAATCTGTAAGAAATACAAATAGACATTCCAGAAATACAAAATGCAACATCTAAAAATAAGAATTTATGGACTGGACTAATAGCAAATTGGGAACAAGAGAATGCAAGATTAGTGAGCCATATATGAGAAGGAAAATATTAAACCTTTTTGAAGTAAGCAGAAGAGTGTCTTTGTGACACTGGCATAATCAAGACACTAAAAGCATTAAACTTAAAATAAAACAATTAATAAATTGAACTTCATTTAAATTAAGAATTTTGGTTCATCAAAAGATTCCATTAAGGAGTTGGAAGATGGTGACAGAGTAAGAGGGAGCAGATTCCACTCCCCCCTACACACAGGAGAAAAACTTGGCCAATCTATGGAGGAACAGAGCAAACAGCCAACAGTACCCCAGCATATATGAAAACAGATCAGAAATTATAGCGGACACTGAAAAACCAGATGGTAAGGAGACTGCTGCAGTACAATAAGGTCCCAGGGACCAGCACTGGGACTCTGCTGTAGCCTCAGGCCCAGTGCCCTGCACCTGGCACTGGGTCTACCACAGATGCTTTGGGAGGCTTGGGCCTGCCACAGAGTCCTTGGGAGAGAGCTGGGTCAACTGCTCCCTCCCTCCTCAGCCAAGCAGGGTTTGAGTGGCACCAGGAGAGATCTTGTTGCCTGAAGTTGAAGAGAGGAGAGTACCTATCATTGAAGTACCTATCAATAATAAACTTAAATGTAAATGGATTAAATGCTCCAATCAAAAGGCATAGAATAGCTGAATGGATAAGAAAGCATGACCTACACATATGCTGCATACAAGAGACCCACATCAGCACAAAAGACCTACACAGACTAAAAGTGAGGGGCTGGAAACAAATTTTCCATGCAAACAGCCAGGGAAAAAAGTTGGGGTAGCAATACTCATATTAGACAAAATAGACTTCAAAAAAAGGGCCATAAAGCCCTGGCTGGTGTGGATCAGTGGTCTGAGTGCTGAGGGGGTCAATGGTTCGATTCCCAATCAGAGCACAACCTGGGGTGCAGGCTGAGCCCCCAGTGGGGGATGTGTGGGAGGCGACTACACATTGATTTATCCCTCAGTCTCTTTATCTGTCTCTTCCCCTCTCTCTAAAAATAAATAAATGAAGTCTTTTTAAAAAGGGCTGTAAAGAGAGACCCAGAAGGTCACTTCATAATACTCAAGGAAACAATCAACCAAGAAGATATAAACACTGTAAATATATATGCACCCAACATAGGAGAACCCAAATATATCAAGAAAAACTTAGAGGACTTCAAGAAAGATATTCACAGCAACACAATTATAGTAGGGTATTTTAACACCCCACTATCAAAAATGGACAGATCTTGCACACAAAATATCAACAAAGGTATTGTGGCATTGAGCAATGTCCTAGATGAAATGGACATAACTGATGTATATATAGAGCCCTTCATCCAAAAGAAGCTAAATACACATTCTTTTTAATGTGCATGGAACAATTTCAAAGATAGACCACATCATAGGGCACAAAAGAAACCTCAAGAAATTGAAGAAAATTGAAATTATTCCAAGCATTTTCTCTGACCACAAGGGACTGAAACTAGAAACAACCCCCAAGGGAAAAAACCCAAAACACTCAAAATCATGGAGATTGAGTAGCATGCTATTAAACAATGAAAGGGTCAAGGATGAAATTAAAAAAGAAATCAAGAAGTTTCTGGAAACAAATAAACATGAACTCACAAAAACCCAGAACTTAAGGGACAAACCAAAGGCAGTCCTGAGAGGGAAGTTCATAGCCATACAGGCCTACCTTAAAAACATAGAAACATTTCAAATAAACAACCTAACCCTATGCCTCCAAGAACTTGAACAACAACAAAGACATACCAGAGCAAGTGGAAGGAAGGAAATAACCAAGATCAGAGAAGAATTAAATGACATAGAGACTAAAAGCACAATTCTAAGGATCAATGAATCCAGGAGCTGTTTTTTTTAAAAGATGAAAAAAATTGACCAGTCTTAAGCAGGCTCATCAAGAAAAGAAGAGAGAGGACCCAAATAAACACAATTAGAAATGAAACAGGACAGATTACAACTGACACCACAAAAATACAAAGCATTGTAGGAAATAACTATGAAGAACTGTATGCCAAAAAAATTGAAAACCCAGGTGAAATGGACAAATTTCTAGAGGAAAATAATCTTCCAAAACTCAATGAAGAAGAAGGAGAAAGCCTGAATAGACCAATAACAGCAGATGAAATTGAAGCAGTAATCAAAAAACTCCCATCACACAGAAGCCCTGGACCAGATGGTTTCACAGGAGAATTCTACAAAGCATTTAAGGAAGAGCTAACCCCTATTCTTCACAGACTATTCCAAAAAATCCAAAATGATGGAAGACTCCCAAACTCTTTTTATGAAGCCAGCATTGTCCCACTCCCTAAACCAGATAAAGACACAACAAAGAAAGAAAACTTCAGGCCAACATCGCTGATGAACATAGACACTAAAATCCTCAACAAAATATTGGCAAACCACATCAAACAATACATTAAAAAGGTCACACACCGTCACCAAGTGGGATTCATCCCAGGGATGCAAGGATGGTTCAGTATTTGCAAATAAGTAAATGTAATACATCACATAAACAAAAGCAAAAACAAAAATTGCATGATCATATCAATAGATGTGAAAAACACTTTTGATAAGGTACAACACCCATTTATGATAAAAACACTCAGCAAAATGAAAATAGAGGGAGCATTCCTCAACATAATAAAGGCCACATATGAGAGACCTACAGTCAATATCATACTCAGTGGGCAAAAACTAAAATATTTTTCACTAAGATCAGGAACAAGACAAGGTTGTCCACTTTCACCACTTCTATTCAATATAGTATTGGAAGTTTTAGCCAAGGTGATCAGATAACATAAGGAAATAAAAGGCATCAAAATCAGAAAGGACAAAAGGAAACTATCACTGTTTGCAGATGACATGATAGTGTACATGGAAAATCCTATACACTCCACCCAAAGACTGCTTGACCTAATAAATGAATTTGGCAAACAGTAGGATACAAAGTCAATATCCAGAAATCAAAGGCATTTTTGTATACTAACAATGAAAGAGCAGAAGCAGAAATCAAGAAAAAAAATCCCATTTGACATAGCAAAAAGGAAAATAAAATACCCAGGAACTAACCAAGGAGGTAAAAGACCTGTATACAGAAAACTACACAACACTGAAGAAGGAAATCAAGGAAGACACACAAAAAATGGAAACATATACCATGTTTATGGATTGGAAGAATTAACATCATCAAAATGTCCATACTACTGAAAGCAATTTACAGATTCAATGCAATACCTATTAAAGTACCAGTGACATACTTCACAGGCATGGAAAAAACACTTCAAAAATTTATATGGAACCATAAACAACCCCGAATAGCAGCTGCAATTTTGAGAAAGAAGAACAAAGTAGGAGGGATCACAATACCTGATATCAAACTGTATTACAAGGCCACTGTAATCAAAACAGCATGGCACTGGCATAAAAACAGGCCCATAGACCAATGGAACAGAACAGAGAGCCCAGAAATCAACCCAACTCTCTACAGTCAATTAATATTCGACAAAGGGGGCAGTAACATAAAATGGAGTAAAGATAGCCTCTTCAACAAATGGTGTTGGGAGAACGGGAAAGCCACATGCAAAAAATGAAATTTGAGAACCAACTTACACCATACACCAAAATAAATTCAAGGTGGATAAAAGACAAATACAAGCTGTGACACCATTAAAGTCCTAGAGGAGAACATAGGCAGGAATATCTCATATATTTAATGTAGTAACGTTTTTACTGATATGTTCCCTAGAGCAAGGGACATAAAGGAAAGAATAAACAAATGGGATCTCATCAAAATTAAAAGCTTCTTCATGGCTAAAGAAAACAGTATTAGAATAAAAAGAGAACCAACTGAATGGGAAAACATATTTGCCAATGATACCTCAGACAAGGGTTTAATCTCCAAAATATACAAAGAACTTACAAAATTCCACTCTAAGAAGACAAGCAACCCAATTAGAAAATGGGCTAAGGGCTTGAACAGCCACTTCTCCAAGGAGGACATACAGAGGATCTAGAGTCACAAGAAAAGTTGCTCAATATCATTAGCTATCAGAGAGATGCAAATTAAAACCACAATGGAATACCCCTTTACACTGGTCAGAATGTCCATCATAAACAAGCAACAAGCAATAAATGTTGTAGAAGTTCTGGGGACAAGGGAACCCTAGTTCACTGTTGGTGGGATTGAAGACTAATACAGCCACTGTGGAAAACAGTATGGAATTTTCTAAGAAAACTAGAAATGGATCTGCCTTTTGACCCAGCAATTCCACTGCTAGGATTATATCCTAAGAACCCTGAAACACCAATCCAAAAGAACCTATGCACTCCAATGTTCATAGCAGCACAATTTACATTAACCAAGAGTTGGAAGCAACCTAGGTGCCCGTCAGTAAATGAATGGATCAAAAATTGTGGTACATATACACAGTGGAATTCTATGCAGCAGAAAGAAAGAAGGAGCTCCTACCCTTGCAACAGCATGGATGGAACTGGAAAGCATTATGCTGAGTGAAATAAGCCAGGCAATGAAAGACAAATACCGTTGATCTCACCTTTAACAGAAACCTAATCAACAAAACAAACAAGCAAGCAAAATATGACCAAACACACTGAAATTGAGTACAGGCTGACAGGGCCCAGAGGGAAGAGGGGAGGGAATTTTGGGGGAAAAGTGGAAGGGTTTCTAAGAACAAGTATAAAGTACACATGGACAACAACTAAGGGGGGTGGAAATGGGAGGGAGGTGGGGAGCACTGGGGGGGCAGTGAGCTGGGAAGGGAGTAAAAGACAGAAAACTTTACTTGAACAACAATTAAATAAAATTTTAAAATGTAAAAAAAATATGCCATTAAGAACATAAAAAGGCAAGACATGGACTAGGAGATGATATTTGTAAGTATTATGTCCAACAAAAAACTTGTTTCCTGAATACAAATATAACTTTTATTTAATTTAAAGTATATTTTATTGATTATGCTATTACAGTTGTTTCATTTTTCTCTCCCATTTATTTTCCTCCACCCTGCACTCCCCTTTCCACCCACATCCCCCCCACCAAGATCATGTCAATGGGTCATACATATAACTTCTTTGGCTTCTCCATTTCCTATACTATTCTTAACCTTCCCCTGTCTATTTGGTACCTACCATTTATACTTCTTTTTTTCTCCTTTTTATTAATGTATTATTCCTTGTACATTTTTCCCCATTGTCCTTCCTCTCCCTTCTCACTGATAACTGTCTATGTGATCTCCATTTTAGTGATTCTGTTCCTGTTCTAGTTGTTTGCTTAAAGCATTGTTTTTACTTTTTTTAGGTTGAGTTGTTGATAGTTGTGAGTTTGTTGTCATTTTATTGTTCATAGTTTTGACCATCTTTTTCTCAGAGATGTCTCTTTAATATTTCATATAATAAGGGCTTGGTGATGATAAACTCCTTTAACTTAACCTTATCTGGGGAGCACTTTATCTGTCCTTTCATTCTTAATGATAGCTTCATTGGAAAAAATAATTTTGGATATAGGTCCTTGCCTTTCATGTTTTTGAATACTTCTTTCTAGCCCCTTCTTATCTGCAAGGTTTCTTTGGATAAATCAGCTGATAGTCTTATGGGAACTCGTCTGGTAGGTAGCTGTCTCATTTTCTCTTGCTACTTTTAAGATTCTTTCCTTATCTTTAATCATGGGTAATGTAATTATGATGTGCCACGGTGTGTGCTTCCTTGGGTCCAATTTCTTTGGGACTCTGTGAGCTTCCTGGACTTCCTGGAAGTTTATTTCCTTTGCCAGATTGGAGAAGTTCTCCAGACAGAAAACCCAATAAAAATGAATAATTTAAGCCAGCAGTTCATAAACTATGAAATCAAAGCCAATAAATATATGAAAAGTGTCTATATCCTGTTAGTTATTAGAACATGAATTCAAACCACAGAATGAGATACTGCTAGACATCCACCAAGATGACTAAAATGAAACACTAACAGTGTCAAGTGTTAGTGAAAATGTGGAATGATGGCACTTTCTTTTCCGTCACTTATAGGAGGAAATAAGTAGAACCACTTTGGAAAACTGCTTGACAGTCTACTAATTCTGCCCATATGTGTATGCAAGCACTGAGCAGTTTCACTTTTGTATGCTTACGTTTGCCAATTGACATATATAAGAATGTTTGCAACAGCTTTAATTCATAATAGCACAAACTAAATACAACCCAAATATTCATCAACAATAGAATGAACAGTGATATTCTACTGTGGAATATTACACTTCATGCAAAATACAAACTACTGGTTTATTCAACAATATAAAAAAATCATGACAATGTGTTGAGAGCATACTCTGTGACTCCATTTAAATGAAGCTTTAAAAACAGGCAAACTAATTAATGTGATTTAGGTCAGAGCAATGACTACTATTGGGAGAGGTTAGGAGATCAGTTGTTATAGTTTTCCAGGGACTAAGTGGTTTCCAGGATGTGGGACTTTCAGTGCTAAAACCAGAATAGTTTCAAGAAAATTGAAGGTGTTGGTCACCTTAGGAGAGGGTCTTTTTAGGAAGGGGACACAAAAGAGCTTTCTGAGGGGCTGGAAAGATTCAGTATATTGATGTGGACGGTGGGTATGTGATTAAACATATGTGTAGATCTGTGCATTTAGGTATATAATTTAAACTTCAATTAAAAATACTTTAAAAATAGCTATTGGCTTATTTTGCTTAGCACAATGCTCTCCAGTTCCATCCATGCTGTTGCAAAGGGCAGGAGCTCCTTCTTTCTTTCTGCTGTACAGTATTCCATTGTGTAAATGTACCGGGGTTCTTTGGCCCATTCACTCACTGATGGGAACTAAGGCTTCTTCCAACACTGGATATTATAAATTGTGCTGCTATGAACATTGGGGTGCATAGGTTCTTTTGAATTGGTGTTTCAGGCAGAGTGGAAGGGGAGGGGGTAATGGGGAAAGAAGGGGAAGAGACACTAAGGAACATGTATAAAGGACACATGGACAAAGAAAAGGGGGGAGCATTGAATGTGGAAGGTGGGGGTGGGTAGAGTGGGGGAGAGTAATGGGGGCAAAACCAGGACAACTGTAATTGAACAACAATAAATAATAGTTATTGGGTTGGCTGAAAAGTTCACTTGTTTTTTTCTGTAAGATGGCTTTAGTAGTGCTTAGTTGTCTTTAAGTTCATTTGAACAATTTTCTTAGATTGTATTGTGACAGCTGTCATATCAGCATGCATTTAAAAAAATACTTGCCATGATATCCAACTGTATGGGAAAACATATTTGCCAATGATACCTCAGACAAGGGTTTAATCTCCAAAATATACAAAAAACTTACACGACTCCACTCTAAGAAGACAAGCAACCCAATTAAAAAATGGGAAAAGGACTTGAAATAGACATTTCTCCAAGGAGGACATACAGAAGATCCAGGGACACATGAAAAGATGCTCAATATCGCTAGCTATCAGAGAGATGCAAATTAAAACCACAATGAGATACCACTTTACACCAGTCAGAATGGCCATCATAAACAAAGCAACAAACAACAAGTGTTGGAGAGGTTGTGGAGAAGAGGGGACCCTAATCCATTGTTGGTGGGATTGCAGACTGGTACAACCACTGTGGAAAATATCATGGAATTTTCTTAAAAAACTAAAAATGGACCTGCCTTTTGACCAGCAATTCCACTGCTGGGGTTAAATCCTAAGAACCCTAAAACACCAATTCAAAAGAACCTATGCACCCAAATGTTCATAGCAGCACAATTTACAATAGCCAAGAGTTGGAAGCAATCTATGTGCCCATCAGTAAATGAATGGATCAAAAAATTGTGGTACATTTACACAAGGAATTCTATGCAGCAGAAAGAAAGAAGGAGCTCTTACCCTTTGTGACAGCATGGATGGAATTGGAAAGCATTATGCTGAGTGAAATAAGCCAAGTGTTGAAAGACAAATACCATATGATCTCACCTTTAACAGGAAGCTAAACAACAAAACAAACAAGCAAGCAGAAAAAAAAAAAACAAAGACACTGAAATAGAGAACAAGGGGACAGCGACCAGAGGGGAGAGGGAAGGGAAGTTAAGGGGAAAAGGGGGAGGGATTTGGAGGAACAAATAGGAAGGACACAGGGATGAGAATTAAGGGGAGTGGAAATGGGAGGGAGGTGGGGAGCAAGGGGCCGGGGAGGCTGGGATGGGAGAAATAGACAAAAAACTGTACTTGAAAAATAACTAAATAAAATTTTTAAAAAAAGACATAATCTGCTTGGGGAGGAGAGGTGGCCAATCTCTCAAAGGAGAGGGGCCAAGAACCTCTTCTTCAATGGCTTTTATTAGGTTGTAATAGACAGGAATACAGGTAAAACTCATCAATCAATGTCAGGTAGCAAGGATCAAACAGTAGATAACATTTCAAAGAAATCTGAGGGCTTAGTCTGAGTCAGTGTCTGTCAGGTAAGGGGGTTGAAAAAATATTGGGAGACATACTCATTTCCTGATTGGACTCTTATCATATGAATGAAAACACACTTAGCAAAGTAGGCTTCACAGGACTTTAGGAGCTCTTTCTTATACCTGATCACCCTGGAACCCACTCTAGCTGGCAAAGGGCTGCAGCGCCTTTCCCATCATAGGTTTTAGGCTTAAGTGGATTAGAGCCAGGAAGCACTTCTCTCAGACAGAAATGGAGACTTGGGCTATATCAGAATAGCCGGGGGGGGGGGGGCTAGTGTCCATCACTCCCTCTTTGTTGCAGCTCCCCAAGTCCTTCCTTGAAGGCCTCCCAAGTGATTGAGACTGGCTTAGGTTGCCCCTCCTCTGAGGGGTAGTACCTGTCTCTGACTAACCTACCAAGTGTTGGGGGCAGGGGATGAAGCAGAAGCAGTGTTGCTGCAAGAGATAAGCTTTGTCTCCTTAGTGGCTCGCAGTCTGGAGTTCTCTCACTCAGCCTTAGCCATGGGGGGCAGTTACAACTGAAACCAGGCAGAGTGGTTCCCAACAACTACAATTCTCACACTAGTCCTATAAAGGAGAAAGTGAACTAAGAGTTTGTCTGCATAGAAAATTAAGGTGACTTGTAATTTTTTAAGTTAGTTTATCTAACAACTAATGGATTAATTCCCATGGAGTAAGAAAGCTTTCTCTTTGGCCCTGTTCTGTTTAACTATTATTTAAAAAATTACTGGGACCAATATAAAAGTTGTGTTTACTAAAATTGAAGGTTATCTGTAACTGGGGTGATAGCAACTAAGATAAATAAAATCAAGTTGACAAATCCAAGGCTAGTGCAATGGATTTAATCTAAGAAGATCATATTTAATAGGATAAATAAAAAGCTATGTCTTTGAAAGTGAAAATGTATCTGAAGAAGGGGTTTTAGTTAACACAATATTTAATATTTTACAATATGAGTGGAATGACCAAAATATGAAAATGAACTGAGGATGTTTAGACTTGGAAGCCAGCATTTAGGAAGTGAATATATGGGAGGAGAGAATGTAATGCATAACTCCAAGGAGTAGAAATAATTTAGTAAAGTAAATGAGTGAAAACTACAAGAAAACAAATTTGAGATGAATTTTATTGAACAAATAAATGAGCAAATAGATGAACAAATAGATGAACAAATTTGAGAGTAATATTTTATGAAATTTTACTCTTTTCAAAGAAGAGCTAGGCTATTTCTGAAAGTAGTGAGTTTTCTGTTATTATATGGTGGGGCAAAGGATACAAATATTTTGAGAGTTTGAATTAGTGAGTTTTCAAGTTTCTTTCAACCCCAACATTCCATGATATATGTATGGGTCAGTAGGTAGAAATTTATTTGGTATTTAATGAATTGTTATGTTGCTCTGTGATCTACTCTCATATATCAACTAGGGATAAATATACTTATTTCTTACTTACTGTATCAAAAACATTTACAAATTAAATATTCCATAGAATCTTTAGTAATCCTTAGAGGGAAGGGCCAAAAAACTGAGAAAAATTTTATTGTTATAAGTGGCCCTGAGTTAGGACGAGGTTGACATGCTATTCTCCATTTTTATACCTTTTTGTATCATTCCTTCACATTAATAATTATATTTGTATTGTCAGCTGCCTAATACAACACTGTATTGATTTCCAGTTTTCCTCTGAGCAATGATTTGACAAAGTTTACATTTTAGACTGGAGATATATAGATATATATCAATGATATATATCATTGTTATTTTCTTGATATGATTACAATTTCAATTATTTGCTCTTTGGTTCAAAAGATAACCTTTTTTCATTATTTTTTAAAGATTATTTACTTATTTATTTTTAGAAAGAAGGGAAATGAGGGAGAAAGAGAGGGAGAGAAATATCAATGTGTAGTTTTCCCTTACATGCCCCCAACTGAGGACCTGGTCCACAAGCCAGGCATGTGCCTTGACTAGGAATCAAACCAGTGACCCTTTGGTTTGCAGGCCAGGACTGAATCCACTGAGCCATACCAGCCAGGGAAGATAATATTTTTTCAATTCTACATTTGGTAGGCTTTTGTCTTCTCCTTCTTATTATTGCTAATGTCTGGTGTTATTGGTTCTTTTTTTTAAAGATTTTATTTATTTATTTTTAGAGACGGGGAAGGGAGGAGAAAGAGAGGGAGAGAAATATCAATGTGTGGTTGCTCCTCATGCACACCCTACTGGGAAGCTGGCTCACAACCCATGCATGTGCCCTGACTGGGAATCAAACTGGCAATCATTTGGTTTGGAGCCCATGCTTAATCCACTGAGCTACACTAGCAAGGTAGTGTTATGGATTCTAAATCAGAGAAAATGGTCTTTAGTATTTTACTTTTAAAAATATGTTAAAAGGTGAACTAAGGATATGAAGAAGAAGACACTTTGAGGCTATAATGGAAAATGAAAAAAATATTTAGAGGTTTTGTGACCTAATAAGTACTTTTTATTTTTAAAAAAATTTTAAAGATTTTATTTATTTATTTCCAGAGAGGGGAAGGGAAGGAGAAAGAGATGGAGAGAAACACCAATGTGTGGTTGCCTGTTTTGTGCCCTGTGTGGGAAACCTGGCCCACAACCCAGGAATGTGCCCTGACTGGGAGTCGAACCTTCAACCCTTTGATCTGCAGGCCAACATTCAATCCACTGAGCTATACCAGCCAGGGCTAATAAATACTTTTTAGGACATAATCAATATGGCTATTAGTTTTATCATTAATTCTTTCAAGTGAATGTCTTTTAAAAGAAAATATTTTATTTATTCCTTAGAGAGAGGGGAAAGGAGGGAGAATGAGAATATCAACATGCAAGAGAATTATCAATTGCTTGCCTTTAGCATGCCCCCAACTGGGGTCCTGGTCTGCAACCTAGTCATGTACTCTGACCAAGAATTGAACCAGCAATCCTTTGGTTCACAGACTGGTGCCCAATCCATTGAGCCACACCAGCAAAGGATCAAGCAAATGTCTTTATAGATATATATTATATACTGTATAGTTTAACCTCTATTTACTTCACACTGTAGACATACACAGAGGCACAGTCAATCTCCAGGTCTCTGGGCCACATCAGGATATAGCAAAAACATTTATTACAGAGTACATGGAAATAGAGATAGTGAGATAGCAAAGGAAGAAATCATAGCAAGAACAAAGGATGGCTTGCTTTATTTAAGAACAGGCTTGGTTAGCTAATATGTAAGTTCAGGGAAAGCTGAGAGCCCTGTGAAGCTGAAGACTGCTTTGGATGGTTTGTCTTGGTCATTGTCCAGGCTTCAGTTATGCTTTTCTGGGTTCTGCCTGTATTTTGCATTTGAGATTCATTGGGAAGAACCCACTGGTGACTCATTTCACAACTGCCTTCCTGAGTTTTTTCTTACCTCTTTTTTCTTTCCCAGCTTGTCTGTGTCAAGGCTGGGGAAGCTTTCACTGTCTTTTTTTCTTTAAAAAAATCCTCACCCAAGTACATGTTTATGGACTTTTAGGGAAAGGAAGGTGGGGAGAGGGAGAAGGAGAGGGAGAAGGAGAGGGAGAGGGAGAGGGAGAGGGAGAGGGAGAGGGAGAGGGAGAGGGAGAGGGCAACATCAATCTGTTGCCTCCTATATGCTCTCTAACTGGAGATTGAACCTGTAACCTAGGTATGTGCCCTGACCAGGAATCGAACCCGTAACCTTTTTGGTGTATGGGATGACACTCCTACCAACTGACCCGCCCAGCCAGGGCTGTCTCCTTTTCACTCATGAGAATCATCAAGAATAATTTAGGATTCATTTTAGTGGAAGGGCTGCATGATCTATTAATTCCTTTTCTATGAGCCTATTCTACAATGAAAACCTGGAATTTAGGTTAATCTCTGTCCCATTCCAAATAACCCCTTTGCCACAAATGCTGAGGTGACAAAGTCTCAGTAGTTTTAACCATAAACAAATCCCATGAATCAAAGCTTAGTTGTTCCAACTCTCAATAATTCCATGATTGGAAGTGAGCTGTTGGGGGCTGGCATCCATACCATAATCTTTCTCCAGTTGGCACCTCAGACTGCCAAGTGCAACAAAGGAAGCACTGTGACTAATATCCATGGGTCACAGGGAGCAAAGTCTCATGATCTCATGGTCACAATGTATCTCTGAAGGTGTTCTGCCTTTCAAAAGACCATATAGCCAAAGGGTATGTGTTATTGTCCTGGGCATATTGCCCTATGTGAGAGGGACAAAGCACTTTACTTGCTTAAAATTTCCATTAATAGCCATTTTATCTTTAATGTCCATGTTAGGTCAGTATAGCCACCGGTGAGCTGTTTTTCTTTTTCATCATCAATATAACCACATTATTTTTAAAGAACAAATGCAACTTTTAGTCCTTAACCTGGTAGCTTGTGAGAGATAAAAATATTTAGAGTCTAAAAGCTAGCTGTGACTCCAGTATAAAATTTGCATTGGCATTTGAATACTTTATCATAACCTGTCTTGCATCAGAATCAGTTGTATACGACCTGTATTTTCCATTAGGATGTCATCTCCCAGAGAGCAGGGACCTTGCTTTGACACCTTTATACCCTCCTGGGGCCTAGTACAGGTCCTATAAACACCCCTTAAATATTTTTGAAGAAAATTTAAACACAAGTGAATTTTGTTTGTTTAGTATTTACCTCTAAAACCATATTCTGATTAAATTGTTAATGTGCATTTTGGTTAATTTACTTATTGCCCTTATTCTATTTAAACAAATAATTGAGATCAAGGGAGTAAAATTGTCAGCCATTCTTGTTTAAACAAAGCTGCCTGAATACTCTATACCACCATCTAGTGGGAGCAAAGACTCCATATCAATCAAACACATTCCCACTTGAGAAAGAAATGGTTTATGCAAAACTATGATTTAGAATAGAAGGGCAGATAAAGTGCTCCCATGATAAGGTCAAGTTAAAGAAGTTCATCATCACTAACCCCTTATTATATGAAATATTAAAGGGACTTATCTAAGAAAAAGAAGATGGTAAAAATATGAACAGTAAAATGACAACAAACTCCCAACTATCCACCTCTGAACCTAAAAAAACAAAAACAAACTAAATAAACAACTAGAACAGGAACAGAATCACAGAAATAGAGATTACATGGAGGGTTGTCAGTGTGGAGAGCGAGTGGGGAGAATGGGGGAAAAAGTACAGGGAATAAGAAGCATAAATGGTAGGCACAAAATAGACAGGGGAAAGTTAAGAACAGTACAGGTAATGGAGAAGCCAAAGAATTTATATGCACAACCCATGGACATGAAATAAGGGGCATGGGGAATGCTGGAGGTGATGCAGGGAAGAGGGGGATAAATGGGAAAAATTGGGACAACTGTAATAGCATAATCAATAAAATATACTTTAAACATTCAAACAACAACAAAAATAAATGGTTTATGTTTAGAACAATGTCAGAAGTGGCTTGTAGTTGAGGGGAGGAGAAGGGGACACAATAGAGGATATGTGTTTCCCTCTAATGAGCCATGTGCTGATGAGGGTAGTTAGTTGCCTCTTTGTGCTTGGCATAATTTCAGAGGAAGCCTTTATGGTTTTTTGAACAAGCACATGATAAACTGGGTGGTAGTCTTAGCTGTGGTTCTGTTTGTGGACTAGTAGTTTAGTCTGTGAAATATTCCCATATGAACGATGCAGCTTTTAGAGAATAAAATCATGGTTTCATTAGCATAAATGCTACATGCACATGCACATACACCATGAACACACACACATGGACACATACAAATACATTGTGTTGTTTCATCCTCGTCCTGATTTCCTGACATCCCTTTGCTGCAGTGACTACCTGAGGCTCAAGAGAGTGTCCTTGATACAAAGTTGCACTTAATTCTTCAGGCATGGAACCACAGACTCCCTGGGTCAGCCTCTGATGGTGACAACTGGAGCTTTTTACCCAAGTTTACTTTACTTATTCATAAGCAGAAATGACAGTCAAAGTTTTGAGGCTCCTGTACCAACCAGTTTTCTCTTGCCTTCAACTTTCTTTTATTTCTCTTCTCTCACTTTATTTTTTTTTTGAGCAAAACCTGTGAGTTTCTTCACCCAAACACATACCAATACACATGCAGACATGCACATTTGAGGGCTCTGGACTCGATCTCTGTTGGTAAGTGGCTTTTGAGGAAATCAGGGAAAGCCCACTTAAATCATGTGCTGAGAGTATGCCTGGGATTGGCCCTACCAATAGGCACTGTACCATTTGGTATGAACTGAAAGATAAAGTATCCCTACTGTCCACCTTACCATGTCTCCAGTTGACTCCTGAAACTCCCATATAAATAGAGAAATATCATAATTTTCAAACTAGATCTTAGGATTCATTTCAGCCAAATCTGAAATGAATGGTAACTTAGAAATAGATTTTATCTCACATTCCATCTGAGATCACGTCAGAGGCTGCTTGCATGGGAAATTATTAAGAAGGATTCTGGAGCTCCATCTGGTTTTAGTAGGGGTAAAATGCAAGGATATATTAGGAAGGTCTGAGATAGTCATTGGATTGGCTAGTGGGAGCATTACATTATTGGCTTTATAGGCAAGTGATTTCTTGAGGGGCTAATGGTGAACATACTGACATGAATTAAATTACTAGATTAGCTGCCCATCACTTCTCAGAGCTCTAAGAGAATGGAATTATAGGATTGGTGAAGCTTTTAAAATGACTTCTTTTAAAAAAAATTGAGGTAAAATTTACATAATATAAAATTCACCATTTTGACTATTTTGAAGTGAACGATTCAGTTGCTTTTAGTACATTCACAGGGCTGTGCAACTATCACTGCTCTTTAAATCTAGATTTTTTCATCATACCTAAAAGAAACCCCATACACATTAAGCAGTTACTCCTAATTCTTTCTTTCCCTCAGCCCCTAGCAACCACTAATCTGATTTTTTGTCTGTATGGGTTTGCCTATTTTGGATATTTCTTAAAAATGGAATCACACAACATTTGCCCCTTTTTTTGTTTGGCATCTTTTATTAGCAGGATGTTTTCTAGGTTCACCCATGTCGTAACATTCATTACTACTTAATTCCTTTTTATGGCTGAATAGTATTCCATTGCATGGATATACTAACATTTTTGTTTATCCATTCATTAGTTGACAGACATTTGGGCTGTTTCCACCTTTTGACTATTGTGAACCATGCTGCTATAAATATTCATGTACACGTGTTTTTTGCAGCATCTGCTTTCAGCTCTCTTGGGTAGATAACTGAGTTTTTCCACCCCCACACCACCACTTTTGTTGATGATGAGCCTATTTTAAACTATCTTATAGGTGAGTTTTGTTAAGAAGGAAAAAGCAGGACTTTGGGTCCTGCCTAAATGAGGCCTGAAAGGGAAAAGGTATAGAGCACCTTGACCATGCTATGGAATCCTGATGGGTAAAGGTATCTGGAAAGGAGGTCAGGAGAAGGAGGAGAAGGTGCTAAAATGGGATGGCAATGACCTTGAGCTTGATGGATGGAATAAGAATGGGGCCTGGCTGGGGTAGCTCGGTGGATTGAGCGCGGGCCTGCAAACCAAAAGATTGCGGTTCGATTCCCAGTCAGGGCACATGCCTGGGTTGCGGGCCAGTTCCCAGGAGGGGCCAGTTCCCAGCAGGGGTCGCATGATAGGCAACCATACATTGGTGTTTCTCTCCCTCTCTCCTTCCCTTCCCTTCTAAAGATAAAGAAATATAATATAAAAAAATAAAATTATAAAACAAAAGAATGGGGTTTGTCCAGAATTTCTAAAATATATGTTGATATTTCTCTGTCTTTTATAAGGAAAGAAAATAATCTCTGGTGGTTGTGAGAAGATGGGCTAGGAGAGAGCCAAAGAAAAGTGAAAATAGTTATGGTTTTGGCTGTGTTTTAATAAGGTGTTGCAAATGGTTGCATTTTTAGCAGAAGTAAGCAAAGCTTGTTTAGCTACTTTTAATACAAGATGACAAAATTGCTGGAGCAAGTTTTAGCACAAGAAACTGAAGAATGGGACCCTTTTATTACAATAATGTTGTGCCATCCATTTCTATGATGATGGACTTAAAAAAAACCGTTCACATCTATAAGCTCATTAGCATGAATGAATCAGATAGAACAGGCACTATTCACCACCATATGAGAAACAGGAAATCCAGGCACCCAGCACAGTGCCTGATGATAGTAGGCATTCAATGAGATTTGTTAAATAAGTGAAGCAGAGTCATATCAAGTCAAAGAACGTGAGAGTTGGGCCCTGGCTAGTGTCGCTCAATAGATTGAGTGTTGGCCTATGAATCCAATGGTTGCCAGTTCAGTTCTTGGTCTGGGGCACATACCTGTGTTTAGAGCCAGGTCCCTAGTAGGGGGGAGGCACAAAAGCAACCACACATTGATATTTCTCTCCCTCTCTTTCTCCCTCCCTTCTCTCTAAAAATAAATAAATAAAATCTTTAAAAAAACGTGAGGGCTGGAAGAGCATCCAGAAGTCCTCTCCACAACCCATTTTTAGAGGAGGAATGTCGGGGCAGAGTAGGGAAGTCTTAGGCTTAAATACAAGGTTAATTGGTCAGTCAGTGGATAAAGAACCCAAGTCAATAGTCTGCCCTTTTCTCCCATACAGTGTCATCATAACATCCAATATGTTGCTTTCTCTTGATTTGTGTTTTTGTTTGTCCTCACCACTGGACCACATTCTCCTAGGGGTGAAGCTTGTGTATGATTCATCTTGTGGGATATAGCACAGTTATTAAAACTTGCTGAACAGATGAACAGGATCTGTAAGCTCTCTGCTCTTCCTGGGTCTCTGCTCCTTCTCATTCTGTCACAGCTTTTGGAGGCAGAGTCAGGACTCAATCACAGTTTCCAGTTTTCAGAGATCTTGTTTATACCACAATGTGTACACTCAGCAAGGTAGGAGGCACTAGATGTCCCTGGAAGGTTGCTTCAGACCTCTGAGGACCCCGGGATAATGTTTCCTCACTGTTTTATTATGGAAGGGTCTAGAAGATGAGGGAAAGAGGGGTTTTTTCTTAGTTCAAAGTCTAAGATCAGTCTATCTGCTTTCTGTAAAATTTCAAGTGTATCTTGCACACCAGGGAGTTCTGTCCTTTGCTATGTTGTTCATGTCTTGGATGGAGGTGTTCTGGAACCAGTGCCTGGGGGGGGGATCTGTGCCTTTCAACATTGGGACCTGAAAATAATGGGGGTAGAAAGATGTAATGGGATTTTCAGGGGGTTCTGAAATAATTCCTGGTGTCATCTTGTTTTGCTCTTCCTGGAGACTTTCATTTGTTCCTGTACACATATTTGAGGCAAAGCAGAGGAGGTCCCATAATGGTCCTTTTTATGCCTCCATAATAGTGTGGCAAGCCTGCAAATTGCAGATGGTGGGTACCCAGGTCTGTGCATGGAGGGTCTGTCTACAGTCACAGAAAGAAAGGCATGGGGGCATTACATCTAGGTTGTGAAGCATAGTTTAGGTTCTAGTGTCTGTTTTCTGTGTCCTGGTTCTGCCCAGTGTTGAGCAGCCTCCCATGGCCTACTTCGTAGTTGAGCTTCCATTTCCTGTATCCCATATCAACTCCAAGACCTTCACGTTGAATTCTGCCTCCTCTCCAGCCTGTTAATGGCTTGGTTCTCTATGACTCTTTCTCTCCCCACTCCATGCCAGTGACACTCACAGACTATAGAGTGCAAAAGGACTACATCAGAAAGCTCAATGTCAGATGATGGCCATGTTACCAGCAACTCTACTCCTCCTGATTTCAAAGTTGTTTCCATACAACCTAAGAGCAAAGCCAGGTGGTCTTGTCATCTTATTTGCTCTGTGTCCCTCATATCCAAGAGGTCAAGAAAAGGTATGAGTTTTCACAGGTCACTCAGGCTGCCTGAGTACCCATGGGAAAGGACTAGTAGCCTTAGGAGTATGAGAAGAAGCCTTGGCATCCCTGCTGAGAGGGCCGGTTCAAGTCTTCCAGCCTTATCATGGCAGGGTGGTTAGGTGAGTCTCTTCCTTCCCATCTTTGCTGAAGGTGAGTCTCCCCAGTCCTCTGAGGTATCATCTACAGCCCAAGGGGGTTCAGTGGGATGTGTGAAGGTACAAGGCTGTGCTGGTCTGGATGGAGAAAGATGACATTTGAGATGATAGTGCAGGAGGAGACCAATGCAGTAGTATATCAAAACACAGGCAATGTGCTGAAGTTCTCAGGGCAACCTACTCATGGGAGTGGGTGGGAGCTCTCCAGTGGGAAGAGGGAGATATATTATGAAAGTCCACTTGTGTAATAACTGAGGCTTGGTTCTTTATGGAGGGTGATCAGTGAGGAAGCTGATTTTTACAGTGGTCTCTCTGGATGGTGAAACAGGAGCTTCTCCCAGGCACTATTTTGGGGTTGGCAAAGGCCCCCTCAGAAGGTTATAGGTGAGCTAAGCCCTGTCAGGGGAGAGGGCTGGTGAGGGTCATTCTGTAGGGTCTTCAGATGATAAGAGACAGCTAGGAATTTTCCCCCAAATAGTCACTGAGGGTCACATCAGAGAGAATTGAAGATGACAATAAAGGATCCTTGTAACTAAATCTTGTTTAGTTTCTTTCTTGTCACAAGCCACTCTGTTCCATGACATTGTTTCACCCCACTTTAGACATACCACAACTTCTTTTTCCTAGACTAAGATGTAATATGAGAATAAATGCTGCCCCATCTCAGCCCTCCTGTCTCCAGCCACATGATTAGTGCACTTACCTGCACCAGGTCTGGTGTGAGGCGCTTGGCCTGCAGCCATTTCTGGAACCTTCTTGTTTTCCTCAGGACATGCTCAATGCTGCATGTTTTGGGGGCTGCTGCAGAGGCACAGATTCTCTGGTCTGAGATTTCATTCTGGTGTTTGCTGATCAGCCTGCAGATCTCCACGGGACGCCAGGTTTTAGAATCATCTGAGTAATTTGCAGGGTAAGAAAGCAAGTAGTCCAGAGGCAGTTCAAGGTGGGAGGCCAGCCAGTTGTCAAACCTAGAAAAAGAGCCCTTTTAGGATCCACCTGGGAGATGGAGGGATGAAGCAGGGGCTGAGCAGAAACTAGTCACAACACTGCCAGAGCCATGGCCAGCAGATCCCTGGGGGACAGTGAGACAAGGGACAATATCTGGTCTGATCCATTTCTCATTTTTAGACTGGGATGTTCCAAACTCTTTCTATGAGAAGACTACTTTTGTTTCCTCAAACTTAGGCAAATGTATATGATGTCAGAATACATGCCACACACAAACTTTATTCTTAACATACCATCCCCACTTTACGGATGTGGAAACTGAAGCTCTTAGAGCTTAAGTACCTTGCCAAAGTTCAGACAATATGTTGACAAACAGGGATGCAAATCCAAGGCCCTGTCAGGAAAACCCATGATCTTTCCCCTTCCCTACCCTGATTGCAGAAACCGTCCATCCTTTGACCAATAGCTGCATCTTGGAACTGTAGTTCTTAAAAAGGCCTGCACTGGGGAAACCACTGACTCCACATTCAACCCCAAGCAGCCCCATCAATTTTGCTTTCAGTCCAAAGGTGTAAGTCATCAGTACTAACCAAGTAACTTAGGGACAGTGGCTGCTAAATGGTCACCAAATTCAAAGCCATTTGAAATCCATGAGGTGTGTAATTTCACACAATGGCCTGGTCAGTCTTTAATCCTCCCTAGGGCAGAAGCACTGGCCTATTACTACCTATTATCATCCTAAACCTCACCTTGACCTTTTTCTTCAGTCATTTCTCCAACTTCAGAAATTTCTCCTTTCTATTAAGAAAGAATGTTAAGCCCTGGCTGGTGTAACTCAGTGGATTGAGTGCAGGCCTGTGAACCAAAGGATTGTGGTTCGATTCCTAGTCAGGGCACATGCCTGAGTTGCAGGCCAGTTCCCAACAGGGGACATACAAAAGACAACCACACATTGATATTTCTCTCCCTCTCTCCTTCCCTCCCCCTCTAAAGATAAATAAATAAAATCTTAAAAAAACAGAAAGAATGTTAAATCTTCTTCTGATTTATATATAAAAATTACTGAATTAACATTTACCTTCATTATTATTAATAACTGATGGTCATACTAAAACAAAAATTAGGCTTATAAGATACATTATACATTTAATTTGAATAAGCATCTTAAATTCTTATTAATGAGCATTTTTGGCAGCTTCATGATAATAAGTTTTGAAAGAATTAGCAATTTGATTAGCCCTAAACCCTACATTATTTTGTTTCCTCACTTATATGACAACGCTTTATCCTAAGAGACTGCAAGCTTTTCAAGGAAGTTGCCCTAGTGGAAACAGTTGATAAGTACCTTCTGCAATTCAGGACCATTCAAACTGCCATGGAAGTAGGTACAAAGAATTCTGTTCAAGAACGTTGCCACAAATTTCATTAAAAATATGAAACACTGTGAACTTGCAATGAGTTAATTTTACTGGAATTTTTAGGACAACCATAGGAAATGACAATTTCTTCTGGGAGGATGAGGAAGGGCCTAGGTCTCTGAGGCAGGCCTGTCTGCCTGTTTTTTGTAGCTCTTCCTGCTCATGGAGGTTCACCCTCCTCCTCTCATCCCTCCCCACACAAAGTACCTGTGACAATGGAATTAAAACTCGGTGGCTATCTTAAATAATGATTATAGCAACACACATTTATGAAACACACATGCTAGCCGTTTTGTTAAATTCTTTCCATATACCAATTTAACTAAACCTTTCAATAAGCCTCTGAGGTCAATACTCTTATTAACCATACAGATGAGGGGACTGAGGCACATAGAAATTAAATATTTGCCCCAAATCACACAACCAGCAATTGGAAGAAGCAACATTCAAGGCTCCAAAGCTTGCAATTATAACTATTTTGCCATTGCTTACTCCTCTACCATCCATTTTACAAATTAGCTCTTGGGAATAGATTGGTGACAAATTAGCTCTTGGGAATAGCAGTTCCTTCAAAATCATTTGGTCCCTGTTCCCTTCCACATCATATTTTGAGGATGAGAAAATTGAAGGCTACTTGTCTGATGAGTGATCCATGGACAATTAATGGCAGAAAGGGACAGATCTCAGGGCTTCTTATTTTCCATTTGGTGGGGGTGGTGTGAGGAGGAACTTCCTGCTCTGTGGGACAAGCTCATTGTCTTTTTTTTCTGTTCCCACCTCATGAGGAAGCTATGCTGAGAGGACAGCTCTGACTTGGTAGGTAACCTATAATGAATGCTTGGTGCATGTTTAGCAGTGGCTCAAGGTGTCCCATAAGGATCAATTCAGGACAAACAAGTTTATAAGCCACATTTCTCCCTCATTCAAAATGGTAATAAGTTTATGGAACTGAAGGAGAAAATGTATATTCCTAAGACTTTAATTACCTACTTTACTAAATAGAAGAAGTCAGTGAGAAAATGGGCCTGCTTTTTACTCACTGGACTATATTCATTTTATTCATTTGAACTTTTTATTCATTTTTATTCCACTCCAAAACATGTTAATATCCTGGAATTTGGAAAACCACAAAACACAGGCAACATTAAAATCTTTCTTCTGAACTGAGATCATGGGCATGTTTGAAGTGAGGCTGGCCAAGTCCTGATTGGATTGAAGTATGAAAAAGTAGGGCCAAGTTCTCAGAACTGGAAGGCAGGGTGGGCATGTGGGGGAGAGCAACAGCACTGAATGAGGAGGATAAAATACCCTCTTTTTAAAATTTTTTACTTATTTTTATTTTTATAGAGAGGGGAAGGGAAGGAGAGAGGGAGAGAAATATCAATGTGTGGTTGTGTCTCCCATATCCCCTACTGGGGACCTAGCCTAGAACCCAGGCATGTGCCCTGACTGGGAATTGAACCAGCAACCCTTTCATTTGCAGGCCTGTGCTCAATCCACTGAACTACACCAGCCAGGGCAAAATACCCTCTTCTGTTGTATTCTTCTCATGCTTGCATCTAGTCAAAGACTAATTTCGTAGACATGCCTTCCTAAATATTGCTTGCTTCTCTTCCCTCTTCTCTATTTTTTAGCTTTACACAGAACCCTTAACTGATACTAAAAACATTCAAAGGTCAATGGTTGAGTATGGAAAACATCAGATCCATTATTAACATTCTCACCAAAGAAAAGATAAGGGAAAAAAGAAAAGGTGACATTCATCTATTAATAATTTGTCTTCAACATACCCAGCCATCCTAGGAAGCTCATTCTCCATTTGTTGCTGAATAAAAAGCATTGTCTAATCCTTAGTGAAGACCAGGCATGTGGTATTAATGCTTGCCTGATTACAGCATTTCAGCAAAATGTCTGAGATATCTGGATAGGTTTCCTCATAAGTATCATCATAATAATTTTTAAAAGTGGAGAAATGTTTGGAGATTTAAACAAGAACAAGATGAACAAATATACCATTAGAAAGAGAGGCAAAGGATGAGAACTTGTAGACAGTTTAGCAAAGAAGAAACACAAATGTCAAATAAGCCTGAAAAAAGAAAAGGACCCAAGTCAGGAGAAATACAGCATAAAATAGTAACATTAAATATTTCTGAATGTGCAAGAATTGAGCTCTATAGGTAGAAGTCTTCATTTGGATATCTATCATATATATTTCTGGGTCAAAAAATACAGGACTTTTTGGATTTATATGATAGATGGATTTTAGGACTTTGTCATAGGAATTAATCACTGATATGTACAAAGGTCTAACTACAGGTATGGTCAACACAGCACTATTTATAATACTGAAAAGTGAAAAAAACCTAGTTGTCTCACAATAGTGGTTTAGTTAAATAAACTTTGGTTGATTGATACAATTGAATATCATGAAGCCACTCAAAATCAAATTGTGGAAAGGTGTTTCCAAAATATTGTTAGATAAAAGTTTACAAAAGAATACACATAATATGATCACACTTTGTTGAAAAAAATTTTCCCGTCTTAGGACAAAAAGGTAACAAGCATGATATACATCAAAATGTTAACAAATGGGTGATCTCTTAGTGGAAAAATTATGTGTGATTTTCATTTTGTGATTTCTTTAAGTAATATTTCCTAAAATTCTAAATAAACAGGTATTACTTTCAAAATAAGAAAAATGTTATTTATAATGTAGAGAAAAGGACTATAAACAAGTCCACACCCCAGACCCACTGACTTTCTCTCTCTGCTCTTTCTGTGATAAAGAACATGCATTCTTCACATGGAGAGCACTAAACCCCAACCTGCCCCGCCTGGTGCTTTCCTGCTTGCATCAACACACTTCCCTTTTAGGCACACAGGGAAAATGAATTCTGAGGGAGCTTAAGTCATATCCTGAACTTGAATGGCACACAAATGTATTTGGGGAAATGCTTCCTGAATATGGCCAATACCTGCCTGGTGAGCAAAACTTCATTTACTAGCTGGTGAAGAGTCAACTGTAAGATTCATTTACTCTTTGTTTACTTATTTGGCGGAGGATGTGAACCTGGAGCTCTTCCTTCATCGAATCATTTAATTTCTTTCCCTTCTGTCTTTAAATGTTTCCATATTCTCACTGCCTCCTTTCTCCAAAGAATCAGCCCCACTTTACTTGTGTTCTTGGTCCTCTCCATCCCATTTCTTAGGTAGGAAATCTTGACCACTTTCTATATCTCCATCTTTACTTCCTCTCACATTGGTAGAGTTGGAAACAAAATGACTCTCTAGCGGAACCTTCTAGCATTCTTTCTGTCCTGCTTTGTTACCAGTGACCTTTCTCCTGGTCTAAGACAGCTAGTCTGAAAGCCTCTGGCAGCACCACGGGTCTACCCTGCACACTTCTTTCCATAAGGTCTTCTCAAAACACAAGTGTCATCTTGTCTCTACCCCACTTAACTTCCTCACCATTACCTGCAATAGAGCTTCCCCAGTTGTTTGTGAGAGGGGGTGGGTGAGTATGGGGGTGCATTCAACTTTCAAAATGCCTTAAAAAGGTCTAATAAGGAAGTCCACATCAACTCCATTCAATAGCTCTCATCTTGCAAAGGAAGTTCAAAACTTTTGATTGATATTTTCTATTTGATATTTCTGTTTAGTAACTTAGTTGAATAATAAAATATGCCTTTGATTAATATGACTGGAAATAAAATTACTGTAAATCAATGCTTTTTGTTTAGTCATCAAATCTTACACACCTGTGGTAGTCCTTGGGATTAGGTTGAGGAGAAAAAGCCTATTACAAAGGGTCTTTAGTATTAAAAAGGCTGGGAATCGCTTGTCCACAGGTTAAGATCCTAATTACTGGGCATAGTATTCAAAGCTTCCTGCACCATCTGACTCTTCCAAACTTTCTCTTTCAGCCACACCTCCACATACACCCAATGCTCCAGTCACTAAGCATTTTTCACCTCTTCCCATTCCTCTGGGTCTTTGCTTAAGTTCATTCTTCTATCTTGAGCTTTTCCCCTCCCACTAAATTTCATCTCATCCTTTAAGACCTTGCTCAGAATGCATTGCCCTGGAGAAACAGTTCCCAGTCTCCAGTTGGAATTAATATCCCTTTCTCTGAGCTCCCAGAAGTCCTCTACACTTCATTTCTCATCTGCAACAGACCAGGCCTTATTACTGTTATTTGTAACACGGCTTTCTCCTCCTAAACCCTTTGAGGGCAATGACTGGTAGCAATGTTGCTACAGCACCTGCTGGGTTTTGGCCATGTTAAAGGCTCATTGATTAATGTGTTGACAGGCTTGAATTTCAGAGTGTGATCCCATTTTCTGATGACAGCCATGTGCATCACAATTTACTAAACCTGAGTTTCTTTCTGACCAAGGCAACAGCTCACAACAGAAAACTGGTTTAGAAACTTTGGAGCAAACCACACTGGCTTGAATCCCATATCTGCCACTTATCAGATGGTGACTTTGAGCAAGTCATTCAATCTTGGTATGTCTTAGTTCACTATCTGAATAATGAGTGAAAATAACTCCCAGGATGGTTGTGAGGAGTAAATAAAAGTGTTTAAAATGTCTGTTACACAGTAGACTTTTTATGAATTTTATTTTCCTCCCTCTATGAGAAGTGAACTTGGTTAGTGCTATAGGCCCAGACAACTCCATTCACAAAAAAGAAAACTTTAGTCTTGGTTGGTGTGACACAGTGGACTGAGTGCTGGCCTTCAAACCAAAAGTTTACCAGTTTTATTCCCAGTCAAAGCACATGCCTGGGTTGCAGGCCAGGTCCCTGGTTGGGGATGTGTGATAGGCAACTGATCGATGTTTCTTTTACACATTGAGGTTTCACTCTCTTTCTCCCTCCCTCCCCTCTCTCTAAAGACAAACCACCAAGCAAACAAACAAATAAACAAATAATTTTTAAAAAAGAAAACTTGAAGCTCTCATTTCAGAAGGATACTTTGTATTTAGCATTTAGGGCTATAATTTGGTTTTACAACTTACCCCCTTCTCCACCCCAACTTCAACCCATCACTACTATGATTAAATGGCTTTGCTTCAGCTCCTGTCTATAAATTACATCCTGGCTCATTTTCAACACACTCCTGGACATCTTTACATCATGGGAACACAATTTTGCCCCTCAGTTATCTGATTGAAATTCTGACCTTATTTCTTCTTTAAAAAACTTCTTGCAAATAGATGTTCCAATGCAGGCATTGCATTTATCAAGGCCGAGGAAAGTCCTTCCAAAATTGTAGCTGGTTCTGACTTGGGGCACCAGAGAAGGAGAAGGAGGAGCTGGCGAGGAGAGAGAACAGCTCAGGACTGAGACCCAAAGCAGCAGGGCTGGCCAGCCCAGGCAGGGAGCAGCAGCCTCAGGGCCCAGCCCAGACTCCATCAGGGCCCAGGACTCCAGCTGCAGTCTTCAGTTGTCTGCTCAGGGCTGTGCTGAGGCAGGTCTTCGCAAAAGAAAGGGGGCTGGCTTTAGGGTGTTGACCCCATCCCAGCCTCCCAGATTTCTGCTTGAGGATGCTAAGGAGCTTGGGGCTAATGAGGCTGGGGAGGAGATGAGGAAGTACATGGAGGATGCTGATAACACCGTTTCCAGAGTTACTCTTCCTTTGCCTGTGGTGGCTGATGCAGGCTGGGAGGGGCCGAATGGCAGATTTTGGAAAGGACAATGATTAAGGCTTCCCTGTGCAGTCCTTTTGACAAACACGGGATATCCTGGCTGAGCAGGAAAGTTCATGCAGGATGTATATCCGACCTGGGTTCCACCTGGGAGTTTCAAAGGACCCAGAGAAACGTTGCCTTCACTGTTTTAATTCTGGATCTCTGTGTCCCTATGTGTGCACACACATGCACACACACACACACACACACACACACACACACACACCAATTTCCCCTCAGTGGATAATTTGGCCTGCCTCTTGACCAAGCATTCCTCTTTCATTTGGACCATATTTTGGATGTGAAATAACTAGAAGTCAGTTTACTGGCCATTAAGTAGCACATTTAACACTTATTTGAACAGCAAAGGCTTTGCTGCTTAGGGAATATAAAAACTCCGGTTAGTACATGCTTCAGTTCCTCTTTTTCATCTGAGAAGTAGAGCAGAGAAAAAACTTCGTGGCTTCTGGTTGGATGAGGGGAACACCAAAAAGATCTCACTGCGTGAACCTAGCTGTGTTCAACTCCTGGAGCCCCATGCCTGAAAGTCCTTCCTCCTTTTACCACCCCACCTCACTTCTCAGTAGAAGACCTGATTTGGTGAAGATTCACCTTCTTCCTTACACCAAGATAAGGTCCACAGCATGGAGTAGACAGGACTGCTAATTTAGGAATAGAGAGAGCCTATAAGGACCAAATTAGGGAAGACATGTTTAGGCCTGGAGAAGGAGAGAGGAAGAAAAGAGGGGGACAGGGGTGGCTTCAGGAGAATTGGGGAATTTTGCTAAAGATTAGTGGGAAGAAGAGGATAATGGCAGTTTTCTGATAGTTAAGCATGTGCTTACTAGCCAACTGTGTATCCTCCTCAGTCAAATGTCTGATGGTGTTTGTTTTTTATTGCTGTCTTGTAAGAATTCTTTGTACACTCACTAGTTCTTCGTTAGATATGTGGCTTGCAAATATTTTCTCCCAGATGGTAACTTGTTGTTAATCTTCTTAACAGGGTCTTTCTCAGAGTAAAAGTTTTTTATTTTGATGAAGTCCAATTTGTCAATTTTTTTATATGGATCATACTTTTAGTATCTAGTGTAAGAACTCTTTGCTTGATTCTAAGTCTCAAAGACTTTCTCCTATAGTTTCTCATGCTATAGATGTTTTATTGTTTTGTATTTTACATTTAAGTCTATGGTCCATTTTGAATTAATTTTTATATAAGATTTCATTAGGGGGGATGCTGGGAAGATGGCGACGGAGTAAGATGGAGCGGATACTAGCTCCTGTACTCATGGGTGAAATTCCTGGCAGATCTATGGAAAAACAGCACAATAAACCATCGGTTACCCAGCATTTATGAAATTAAAAGACCAGAGATTGTGACCGACGCTGAAACACCAGATGGCGGCAGAGTCAGCTACCGGAGCTGGGTCTCACGCGGCCCCTGTACTGCCGCCAGAGCAATAGGCCTGGGAGCCGGGGCCTCAGGTACGGAAGCCGGACACTCCAAGCCCCTGTGACGGTCCTGGGAGACAGAGGAGTCAGGAACCAGAGCGGGGACACCCTTGTGCCGATGTCATAGCTACTAGCCTGGGCAACGGAAGGGTCAGTTGCAGGAGCTGGGACACCAAAGGCCCCTGTGACGCCGCCCTAGAGACAGGCCTGGACCCTGAGGAGCCAGCTACGGGAGCCGGGAAGCTCTCAAATCCTGGGCCGCTGTCATAGCGACGGGACTGGACGTCGGGGAGTCAGGTACGGAAGCTGGGACTCTCCAAACCCCTGTGACGCAGCTGAGGAGCCAGCTACGGGAGCCAGGAAGCTCTCAAATCCTGGGCCGCTGCAATAGCGACGGGACTGGACGCCAGGGAGTCAGGTACGGAAGCCGGGACTCTCCAAACCCCTGTGACGCAGCTGAGGAGCCAGCTACGGGAGCCGGGAAGCTCTCAAATCCTGTGCCGCTGCCATAGCGACGGGACTGGACGCCGGGGAGCCAGGTACGGAACCCCGGACACTCCAAAACCCTGTGACGCAGCTGAGGAGCCAGCTACGGGAGCCGGGAAGCTCTCAAATCCTGTGCCGCTGCCATAGCGATGAGACTGGATGCCGGGGAGCCAGGTACGGAAGCCCCGGACACTCCAAACCCCCTGTGACGCAGCTGAGGAGCCAGCTACGGGAGCCAGGAAGCTCTCAAATCCTGGGCCGCTGCCATAGCGACGGGACTGGACACCAGGAGTCAGGTACGGAAGCCAGGACTCTCCAAACCCCTGTGACGCAGCTGAGGAGACAGATACGGGAGCCGGGAAGCTCTCAAATCCTGGGCCGCTGTCATAGCGACGGGACTGGACGTCGGGGAGTCAGGTACGGAAGCTGGGACTCTCCAAACCCCTGTGACGCAGCTGAGGAGCCAGCTACGGGAGCCAGGAAGCTCTCAAATCCTGGGCCGCTGCAATAGCGACGGGACTGGACGCCAGGGAGTCAGGTACGGAAGCCGGGACTCTCCAAACCCCTGTGACGCAGCTGAGGAGCCAGCTACGGGAGCCGGGAAGCTCTCAAATCCTGTGCCGCTGCCATAGCGACGGGACTGGACGCCCGGGGGAGCCAGGTACGGAACCCCGGACACTCCAAAACCCTGTGACGCAGCTGAGGAGCCAGCTACGGGAGCCGGGAAGCTCTCAAATCCTGTGCCGCTGCCATAGCGATGAGACTGGATGCCGGGGAGCCAGGTACGGAAGCCCGGACACTCCAAACCCCTGTGACGCAGCTGAGGAGCCAGCTACGGGAGCCAGGAAGCTCTCAAATCCTGGGCCGCTGCCATAGCGACGGGACTGGACACCAGGAGTCAGGTACGGAAGCCAGGACTCTCCAAACCCCTGTGACGCAGCTGAGGAGCCAGCTACGGGAGCCGGGAAGCTCTCAAATCCTGTGCCGCTGCTATAGCGACGGGACTGGACGTCTGGGAGTCAGGTACGGAAGCCTGGACACTCCAAACCCCTGAGACAGCCCGGGGTGGCAGAGGATCCCTCTACGGGAACTGGGAGGGTCACAACCCCTGTGCTGCTGCCATAACAAGGGGATTGGACACTGGGGAATCAGGTACGGGAGTTGGGACTTTCTAAGCCTCTGTGCCACTGCCATAGAGACAGGACTAGACGCCCCGGAGTCAGGTACGGAAACCGGGACACTCCAAGCCCCCTGTGACGGCCCTGGGCGGCAGAGAGCCAGATACGGGAGCCAGGACATTCCCAGCCTCTGTGCCACTGCTCTAGTAACGGGCCTGGGTGGGTTGAGGAGGCGGCTACTAGAGCCGGGACATTCAGCAGTGGTAGGCGACCAACGCAGAGACCAGTGCGAGGACCAGCGTGAGTGTAGGTGGAGACGAAGAACATCAAGAAACTTCAAGGAGTCTGTACCACTGAACTTCACAAGGAACATACCACAGAAGTTTACACCATAAAACCAGTGTTTCAGAACAGATCAATTTTGGAAGCAGAGGCTAACAAGAAGAGTCTCAAACAATGGGAAGACAAAGAAACAATCCCCAAATGAAAGAAAAAGCAGAAACTTCAGAAAGAATGTTAGATGAAATAGACGCTGATCAACTATCAGACAGTGAATTCAAAGCACTGGTTATTACGAAGTTCAAAGAGCTCAAAGAGCTCACAGTGAGCTACCAGAAACTACAGGGAAATTATAATGATCTCTCTGCAAACTACAGCAACATCAAAAAGGAAATGGAAACCATCAGCAAGAGACAAGAGGAAATGAAGAATACAATTTCCGAATTGAAGTATACAGTAGAAAGTTTCCAAAGTAGGATAGATGAAGCAGAGGATAGGATTAGTGAGTTGGAGGACAGGGTAGAAAGCATCTCACAGAAAGAGCAAGAAAATGAAAAGAGGCTCAGAAAGAATGAAGAGGGATTAAGAGAAATGCAAGACAATATGAAACGTAATAATATACGAATAATAGGAATACCAGAAGGAGAAGAAGAAGAACAAGGGATAGAAAACGTATTTGAACGAGTAATGAGAGAAAATTTTCCTAATTTGATAAGAGAAAAAGTCTCACAAATCCAGGAATCACAGAGAGTCCCAATCAAGAGGAACCCAAGGAGGCCCACCTCAAGACACATCATCATCAAAATGGCAAAATTCCAAGACAAAGAGAGAATCTTAAAGGCAGCAAGGGAGAAAAAAGAAATAACATACAAGGGAGCCCCAATAAGGTTAGCTACCGACTTCTCAATGGAAAAACTTCAAGCAAGAAGAGAATGGCAAGAAATATTTCAAGTAATGAGAACCAGAGGCCTACAACCAAGGCTACTTTACCCAGCAAGGCTCTCAATCAAGATAGAAGGCCAAACAAAGAGCTTCCAAGACAAAAGAAGTCTAAAAGAATATGCCTCCACCAAACCAGCTCTACAAGAAATACTAAAAGGACTGCTTTAAGGGAAGGAAGGATAAGAGGGAGACAGAGAGGAACACAGGTACAAAAATGGCAATGAATAAGTACCTATCAATAATAACCTTAAACGTAAATGGATTAAATTCTCCAATCAAAAGACACAGAATAGCTCAATGGATAAGAAAGCATGACCCACACATATGCTGCCTACAAGAGACTCACCTCAGGACAAAAGACCATCACAGACTAAAAGTGAAAGGCTGGAAACAAGTTTTCCAAGCAAACGGACAAGAAAAAAAGCTGGGGTAGCAATTCTCATATCAGACAAAATAGACTTCAAAAAAAGGCTGTAAAGAGAGACCCAGAAGGTCATTTCATTATACTCAAGGGAAGAATCCACCAAGAAGACATTAACATTGTAAACATATATGCACCAAACATAGGGGCACCCAAATATATCAAGAAAATCTTAGAGGACTTCAAGAAAGATATTGACAGGAACACAATCATAGTAGGGGATTTGAACACCCCACTATCAAAAATGGACAGCTCTTCCAAACAAATTATCAAAAAAGATATTGTGGCATTAAACAACACCCTAGATGAAATGGACTTAACTGATATATATAGAGCCCCTTCATCCCAAAGAAGCTAAATACGCATTCTTTTCAAATGTACATGGAACATTCTCAAAGATAGACCACATGATAGGACACAAAGGAGCCTCAACAAATTCAAGAAAATTGAAATCATACCAAGCATCTTCTCTGACCACAAGGCACTGAAATTAGAAACCAACCCCAAAGAAAAAAAACCCAAAGCACCCAAAAACATGGAGACTGAATGGTATGCTATTAAACAATGAATGGGTCAAGAATGAAATTAGGGAAGAAATCAAAACATTTCTGGAAACAAATGAAAATGATCTCACAACAACCCAAAACTTATGGGACACAGGGAAGGCAGTCCTGAGAGGGAAGTTTATAGCAATACAGGCCTACCTAAAGAATATAGAAACATTTCAAACAAACAACCTAACCATACCTGCAAGAACTCGAGGAACAACAACAAAGACAGCCTAGAGCAAGCAGAAGGAAGGAAATAACCAAGATTAGAGCAGAATTAAATGACATAGAAACTAAAAGCACAATTCTAAGGATCAATGAATCCAGGAGTTGGTTCTTTGAGAAGATAAACAAAATAGACAAGCCTTTAAGTAGGCTCATCAAGAAAAGAAGAGAGAGGACACAAATAAACACAATCAGAAATGAAAAAGGAGAGATTACAACTGATACCACAGAAATAGAAGAGATTGTAAGAAATTACTATGAAGAACTGTATGCCAAGAAATTTGAAAACCTAGGGGAAATGGACACATTTCTAGAAAAATACAATCTTCCAAAACTCAGTGAAAAAGAAGCAGAAAATCTAAATTCACCAATAACAGCAAAAGAAATTGAAGCAGTAATCAAAAAACTCCCATCACACAAAAAGCCCCGGACCAGATGGTTTCACAGGAGAATTCTACAAAGCATTTAAGGAAGAGCTAACCCCTATTCTCCACAGACTATTTCAAAAAATTCAGAAGAATGGAAAACTCCCAAATTCTTTTTATGAAGCCAGCATCATCTTAATTCCAAAACCAGATAGAGACACAACAAAAGAAAGAAAACTTCAGGCCAATATCGCTGATGAACATAGATGCTAAAATCCTCAACAAAATATTGGCAAATCGCATCCAACAACATATCAAAAAGATCATACACCATGATCAAGTAGGATTCATCCCAGGAATGCAGGGATGGTTCAATATTCGCAAATCAGTAAATGTAATACATCATATAAACAAAAGCAAAGACAAAAATCACATGATCATATCAATAGATGCAGAAAAAGCTTTCGATAAGGTACAACACCCATTTATGATAAAAACACTCAGCAAAGTGGGAATACAAGGACATTTCTCAAAATAATAAAAGGCCATATATGAGAGACCTACAGCCATTCATACTCATTGGGAAAAAACTAAAAGCTTTTCCACTAAGATCCGGAACAAGACAAGGTTGTCCGCTTTCCCTTCTATTTAATATGTATGGAAGTTTTAGCCACAGCGATAAGGCAAGAAAAGGAAACAAAAGGCATCCAAATAGGAAAGGAGGAAACAAAACTGTCACTGTTTGCAGATGACATGATAGTGTACATGGAAAATCCTATGGACTCTACCCAAAAACTCCTCAAACTAATTGATGAGTTTGGCAAAACAACTGGTTATAAAGTCAATATCCAGAAATCAAAGGCATTTTTGTATACCAACAGTGAATCAGCAGAAGCAGAAATAAAGAGAAAAATCCCATTTGACATAGCAAAAGAAAAAATAAAATATCTGGGAATAAACCTAACAGAGGTAAAAAACCTATGCAGAAAACTACACAGCACTGAAGAGCAGAAATCAAGGAAGACACAAACAAATGGAAACATATACCTTGTTCATGGATTGGAAGAATTAACATTATCAAAATGTCCATACTACCCAAAGCAGTATACAATTCAATGCAGTACCTATTAAGTACCAATGGCATATTTCACAGACATAGAACAAACACTTGAAAATTTTACGAACCACGCTCGATAGCAGTTGCTCTTTTTGAGAAAAGAAGAACAAAGTGGGGGGGATCACAATACCTGATATCCAAACGTGTATTACAGGCCGCTGTAAGCAAAGCAGCCTGGTACCTGGCATAAAAACAGGCACATAGACCAATGGAACTGAACAGGCCCCAGAAATCAACCCAACTCTCTACAGTCCAATTAATATTCGCAAAGGGGCAGTAACATCAAATGGAGTAAAGATAGCCTCTTCAACAAATGGTGTTGGGAGAACTGGACAGCTACTGCAAAAAGATGAAACTTGAGCACAGACTTACACCACACCAAAATAAATTCAAGGTGGATAAAAGACTTAAATGTAAGTCATAACACCATTAAAGTCCTAGAGGAGAACATTGGCAAGAAAATATCAGATATTTCACGCAGCAACTTCTTTACTGATATGTCCCCTAGAGCAAGGAATGTAAAGGAAAGAATAAACAAATGGGATCTCATCAAAATAAAAAGCTTCTGCATGGCCAAAAGAAAACAGTATTAAATTGCAAGACAACCAACTGTGTGCGGAAAACATATTTGCCAACGGTACCTCAGACAAAGGTTTAATCTCTAAAATATACAAAGAACTTACACACTACTCTGAAGACACCCCAACCCCAATTAGAAAATGGGAAAAAGGACTTGAACAAACACTTCTCCAGGGGACATACAGAACATTCAGAGACACATGAAGAGATGCTCAATATCATTAGCTATCAGAGATGCAAATTAAAACCACAAGGGTGCCACTTTACACCAGTCAGGATGGCTATCATAAACAAAGCAACAAACAACAAATGTTGGAGGGGTTGTGGGAAACAGGGTCCTTAGTTCACTGTTGGTGGGAGTGCAGACTGGTCCAACCATTATGGAAAACAGTATGGATTTTTCTCAGAAAAATAAAAATCGACCTGCCTTTTGACGAGCATTTCCACTGCTGGGATTATTCTAAGAATTCTAAAACATCAATATCAAAGAACCTATGCACCAGTGTTCCCTGCTGCACAATTTACAGTCCAGGAGTTGGAAGCAACCCTAGGTGCCCATCAGTAAATGAATGGATCCAAAAATTGTGGTCGTATACACAGTGGAATTCTATGCTGCGAGAGAAAGAAGGAGCTACTACCCTTTGCAACAACATGGATGGAGCTGGAAAGCATTTCTGAGTGAAATGGGCCAGGTGCTGAAAGACAAATACCATATGATCTCACCTTTAACAGGAAGCTAAAACAACAAAACAAACAAGTAAGCAGAAAAAGAAAAAACCCAAAAAACAAAGACACTGAAATAGAGAACAAGGGGATAGTGACCAGAGAGGGAGAGGGGAGGGAAGTAAGGGGGAAAAAAGGGGGAGGGATTTGGAGGAACAAATGGGAAGGACACAGGGATGAGAACTAAGGGGGGAGGAGATGCGGAGGGAGGGGGGGGAACAAGGGGGGGGGAGGCTGGGATGGGAAAAATAGACAAAAAACTGTACTTGAAAAATAACTAAATAAAATTAAAAAAATAAAAATTAAAAAAAAAAAAGAAAATGTTCCAGGTACATTTGAAAAAAAAAAAAAAAGATTTCATTAGGTCAAGGTTCATATTTATGCTGATGGAAGGCCAACTGCTACAGCACTATTTGTTGAAAAGACTATCCTTCCATTGAATTGGTTTTGCACATTTGTCAAAAATCAGTTGTCTGTACTTGTATGTGGATATGTTTGGGTTCTCTATTCTGTTCCATTGTTTTATGTTCCTATTCCTCTGTCAATAACACACCACAATCTTGGTAATTATAGTTGTAAAATTAGTGTTGAAACTGAGTACAGTGATTTCTCCCACTTCTTTTTCAAAACTATTTTAGTAGTTTGAGCTCATTTGCCTTTTCATAAAAAAATTATTTCTTTAAATTATATTTTATTGATTATGTTATTACAGATGTTCCAATATTTCCCCCTTTGTCTCTCCACCCAGCATCCCCTACTCCCTCAGGCAATCCCCACACCATTGTTCATGTCCATTGGTCATGCATATAAGTTTTTTAGCTACTCCATTTCTGATACTGCATCTTATACCCTTATGCCTATTATTTAACTATCAATTTCTACTTCTTAATCCCTTCATCCCCTCACTCATTCCCCCACAACCCGCAACCATCAAAATATTGATGGTTCTGTCTGTTTTTCTTGTTTGTTTACTTTGGTTTTTAGATTCAATTGTTGATGGACTTGGGTGGGGTTTTTTTTGCCATTTTATTGTTCATAGTGTTGATCTTGTTTTTCTTAAATAAGTCTCTTCAACATTTCATACAATGGTTTGATGACGATGAACTTCATTAGTTTTTTCTTGTGTGGAAAGCTCTTTATCTACCTTTTGAGTCTAAATGATAGCTTTCCTGGGTATAGCAACCTTGAATATAGGTCCCTGCTTTTCATGACTTTGAAAATTTTTTGCCAATCCCTCTAACCTGCAAAGTTTCTTTTAAGAAACCAGCTGAGACATTGGCAAGAAAATCTCAGATATTTCACGCAGCAACTTTTTTTACTGATATGTTGCCCAGAGCAAAGGATATAAAGGAAAGAATAAACAAATGGGATTTCATCAAAATTAAAAGGTTTTGGGGTTTCTCTCGCCAAGATGGGGCTGGAGGCACTCCTTCTCACACAACCAAGTTTAAAAACAACAAAGTTTTAGAAACAAAAAATGCAGCCAAACAACAGAAAATTGAACTACACAGAAGTCTGACAACAACTAATCCTTCAGCCAAACCAGTAAGAGGGGCAGAGCCAGCAGCAGGGTACCAGAAGGGGAAGAGGAACAGCCACGAGTGGAAACCTTATTTGAACAAATAATACAGAAGAATTTCCCCAATCTGCTAAAATGGACTTCCAGGAAATCCAGGAAGCTCAGAGTCCCAAAAAGTTGGACCCAGAAGGAACACACCAAGGCACATCATAATTATATCAGTCAAGATTAAAATTAAAGAGAGAATTCTAGAAGCAGCAAGAGATAAGGGGACAGTCACCTACAAAGGAGTTGCCATCAGACTGTCATCAGATTTCTCAAAAGAGACCTTGCAGGCAAGAAGGGGCTGGAAAGAAGTATTCCAAGTCATGAAATGCAAAGACCTACATCGAAGACTGATCTATCCAGCAAAGCTTTAATTTAGAATGGAAGGACAGATAAAGTGCTTTGCAGATAAGATCAAATTCAAGGAGTTCATCATCACCAAGCCCTTATTATATAAAATGTTAAAAGGGACTTCCTAAAATAAAGATAAAAGAGATGAACAGTGAAAGGACGGCAAACTCACAGTTATTAACAACCACCCTAAAACAAAAGCAACCTAAGAGGACAGCTAGATCAGGCAGAAACATAGAAATGAGATCACATGGGGGTTAGCAACAGGGGAGTGGGAGAAGGGAGAGGGGGGAGAAGGTACAGAAAATGGGTAGCATAGATAGTAGGCTTCAAAATACATAGGGGGAGGGCAAGCATAGTTGGGAAATACGGAATCCAAAGAGCTTGAGACACATGGTCATAAACTAAAGGATGGTGGGGGGGGTGTGCAGGATGGGGGGGGAATGAGGGGGGGAAATACAACTGTAATGACATAATCAATAAAATATAGTTTAAAAAATTAAAAGCTTTTGCACAGCTAAAGAAAACAGTATTAAAATAAGAGGAGATCCAACTGTATGAGAAAATATATTTGACAATGATACCTCAGACAAAGGTTTAATCTCCAAAATATACAAAGAACTTACACGACTCCACTCTAAGAAGACGAGCAACCCAGTTAAAAAGTGGGCAAAGACTTGAACAGACATTTCTCCAAGGAGAACATACAGAAGATCCAGGGACACATGAAAAGATGCTCATTATCGCTAGCCATCAGAGAGATGCAAATTAAAACCACAATGAGATACCACTTTACACCAGTCAGAATGGCCATCATAAACAAAGCAACAAACAACAAGTGTTGGAGAGGTTGTGGAGAAGAGGGGACCCTAATTCATTGTTGGTGGGATTGCAGTCTGGTACAGCCACTGTGGAAAATATCATGGAATTTTCTTAAAAAAAAACTAAAGGACCTGCCCGCTTATGATCGGGATTCCACTGCTGGGATTAAATCCTAAGAACCTAAAACACCAATTCAAAGGAACCTTTGCACCCCAATGTTCATAGCAGCTCAATTTACAATAGCCAAGAGCTGGAAGCAACTTACGTGCCCATCAGTAAATGAATGGATCAGAAAATTATGGTACATTTACCCAGAATTATCAGCAGAAAGAAAGAAGAGCTCTTACCCTTTGTGACAGCATGGATGGAATTGGAAAGCATTATGCTGAGTGAAATAAGCCAGGTGTTGAAAGACAAATACCATATGATCTCACCTTTAACAGGAAGCTAAACAACAAAACAAACAAGGAAGCAAAATAAAAACAAAGACACTGAAATAGACAACAGGGAGAAAGTGACCAGAGGGGAGAGGGGAGGGAATTTCAGGGAAAAAGGGGAAGTATTTACAGGAACTAGTATAAAGGACACATGGACAACAACTAAAGGGGGTGAAAATGGGAGGGAGGTGGGGAGCACTGGGGGGGGGGCTGAGATGAGAGTAAAAAACAGAAAACTGTACTTGAACAATAATTAAATAAATTTTAAAAAAGAAACCACCTTACAGTCTTATGAGAACTCTCCTGTATGTAACTAACTTCTTTTCTCTTGCTACTTTTAAAATTCTCTCTTTATCTGTAAGCTTTGGCATTTTAATCATAATGTGTCTTGGAGTGGGCCTCTTTGCATCCATCTTGTTTGGGTCTCTGTGCTTATTGGACTTGCATGTCTATTTCTTTCACCAAATTAGGGGAATATTCTTTCATTATTTTTTCAAATACATTTCCAATTTCTTGCTCTTTCTCTCCTCCTTTTGGTACCTCTATGGTGCAAATGTTGGAACACTTGAAGTCGTCCCAGAGTCTTCTTACACTATCCTCATTTTTTTGGTATTCTGTTGTTCTGATAGGTTGTTTTTTGCTTCCTTATGTTCCAAATCATTGATTTCATTCTTGATTTCATCCAATCTACTGTTGATTCCCTGTAAATTGTTAAATCAATTATTGTATCCTTCCTTTCTTTAGTTAATCTGCACTTATTTATTTATTTGTTTAAATTTTCTAAAATTTTATTTAGTTATTTTTCAAGTACAGTTTTTTTGTCTATTTCTCTCATTCCAGCCCCCTCTGCCCCATGCTCCCCACCTCCCTTTCATTTCCTCCCCCCCAGTCCTCATCCTTGTGTCTTTCATACTTGTTCCTCAAAATCCCTCCCATTTTTTCCCCTTAAATTCCCTTCCCTCTCCCCTCTGGTCATTGTCCACTTGTTCTCTATTTCAGTGTCTTTGTTTTTATTCTGTTTGCTTGTTTGTTTTGTTGTTTAGCTTCCTGTTAAAGGTGAGATCATATGGTATTTGTCTTTCAATGCCTGGCCTATTTCACTGAGCATAATGCTTTCCAGTTCCATCCATGTTGTTGCAAAGGGTAGTAGCTCCTTCTTTCTCTCTGCTGCATAGAATTCCATTGTGTATATGTACCACAATTTTTCGATCCATTCGTTTACTGACAGGCACCTAGGTTGCTTCCAACTCTTGGCTATTGTACATTGTGCTGCTATGAACATTGTGGTGCATAGGTTCTTTGATGTTTTAGGATTCTTAGGATATAATCCCAGCAGTGGAATTGCTGGGTCAAAAGGCAGGTCGATTTTTATTTTTCTGAGAAAATTCCATACTGTTTTCCATAATGGTTGTACCAGTCTGCAATCCCACCAACAGTGAACTAAGGACCCCTTTTTCCCACACCCTCTCCAACATTTGTTGTTTGTTGCTTTGTTTACGGTAGCCATCCTGACTGGTGTAAAGTAGTGTCTTGTTGAGGTTTTAATTTGCATCTCTCTGATAGCTAACGATATTGAGCATCTCTTCATGTGTCTCTGGATATTCTGTATGTCCTCCTTGGAGAAGTGTCTCTTCAAGTCCTTTTCCCATTTTGTAATTGGGTTAGTTGTCTTCTTAAAGTGGAGCTGTGTAAGTTCTTTGTATATTTTGGAGATTAAACCTTTGTCTGAGGTATCATTGGCAAATATGTTTTCCCATACAGTTGGTTGTCTTGCTAATTTAATACTGTTTTCTTTAGCCATGCAGAAGCTTTTTATTTTTATTTTTTCCCATTTAAAATTTTTTTTTATTTTTTAAATTTTATTTAGTTATTTTTCAAGTACAGTTTTTTGTCTATTTTTCCCATTCCCAGCCTCCCCGCCCCTTGCTCCCCACCTCCCTCCCATTTCCACCCCCCTTAGTTCTCGTCCCTGTGTCCTTCCTATTTGTTCCTCCAAATCCCTCACCCTTTTTCCCCTAACTTCCCTTCCTTCTCCCCTCTGGTCACTATCCCCTTGTTCTCTATTTCAGTGTCTTTGTTTTTTTTTTTTTCTGCTTGCTTGTTTGTTAGAAGCTTTTTATTTTGATGAGATACCATTTGTTTATTCTTTCCTGTATATTCCTTGCTCTAGGGTACATATCAGTAAAAAATGGTGCTGCATGAAATATCTGAGATTTTCTTGCCGATTTTCTCCTCTAGGACTTTAATGGTGTCACGGCTTATATTTAAGTCTTTTATCCACCTTGAATTTATTTTGGTGTATGGTGTAAGTTGGTGCTCAAGTTTCATTTTTTTGCACGTAGCTGTCCAGTTCTCCCAACACCATTTGTTGAAGAGGCTATCTTTACTCCATTTTATGTTACTGCCCCCTTTGGCGAATATTAATTGACTGTAGAGAGTTGGGTTGATTTCTGGGCTCTCTGTTCTGTTCCATTGCTCTATGTGCCTGTTTTTATGCCAGTACCAGGCTGTTTTGATTACTGTGCCTCCTTACACAATCAAAATAAGGACAACAAAAATTTAGCAATGAAATAACTAGAACTGACAGAAAATTAAACTGTACAGAAGTTGGACAGCCAAGCAGCTGAAATAGACACATTCATCCAGATGAGTAGGCAGGGTGGAATCAGGCAGCAGAGCAGAGGGGGGTCACGGCACAGGAAGTGGTGACACCAGGTGTGCAAGTCACCCTGGGCACACAAGATGGCACTGGGCAGACCCTGGGCACCCAGGCGGCAGCTGGCAGACCCCAGGAGTGGGGTGGCAGCAGGCAGACCAAGCAAGGTGGTAATTGAGAAGTGGGCACCATGTGCAACACAGCTGGCTGACCGCACAGTGGTCCCACATACGTGTGCAGATAACTGGGGAGCTAGACCGATCACACAACCCAGGGCCCTAGTGCCAGAAAATAAAGCCTCAAAACACTGATTGAAAATACCTGTTGGGGTTTAGGCACAGGGGGAGACTCCCAGCCTCATAGGAGAGTTTGTTGGAGAGACCCACAAAGTCCTAGAACGCACAAAAGCCCACCCACAAGGGAATCAGCACCAGAAAGGCCCAGTTTGCTTGGGGAAAGTAGCAGAAGGGACTGAAATCTGAGAGAGTGCAGAGCAAGCACCATTGTTCCCTCTCTGACCCTGCACATACAACATCACAACTCAGCAAATGGGTTGCCCTGCCCTGGTGAACACCGAAGGCTCCACCCCTAGTATGTAACAGGAATGACAAGACAAAAAAAATGCCCTAAAAGTAAGAACAGATCAAAGCTCCAGAAATAATACAATTAAGAGACCAAAAGATAGCCAACTGATCAGATGCACAGTTCAACACTGGTGATCAGGATGCTGACAGAACTGGTTGAATTTAGGCACAAATTAGATGAACAAATGAAGGCTACACTAAGTGAAATGAAGGGAAATGCACAGGGAACCAATAGTGATGGAAAGAAAATTGGGATTCAAATCAATGGAGTGGACCAGAAGGAAGAAACAAACAACCAAACAAAAGAGTGAAGAAATAAGAATTTAAAAAAAATGAGGAGAGGCTTAGGAATCTCCATGACATCTTTAAACGTTCCAACACCCAAATTATAGGGGTACCAGAAGGAGAAGAGGAAGAGCAACAAGTGAAAGTTATTTGAGCAAATAATAAAGGAGAACTTCTCCAATCTGGCAAAGGAAATAGACTTCCAGGAAATCGAGGAAGCTCAGAGAGTCCCAAAGAAGTTGGACCCAAGGAGGAACACACCACGGCACATCATAATTACATTAGCCAAGATTAAAATGAAGGAGAGAATTCTAGAAGCAGCAAAAGATAAGGAGACAGTCACCTACAAAGGAGTTCCCATCAGACTGTCAGCAGATTTCTCAAAAGAGACCTTACAGGGAAGAAGGGGCTGGAAAGTATTCCAAGTCATGACATGGAAAGACCTACATCCAAGATTGCTCCTTCCAGCAAAGCTTTCACTTAGAATGGAAGGACAGACAAAGTGCTTTGCAGATAAAGTCAAATTAAAGGAGTTCATAGTCACGAAGTCCTTTTTTAAAAAAATTTATTTAGTTATTTTTCAAGTACAGTTTTTTTCTATTTCTCCCATCCCAGTCCAACCCTCCCCCATGCACCCCACCTCCCTCCCATTTCCACCCCCCTTAGTTATTGTCCCTGTGTCCTTTATACTTGTTCATCTAAATCCCTCCCATTTTTCCCCCTAAATTCCTTTCCCTCTCCCCTCTGGTCGCTGTCCCTTTGTTCTCTATTTCAGTGTCTTTGGTTTTTTTTTTTTTGCTTGCTTGTTTGTTTCATTGTTTAGCTTCCTGTTAAAGGTGAGATCATATGGTATTTGTCATTCAACACTTGGATTATTTTCCTAAGCATAATGCTTTCCAGTTCCATCCATGTTGTTGAAAAGTGTAGTAGCTCCTTCTTTCTCTCTACTGTATAGAATTCCATTGCCTACATGTACCACAATTTTTTGATCCATTCATTCACTGGCAGGCCCCTAGGTTGCTTCCAAATCTTGGCTATTGTAAATTGTGCTGCTATGAACATTTGGGTGCATATGTTCTTTGAAATTGATGTTTTAGGATTCTTGGGATATAATGCTAGCAGTGGAATTGCTGGGTCAAAAGGCAGGTCGATTTTTATTTTTCTGAGAAAATTCCATACTGTTTTCCATAATGGTTGTACCAGTCTGCAATCCCACCAACAGCGAACTAAGGACCCTTTTCCCCACACCCTCTCCAACATTTGTTGTTTGTTGCTTTGTTTATGATAGCCATCCTGACTGGTGTAAAGTGGTATCTCATTGTGGTTTTAATTTGCCTCTCTGATAGCTAGCAGTATTGAGCCTCTCTTCATTTGTCTCTGGATCTTCTGTATGTCCTCCTTGGAGAAGTGTCTGTTCAAGTCCTTTTCCCATTTTTTAATTGGGTTAGATGTCTTCTTTGAGTGGAGTCGTGTAAGTTCTTTGTATATTTTGGAGATTAAACCTTTGTCTGAGGTATCATTGGCAAATATGTTTTACCATACAGTTGGTTGTCTTTTAAATTTAACACTGTTTTCTTTACAACGCAGAAGTTTTTTATTTTGATGAGATCCCATTTGTTTATTCTTTCTTTTATATTCCTTGCTCTAGGGGACATATCAGTAAAAATGGTGCTGCATGAAATATCTGAGATTTTCTTGCCGATTTTCTCCTCTAGGACTTTAATGGTGTCATGGCTTATATTTAAGTCTTTTATCCACCTTGAATTTATTTTGGTGTATGGTGTAAGTTGTCCTCAAGTTTCATTTTTTTTGCATGTAGCTGTCCAGTTCTCCCAACACAATTTGTTGAAGAGACGATCTTTACTCCATTTTATGTCACTGCCCCTTTTGTCAAATATTAATTGACTGTAGAGAGTTGGGTTGATTTCTGGGCTCTCTGTTCTGTTCCATTGGTCTATGTGCCTGTTTTTATGCCAGTACCAGGCTGTTTTGATTACAGTGGCCTTGTAATACAGTTTGATATCAGGTATTGTGATCCCTCCTACTTTGCTCTTCTTTCTCAAAATTGCAACTGCTATTTGGAGTCGTATATGGTTCCACATAAATTTTGAGGTATTTGTTCTATATTTGTGAAATATGTCATTGGTAAATTGCTTTCCGTAGTATGGACGTTTTGATGATGTGAATTCTTCCAATCCATGAACAAGGTATATGTTTCCATTTGTTTGTGTCTCCCTTGATTTCTTTCTTCAGTGCTGTACAGTTTTCTGCATAGAGGTCTTGTACCTCCTTAGTTAGGTTTATTCGCATATATTTTATTTTTCTTTTTGCTGTATCAAATGGGATTTTTTCTTAATTTCTACTTCTGCTGATTTATTGTTGGTATATAAAAATGCCTTTGATTTCTGGATATTGACTTTGCAAATCACTGTTTCCCAAATTCATTAATTAGTTTGAGCAGTTTTTGGGTAGAGTCTATAGGATTTTCCATGTACACTATCATGTCATCTACAAACAATGACAGTTTTGTTTCCTCCTTTCTTACTTGTTTTTTTAAATAATTTATTTTCTATTGATTATGTCATTTCAGTTTTTGTATTCCCCCCCTTCATTCCCGTACATCCTACCCCCATACCAATATAACCCCCCCTTTAGTTTATGACCATGTGTCTCAAGTTCTTTAGATTCTATATTTCCCATACTATTCTTGCCCCCCCCATCTATTTTCTATCTACTGTCTATGCTACTTATTTTCTGTACCTTCTCCCCCCTTCTCCTCCTCCCACTCCCCTGTTGCTAACCCTCCTTGAGATCTTCATTTCTATGTCTCCACTCCTGATCTAGCTGTCCTTTATTTTGTTTTTGTTTCAGGTGTGGTTGTTAATAACTGTGAGTTTGTTGTCCTTTCACTGTTCATGTTTTTTAAAACTTCTTTTTCTTAGATAAGTCCCTTTAACATTTTATATAATAAGGGCCTGGTGATGATGAACTCCTTGAATTTGATCTTATCTGAGAAGCACTTTATCTGTCCTTCCATTCTAAATGAAAGTTTTGCTGGATAGAGCAATCTTGGTTGTAGGTCTTTAGATTTCATGACTTGGAATACCTCTTTCCAGCCCCTTCTTGCCTGTAAGGTCTCTTTTGGGAAATCTGCTGAGTCTGATGGCAACTCCTTTGTAGGTGACTGTCCCCTTATCTCTTGCTGCTTCTAGAATTCTCTCTTTCATTTTAATTTTGACTAATGTAATTATGATGTGCCTTGGTGTATTCCTTGTGGGATCCAACTTCTTTGGGACTCTCTGGGCTTACTGGATTTCCTGGAAGTCTATCTCCTTTGCAGATTGGGGAAGTTCTCCTTTATTATTTGTTCAAATAAGTTTTCCACTGATGGCTGTTCCTTTCCCCCTTCTGGTACCCGTATAATTTGGATGTTGGAGCATTTAAAGATGTCCTGGAGGTTCCTAAGACTCTCCTCAAATTTTTGAATTCTTGCTTCTTGACTCTTTTCTGTTTGGCCATTATTTGCTTTCTTCTGGTCCACTCCATTGATTTGAGTCCCAGTTTCCTTTTCATCACTATTGGTTTCCTGGGCAATTCCATTCATTTCGAGTAGTTTCACCTTCATATGTTTCTCTAATTTGTGGCTATAATCAACCAGTTCTGTGAAGATCCTGATGACCAGTGTTTTAAACTGTGTGTCTGAGAGTTTTACTATTTCTTCATCACTTAGATTTATAAGCTCTGAGGCTTTGAGAACTTCTTGAGCCATTTTTGTATGAGGAGAGGAGCCTTGGATTTCTAGGTTGCTGGGTTGTGACGCTGTAAGTGGGGGTGTGGTCAGAGCGAGGAAATGGCGACCCCCTCTGCTGTTTTGCACCACCAGGTGAGGTGCAGATTGTTAGGTGGTTCACCAGGGCAGGGCCACTCTGGTCGCTGGATTATGACGCTGTATGTGGAGGCGGGGTCAGAGCCGGGAAATGGCAGCATCCTCCGCTGTCGCTTGCCACTGATGTCTGCTGTGTCCTGTCCAATAGCCCACTCCCTCGCTTGTCTATATGCACATGAATGCGCCACTACAGTCAACCCGCAGCCCTGCTCTCCCGCTGTTTTCCCACGGTCGCTCACTGGGTCACTCACTAAGTCCAACCCTGTGCCTGGGTTCTGCACCTGAGTCTGTCTGACCGAGTTTTCCTGTGCAACTCTGCTCCACCAGCTGCTGGTTTCATCCCTCTTACCGGTCAGTCTGAAGAATTTGTTGTTATCAGACTTCCGAAAAGTTCAATTTTCTGTGTTCTGATTATGTTTTCTGTTGCTAATATTTAATTGTCTCTAAACTTGGTTTTGTGAGAAAGCACGGCGTTTGCACCTGTGCCTCCATCTTGGTGGAAGTCCTCCTCTTTTCTTATTTGGATGCCTTTTATTTCCTTTTCTTGCCTGATCGCTGTGGCTAAAACTTCCAATACTATACTGAATAGAAGTGGTGAAAGTGGACATCCTTGTCTTGTTCTTGATCTTACTGGGAAAGCTTTTAGTTTTTGCCCATTGAGTATGATGTTGGCTGTAGGTCTCTCATATATGACCTTTATTATATTAAGGAATGTTCCCTCTATTCCCACTTTGCTGAGTGTTTTTATCATAAATGGGTGTTGTAACTTATCAAAATGTTTTTTCTGCGTCTATTGAAATGATCATGTGGTTTTTGTCTTTGCTTTTGTTTATGTGATGTATTACATTTACTGATTTGTGAATGTCGAACAATCCTTGCATCCCTGGGATTAATCCCACTTGGTCATGTTATATATTTTTTTAATTAATTTTTTTATTGATTATGCCATTACAGTTCTTCTATTCCCCCCTTCATTGCCCTCCACCCTACCCGCCCATCCCCACCATTACCCCCCCTTTAGTTTATGACCATGTGTCTCAATTCCTTTAGATTCTATATTTCCCATACTATTCTTGCCTCCTCTTCTATTTTCTATCTACTGTCTATGCTACTTATTTTCTGTACCTTCTCCCCCCTTCTCCTCCTCCCACTCCCCTGTTGCTAACCCTCCTTGAGATCTTCATTTCTATGTCTCCATTCCTGATCTATCTGTCCTTTATTTTGTTTTTGTTTCAGGTGTGGTTGTTAATAACTGTGAGTTTGTTGTCCTTTCACTGTTCATGGTTTTTTTTAACTTCTTTTTCTTAGATAGGTCCCTTTAACATTTCATATAATAAGGGCTTGGTGATGATGAACTCCTTGAATTTGATCTTATCTGAGAAGCACTTTATCTGTCCTTCCATTCTAAATGAAAGTTTTGCTGGATAGAGCAATATTGGTTGTAGGTCTTTAGATTTCATGGCTTGGAATACCTCTTTCCAGCCCCTTCTTGCCTATAAGGTCTCTTTTGAGAATTCTGCTGACAGTCTGATGGCAACTCCTTTGTAGGTGACTGTCCCCTTATATCTTGCTGCTTCTAGTATTCTCTCATTCATTTTAATCTTGGCTAATGTAATTATTGATGTGCCTGCGTGTGTTTCTTCTTGGGTCTGACTTATTTGAGACTCTCTGAGCTTCCTGGATTTCCTAGAAGTCTATTTCCTTTGCAGATTGGGAAAGTTCTCCTTTATTATTTGTTCAAATAAGTTTTCCACTGATGGCTGTTCTTTTCCCCCTTCTGATACCCCTATAATTCAGGTGTTGGAGCGTTTAAAGATGTCCTGGATGTTCCTAAGACTTTCATTATTTTTTTGAATTCTTGCTTCTTGACTCTTTTCTGTTTGGCCATTATTTGCTTTCTTCTGGTTCACTCCATTGATTTGGGTCCCAGTTTCATTTTCATCGCTATTGGTTTCCTGGGCAATTCCATTCATTTCGATTAGTTTTACCTTCATATGTTTGTCTAATTTGTGGCTATAATCAACCAGTTCTGTGAGGCTCCTGATCTCCAGTGTTTTAAACTGTACATCTGTGAGTTTTGCTATTTCTTCATCGCTTATATTTATAGGCTCTGGGGCTTTGAGATCTTCTTGAGCCATTTTTGGTCGGTTCGTGCCCGTTCAGTATATATATAATATTTTTGATATATTGTTGGATGTGACTTGCCAATATTTTGTTGCGGATTGTAGTGTCTGTGTTCATCAGCGATATTGGCCTGAAGTTTTCTTTCTTTGTTGTGTCTCTATCTGGTTTTGGAATTAGGATGATGCTGGCTTCATAAAAGGAGGTTGGGAGTTTTCCATCCTTTTGGATTTTTTGGAATAGTCTGTGAAGAATAGGGGTTAACACTTCCTTAAATGCTTTGTAGAATTCTCCTGTGAAACCATCTGGTCCAGGGCTTTTGTGTGATGGGAGTTTTTTGATTACTGCTTCAATTTCTTTTGCTGTTATTGGTCTATTCAGGTTTTCTGCTTCTTTTTCATTAAGTTTTGTGATATTATATTTTTCTAGAAATGTGTCCATTTCCCCTAGGTTCTCAAATTTCTTGGCATACAGTTCTTCATAGTAATTTCTTACAATCCTTTCTATTTATGTGGTGTCAGTTGTAATCTCTCCTCTTTCATTTGTGATTGTGTTAATTTGGGTCCTGTCTCTTCTTTTCTTGATGAGCCTACTTAAAGGCTTGTCTATTTTTGTTTATCTTTTCAAAGAACCAACTCCTGGATTCATTGATCCTTAGAATTGTGCTTTTAGTCTCTATCTCATTTAGTTGTGCTCTCATCTTAGTTACTTCCTTCCTTCTGCTTGCTCTGGGCTGTCTTTGTTGTTGTTCCTTGAGATCTTGCAGGCATAGGGTTAGGTTGTTTTTTTGAAATGTTTCTATCTTCTTTAGGTAGGCCTGTATTGCTATGAACTTCCCTCTTAGGACTGCCTTCGCTGTGTCCCATAAGTTTTGTGTTGTTGTGAGATCATTTTCATTTGTTTCCAGAAACTTTTTGATTTCTTTCCTAATTTCATTCTTGACCTATTCATTGTTTAATAGCATACCATTCAGTATCCATGATTTTGGGTGTTTTGGTTTTTTTCTTTTGGATTGGTTTCCAACTTCAGTCTCTTGTGGTCAGAGAAAATGCTTGGTATAATTTCAAGTTTCTTGAATTTGTTGAGGCTCATTTTGTGTCCTATCATGTGGTCTATCTTTGAAAATGTTCCATGTGCATTTGAAAAGAATGTGTATTTAGCTTCTTTGGGATGAAGGGCTCTATATATATCAGTTAAGTCCATTTCATCTAGGGTGTTGTTTAATGCCGCAATATCTTTGTTGATATTTTGTTTGGAATATCTGTCCATTTTTGATAGTGTGGTGTTAAAATCCCCTACTATACTTGTGTTGCTGTCAATATCTTTCCTGAAGTCCTCTAAGATTTTCTTTATACATTTGGGTGCTCCTGTGTTTGGTACATATATATTTACAATGTTTATGTCTTTTTGGTGGATTCTTCCCTTGAGTATTATGAAGTGACCTTCTGTGTCTCTCTTTATGGCCCTTTTTTTGAAGTCTATTTAGTCTGATATGAGAATTGCTACCCCAGCTTTATTTTTCTTGTCCATTTGCTTGGAAAATTTGTTTACAGCCTTTCACTTTTAGTCTGTGATGGTCTTTTGTCCTCAGGTGAGTCTCTTTTAGGCAGCATATGTTAGGGTCATGCTTTCTGATCCATTCAGCTATTCTGTCTTTTGATTGAAGCATTTAATCCATTTATGTTTATGGTTATTATTGATAGGTACTTATTCATTGCCACTTTTGTACCTGTGTTCTTGTGTCTCTCTTTTCCTTCCTTTCCTTAAAGCAGTTGTTCTAGTATTTCTCGCAGAACTGCTTTGGTGGATGCATATTCTTTTAGACTTCTTTTGTCTTGGAAGCTCTTTATTTGGCCTTCTATCTTGATTGAGTGACTTGTTGGGTAAATTAGCCTTGGTTGTAGGCCTCTGGTTCTCATTACTTGGAATATTTCTTGCCATTCTATTCTGGCTTGGAGTGTTTCCATTGAGAAGTCAGTAGCTAATGTTATTGGGGCTCCCTTGTATGTTACTTTTTTCTCCCTTGCTGCCTTTAAGAATCTCTGTTTGTCTTGGAATTTTCCCATTTTAATGATCATGTGTCTTGACGTGAGCCTCTTTGTCTTTCTCTTGATTGGGACTCTCTGTGATTCCTGGACTTGTATGATTTTTCCTCTCATCAAATTAGGAAAATTTTCTCCCATTTTTTTTCAAATATGTTTTCCATCCCTTGTTCTTCTCCTCCTTCTGGTATTCCTATTATTCGGATATTATTATGTTTCATATTATCTTGCATTTCTCTTAATCCCTCTTCATTGTTTCTGAGCCTCTTTTTATTTTCATGCTCTTTCTGTGAGATGCTTTCTACTTTGTCCTTCAATTTGCTAATCTAATCCACCACCTCATCTATCCTACTTTCGAAACTCTCTACTGTGTTCTTCAATTCAGAAATTGTATTCTTTATTTCCTCTTGTCCCTTGCTGATAATTTCTATTTTCTTTTTTGTGTTGATGTAGTTTGTAGTGAGATTGTTGTGGCTCCCCTGTAGTTTCTGGTAGCTCATTGTGAGCTCTTTGAACTTCCTGATAACTAGTGCTTTGAATTCAATATCTGATAGTTGATTAGCCTGTATTGCATCTAACATTCTTTCTGAAACTTCTGCTTTTTCTTTTATTTGGGGATTGTTTCTTTGTCTTCCCATTGTTTGTGAGACTCTTCTTATTAGGCTCAGCTTCTATAATTGATTTGTTCTGACTTCCTGGGTTTATATTGTGAACTTCTGTGGTATAATACCTTTGAATTTCAGTGGTGCAGACTCCTTCAACTATCTTGATATTCTCCATTTTCCCATTCTCCTTTTTTCGTGTGTGTGCAATCAGTTGGAGGGGTAGGCAAAATGGTTTATGACAGCAGAAGTATATTTTATGATATTTACAGTCGCAGTCGGTAGAGAGGAGATAGGCAATCTTTTGGCTATATATAGTGTTAACCATATTCATCAACCCAATTTGCCACTTTTGTGAAAGTATGGACAAAAGATAAGCCTCTTACTGGGGAGGGAAGGCTTGTGAGTTGGAACTAGAAAGCAGTGAGGTTGCAGACGATCAGATTTTTAGGTAAGGTGAGGGTAAGGAATAGTAAATAGGTGTAGTGTGTAATCAAGTAGGGTTAATTACTGCAATAATAGAATTCAGGAATTTATAAAGTGGGCTAAGTTCTGGTAGATTTGTTGTGAAGTATTTACAATTGTATAGAATAGCTATTATTTACAGTAGTATTAGAGTAACAATCATATGACCGACTTTGTAAGATCTGTCTGAATAGTGGATGTAGAGCTTCGGGTAATGTGCTAAAGGAAAACAAGAGGCGTGAGGTATAGAAAATTAGAAATACATTGTGTAGGAAAGAAGAGAGGAAACCTGTCTAATAATACAATAAAACCAGCCAAGACTAAGAAGCTTATACAGAAGGAGGAGGAGTACAAAGATACTATTAGAATATAAAAGAAGTGAGAATGATTAAAAAAATAATACAAGTATGCAGCGTCATGTGGCTTCTCTGCTATAGCAAAGTGAACTTTCTCTCTCTGTCTCTATTGTTGAGATGCCCTCTCCTTGGGTCCCACACTGGTCTTTTCGCAGTTCCCAGTTGTTTGTGTCTCTTGTGGGTAAAAGAAAATAAAGCAACAAACAAACTGAAGAAAACAATAAACACACAAAAAAAGGCAGGAGAAGGGAGGAGAAAGCAATAATTTTGGAAGAAGAGTAGAAGGACTAAAGCTGGAAAAAAGAAAGAAGAGGATCAAAGTATTGAAAGATAAAGCAATAGTAAAATTAAATATCTATAAGATTACTTAAAAAAAAACCCCAAATCTCAAACAAACCCCCGCAAAACAACAACAACAACAACAAAACTCCCTTTGTTGGTTTTAAACTGTCCAAACCAGTTTTTCTGTTTGCAGCAGGACCTCTCTGTGGGCTGCGTTGTCAGCGAGCGCCAGCCAGGCTTCCAGACTGGGATGCGGGCGCTGGCGCAACTGCCAGGCTGCCTGGGCCCCTTGGTCTCTGGCTCAGTATTTCCTTTCTGCCAGGCTGTGTGGGATGCAAGCCAAGCCATCCCAGGAGAGCACCTCAGTTCACTTTCAGAAAAAAAAAAGCCTCTCCCAACAGCCTGCTTCTCATCCCACAACAATGGGACTCTCGATTCTCCCGGGCTGATGACCACAGAGTCTGAAGACGGACATGGCCCTTTGTTCTTGTTTCTCTCTGTGTAAACTCAATCAGACAGGCCTCTGCCTGGTGCTGCCCAGATGGAGAGGGAGAAAGCTGCTAACCCGTGCTGGTCACCTACCACCGCTGGGTGTCCGGGCTCCCGTAGATGACTCCTCTGGCTCCAATCCTAGGCCTGCCACAACGGGGCAGCACCAGAGTGCCCAGCCCCAGGTGCTGGCCCGCAGCGGCTCTGTTCTCCACTCAACTCCCTGATAGTCACTGACCTGCTGCTGACTGGACCCTAAGTGTCTGTCACAATCGCTGCTCTCCCAATTTCATAAATGCTGTGGATCTGTTAGTTAATTGTGCTATTTCTCCGTAGCTCTGCCAGGATTTTCACCCATGTGTATGGAAGCTGGAATACGCTCCATCCTACTCAGTCACCATCTTCCTTTGTCCACCAAGTCCTTATTTTATGAAATGTTAAAGGGACTTATCTAAGAAAAAGAAGATAACGAACATGTATAGTAAAATGACAATTTTTAACAACCAAACCTAAAAGAAAAACAAACTAAGGAAACAACTAGAACAGGAACAGAACCACAGAAATGGAGAGCACATGGAGGGTTATCAACAGAGGAGTGGGAGGAGGAGAGGAGGAGAAAGGTACAGAGAATAAGTAGCATAGATGGTAGGTAGAAAATAAACAGCGGGAGGGCAAGAATAGTATGGGAAATATAGAAGCTAAAGAACTTGTGACACATGGACATGAAGTAAAGGGGGGGAATTTGGGTGGGAAAGGGTGTGCAGAGTGGAGGGGAATGAAGGGGGGATGGGAAAATTGTAATAGCATAATCAATAAAACATATATTTAAAAATCTTTATATACTTTCTTTATTACCATTTAGTCCCCTTATTACCATTTAGTCCCCTCCCCCCAGCAATCACCACACTGTTGTTCATGTCCATAGGATCTTTCCATTTTTGCCCAACTTGCACCACCCCTAACCTCCCCCCAACCCATTAGTTATCATCCAGCTCTCCATCTATGGGTCTGTCCCCATTTTTCTTGTTAGTTCAGTGTGTTCATTGGATTCCACATGTGAATGAAATCATATGGTACTTGTCTTCCTCTGACTGTATTATTTTACTTAGTATGATGTTCTCCAGATCTATCCATACTGTTTCAAAGGGTAAATTTTTAAATTTTGTATGGCTGAGTAGTATTCCATTGTGTAAATGTCCCATAATTATTTTATCCAGTCATCTATTGATGAACACAAGGGCTGCTTCCATATCTTAGTGATGGAAAATAATGTTGCAGTGAACATAGGAGTGCTTATGTTCTTTTGAATTAATATTTTGGGTTCATATATATTCCAAGAAGTGGGACCACTGGGTCAAAATGTAGATTTATTTATTTATTTTTTAATTTTTTTATTGATTATGCTGTTACAGTTGTTCTATTCCCCCCTTCATTCCCCTCCACCCTACACCCCCATCCCCACCATTACCCTCCCTTTAGTTTATGACCATGTGTCTCAAGTCCTTTAGATTCTATATTTCCCATGCTATTCTTGCCCCCCCATCTATTTTCTATCTACTGTCTATGCTATTTATTTTCTGTACCTTCTCCCCCCATCTCCTCCTCCCACTCCCCTGTTGCTAACCCTCCTTGAGCTCTTCATTTCTATGTTTCCACTCCTGATCTAGCTGTCCTTTTAGTTTGCTTTCGTTTTAGGTGTGGTTGCTAATAACTGTGAGTTTGCTGTCCTTTCACTGTTCATGTTTCTTTAACTTCTTTTTCTTAGATAAGTCCCTTTAACATTTCATATAATAAGGGCTTGGTGATGATGAACTCCTTGAATTTGGTCTTATCTGAGAAGCACCTTATCTGTCCTTCCATTCTAAATGAAAGTTTTGCTGGATAGAGCAATCTTGGTTGTAGGTCTTTGGTTTTCATGACTTGGAATACCTCTTTCCAGCCCCTTCTTGCCTGGAAGGTCTCTTTTGAGAATTCTGCTGACAGTCTGATGGGGACTCCTTTGTAGGTGACTGTCCCCTTATATCTTGCTGCTTCTAGGATTCTCTCCTTCATTTTAATTTTGGCTAATGTAATTATGATGTGCCTTGGTGTGTTCCTTCTTGGGTCCAACTTCTTTGGGACTCTCTGAGCTTCCTGGATTTCCTGGAAGTCTATTTCCTTTGCCAGATTGGGGAAATTCTCCTTTATTATTTGTTCAAATAAGTTTTCCACTGGTGGCTGGGCCTTTCCCCCTTCTGGTACCCCTATAATTCGGATGTTGGAGCGTTTAAATATGTCCTGGAGGTTCCTAAGCCTCTCCTCATTTCTTTGAATTCTTGCTTCTTGACTCTTTTCTATTTGGCCATTATTTGCTTTCTTCTGGTCCACTCCATTAATTTGAGTCCCAGTTTCCTTTTCATTGCTGTTGGTGTCCTGTGCAATTCCATTCATTTCAATTAGTTTCGCCTTCATATATTTGTCTACTTTGTGGCTATAATCAACCAGTTCTGTGAGGATCCTGATGACCAGTGTTTTAAACTGTGCATCTGAGAGTTTTGGTATTTCTTCATTGCTTAGATCTCTGGGCTGTGGGGCTTTGAGATCTTGCGACATTTTTGGTCTGTTCTGGCTCTTTAAGTGTGAGAAGCGGTGCCTTGGAGTCCCAGGTCGCTGGGTTCTGACGCTGCATGTGGGGGCGTGGTCAGAGCGGGGAAATGGCGGTGCCCTCTACTGCCGCTTGCCGCGGGGACCCACTGAGCCCCGGTCCAACTGCCCACTCCCTCGCCTGTCCGCTTGCACACAAATGGGCAACCACAGTCAACACTCAGCACCGCTTCCCCGCTGTATCCTCCGCGGTCGCTCACTAGGTCCAACCCTGCGCCTGGATTCCATGCGTCTGGATTCCGAGCCTTAGTCTGTCTGACTGAGTACCTCCTGTGAAACCCCTCACCAGCCGCTGGTTTCGCCCCTTACCGGTCAGGCTGAAGAATTTCTTGTTAACGGACTTCTGAAAAGTTCAATTTTCCGTGTTCTGGCTGTGTTTTCTGTTGCTAATATTTAGTTGTCTCTAAACTTGGTTGTGTGAGAAGGCAGGGCACATCCACCTATGCCTCCATCTTGGCGGAAGTCCCAGATTTATTTTTAATTTTTTGAGTTTTCTCTATATTGTTTTCCACAGTGGCTGAACCAATCTGCATTCCTACCAGTAGTACAAAAGGGTTCTGCTCTTTCCACATCCTCGCCAATACTTGTCATTTGTTGATTTTTTGATGAAAGACATTTTGACAGGTGTAAGATAGTATCTTATTGTGGTTTTAATTTGCATTTCTTTGCTGATTAGTGATGCTGAGCATCTTTTCATATATATTGGCCACCTGTATGTCCTCCTTAGGGAAGTGTCTATTCAGGTCCTTTGCCCATTTTTAATTGGGTTGTTTGGTTTTTTGGTGTTGAGTTTTGTAAGTAATTTATAAGTTTTGGATATTAACCCCTTATCAGATGTATTAGCAACTATGTTCTCCAATTCTGTGAATGGTCTTTTTATTTTGTTGATTTCCTTTGCTGTGAAAAAACTTTTTAGTTTGATCAAGTACCATTTATTTTTTTATTTGGTTTCCCTTGTCTACAGAGATGTGTCTGACAAAAAAAATTGGTACAAGCAATGTCTGAGATTTTGCAGTCTATGTTTTCTTCTAGGGTTTTTATGGTTTTGTGTCTAACATTTAATTTTTTGATCACTTTGAATTCATTTTTTGTGTGGTGTAAAAAGGTGGTCTAGTTTAATTTTTCTGCAAGTATCTGTCTAATTTTCCCAGCACCATTTATTGAATAAACTATCTCTAGACTATTGTATGTGCTTGCTTCCTATGTCAAATATTAATTGACAATAAATGTGTGGATTTATTTCTGGGCTGTCTATTCCGTTCCATTGATGTATGTGTCTGTTTTTATGCAACTGACATGCTTTTTTCATTGCTATGGCTTTGTAGTATACTTTGATATTAGGTAGCATGATTCCTCCAACTTTGTTTTTCTTTCTCAGGGTCTCTGTTGCTATGTGGGGCCTTGTGTTGTTACATATTACTTTTTGAAATGTTTGTTCTAATTCTTTTGAAATTCATCATTAGAATCTTGATAGGAATTGCATTGACTCTATAGATTGCTTTGGGCAGTATGAACATTTTAATGATGTTAATTCTTCCTATCCATTAACTCAGTATGTGCTTCCACTTATTTGTATCTTCTTCACTTTCTTTCCTCAATGTCTTCTAATTTTCCAAATACAGGTCTTTTACATCCTTGGTTAGGTTTAGTCTTAGGTATTTTATTCTTTTTGTAGCAATTTTGAATGGGATTGTTTTCTTAATGTCCCTTTTTGTTAGGTTGTTATTGGCATATAAGATGCAACTAATTTATGAATATTAATTTTACATCCTGCTACTTTGCTGAACTCATTAATTAGTTCTAGTATTTTCTTGGTGGAATCTTTGGGGTTCTGTCTTTGTGTACTGTATCACGTCATCTACAAACAGTTTTACTTCTTCCTTTCCAATTTGGATGCCTTTTATTTCTTCTTCTTGCTTGACGCTGTGGCTAGGACTTCCAGTACTATGTTGAATAAGAGAGGTAAAAGCAGGCTTTCCTGTCTTGTTCATGATTTCAAGGGGAACACTTGTAGTTTTTGCTCATTGAGTCTGATTCTGGTGGTGGGTTTGTCATATATGGCCTTTCTTTTATTATGTTTAGATATGCTCTATCTAATAGCACTTTGCTGAGAACTTTTATCATAAATGGGTGCTGGATTTTATCTAATGCTTAGTGATATAATCATGTGATTTTTTTCTTCATTTTATATACGTGGTGAATCACATGAATTGATTTGCCAATGTTGTACCAACCTTGCATTACAGGAATTAATCCCATTTAATTATGGCATATGGAGAAGAGTTACCATGGTGTAATGTTAACTTACCCAGCAGCTGGATGGAATATTGCATCTTGCCTCACTCCTGTCAAGCCTAAGAGCAGGGCAGGGAAAATGTGCATGCTTGATAGGGAGGCAAGATGGCAATGGAGTAGGATGGAGCAGATTCCAGTTCCTTGTACACAAGGGAGAGAATCCTGTCTGATTGGTGGAGGAGAAGCCAGGCAGCCAGCAGTTGCTCAGCATATATGAAAATAAGGGACCAGAAATCTTGATGGTCAAGGAGGAACCCAACGGTAGGGAGACAGCAGCGGGACAGTAGAGTCTCAGGGCCAGAGCAAAGACAGGAACAGCAGGGAATTTGGGGGGTGCACAGTCCAGGGACCAGTGCTCAGGCATGTGTCTCGACTTGAGGGGCGCCCAGTGCGGATTGGCGGGCGCACAGCATTCTGGACCAGTTCCCAGTGCATCTCCCTACCTCAGATTCGTCAGGAGGCTGGGGCCTGCCGAATGGACCGAAACAAGGACAGGAGCTGAAGGGATTTCAGCGCACAGTTGGGGGACCAGTGTCCAGCGAGCAGCCTGTCTGGGCGAGCGCCTAGCATGCCCGGGTCAACATTCAGCGCTCCGGTCCAGTTTCCATGCTGCTCCCTCCCTAGGATTTTTCAGAAGGCCGGGGCCTGCTGAAGGAACTGAAACAAAGACAGGAGCAAAAGGGCTTTCAGCTGGTGCACAGTCCAGGGACCAGTGCAAACCACACAGCACACCTTAACCTGTGCACAGCATTTCTAGGTCAGCGCCCAGCCCTCAGATCGACTCCTGGCTTCTGAAGTATCTCCCTTGGACTCTTTGGGAGCCCTGAGCCTGCCAGGGGTCCTTGGGAAAGAGCTGAGATCCTCAACTCCCTCCCTTTCTGGCCAAGAAAGGTTGGGTGCCAGGAGAGACTTGTTTGCTAGAGTTTACAGAGAGGGTGCTGAGGACAAAGGGCGCCAACTGAGGCTTTTGAGTATGCCAGCCCTGGAGATCTGATAGGCACAGTGTGGGGCTCTGACTCCAATAGACACAACTGCCTGGTCTACATTATGCTGAGTGAAATAAGCCAGGGGTTGAAAGACAAATACCATATGATCTCACCTTTAACAGGAAGCTAAACAACAAAACAAATAAGCAAGCAACATAAAAACAAAGACACTGAAATAGAGAACAAGGGGACAGTGACCAGAGGAGAGAAGGGAGGGAATTTAAGGGGAAAAAAGGGGGGGGGGATTAAGAGGAACAAGTATAAAGGACACAGGGACAGTAACTAAGGGGGGTGGAAATGGGAGGGAGGTGAGGAGCATGGGACGGGGTGGGCTGAGATGGGAGAAATAGGCAGAAAAGTGTCTTGAAAAATAACTAAGTAAAATTTTAAAAAAAAAGGAAGAATCACAATAATCGACCCTCAGCAAGCTGCAGCCAGAAAAACTGGTTTTGCTAGTTTGAAACCAACAAGCGATATTTCTTTCTTTTTTTAAATTAATTTTATTTTTTATAATCTTTTTTCTTTTTAGTCTTTTTTCTTTTCTTTCTTTTTCCTTTCCTTTTCTTTTCTTTTTTAAGTAATCTGTTATTTTTAAAATTTTATTATTGTTTTATCTTTCAACACTTTTGTCCTCTTTTTACGTAATTTCTGTTTTATTCCTTCTTCCTTTCTTTCCAAACTTATCATGCTTTCCTCCATTCCCCTGCCTTTTTTCTTTCTTTTATTTTCTTCCTTGCTTTTTCTTTCTTTTACCCACAAGAGACACAAACAACTTGAAAATACGAAAAGACCAGAGCTGGACACACAGAAGACGCTTCCCAAGAGTAGAGTCAGAGACACAAATTTCACTTTGCTATAGGAGAGAAGCCAAAAGTTGCTGCATATTTGAGTAGGTGGAAGCAGAAAACAACAGGATAACCAAAAGAGACTGCACCACTGACTTTCACAGGCATTCCACCACAGAAGTTTACACCATAAACCCAGGGAGTCAGAACAGATCAATCTAAGAAGCTGTGGCTAACAAGAAGAGCCTCACAAACAATGGGAAGACAAAGAAACAATCCCCAAATGAAAGGAAAGGAGGAACCCTCAGAAAGAATGCTAGATGAAATAGAGGCAAGTCAACTATCAGATATTGAATTCAAAGCACTGGTTATCAGGAAGTTCAAAGAGCTCACCATGAGCTACCAGAAACTACAGGGGAGCTACAGCTATCTCACCACGAACTATATCAACATGAAAAAGGAAATGGAAACTATTATCAAGGGACAAGAGGAAATTAAGAATACCATTTCCAAATTGAAGAACACAGTAGAAAGTATTAAAAGTAGACTTGATGAGCCCCAGCTGGTGTAGCTCAGTGGATTGAGCGCGGGCCTGGGAACCAGACAATCGCGGTTCGATTCCCAGTCAGGACACATGCCTGGGTTGCATGCTGGTTCCCTGCAGGGAAGTTCCCAGCAGGGGACACATGAAAGGCAACCATACATTGATGTTTCTCTCCTTCCCTTCCCCTCTAAAGATAAATAAATAAAATCTTTAAAAAAAGTAGAGTTGATGAGACAGAAGACTGGATTAGTGAGTTGGAGGACAAAGTAGAAAATATCTCAGAAAGAGCAGGAAAAGGAAAAGAGGTTCAGAAAGAATGAAGAGGGATTAAGAGAAATGCAGGACAATAAGAAATGTAATAATATCCAAATAACAGGGATATCAGAAGGAGAAGAATAAGAACAAGGAATACAAAACCTATTTGAAAAAGTATTAATGTAAAACTCCTTAATTTCATGAGAGAAAAAGTCACACAAATTTAGGAATCACAGAGAGTCCCAATCAAGAGGAACCCAAAGAGGCCCACTTCAAGACACATCATCATCAAAATGGCAAAATTCCAAGACAAAGAGAGATTCTTAAAGGCAGCAAGGGAGAAAAAAGAAGTAACATACAAGGAAGCCTCAATAAGGTTAGCTACTGACTTCTCAATGGAAACACTCCAAGCAAGAAGAGAATGGCAAGAAATATTCCAAGTAATGAGAACCAGAGACCTACAACCAAGGCTACTTTACCCAGCAAGGCTCTCAATCAAGATAGAAGGCCAAATAAAGAGCTCCCAAGACAAAAGAAATCTAAAAGAATAAACCTCCACCAAACCAGCCTTACAAGTAATACTAAAAGGACTGCTTTAAGTAAAGGAAGGAAAAGAGAGAGACAGAGATGAACACAGGTACAAAAGTGACAATGAATAAGTACCTATCAATAATAACCATAAACATAAATGGATTAAATGCTTCAATCAAAAGACACAGAATAGCTGAATGGATCAGAAAGCATGACCCACACATATGCTGCCTACAGGAGACCCACCTGAGAACGAAAGACCATCACTGACTAAAAGTGAAAGGCTGGGAACAAGTTTTCCAGACAAATGGACAAGAAAAAAAAGCTGGGGTAGCAATTCTCATATCAGACTAAATAGCATTAAAAAAAAAAGGGCCATAAAGAGAGACCCATAAGGTCACTTCATAATACTCAAGTGAAGAACCCACAAAGAAGACATTAACATTGTAAATATATATGCTCTCAACATAGGAGCACCCAAATATATAAAGAAAATCTTAGAGGGCTTCAAGAAAGATATTGACAGCAACAAAATTATAGCAGGGGATTTTAACACCCCACTATTAAAAGTGGACAGATCTTCCAAACAAAATATCAACAAAGACATTGCGGCATTAAAAAACACCCTAGATGAAATGGACTTAACTGATATATATAGAGCCCTTTATCCCAAAAAACCTAAATACACATTCTTTTCAAATGCACATGGAATATTCTCAAAGATAGACCACATGATTGGACACAAAACGAGCCTCAACAAATTCAAGAATATTGAAATCATACCAAGCATCTTCTCTGACCACAAGGGACTGAAATTGGAAACCAATCCCAAAGGAAAAAACCCAAAGCACCTAAAATCATGGAGACTGAATGGTTTGCTATTAAACAACGAATGGGTCAAGAATGAAATCAGGCAGGATATCAAAACATTTCTGGATACAAATGAAAATGAACTCACAGCAACCCAAAACTTATGGGACACAGCAAAGGCAGTCCTGAGAGGGAAGTTCATAGCAATACAGGCCTACCTAAAGAAAATAGAAACATTTCAAACAAACGACCTAACCCTATGCATGCAAGAACTTGAGGAACAACTACAAAGACAGCCCAGAGCAAGCACACGGAAGGAAATAACCAACATTAGAGTAGAACTAAATGAGATAGAGACTAAAAGAACATTTCTAAGGATCAATGAATCCAGGAGTTGGTTCTTTGAAAAGATAAACAAAATAGACAAGCCGCTAAGTAGGCTCATCAAGAAAAGAAAGAGGGCAAACACAAATAAACGCAATCAGAAATAAAAGAGGAGAGATTGCAACTGATACCACAGAAATAGAAGGGATTGTAGGAAATTACTATGAAGAACTGTATGCCAAGAAATTTGAAAACCTAGGGGAAATGGACACATTTCTAGAAAAATATAATCTTCCAAAACTCAATGAAAAAGAAGCAGAAAATCTAAACACACCAATAACAGCAAAAGAAATTGAAGCAGTAATCAAAAAACTCCCATCACACAAAAGCCCTGGACCAGATGGTTTCACAGGAGAATTCTACAAGCCATTTAAGGAAAAGCTAGACCCTATTCTTTACAGATTATTCCAAAAAATCTAAAATGATGCAAAACTCCCAACTCCTTTTATGAAGCCAGCATCATCCTAATTCCAAAACCAGATAGAGACACAACAAAAAAAGAAAACTTCAGGCCAATATCGCCGATGAACATAGTTGCTAAAGTCTCAACAAAATATTGGCAAATTGTATCTAACAAAACATTAAAAAGATCATACACCATGACCAAGTGGGATTCATCCCTGGGATTCAAGGATGGTTCAATATTCACAAATCAGTAAATGTAATACATCACATAAACAAAAGCAAAGATAAAAACCACATGATCCTATCAGTAGATGCAGAAAAACATTTTGATATGGTACAACACCGATTTATAATAAAACCACTCAGCAAAGTGGGAATAGAGGGAGCATTCCTCAATATAATGAAGGCCACATACAAGAGACCTACAGCCAACATCATACTCAATGGGCAAGAACTAAAATCTTTTTCATTAAGATCAGGGACAAGACAAGGATGCCCACTTTCACCGCTTGTATTCAATGGAGTATTGGAAGTTTTTGTCACAGCGATCAGGGAATAAAAATAAATAAAAGGCCTCCAAATTGAAAAGGAGGAAACAAAACTGTCATTGTTTGCAGAAGATATATGACAGTGTACATACAAAATCCTATAGACTCTATTCAAAAACTGCTCAAACTCTTAAATGAATTTGGTAAATCAGCAGGTTACAAAGTCAATATCCAAAAATCAAAGGCATTTTTGTATACTAACAATAAATCAGCAGAAGCAGAAATCAAGAAAAAAATCCCATTCAATATAGCAAAAACAAGAATAAAATATCTGGAAATAAACGTAACCAAGGAGGTATAAGACCTGTATACTGAAAATTACACAACACTGAGGAAAGGAATAAGGGAAGACACAAAGAAATGGAAACATGTACTGTGTTCATGGATTGGAAGAATTCACATCATCAAAATGTCCATACTACCCAAACCAATATACAGATTCAATGCAATACCTATTATAGTACCAATGGCATATTTCACAGACATAGAACAAACACTTCAAAAATTTATATGGAACCATAAATGACCCCGAATAGCAGCTGCAATTTTGAGAAAGAAGAACAAAGTAGGAGGAATCACAATACCCGATATGAAATTGTATTACAAGGCCACTGTAATCAAAACAGCATGGTACTGGCATAAAAACAGGCACATAGACCAATGGAACTGAACAGAGAGCCCAGAAATCAACCCAACTCTCTACAGTCAATTAATGTTTGACAAAAGGGGGCAGTAACATCAAATGGAGTAAAGATAGCCTCTTCAACAAATGGTGTTGGGAGAACTGGACAGCTAAGTGCAAAAAAATGAAACTTGAGCACCAACTTACACCATACACCAAAATAAATTCAAGGTGGGTAAAAGACTTAAATATAAGCTTTGAAACCATTAAAATCCCAGAGGAGAACACTGGCAGGAAAATCTCAGATATTTCACGCAGCAACTTTTTTTATTGATATGTTCCCTAGAGCAAGGGGCATAAAAGAAAGAATAAACAAATGGGATCTCATAAAAATTAAATGGTTCTGCATGTCTAAAGAAAACAGTATTAAAATAAAAAGACAACCAACTGTATGCAAAAACATATTTGCCAATGATACCTCAGACAAGGGTTTAATCTCCAAAATATACAAAGAACTTACAGGACTGCACTCTAAGAAGACATCTAACCCAATTAAAAAATGGGAAAAGGACTTGAACAGACAATTCTCCAAGGAGGACATACAGAGGATCCAGGAACACATGAAAAGATGTTCAATATCGCTAGCTATCAGAGAGATGCAAATTAAAACCACAATGAGTTACTACTTTTACACCAGTCAGAATGGCTATCATAAACAAGGGAACAAACAACAAATGTTGGAGAGGTTGTGAGGGAAACGGGTCCCTAGTTCACTGTTGGTGGGATTGGAGACTGGTACAACAGTTATGGAAAACAGTATGGAATTTTCTAAAAAAACTAAAAGTGGACCTGCCTTATCACCTAGCAATTCCACTGCTGGTATTATATCCTAAGAACCCTAAAACACCAATCCAAAAGAATCAATGTTCATAGCAGCACAATTTACAATAGCCAAGAGCTGGAAGCAACCTAGGTGCCCATCAGTAAATGGATGGATTCAAAAACTATGGTACATTTGCACAATGGAATTCTATGCAGCAGAGAGAAAGAAGGAGTTCCTACCCTTTGCAACAACAGCATGGGTGGAACTGGAAAGCATTATGCTGAGTGCAATAAGCCAGGAGGTGAAAGACAAATACCATATGATCTCACCTTTAACAAGAAGCTAAACAACAAAACAAACAAGCAAGCAAAATATAACCAAAGACACTGAAATAGAGAACAGGCTGACAGTGACTGGAGGGGAGAGAGGAGGGAATTTCAGGGGAAAAGGGGAAGGATTTACAGGAACTAGTATAAAGGATAAATGTACAACAACCAAGGGGGATGGAAATGGGAGGGAGGTGGGTGGTATGGTGGGGTGGGCTGGGATGGGAGCAAAAAACACAATACTGTAGTTGAAAAATAATTAAATTAAAAAATAATTATGGCATATGATCTTTTTATGCATTGCTGTATTCTGTTTGCTAATATTTTGTTGAGGATTTTAACATCTATGTCTAAAATCATTAGACCTATAATTTTCTTTCGTTGTAGTGTCTTTATCTGGTTTTGGAATTAGGATAATTCAGGCCTCCTAAAATGAATTTGGGAGCCTTTCTTTCTCTTGAATATTATGAAATACTTTGAGAAGTAGAGGTGTTCTTTTGGAATGTTTGGTAAAATTCACCTGAGAAGCTATCCGGTCTGGTGCTTTTATTTGTTGGGAGTTTTTTGAATATTGCTTCAATTTTACTGGGAGTAATCTGCCTATTCAGATTCTCTGATTCTTCCTGATTTAGTTTTGGGAAATTGTATGTTTCTAGGAATTTACCCATTCCATCTAGGTTGTCCAGTTTGTTCGCATGTAATTGTTCATAATATTTTCTTACAATCTTTTGTATTTGGTGTTAGTTATTATTTCTCCAGTTTCATTTCTTTGGGTTTTTATTTATTTGGGTCATCTCTTTTTTTTTTTTTGATGAGTTTTGTTAACAGTTTGTCAATGTTATTTCTCTTTTCAAAGAATCAGCTCTTGGATTCATTGATCTTTTGCATCATTTTTTATTCTTTATTTTTCTTATTTCTTCTCTGATTTTTTTTATTATTTCTTTCCTACTACTTCTATTGGCCTTTGTTTGTTGCTCTTTCAAGTTCCTTTAAGTGCCAAGTTAGATTGTTTATTTGAGCTTTTTCTTTGTGTGTGTATGTGTGTGTGTGTGTGTGTGTGTGTGTGTGTGTTAAATAGGCCTGTAATGCTATGAATTTCCCTCAGGATTGCTTTTTATATGTCCTACACATTTTGGATTGTTATGTCTTAATTTTCCTCATTCCAAGATAGTTTTTGATTTCTTCCTTGATCTTATTGTTGACCCATTCATTTTTAACAATATGTTATTTAGCTTCCATGTCCTTTGGTGTTTCTCTGTGTTCTTTTTCTGGTTTATTTCTAGTTTCATAGCATTGTGGTCAAAGAAGATAACTTGACATGGTTTCAATCTTCTTAAGTTTATGAGGCTTGTTTTGTGTCCTAATATGTGGTCTAACCTAGAAAACATTCAATGTTCACTTGAAAAGTATGTATATTCTGTTGCTTTGGTGTAAAATGCCCTGAAGATATGAATTACACCATTTGATCTAGTGTGTTGTCTGATGCAGTTTTCTCTTTGTTAAGTTTTTATTTCTGAAAGATTTACCCATTGAAGTCAGTGGGACGTTGAAATTCCTGATTATGACTGTATTTGTGTCAGTCTCTCCCTTTATGTCCATCAAAAGTTGCTTTATATATTTGGTGCTCCTATTTTGGGAGTGTAAGTGTTTACTAGGGCTATACCCCCTTGTTGGATTGTTCCCTTTATCATGTAGTGTTCTTCTTTGTCTCTTACTAACCTTAGTATTAAAGTATATTTTATCTGATATAAGTACTGGTACCCCAGCTTTTGATTCTTTGTCGTTTGCATGAAATATATTTTTCCATTTTTTTCCATTTAGTCTGTGTGTATCTTTCAGTGTGAGATGGGTCTCTTGGAAGCAACATATATATATGGGTCTTATTTTCTTATCCAGTCACCAACCCCATGTCTTTTGGTTGGAGCATTTATGCCATTTGCATTTAAGGTTATTATTGATAGATATGTATATAGTGCAATTTTATTTTTAGGCCATTTCCCCCTGCCCTTTTTCTTTCTCTTTTTTTTTTCTTCTTCTCAAAGGAAGCCCTTTAACATTTGTTGCAGTACTGGTTTGATGTTAACAAACAAACTCCTTTAGCTTTTACTTGTGTGAGAAAGTCCTTATTTTTCCTTTGGTTTTAAATGATAGCCTTGCTAGGTAAAGTATCCTCGGTTGAAGGTCCTTACTTTTCATCACTTTTACTATTTCACACCACTGCCTTCTTGCTTGAAATGTTCCTGTTGAGTAATTAGATGACAGTCTAACTTGTGTTCCCTTGTAGATAATTAACTGCTTTTTTTTCTTGTAGGTTTTAGGATTCTCTCCTTGTCTTTAAGACTTGTTGTTTTAATTATGATATGCCTTGGTTTAAGCCTGTTTGGGTTCAACTTGTTTGGGACTCTGAGCTTCCTGGACTTGTCAGACATTTTCCTTCACCAGATTAGGGAAGTTTTTCAGTCATTATTTCTTCAAATAGGTTCTCAATCCCTTACTTGCTCTCTTCTCCATCTGCTATGCCCTTGATACAGATATTGTTACACTTAATGTTCTCCAAAATATTTCTTAAGCTCTCATTTAAAAAAAAATTTCTTTATCTTTTTGCTGCTCTAACTGGGTGTTTTTTGTATTTTGCCTTCCAAATCACTGACTCAGTCTCTGCTTCATCTAACCTACTGTTTATTCCATCCAGTGTATTATTTATTTCAGATATTCAGTGCATTTTTTATTTCTGACAGACTCTTTTTAAAAGTATATTTTATTGATTGTGTTATTACAGTTGTCCTATTTTTTCTTCTTTTTATTCCCCTCTGCCCTTCATTCACCCTCCTAACCAAATTCCTCCCACCCCTAAGTTTATGTCCAGGGATCATACATATAATTTCTTTGGCTTCTCCATTTCCCATACTATTCCTATCTTACCCCTGTCTAGTTTGTACCTATAAATTATTCCTCTTATTCTCTGTACCTTTTCCCTCATTCTCCCTTCTCCACCTCCCCACTGATAACCTTCTATGTGGTCTCTATTTCTGTGATTCTGTTCTTTTTCTAGTTGTTTGCTTAGTTTGTTTTTGTTTTTGTGGGTTCAGTTGTTTATAGTTGTGAGTTTATTGTCATTTTACTGTTCATAGTTTTTTATATTCTTCTGTTTCTTAGAAAAGTCCTTCTAACATTTCATATAATAAGAGATTGGTGATGATGAACTCCTTTTACTTGATCTTATTGGGGAAGCACTTTATCTGCCCTTCCATTCTAAGTGATACATTTGCTGGATAGAGTAATCTTAGATGCAGGTCTTTGCCTTTCATGACTCCAAATACTTCTTTCTAGCCCTTTGTTTCCTGAAAGGTTTCTTTTGAGAAGTCAACTGATAGTCTTACGCGAACTCATTTGTAGGTAACTCTCTCCTTTTCTCTTGCTGCTTTTAAGATTCTCTCCTTATCTTTAATCTCAGGTGATGTAATTATGATGTGCCTTGGTGTGTGCCTCCTTGTGTCCAACTTCCTTCGGACTCTCTGAGCTTCCTGGACTTCCTGGAAGTCTATTTCTCTTGCCAGATTGGGGAAGTTCTTCTTCATTATGTTTTCAAATATGTTTTTAATTTATTGCCCTTCATCTTTTCCTTCTGGCAGCCCTATGATTCAGATGTTGGAATGTTTAAAGTTGTCCTGGAGGTTCCTAAGCATCTCTTTATTTTTTGAATTCTTGCTTCTTCCATTCTGGTTAAATGTTTATTTATTCCTTCTCCTCCAAACCATTGATGTGAGTCCCATTTTCCTTTCTTTCACTGTTGGCTCCCGTACATTTTCCTTTATTTCACTTTTCATAGCCTTTACTTTTTCTTCTATTTTGCAACCATACTGAACCATTTCTGTGAGCATCCTGATTACCAGTGTTTTGAACTCTGCATCTGATAAGTTAACTGTTTTTCATCGCTTAGTTGTATTTTTATGATGATTTGATCTGTTCCTTCATTTGGGCCATATTTCTTTGTCTCAGAACACTTGTTTCATTATAAGGGGCAGAGCCGTAGGTGTTCACCAGGGCAGGGCAACCCACTTTGCTTCATTGAGGTGCTGTATGTGGGGGAGGAATCTGAGAGGGAGCACTGCCTCTTGCTCAGCTCTCTGCTGGCTTTTAGTCACTTCCTCCTCTACCCACAAGCACAATGGATCCTTCTGATGTTGATTCCTGGGTGGGTGGGTTTGTATACATTCTAGGACCCTGTGGGTCTCTTCAATAAACTCTCCTGTGAGACTGGGAGTTTCTCCTGCCACCTCAATACACAGGATTTTTTAAAAAGATTTTATTTATTTATCTTTAGAGGGGAAAGGAAGGAGAGAGGGAGAGAAATAGCAATGTATGGTTGCCTCTCATGTATACCCTGCTGGGAACTGGTCTGCAACCAAGGCATGTGCCCTGACTGGGGATCAAACCATGATCCTTTGGTTTGCAGGCCCATGCTAAATCCACTGAGCTACACCAGCCAGGGACCCACAGGATTTTTTAATCAGAGATTTTGAGGCTTTATTTCCTGCACTGAAACCCTGGGTTACACAGTCAGTCTAACTCTCCAGTTGTTCCTCCTGGTTTATCCACATGCAAATGTGGGACCACCAGCTTTTCCAGCCAACTCCTTCAGCCCCTGCCTTGCCACACATCCTCTCCATCCTGGCTACCTGTCTACACACCTCCTACTGGTCTGGCTGAATATTTCTTCTTTAACTCCTTGGTTGTCAGACTCCATACAGTTTAATTTTCTGGCAATTCTGGTTACTCTTTGTTTTTAAATTTGTTATTGTCCTTCTTCTGGTTGCCTGAGTAGGTCAAGTGTATATACCTACACCTTCATCTTGGCTAGAATTGTTTTTATTACCATTGTTAAAAAGAATAAAAACAATGCATCTTCTTAAAAAAAACTTGGAAGATGAAAAAGAAAGTAAATAACAGTTCTGGATAATAACTTTAATATTTTTCAATACATTTTTACCATCTTGGTTTTTTCACTTAAATATGATAAAATAATTTTTGATGACACAACATTTTTCCTAAAGTAGGATTTTCCATGGATGTATAGTATGTGCCATAATTTATTGAACCAATCTTTATTATTAAGACATCTGGTAAAAATTATACATGATTTAATTTTTCAAGTAGCAGTGTTTCAAAACAAAATAGTTTCTTTTGTTTCCTCATATACCTTGTTCATGGATTGGAAGAATTAACATCATCAAAATGTCCATACTACCCAAAGCAATATACAGATTCAATGCAATACCTATTAAAGTACCAATGGCATATTTCACAGACATAGAACAAATACTTCAAAAATTTATATGGAATCATAAACGAGCCCGAATAGCAACTGCTCTTTTGAGAAAGAAGAACAAAGTAGGAGGGATCACAATACCTGATATCAAACTGTATTACAAAGCCACTGTAATCAAAACAGCCTGGTACTGGCATAAAAACAGGCACATAGACCAATGGAACAGAACAGAGAGCCCAGAAATCAACCCAACTCTCTACAGTCAATTAATATTTGACAAAAGGGGGCAGTAACATCAAATGGAGTAAAGATAGCTTCTTCAGCAAATGGTGTTGGGAGAACTGGACAGCTATGTACAAAAAAATGAAACTTGAGCACCAACTTACACCATACACCAAAATAAATTCAAGGTGGATAAAAGACGTAAATATAAGCCGTGACACCATTAAAGTCCTAGAGGAGAACACTGGCAAGAAAATCTCAGATATTCCACGCAGCAACATTTTTACTGATATGTCCCCTAGAGCAAGGAATATAAAGGAAAGAATAAACAAATGGGATCTCATCAAAATAAAAAGCTTCTGCATGGCTAAAAAAAACAGTATTAAATTAGCAAGACAACCAACTGTATGGGGAAACATATTTGCCAATGATACCTCAGACAAAGGTTTAATCTCCAAAATATACAAAGAACTTACACGACTCCACTCTAAGAAGACATCTAACCCAATTAAAAAATGGGAAAAGGACTTGAACAGACACTTCTCTAAAAAGGACATACAGAATATCCAGAGACACATGAAGAGATGCTCAATATCATTAGCTATCAGAGAGATGCAAATTAAAACCACAATGAGATACCACTTTACACCAGTCAGGATGGCTATCATAAACAAAGCAACAAACAACAAATGTTGGAGAGGGTGTGGGGAAAAGGGGGACCTTAGTTCACTGTTGGTGGGATTGCAGACTGGTACAACCATTATGGAAAACAGTATGGAATTTTCTCAGAAAAATAAAAATCGACCTGCCTTTTGACCCAGCAATTCCACTGCTAGGATTATACCCCAAGAATCCTAAAATATCAATTTCAAAGAACCTATGCACCACAATGTTCATAGCAGCACAATTTACAATAGCCAAGAGTTGGAAGCAACCTAGGTGCCCATCAGTAAACGAATGGATCAAAAAATTGTGGTACATATACACAATGGAATTCTATGCAGCAGAGAGAAAGAAGGAGCTACTACCTTTTGCAACAACATGGATGGAACTGGAAAGCATTATGCTGAGTGAAATAGGCCAGGCATTGAAGGACAAATACCATATGATCTCACCTTTGACAGGAAGCTAAAGAATAAAACAAACAAGCAAACAGAATAAAAACAAAGACACTGAAATAGAGAACAAGTGGGCAGCGACCAGAGGGGAGAGGGAAGGGAACTTAAGGGGAAAAAGGGGGAGGGATTTTGAGGAACAAGTATGAAAGACACAGAGATGAGGACTGGGGGGGGATGGGAGGGAGGGGGGAGACCGGACGGGGGGGTGGGGTGGGATGGGAGAAATAGATAAAAAAAAATGTACTTGAAAAGTAACTAAATAAATTTTATATCTAATAAAAAAATAAATTAAAAAAAAGTTTGTTTTGTTTCCTGAAAGTTTTGGGAAGGTATATTAGATAGAATATCTTTAACTGAAAGCAACAGAATATTCCTACTAAAACTGGGGTAAATATTTCTAAGAAGTCCAGATATTCAGTGGGCCTCAGCAGCTCAAATATGTCATCAAGGAAATAGGCTCTTGCCATCTTTCCACTTTGTATATTAGGTGAGTCAGTTTTTCCTCCAGGCTAGCTTCCCTGGTCATAAGTTGGTGGCTGTAGTTCTGGGTATCACATTTTGACATATTATCTTCCAGTGGAAGAACTGAAGACATCTATTTTTTGGAGCAAGGGACTATATTTCAGAATCTTCCCTTCATATCTTATTAGCTAGAATTGGATCAAATCCCACTCTATCATTTGGAACAGGAGTGAGATCCCAGTGGTTGGTTTGGCTCTGTCTCTAGAACTGGGGATAAGAATACATCTTATTATAAGGTGGACAAAGAAAGTAAAACAAATTGTGGTTAGGGAAGAAGAAAGCATGGAAATGAGTGCTTGTTTGAGTTCCCCTGGAAACAAATTCTGAAACAAAGATTTGGGTACAAGTAGATTATTTAGTAGGTGATCCTAGGAAAAACTGGTTGAGGGGGTATAGCTGAGATAAGGAAATGAAAAGAGTCAATAAATAGTACATTATCTAGCCAGCTACCACCATGGACAACTGGGGTTCATATGGGCTGAAGAGTTCTAGGACACAGTAGAAAGCATGCACCTCAGAATTAATCTCACTGAGGGGCAAGGAGCTGGGGTGTTTATAGACCAACTCTTGTCAGCCATTGGTTGAGGGCTGATAAGTCACTCCTAATTCACAATTTTCCTTTCCATGGTTTTAGTTACCCTTGGTAAAATGCAGCCAAAAAAATGTAAATGGAAAATCCCAGAAATAAACAACTAATAAGTTTAAAATTGTGTGCCATTTCAGTATTGTGGTGAAATCCTGCCCTGTCCTATCCCATCTCACTAGGGACATGAATCCCTTTGCTTAGCATATTCACACTGTATATGCTACCCACCCATTAGTCACTTAGTAGTCATCTCAGTTATCAGATTTAATATCATGGTATCACAGTGCTTGTGTTCAAGTGACCCTTATTTTACCTAGATCACAAGAATAGTGATAGTGGCAATTTAGATATGTGAAGAAGATAGAGTTCTTCCTTTAAGTGAAACAATATGCATGTATAGGGAAAAACATAGTATGTTTGAAATTCAGTACTATTTACAGTTTCAGGCTTCCTCTGGGGGTCTTGGAATGTATCCTTTGTGGACAAGGGTGGACTGCTATGCTAACTCTGTGGCAGTTCCAGGCAGCCCCACACAGACTGGATGAACTCAGAGGTGTCAGGTAAAGCATTGCAGTGTTTGAAGCTGAAACTATCATTTTAGTGGCAAGTAAGGGAATTAAAGAAGTGCCAAAAGAGGTGGATTGATGAACTTGGAGTCAATGAATGGCAGATCCTGGGATGAAAATGCTGGTGAGACTATTAACTTAACACAGACTAAATGCATGTTTAGGGCACCAACAAAGCAGGAGTGTAAACTTCTGGTGAGAATTTGATTGACAACTTCAAGTATTGAAGTTGTCATTATAGAATCATTTAAAACTCTGTTAAGCTTCCTTATATTTATTTTACAATTTGAGTTGGGTTTATTTTGAATTATAGTATATATGGGGTAGGGCATATAATACTTTTAGCACTTTGGGGTTCTTCTCAAGTTTCTGATCCCAGGTCCTTGGGTTCAGTCTAGTGAGCACTGCCTGAAACCAGGCTGTTTTTTCCAAAGAGATAGACTGTCACTGTTCTTCTAGGGCTGCTGTCAAGACTAGGCTCTATTGTTCTAATAATAATGTCCTCTGACTTGACTCAGCATGAGAATAGTGCTGCTGAGTGGGAAGATACATGTAAATGCATTTCACTGTTTCTTGAAGTGTATTTTCTGGAGAAACAAATTAACAAGAATGCTCATAGATTTTTAGATTACAAAGGCTTCTATGGTTGTATAAGTGTGGTTTTTGTTGCTGTTGTGTTAAATCATGGGGCTTTTTAGAGCTCTTGAAATGTCAATATGTTCTATGAAATTCCAAGAGAAAGAAATAACATGCAGTATTTACTAAAATTTTTTCAGCAAGGAACACTTTCTAGCAGAAATTTTCACAGGCTAGTGTCCCTCATAACCCCCTTGGAAACGTTAATATAATCTTTAGCTAATCAGTCTTCCTGTGAATATTTTAAGTTGCCTAATTCATCTTGTAATAGGGAAAGCTGTGGTTGAGGGATTGCAGCTTGGGCTGTTTTTTTTTCCCCCCAGTGGGACACGGTATTATCGATGCTGTCATAGAATATGTTTTTATTTGCTTTTCCAGGAGTGATTGAGGGTTTGTGTCAACCAAGCTCTAGCTGTTTACTCTGCTTGTCTTGTGATCAAAACCAGATGACCTCACCAGCAGAAGTGTGAAATCAGATGAACCACTGAGGTTATAGTCTAACACTAACATTGATGAAACAAACATCAATGTCTCATGAGGACCTTGAACTGGAGACAATATTTCTGCCTCCTTTTTAATTGTGTTTCTTAGCTGTGTTTACTTAGAAAGGCTTCTGTGGTCTGCATTTGATCAGTCAATTAGTTTCTTATATTTGCAAGGCTCTTTGCTTGGCAAGGAAATGAGAACAAATAGGCAAACTCCTTGCAAAGTTGCCAAGGATGGTTGGAATGTGATCCTTAGTGGCAGACTGTCAGACACTAATGGGCCCTTTGTACAGAAGTCTTCTTATTCCCAGAGCATTTTCAAACTTCAGTTTCCTTTCCTTTCTTGTCACACAGTCAAAAAGACAACTTTTTGCTGTGGAGGACGAAAGCTTGGTTCTGTACCTTGACTCTTTGTTGGAAGATAAAGAGTTGGAATGAATTAGAGTGAATTAGGCTGCCCCAATCAACTCCTCGTAGGCCTTAAGCATCAGACAGACAAACTATATGGGAGTGTTCTGGCTAATGGTTACAAGTACAGGCTCCCAATGTGGCTTATTATTACCTATAGATTTGGTCAATAGTTTAACAGGAAAAACTTTGCATCTGATAATATTTCTATTAGTCATAGGCCATAAACTTAGCAAAAAGGTTCTACAACATGACAGAATGGCGATGTGGTATTTCATGAGGCAGCCACTGTTTTTTTTTTTATGTAAACCATAAGATCCCATTGATAACAAGCCCAAATTTAGACATCTTTAGCATGTTAAATAAGTGAAGGATGGAGATGGAGAACCAAGTGGTTGCTTGAAAAGGGTGCTGTTTTCAGAGCCAAGAATGAATAAACTCTAAATATATCCCAAAGTAGCTATGGTTAAAGAGTGGGAAATATGTGTTTGGGGTAGAAGAACTCTTCACACTTCCCTATACTCCCAGTTGGAGTGATGATATTTTTCAGTTACAATTGTCTAGAGAATCACTGACTTGACCAATGAAACTTTGGTTTGTGGGTATGGGAAACAGTGATGTCAATTGCATCTGGAGATGTTCTGTGTTCTTTCCCTTTAACTTTTACCTGCCTTCCACATGTTTGTGAGACAGGATGAATGTTTGGCAACCGTCAATGTGTTTTTTTTTCTGATAAGTGTATTAACTGTAAGTGGCCTGTGTTGATGAAATATTAATAAGAAGCATACTACCTAGAGTGGGGTGGGGGGATGACAGCAAAATAAGCCAGTCTCTAAATCATTAGAGCTTTTAACTAAGGTCTTCTAAACTTGGCTGGTGCATTTAAAAAGCTGACTCCTTCTCTGTGTACATGCAGGGAGAAGCTTTTCAGAGGCCCCTATGTAGACATTTAATGGTATTTTCTGTAAGTAGATAATACATTTTCCTCAGTCTCTGTGTCCCTTCTCCCCTGCCCTGCCCACCAACTCCTTAACACAGTCAACTTAGACTTTCCTTGTGGAGGTTTTATTGCCCCTCCTGGGGGTTTTCTTGGGCAAAATTTAAATGGTTCTAGATCAACTGTCTCTCCAGTGACATGCTGTCTCCACAAACACTGGGAGTGTGGGCTACCGCTAACACAACAAACCCTTCCCAGCTACCAATCTCTGTTGTGAGAGGTTTTTGGCATGAATTGGACACTGGGCCATTGTTTCTCCCCCAAGTTCCAGGGAAAAAATTTCAAACACTGCAAGTGACCCTGTTAAGACCCTTTCATAAGCTTGAGGTGAGTAAAAGCCACTGCAACTTCTTTTCAGGGAGTATATTCAGAACACAATAATCTCTAGAAACATTCTGCCTAAAATCTTTCTTTTTAAAAATCTCTAACAACCCAATTCTTTGATGCCCTCAATGAAGATGAATAATCCAGTTGGTTTTCACAACCCATGTTTAAATCACAACTCATTTTGACTGTGATATTGATTGCTTTATGGTCTTTGATGTAAATTTTATTCAACACCTTGTTCTGGTAGATTACTTTGGTTTTTTTTTCCACATCCATAGTTTCTTTTTTTTTCATTCTTTTCTGTAATACTTGGTATTTTATTTATTTTTTAAAATTTTTATTTAGTTATTTTTCAAGTACAGTTTTCTTTTTATTTCTCCCATCCCAGCCCAAATCTCCCCCATGCACCCCACCTCCCTCCCATTTCCACCCCCCTTAGTTATTGTCCTTGTGTCCTTTATACTTGTTCCTCTAAATCCCTCCCATTTTTTCCTCTTAAATTCCCTCCCCTCGCCCCTCTGGTCGCTGTCCTTTTGTTCTCTATTTCAGTATCTTTGTTTTTATTTTGCTTGCTTGTCTGTCTTGTTGTTTAGCTTCATATTAAAAGTGAGATCATATGGTATTTGTCTTTCAACTCCTGGCTTATTTCTCTCAGCATAATGCTTTCCAGTTCCATCCATGTTGTGCCAAAGGGTAGTAGTTCCTTCTTTCTCTCTGCAGCATAGAATTCCATTGTGTATATGTACCACAATTTTTTGATCCATTCGTTTACTGATGGGCACCTAGGTTGCTTCCAACTCTTGGCTATTGTAAATTGTGCTGCTATGAACATTTTGGTGCGTAGGTTCTTTGATATTGATGTTTTAGGATTCTTAGGATATAATCCCAGCAGTGGAATTGCTGGGTCAAAAGGCAGGTCGATTTTTATTTTTCTGAGAAAATTCCATACTGTTTTCCATAATGGTTGTACCAGTCTGCAATCCCACCAACATTGAACTAAGGTCCCCTTTTCCCCACAACCTCTCCAACATTTGTTGTTTGTTGCTTTGTTTATGATAGCCATCCTGACTGGTGTAAAGTGGTATCTCATTGTGGTTTTAATTTGCATCTCCCTGATAGATAGTGATATTGATCTCTTCATGTGTCTCTGGATATTCTGTATGTCCTTTTTAGAGAAGTGTCTGTTCAAGTCCTTTGACCATTTTTTAATTGGGTTGGGTGTCTTCTTAGAGTGGAGTTGTGTAAGTTCTTTGTATATTTTGGAGATGAAACCCTTCTCTGAGGTATCATTGGCAAATATGTTTTCCCATATAGTTGGTTCTCTTTTTCTTTTAATACGGTTTTCTTTAGCCACGCAGAAGCTTTTTATTTTGATGAGATCCCATTTGTTTACTCTCTCCTTTATATTCCTTGCTCTAGGGGACATATCGGTGAAAATATTGCTGCGTGAAATATCTAAGATTTTCCTGCCAATGTTTTCCTCTAAGATTTTAATGGTCTCATGGCTTATATTTACATCTTTTCTCCACCTTGAATTTATTTTGGTGTATGGTGTAAGCTGGTGCTCAAGCTTCATTTTTTTTGCCATGTAGATGTCCAGTTCCTCCAACACCATTTGTTGAAGAGGCTATTTTTACTCTGTTTTATGTTGCTGCCCCCTTTGTCAAATACTAATTGACTATAGAGACATGGGTTTATTTCTGGGCTCTGTGTTTGGTTCCATTAATCTATGTGCCTGTTTTTATGCCAGTACCAGGCTGTTTTGATTACAGTGGCCTTGTAATGCAGTTTGGTAACAGGTACTGTGAATCCTCCAACTTTGTTCTTCTTTCTCAAAATTGCAGCTGCTATTTGGCTTCGTTTATGGTTCCATATAAAATTTTCAAGTGTTTGTTCTATGTCTGTGAAATATGCCATTGGTACTTTAATAGGTATTGGATTGAATATGTAAATTGCTTTGGGTAGTATGGAAATTTTGATGATGTGAATTCTTCCAATCCATGAACATGGTATGTTTCCATTTGTTTGTGTCTTCCTTGATTTGTTTCTTCACTGTTCTGTAGTTTTCTGCATACAGGTCTTTTACCTCCTTGGTTTGGTTTATTGCCAGATATTTCATTTTTGTTTTTGCTATATCGAATGGGATTTCTTTTTTGATTTCTGCTTCTGCTGTTTCATTGTTAGTATACAAAAATGCCTTTGATTTCTGGATATTGACTTTGTATCTGGCTGTTGTGCCAAATTCATTTATTAGTTTGAGCAGTTTTTTTGGTAGAGTCTATAGCATTTTCCATGTACACTATCAAGTCATCTGCAAACAGTGACAGTTTTGTTTCCTCCTTTCTGATTTGGATGGCTTTTATTTCCTTTTCTTGTCTGATCACTGTGGCTAAATCTTTCCATACTATATTGAATAGAAGTGGTGAAAGTGGACAACCTTCTCTTGTTCCTGATCTTAGTGGAAAAGCTTTTAGTTTTTGCCCATTGAGTATGATGTTGGCTGTAGGTCTCTCATATATGGCCTTTATTATATTGAGGAATGCTCCCTCTATTCCCACTTTGCTGAATGTTTTTATCATAAATGGGTGTTATAACTTATCAAAAGATTTTTCTGCATCTATTGATATGATCATGTGATTTTTGTCTTTGCTTTTCTTTATGTGATGTATTACATTTACTGATTTGTGAATATTGAACCATCCTTGCATCTCTGGGATGAATCCCACTTGGTCATGGTGTATGATCTTTTTAATGTTTTGTTGGATGCGATTTGCCTATATATCGTTGAAGATTTTAGCATCTATTTTCATCAGCGATATTAGCCTGAAGTTTTCTTTCTTTGTTGTGTCTCTATCTGGTTTTGGAATGAGGATGATGCTGGCTTCATAAAAAGACTTTGGGAGTCTTTCATCAGTTTGAATTTTTTTGGAACAGTCTGTGAAGAATAGGGATTAGCTCTTCTTTAAATGCTGTGTAGAATTCTACTGTGAAACCATATGGTCCAAGGCTTTTGTGTGATGGGAGTTTTTTGATTACTGCTTCAATTTCATCTGCTGTTATTGGTCTATGCGGGCTTTCTGCTTCTTTTTTTTAAATATATTTTATTGATTATGCCATTACAGTTGTTCTATTTTCACCTTCATTCCCCTCCACCCTACACACCCTTCCCCCCCTTTAGTTTATGACCACATGTCTCAAGTTCTTTAGATTTTATATTTCCCATACTATTCTTGCCCCCCCATCTATTTTCTATCTACCATCTATGCTACTTATTTTCTGTACCTTCTCCACCTTCTCCTTCTCCCACTCCCCTGTTGCTAACCCTCCATGTGATCATCATTTCTATGGTTCTGCTCCTGATCTTGCTGTCCTTTTAGTTTGCTTTTGTTTTAGGTGTGGTTGTTAATAACTGTGAGTTTGCTGTCCTTGCATTGTTCATCTCTTTTATCTTTTTCTTAGATAAGTCCCTTTAACATTTCATATAATAAGGGCTTGGTGATGATGAACTTCTTGAATTTGATATTATCTGAGAAGTACTTTATCTGCCCTTCCATTCTAAATGAAAGCTTTGCTAGATAGATCAGTCTTGGATGTAGGTCTTTGGATTTCATGACTTGGAATACTTCTTTCCAGCCCCTTCTTGCCTGGAAGGTCTCTTTTGAGAAATCAGCTGACAGTCTGATGGAAACTCTTTTGTAGGTGACTGTTTTCTTATCTCTTGCTGCTTCTAGAATTCTCTCTTTCATTTTAATCTTGGCTAATATAATTATAATGTGCCTTAGTGTGTTCCTTTTTGGGTCCAACTTCTTTGGGACTCTCTGAGCCTCCTGGATTTTTTGGAAGTCTATTTCCTTTGCCAGATTGGGGAAGTTCTTCTTTATTATTTGTTCAAATAAGTTTTCCACCTGTGGCTGTTCCTCTTTCCCTTCTGGCACCCCTATAATTCAGATGTTGGAGCATTTAAAGATGTCCTGAAAGTTCCTAAGCCTCTCCTCATTTTTTTGAATTCTTGTTTGTACATTCTTTTCTGTTTGGTCATTATTTTCCTCTTTCTAGTCCACTCCTTTGATTTGAGTCTCAGTTTCCTTTCCATTACTATCGGTTTCCTGTGCATTTCCATTCATTTGAATTAGTTTAGCCTTTATATGTTCCTCTAATTTGTGACCAAAATCAACCAGTTCTGTGAGCATCCTGATCACCAGTGTTTTGAAGTTTGCATCTGAAAGTTTGGCTATTTCTTAATCACTTAGATTTATTGTGTCTGGGGCTCTAAGTTCTTCTTGAGCCATATTTTGATTTGTTCGTGCCTGTTAGGTATGAGGAGCAGAGCCTTAGTTGTTCACCAGGGCGAGGCCATCCAGGTCACTGGTTTGTGATGCTGAGGGTGGGGATGGGTCAGAGAAAGGCCACCCAAATCACTGGTTTGTGATGCTGTAGGTGGGGGCAGGGTGAGAGAGGGACAATGGCGGTCCCCTCTCCCACTTCTTGCTACTGGGGCCTGTATGGTATGCCCCACCGCTCCCTCCTTCACCAATTTATCAGTTTGGCTGAAGGGTTCATTGTTATCAGACTTCCATGAAGTTCAATTTTCTGTAGTTTTGGCTGCATTTTTGTTGCTAGAACTTTGTTGTTTTTAAACTTGGTTGTGGGAGGACGCACAGTGCTTCCATGTACACCTCCATCTTGGCAGAAGACCCCTTTCTGCTTCTTCTTCACTGAGTTTTGGAAGATTATATTTCTCTAGAAATTTGTCCATTTCCCCTAGTTTTTCAAATTTCTTGGCATACAGTTCTTCATAGTAATTTCTTACAATCCTTTCTATTTCTGTGGTGTCAGTTGTAATCTCTCCTCTTTCATTTCTGATTGTGTTTATTTGGGTCCTCTCTTTTTTTCTTGATGAGCCTACTTAATGGCTTGTTGATTTTGTTTATCATTTCAAAAAACCAGCTCCTGGATTTATTGATCTTTAGAATTTTGCTTTTAGTCTGTATGTCATTTAATTCTGCTCTGATGTTGGTTACTTCCTTCCTTCTACTGGTTCTGGGATGTCTTTGTTTTTGTTCCTCAAGTTCATGTAGGGGTAGGGTTAGTTTGTTTTTTTGAAATGTTTGTATCTTTTTTTAGATAGGCCTGTATTGCTATGAATTTCCCTCTCAGAACTGCCTTTGCTGTGTCCCATAAGTTTTGGGTCATTGTGAGTTCATTTTCACTTGTTTCCAGAAATTTTTTATTTCTTTTCTAATTTCATTCTTGACCCATTCGTTGTTGAATAGAATGCCATTCAATCTCCATGATTTGGGGTTTTTTCCTTTGGGGTTGGTTTCCATAATTTTTTTTCTTTACTATTCCATAGTTTTCCGAGTATGGATCTTCTGCCTCCTTGGTTAGGTTTATTCCTAGATACTTTATTTATTTTTCTAGTAAATGAGATTTTTTTCTAGATCTGTTTCTGATATTTCATTCTTGATGTACAAAAATGCCTTTGATTTCTGAATAGTGACTTTGTATCCTGTAATTTTGCCAAATTCACTTATTATGTCTAGTAGTTTTTTAGTGGGGCCTATAGGGTTTTCTGTATACTCTATCATGTCCTCTGGACGCAATGATTGTTTTGCTTCCTCCTTTCCAATTTGGATTTGTTTTATTTCTTTTTCTTGTCTGATCTTTGTGGCTAGGACTTCCAATACTATGTTGAATGGAATTGGTAAGAGGGGACACCCTTGATTTTTTCTGATCTTAGTGGGAAAGCTTTTAGTTTTTGCTCCTTTAGTATGATGTTGGCTGTAGGTTTCTCATATTTGGCTTTTATTATGTTTAGGTATGCTCCTTGAATTTTGCTGAGCATTTTTATCATACATGGGTGCCATACTTTCTCAAATATTTTTTTCAGCATCTATTTATATGATCATGTGATTTTTGTTTTACATTTTGTTTATGTGGTGTATTACTTATTGATTTGTAATATTGTACCTTTCTTGTATTCCTGGGAGAATTCCACTTGATCATCGTGTATGATTTTCTTAATGTGTTGCTGGATCTGGGTTGTCAATGTTTTCTTAAGGATTTTAGCATCTATATTCATCAGTAATATTGGCCTGGAGTTTTCTCTTTGTTGGGTCTTTACCTGGTTTTGAAATTAGGATAATTCTGGCCTCATAAAAAGATTTTGGGAGTCTTTTCTCTTGATGAAAATTTTGGAATAGTTTGAGAAGCATAGGAGTTAGTTCTTCCCCAAATATTGGGTAAAATTCTTCTGTGAAGCCATCCAGTCCAGGGCTTTTGCGTACCTAGTTTTTTTTTACTGCTGGAATTTCACTAGTTATTATAGGTGTGGTCAGACTTTCTGCTTCTTCTTCATCAGTTTTGGAAGATTACATGTTTCTAGAAATTTGTCCATTTTCCCCAGGTTGTAAAATTTCTCGTTCATAGTAATGTCTGACAATCCTATGTATTTCTTTGTTATCAGTTGTAATTTCTCCTTTATTGTTTCTTATTTTATTTATTTGGGTCTTTTTTCTTTTTTTCTTGATGTCTGGTTAAGTGCTTGTCTATTTTGTTTATGTTTTCAAAGAAGCATCTCCTTGATTTTTTTGATTTTTTGAATTGTTCTTTTAGTCTGCTTGTCATTTAATTCTCTCTGGTTTAGATTATTGACTTCCTTCAACTATCTCTGGGCTTTGTTTTTTGCTGTTCCTTCAGTTCTTGTAGATGTAGGGTTTACATGTTTATTTGAAATGTTTATATGTTTACAACCCTTTTTACCCTTTTTATTGTTGTTCAAGTACAGTTTTCTCTATTTCCTCATCACCACTACCCCCCACCCAAGCCATCCTCATTTTCACCCTTGATCCTACCCCACTTAGGTTTTGTCCATGTGTCCTTTATACATGTTCCTGACTACCCTCTCCTCTTTCCCCACGTTATCCCCTCACATCTTCCCTCTGGTTACTGTCAGTTCTTAATTTCAATGTCTCTGGTTGTATTTTGCTTGCTTGTTTGTGAAATGTTTATATCTTCTTTAGGTAGCCCTGTAACACTATGAACTTCCCTCTCAGGACTGCTTTTGCAGTGTTCCACAGGTTTTGGGCTGTTGTGTGTTAATTTTCATGTTTCCTGAAAGTTTTTGATTTCTTCCTTGATCTCATTGTTAACTCATTCATTAGTTAATAGCATGTTATTCAGGCTTCATGAATTTTAACATTTTTAATTTTTTTAATATTAAATTTTATTTAGTTACTTTTCAAGTACATTTTTTTAATCTATTTCTCCCATCCCACCCCACCCCCCCGTCCGGTCTCCCCCCTCCCTCCCATTCACCCCCCTCCCCAGTCCTCATCCCTGTGTCTTTCATACTTGTTCCTCAAAATCCCTCCCCCTTTTTCCCCTTAAGTTCCCTTCCCTCTCCCCTCTGGTCGCTGCCCACTTGTTCTCTATTTCAGCGTCTTTGTTTTTATTCTGTTTGCTTGTTTGTTTTATTCTTTAGCTTCCTGTCAAAGGTGAGATCATATGGTATTTGTCCTTCAATGCCTGGCCTATTTCACTCAGCATAATGCTTTCCAGTTCCATCCATGTTGTTGCAAAAGGTAGTAGCTCCTTCTTTCTCTCTGCTGCATAGAATTCCATTGTGTATATGTACCACAATTTTTTGATCCATTCGTTTACTGATGGGCACCTAGGTTGCTTCCAACTCTTGGCTATTGTAAATTGTGCTGCTATGAACATTGTGGTGCATAGGTTCTTTGAAATTGATATTTTAGGATTCTTGGGGTATAATCCTAGCAGTGGAATTGCTGGGTCAAAAGGCAGGTCAATTTTTATTTTTCTGAGAAAATTCCATACTGTTTTCCATAATGGTTGTACCAGTCTGCAATCCCACCAACAGTGAACTAAGGTCCCCTTTTCCCCACACCCTCTCCAACATTTGTTGTTTGTTGCTTTGTTTATGATAGCCATCCTGACTGGTGTAAAGTGGTATCTCATTGTGGTTTTAATTTGCATCTCTCTGATAGCTAACGATATTGAGCATCTCTTCATGTGTCTCTGGATATTCTGCATGTCCTCTTTAGAGAAGTGTCTGTTCAAGTCCTTTTCCCATTTTTTAATTGGGTTCGATGTCTTCCTAGAGTGGAGTCGTGTAAGTTCTTTGTATATTTTGGAGATTAAACCTTTGTCTGAGGTATCATTGGCAAATATGTTTCCCCATACAGTTGGTTGTCTTGCTAATTTAATACTGTTTTCTTTAGCCATGCAGAAGCTTTTTATTTTGATGAGATCCCATTTGTTTATTCTTTCCTTTATATTCCTTGCTCTAGGGGACATATCTGTAAAAATGTTGCTGCCTGGAATATCTGAGATTTTCTTGTCAATGTTCTCCTCTAGGACTTTAATGGTGTCACGGCTTATATTTAAGTCTTTTATCCACCTTGAATTTATTTTGGTGTATGGTGTAAGTTGGTGCTCAAGTTTCATTTTTTTGCACGTAGCTGTCCAGTTCTCCCAACACCATTTGCTGAAGAGGCTATCTTTACTCCATTTTATGTTACTGCCCCCTTTGTCGAATATTAATTGACTGTAGAGGGTTGGGTTGATTTCTGGGCTCTCTGTTCTGTTCCATTGGTCTATGTGCCTGTTTTTATGCCAGTACCAGGCTGTTTTGATTACAGTGGCTTTGTAATACAGTTTGATATCAGGTATTGTGATCCCTCCTACTTTGTTCTTCTTTCTCAAAAGAGCTGCTGCAATTCAGGCTCCTTTATGATTCCATATAAATTTTTGAAGTGTTTGTTCTATGTCTGTGAAATACACCATTGGTACCTTAATAGGTATAGCATTGAATCTGTATATTGGTTTGGGTAGTATGGACATTTTGATGATGTTAATTCTTCCAATCCATGAACAAGATATATGTTTCCATTTGTTTGTGTCTTCCCTGATTTCTTTCTTCAGTGCTGTGTAGTTTTCTGCATACAGGTCTTTTACCTTTTTGGTTAGGTTTATTCCCAGATATTTTATTTTTCTTTTTGCTATATCGAATGGGATTTTTTCCTTGATTTCTGCTTCTGCTGATTCATTGTTTGTATACAAAAATGTCTTTGATTTCTGGATATTGACTTTGTATCCTGCTGTTTTGCCAAATTCATTAATTAGTTTGAGCAGTTTTTGGGTAGAGTCTATAGGATTTTCCATGTACACTATCATGTCATCTGCAAACAGTGACAGTTTTGTTTCCTCCTTTCCTATTTGGATGCCTTTTATTTCCTTTTCCTGCCTGATCACTGTGGCCAAAACTTCTAATACTATATTCAATAGAAGTGGTGAAAGTGGACATCCTTGTCTTGTTCCTGATCTTAGTGGAAAAGCTTTTAGTTTTTGCCCATTGAGTATGATATTGGCTGTAGGTCTCTCATTGTGGTTTTACAACCACAATGTTCCCTCTATTCCCATTTTGCTGAGTGTTTTTATCATAAATGGGTGTTGTACCTTATCGAAAGCTTTTTCTGCATCTATTGATATGATCATGTGGTTTTTGTCTTTGCTATTGTTTATGTGATGAATTACATTTACCGTTTTGCGAATGTTGAACCATCCTTGCATCCCTGGGATGAATCCCACTTGGTCATGGTGTATAATCTTTTGGATATATTGTTGGATGCGATTTGCCAATATTTTGTTGAGGATTTTAGCGTCTATGTTCATCAGCGATATTGGCCTGAAGTTTTCTTTCTTTGTTGTATCTCTATCTGGTTTTGGAATTAGGATGATGCTGGCTTCATAAAAGGAGTTTGGGAGTTTTCCATCCTTTTGAATTTTTTGGAATAGTCTGTGAAGAATGGGGGTTAGCTCTTCCTTAAATGCTTTGTAGAATTCTCCTGTGAATCCATCTGGTCCAGGGCTTTTGTGTGATGGGAGTTTTTTGATTACTGCTTCAATTTCTTTTGCTGTTATTGGTCTATTCAGGTGTTCTACTTCTTTTTCATTGAGTTTTGGGAGATTATATTTTTCTAGAAATGTGTCCATTTCCCCTAGGTTCTCAAATTTCTTGGCATACAGTTCTTCATAGTAATTTCTTACAATCCTCTCTATTTCTGTGGTGTCAGTTGTAATCTTTCCTCTTTCATTTCTGATTGTGTTTATTTGTGTCTGTTCCCTTCTTTTCTTGATGAGCCTACTTAAAGGCTTATCTATTTTGTTTATTTTTTCAAAGAACCAACTCCTGGATTCATTGATCTTTAGAATTGTACTTTTAATCTCTATGTCATTTAGTTCTGCTCTGATCTTAGTTATTACCTTCCTTCTACTTGCTTTGGGCTGTTTTTGTTGTTGTTCCTCGAGTTCTTGCAGGCGTAGAGTAAGGTCATTTGTTTGAAATGTTTCTGATTTTTTTAGGTAGGCATGTATTGCTATAAACTTCCCTCTCAGGACTGCCTTGGCTGTATCCCATAAGTTTAGGCTTGTTGTGAGATCATTTTCATTTGTTTCCAGAAACTTTTTGATTTCTTCCCTAATTTCATTCTTGACCCATTCATTGTTTAATAGCATACCGTTCAGTCTCCATGATTTTGGGTGTTTTGGGTTTTTTCCTTTGGGGTTGGTTTCCAGTTTCAGACCCTTATGGTCAGAGAAAATGCTTGGTATGATTTCAATATTCTTGAATTTGTTGAGGCTTGTTTTGTGCCCTATCATGTGGTCTATCTTTGAGAATGTTCCATGTGCATTTGAAAAGAATGTGTATTTAGCTTCTTTGGGATGAAGGGCTCTATCTATATATCAGTTAAATCCATTTCATCTAGGGTGTTGTTTAATGCCACAATATCTTTGTTGATATTTTGTTTGGAAGATCTGTCCATTTTTGATAGTGGGGTGTTAAAATCCCCCACTATAATTGTGTTGCTGTCTATATCTTTCTTGAATTCCTCTAAGATTTTTCTTATATATTTTGGTGCTCCTATGTTGGGTGCATATATATTTATGATGTTAATGTCTTCTTGGTGGATTCTTCCCTTGAGTATTATGAAGTGACCTTCTGGGTCATTCTTTTTGTTTTTAAGATTATATTTATTTATCTTTAGAGAGGAAGGGAAGTAGAGAGGGAGAGAAGCATCAATGTATGGTTGCCTTTCATGCATCCCCTGCTGGGAACTGGCCTGCAGGGAACTGGCCTGCAACCCCAGTATGTGCCCTGACTGGGAATGGAACCGCGATTGTCTGGTTCGCAGGCCCGCGCTCAATCCACTGAGCTACACTGGCCAGGGCTGGGTCATTCTTTATGGCTCTTATTTTTGAAGTCTATTTTGTCTGATATGAGAATTGCTACCCCAGCTTTTTTTTCTTATCCATTTTCTTGGAAAATTTGTTTCCATCCTTTCACTTTTAGTCTGTGATGGTCTTTTGTCCTGAGGTGGGTCTCTTGTGGGCAGCATATGTGTGGGTCATACTTTCTTATCCATGACGCTATTCTGTGTGTTTTGATTGGAGCATTTAATCCATTTACATTTAAGGTTATTATTGATAGGTACTTATTCATTGCCATTTTTGTACCTGTGTTCCTCTCTGTCTGTCCCTTTTCCTTCCTTTCCTTAAAGCAGACCTTTTAGTATTTCTTGTAGAGCTGGCTTGGTGGCAGCAAATTCTTTTAGACTTCTTTTGTCTTGGAAGCTCCTTATTTGGCCTTCTATCTTGATTGAAAGCCTTGCTGGGTAAAGTAGCCTTGTTTGTAGGCGTCTGGTTCTCATTACTTGGAATATTTCTTGCCATTCTCTTCTTTCTTGGAGTGTTTCCATTGAGAAGTCAGTGGCTAACCTTATTGGCACGCCCTTGTATGTTATTTCTTTTTTCTCTTTTGCTGCCTTTAAGATTCTCTCTTTGTCTTGGAATTTTGCCATTTTAATGATGATGTGTCTTGAAGTGGGCCTCTTTGGGTTCCTCTTGAATGGGACTCTGTGTGATTCCTGGATTTGTGTGACTTTTTCTTTTGTCAAATTAGGGAAATTTTCTCTCATTACTCTTTCAAATATGTTTTCTATCTCTTGTTCTTCTTCTTCTCCTTCTGGTATTCCTATTATTCGGATATTATTACGTTTCATATTGTCTTGCATTTCTCTTAATCCCTCCTCATTCTTTCTGAGCCTCTTTTCCCTTTCCTGTTCTTTCTGTGAGATGCTTTCTACTTTGTCCTCCAATTCAGTAATCCGATCTTCTGTTTTATCCACCCTATTTTTAATGCTTCCCACTGTGTTTTTTAATTCAGAAATTGTATTCTTCATTTCCTCTTGGCCCTTGCTAATAATTTCCATTTCCTTTTTCATGTTGATATAGTTCACAGTGAGCTCATTGTAGCTTCCCTGTAGTTTCTGGTAGCTGATTGTGAGCTCTTTGAACTTCCTGATAACCAGCCCTTTGAATTCAGTATCTGATAGTTGACTTGCCTCTGTTTCATCTAACATTCTTTCTGAGGATTCCTCCTTTCCTTTCATTTGGGGATTGTTTCTTTGTCTTCCCATTGTTTGTGAGACTCTTCTTGTTAGCCTCAGCTTCTTAGATTAATCTGTTTTGACACCCTGGGTTTATGGTATGAACTTTTGTGGTGGAATGCCTGTGAATTTCAATGGTGCAGCCTCTTTTGGTTATCCTGTTGTTCTCTGCTTCCACCTACTCAAATATGCAGCAACTTGTGGCTTCTCTCCTAGAACAATGTGCAATTTGTCTCTCTGACTCTACTATTGGGAGGCCTCTTCTATGGGTCCAGCTCTGGCCTTTTCATATTTTCAAGTTGACTGTGACTCTTGTGGGTAAAAGAAAGAAATGATAAGGAAAGAAATAAAAGGAAGAAAGAAAAAAATCATAGGGAAATGGAAGAAAGAGCAATAAGTTTAGAAAGAAAAGAAAAAGAAATAAAACAGAAAATCCGGGAAAAGAGGACAAAAGTATGGAAAGATGAAACAGTAATAAAGTTTAAAAGAAATAACAGATTACTTTAAAAAAAGCAAAAAGATAAAGAAAAGGAATGGAGAAGGAAGAAAGGTAAAAAAAAGAAAGAATAAAAATAAAATAAAGTAAAAAAACAAAAAACAAAAAACAAAAAACGCACAAACAAAAATAATCTCTCAAAAGCAACCTCAGAAAAGGAAATGTCACTTGTTGGCTTCAAACTAGCCGAACCGGTTTTTCTGGTTGCAGTTGGCTGAGGGTCGATTGTTGTGATTTTTTCAGCCAGCCCCTCTCAGGAACCAGACACTTGGCGCCTCTCCCCCAGCTCCCTACAATGGGGAACTAGGACTTTCTCGCAGCGCTTCCCTCCCAGGGGTTACTGCCATAGTCTGGTTTGCTGTGTTTGCAGGCACCTGCACCGGCCTAATTGCCTGGTTCCCTCGGAATTGAGCACAGGCCTGCCCCCGTTCCGTTGGGAAGCCCCAGACCCTCTGCCCAATCCTGGGTTTGCTGCCAAGCTGGGTGTGAAGCAGACCAGTCTGCCATGTCTACTGGATTCAGAGCCCCAGGCTGCACCTCTGAGTTCTCCTGGGCTGGCAACCACAGAGTCTTTGGTTGGGGCCCTTTGTCCTCCACACCCTCTCTGTAAACTCTATCAAACAAGTCTCTCCTGACCCCCCACCTTTCTTAGCCAGAAAGGGAGGGGGTTGAGGTTCTCAGCTCTTTTCCCAGGACCCCTCATCGCCACGGGCTTCCAGATAGTCTGAGGGGGGCAGCCTGGAAGCCGGGAGCCGATCTGAGGCCTGGGCGCCGACCTGGAATCTCTGTGTGCTCGTCATGGCACGCTGCGTGGTGTGTATCCCTTCTGCTCCTATGTTTGTCTGGGTCCCCTGGCCAACCTCTGGCAAAAAAAAACCTAGGGATGTAGCAGCACCATGCCTGCCGGGTGCTGGACCCAGAACTGTGTGCAGGCTGAAATCTCCTCTGCTCCCTTCTGGTTGGGTCTCCTGGCCGGTCCGGGCCCAAAAATCCTAGGGAGGGAGCTTTCCGGGCACTGAATGTTGGCCTAGGTGCCCTTAGGCACCTTCCCAGACACACTGAGTGTGGAGCGACTAGTTCCCCAAATTGCACGCAGGCTGAAATTTCTTCCACACCTCTTTGCCTGGGCCATTCAGCCTGCCCAGCAGAAAAATCCCAGGGAGGGAGCCGTCCAGGCGCTGAAGGCTGTCCCAGGAGCCTTTGGGCTCTGGCCACAGGGCGCCGGTTCCCTTACTCTGCACCGGCTGTTTCTCCCTGCTCCGTCCCAGAGACTACTGTACTGCTGCTGTCTCCCTACCGTCTGGTTCCTCCGTGACCGATGAGGTTTCTGGTCTCTTATTTTCATATATGCTTGGCAACTGCTGGCTTGCTGGCCTTACCTCCTCCGATCGGATAGGTTTCTGTCTCTTTTGTACTAGGAACTGGTATCTGCTCCGTCCTAGTCCACCGCCATCTTGAAACCCCATTTTTAATTTTTTCTTTGAGGTTGGTTTCTAGTTTTAAGCCATTGTGATCTGAAAAGATGCTTGATACAATTTCAATTTTCTTGAGTTTGTTGAAGCTTGTTTTGTGATCTACCATATAGTCTAACTTTGAAAATGTTCCATATGCATTTGAAAAGAATGTATATTTAGCTTCCTTTGGGTGAAAGGTTCTCTATATATCAGTTAAGTCCATTTGATCTAGAGTGCTGTTCAATGTCACAATATCCTTGTTGATTCTTTGCTTGGAAAAATCTATCCATTGTTGATAATGGGATGTTAAAATCCCCTACTGTAAGTGTGTTGCTGTTGATATATTTCTTGAAGTCCTCAAGATTTTTCTTATATATATTTTTTGCTCCTACGTTGTGTACATATATGTTTAAATGATTATATCTTCTTGGTAGATTGTTCCTTTAAGTATCATATAGTCTCTTTCTTTGTCTCTTTTTATGGCCTTTGTTTTGAAATCTATTTTGTCTCATATATATGTATTGCTGTCCCAGCTTATTTTTCAACTCTGCTTTCTTGGAATATTTTTCCCATCCCTTCAATATCAGTCTGTGCAGATCTTTTGTTCTGAGGTGGATCTCTTGGTGGCAGCATTTATGCATGTTATGTTTTCTTATCCATTCAGCTGCCCTATGTCTTTTGATAGGAGCATTTAATCCATTTCCATTTGTTTATTATTGATAGGTACTTATTCATTGCAATTATACCCCCTTTGTATCTGTGTTCCTCTCTCTCTCTCTCTTTCTTCATCCTTTTAACACAGTTTCTTTAGCTTGTCTTGCAGTAGTGGTTTGGTGGAGATGTGTTCTTTTAGCCTCTTATTTGGTCTGGGAAGATCCTTATTTTGTCTTCTATTTTAAATGAGAGTCTTGATGAGTATAGTAGTCTTGATTGCAGGTCTTCGCTTTTCATTACTTGGAATATTTCTTGCCATTGCCTTCTGGCTTGTAACGTTTCTGATGAGTAATCTGCTGATAGCCTTATTCAGACTCCCTTGTATATTACTAGCTGTTTCTCCCTTGCTGCCTTTAATATTCTCTCTTTGTCCTTAAATTTTCCTATTTTTATTATGATGTGTCTTGGAGGAGGCCTCTTTGAATTCATCTTGTTTGGGACCCTCTGTGCTTCCTAGAGTTGTGTAATTTTTTTTCTTTCATCAAGTTAGGTAAGTCTTCTGTCATTACTTTTTCAAACAGGTTTTCTATGTCTTACTCTTCTTCTCCTGGTATTCCTATGATATGGATATTTTTATGTTTCACGTTGTCCTCTAGCTTTCTTAAACCCTCTTCATTCTTTTTGAGTCTTTTCTTGTTTTGCTACTCTGTTTGGGAATTTTTTTCTACCTTGTCCTCTAGCTCACAGATTAGGTCCTCTACTTCATCTAGTCTGCTGTTAATTCCTTCTAGCATTTTATTCATTTCAGATATTGTGTTCTTCATTTCTTCCTGTTCCTTACTGATAGTTTCTATCTATTTTATCATGCTGGTTTGGTTTGCAGTAAGTTCCTTGTACCATCCCTGGAATTTTTTGTAGTTCTTACTGAGCTCATTGAGTTTCCTTATAACAATTATTTTGAACTCAATGTCTGATAGTTTACTTGCCTCTTTTCATTTAGCACTCTTTCTGGGAATTCTGCCTTTTCTTTTGATTGGGGGTTATTTCATTTGATTGGGGGTCTACTCATTTTAGGGGAGACACTTCTTGTTTATTTCTGCTTCTTAGATTGATCTGCTTTGACTCCCTGTCTTTGTGGCATGAACTTCTAATGTAAGAGACTTGTTGGATTCAGTGGTGCAGTATCTTTGATCTCCTGAAGTTGATCTCTTGAGATGCCCTTTATGCTTTTGAAAATATGCTTAACATCATCAATCATCAGGGAAATGTAAATTAAATCAAACATTACCCAATACCTGTTAGAATAGCTATTATCAAAAAGACAACAAACAACAAGTGTTGGAGAGGATGTGGAGAAAAGGGAACCCTAGTGCACTATTGGTGGGAATGCAGACTGGTGAAGCCACTATACAAAATAATATGGAGTTACCTAAAAAAATAAATAAATAAAACTACCATATAATTCAACTCTGGCTAGTTATCCTGAAGAAAATGAAATATTAACTACCTCTATGGTTTTCTGAACCAATATCACCCCAATAAATTCAATAAAAAAGATATATACACTTCCATGTTTATTGTAGCATTATTTATAATACTGAAGATATGAAAACAATGTAAATGTTCACTGACAGATGAATGAATAAAGAAATTGTGATATATATACACGATGGAATATTATTCAGCCATAAAAAGGATAAAACCTTACCATTGGCAACAATATGGTTGGACCTTGAGGGCATTATGCTAAGTGAAATTAGTCAGGGAAAGACAAACACAGTATGGTCTCTCTTATATGTGGAATCTAAAAACAGAAAAAAACCAACTAAACTTACAGCTACACAGAACAGATTGATAGTTGCCAGACATGGGAGTAAAGGGAGAAGGTGGGATAAATGGGTAAACTTAAAAAAATTTAAATAAATTGGACTTCTGCCAAGATGGAGGCATAGGTGGAGATGCCGTGCTTTCTCACACAACCAAGTTTAGAGACAATAAAGTATTAGCAACAGAAAACACAGCCAGAACACAGAAGATTGAACTTTTCAGAAGTCTGATAACAATGAATGCTTCAGCTGGACTGGCGCAAACAGAACAAAAATGGCTCAAGAAGATCTCAGAGCCCCAGAGCCCATAACTCTAAGCAATGAAGAAATAGCAAAACTTTCAGATGCAGAGTTCAAAACACTGGTGATCAGGATGCTCACAGAACTGGTTGATTTTCGTCACAAATTAGAGGAACATATGAAGGCTAAACTAATTGAAATGAAGGGAATTGCACAGGAAACCAATAGGGATGAAAAGGAAACTGGGACTCAAATCAAGGGAGTGAATTAGAAAGGAAGGAAAAAATGACCAAACAGGAAAATATAAAGAAACAAGAATTCAAAAAAAATGAGGAGAGGCTTAGGAACCTCCAGGATATCTTTAAATGCTCCAACATCTGAATTATAGGGGTATCAGAAGGGGGAAAGGAACAGCCACCAGTGGAAAACTTATTTGAACAAATAATTAAGGAGAATTTCCCCAATCTGGCAAAGGAAATAGACTTCCAGGAAATCCAGGAAGCTCAGAGAGTCCCAAAGAAGTTGGACCCAAGAAGGAACACACTAAGGCACATCATAATTACATTAGCCAAGATTAAAATGAAGGAGAGAATCCTAGAAGCAGCAAGAGATAAGGGGACAGTCACCTACAAAGGAGTTTCCATCAGACTGTCAACTGATTTCTCAAAAGAGACCTTCCAGGCAAGAAAGGGCTGGAAAGAGGTATTCCAAGTCATGAAATCCAAAGACCTACAATCAAGATTGCTCTATCCAGCAAAACTTTCATTTAGAATGGAAGGACAGATAAAGTGCTTCTTAGATAAGATCAAATTCAAGAAGTTCATCATCACCAAGCCCTTACTATATGAAATGTTAAAGGGACTTATCTAAGAAAAAGAAGATAAAAAAGATGAACAGTGAAAGGACAGCAAACTCACAGTTATTAACAACCACACCTAAAACAAAAGCAAACTAAGAGGACAGCAAGATCAGGAGCAGAACCATAGAAATGAAGATCTCATGGAGAGTTAGCAACAAGGGAGTGGGAGGAGAAGGGGGAGAAGGTATAGAGAATAAGTAGCATAGACAGTAGGTAGAAAATAGATGGAGGAGGGCAAGAATAATATGGGAAATATAGAATCCAAAGAACTTGAGACACATGGTCATAAACTAAAGGGGGTAATGGTGGGGGTGGGGGTGCAGGGTGGAGGAGAATGAAGGGAGGGAATAGAACAACTGCAATGGCATAATCAGTGAAATAAAAATTTAAAAAATTTAAATAAATTGATTAATTCATAATAATAAAAAGTCAGACTAGTAGTTATTCTTGGGGGAGTACAGATTTTGCGGGATGTTTGGAGGTGTAAAAATATTGAATTAAGATATTATTTACCTTAATTGCTGAGATTTTTGCTCCTCCCTTAAATTTTGTGACTAAAGTGAATGCCTCACTTTCCTAACCCTAGTCTCCCCTGATACCCTTCCCTTGTTTTTATATTGTTTATCAAGTAGCTTGGTTTTATTTGGAAAACCCCATTTCTTCACTGCAGAGAGATGCTGTTGGTGGCCCTCTTGAAGTCCTCAGATTCCTGCCTGCTGGTGTAAGATGACTCTCCCCTACCTTCTAGTGCTTTGCTGCTGTAGGCCTGTACCTGCAACATTCTTTGGAGGCCTCTTTCAGGATACTGGAAGTGCCTGAAGATTTACATTCCTTGAGTGACCCTCAGCCAATGTCTGACAGATGCAGAAGTATCAATACCCAGCTAGCTTGCCCCATGACCTATCAAACTGAACAGAAGTTGTTTTTTTTAATATTAAATTTTATTTAGTTACTTTTCAAGTACATTTTTTAATCTATTTCTCCCATCTCACCCCACCCCCCCGCCCGGTCTCCCCCCTCCCTCCCATTCCCCGCCCCCCCCTAGTCCTCATCTCTGTGTCTTTCATACTTGTTCCTCAAAATCCCTCCCCCTTTTTCCCCTTAAGTTCCCTTCCCTCTCCCCTCTGGTCGCTGCCCACTTGTTCTCTATTTCAGTGTCTTTGTTTTTATTCTGTTTGCTTGTTTATTTTATTCTTTAGCTTCCTGTCAAAGGTGAGATCATATGGTATTTGTCCTTCAATGCCTGGCCTATTTCACTCAGCATAATGCTTTCCAGTTCCATCCATGTTGTTGCAAAAGGTAGTAGCTCCTTCTTTCTCTCTGCTGCATAGAATTCCATGGTGTATATGTACCACAATTTTTTGATCCATTCATTTACTGACAGGCACCTAGGTTGTTTCCAACTCTTGGCTATTGTAAATTTTGCTGCTATGAACACTGTGGTGCATAGGTTCTTTGAAATTGATATTTTAGGATTCTTGGGGTATAATCCTAGCAGTGGAATTGCTGGGTCAAAAGGCAGGTCAATTTTTATTTTTCTGAGAAAATTCCATACTGTTTTCCATAATGGTTGTACCAGTCTGCAGTCCCACCAACAGTGAAGAGAAGTTTTTGCCTCCAACCTTTCTGTGGGATCAGCTGAGGCTGAGCATCACCTAAACTCACAGTCTGGCTTTGCTGTTTCCCCGCTCCCTTACCAGTTTCTCCTGGGAGCACCTTCTGCATGAGTCACTTCTGCTTGCAACCTCATCCCAGAGACTGGTTCTGGAAGAATCTTGTCACTCAATAAAATTTAGGTGCCCTTAGAATTCTTTTTTTAGGTTTTCCTTATGAAATTAGGGTTCCTTAGCAACTGGACTCATAACCATGGCAAGTCTTCAGTCATGGTTACCAAGGCAAACTGAAATTTTTGAAAAGAGACATCAACACTCATCACATAATGTGGTGGTTTGTTTTTTATCTCCCATTTTTACCTTTTCTATCCATGGCAGTTGTGTGTGGGCTATAGGGTGTTTTGATTCTCTTAAAATGGTTCCTTTCAATAAAACCAGCATGAAGTGGATCAGGCATGTGATCCAAGAGACCATTGCCTGGCTGCCCCTCGGGTTGCTTAGGAGGAAGCTCCATGTTCCCAGGTAGATGCCAGGGGGTAGAGTACCCAAATGTGGTTGGACTCTGGAATGAGCCCAAGATGTAAAACAAAACCCAGTGCCTCATGTCAGTCTACTCTGTCAGAATCTCCCCTAATGTGCCCAGGAAAGGGGTTGGGAGAGAGCAGGTGCAATTGTAGCACCTCAATATCTGAATCTTTACTCTGATTTCAGTATGAGATTTCAATGAGGGATGTTGCTCTTTCTTTAAGAATATATATATATATATATATATATATATATATATATATATATATATATATAATTTTACTGTGGAAAGGACCTATAAAAAGCAACTAGCTCTTTGAATAAGGCTTCATTCTCCTTGATGTTGACCATGGTTTTTTTTTTCCCCCGAACAGTTCTTCCTCGTTGGGGCTGACATTGAATGGTCTCCTGCTAGCTGAGGCTGCCTTAGCTTTTGGGGAGGCCTGTTAGGTGGGTAGGTGCCCTCTTGACATTTTGTCCTGCTGTCTGCTGGCTTCTCCAGAGAGCAGTGCAGAGGTCATGGTTGAAAGAATGGAGGCGCCTTGCTGGCTTTATTTTAAAAAGGTGACACACAATACACAGCCCTTTATTATTCTAAAAAACCTTTTCTTTTTCCTGTTCTGCTTTCTGTTTCCATGGAAATGGAGCTAGTCACTAGCAGTAAGGCAATGACTGCAATGGTTGCATATTGTTCTTTGTTCTCTTCTCCATGAAAGAAAAACACTTTGATCTCTATTTGTCCTCTTTGTCAGTGGGCAAGGTACTGTCCTTACAAAGCCCTCATTAGACACTGAATCACTGAAAGCCAAGCAGAGGGAAATGCACTCTCTTCTTCCCTATTGCCACCAATATCTGGAATAAATGCACCCATGGGAGAAGCTAGGGGTTTGGGCCAGAGTTGATCCAGTCACCCTAACATTCATGTTCAGTGTAGAGACTCATAAATGGAGGTGCTCCCTGGCTTGACATTGAGCCTTAGCTATTTTGCTCATTGTTCTCCTGGAGAAGAAATACCCAGGGTGGGCCCATATTGAGGTAGAGTAGATTTGTGCTGGTACAGTGAACACTGCTAGCACCCCACTCACAACAACTCCATTCCTTTAATGAATGCTATGTGTCTATTTCCTAGCATCTGTAGGCTTTGCTGTTAAAGACAGGCACCGGTGACCTTCAGAGGGTTGTCCCTGGGACATGAGAGTCATCACATCTGTAAAGAGTTGGAAAATGCAGCAAATTTGAGAAAGAAGAACAAAGTAGGAGGGATCACCATACTCACCATACCTGACATTAAACTATATGACAAGGCCACAATGATCAAAAGAGTCTGGTACTGGCATAAGAACAGACACAGATCAACAGGACAGAATAGAGAGCCCCAAAATAAAACCAAGTCTCTATGGCAAATTAATGTTTGACAAAGGGGGCAGAAGCATAAAATGGAGTAAAAATAGCCTCTTCAAAAAATAGTGTTGGGACATCTGACCAGCTACATGCAAAAAAATGGAACTCGAACAACAACTTATGCATACACAAAAATAACCTCAAGATGGATAAAGGACTTAAATATAAGTTTTAACACCATAAAAGTCCTCAAGAATCCCTGGCTGGTGCGGTTCAGTGAATTGAGCACCAGCCTGTGAAAAAAAGATTGCAAGTTTGATTCCCCATCAGGGCACATGCTCGGATTGCTGGCCAGGTCCCCAGTGGGGGAGGATGTGACAAGGAAATACACATTGATGTTTCTTTACTCTCTTTCTACCTCCCTTACCCTCTCTCTAAAAATAAATAAATAAAGCCTTCAAGAAAAAGTCCTAAGGGAGAACATAGGCAAGAAAATCTCAGAGGATGCTGGGAAGATGGCCACGGAGTAAGACGGAGCTGATGCTAGCTCCTGTACTCATGGGTGAAAATCCTGGCAGATCTATAGAGAAACAGCACAATAAACCATCGGTTACCCAGCATTTATGAAATTAAAAGACCAGAGATTGTGACTGACGCTGAAACACCAGACAGCCACAGAGTCAGCTACTGGAGCTGGGACACACGCGGCCCCTGTGCTGCCACCAGAGCAACAGGCCTGGGAGCCGGGGAGTCAGGTACGGGAGCCAGACACTCCAAGCCCCTGTGACGGTCCTGGGCAACAGAGGTGTCAGGAACCGGAGCTGGGACATTCTCGGCCCCTGTGCTGATGCCATAGCTACCTGCCTGGGCAACAGAAGAGTCAGTTGTAGGAGCTGGGACACCGGAGGCCCCTGTGACTCCACCATAGAGACGGGCTGGGGCACCGGGGAGCCAGGTATGGGAGCCGGGACACTCCAAACCCCTGTGACGGTCCTGGGAGGCAGAGGAGCCAGTTACAGGAGCCTGGATGTTCTCAGCCCCTGTGCCGCTGCCATAGCGACAGGACTGGATGCCAGGGAGTCAGGTACAAGGGCCGGGATGCTCCAAACCTCAGTGACGGTCCTGGGTGGCAGAGGAGCCAGCTACGGGAGCTGAGACACTTGCAGTCCCTGTGCCCCTGCCAGAGCAACGGGCCTGGGCAACAGAGTAGTTGACTACTAGAGCCAGGACACTCAGCAGTGGTAGGCGACCACCGCAGTGACCACTGCGAAGACCAGAGGCAAAGTAAGTGGAGACGAAGAACATCAAGAAACTTCAAGGAGTCTGCACCACTGAACATCACAAGGATCATACCACAGAAGTTTACACCATAAAACCAGGGTTTCAGAACAGATCAATTTTAGAAGCAGAGACTAACAAGAAGAGTCTCAAACAATGGGAAGACAAAGAACCAATCCCCAAATGAAAGAAAAAGCAGAAACTTCAGAAAAAATGTTAGATGAAGTAGAGGCTGATCAACTATCAGATATTGAATTCAAAGCACTGGTTATTACGAAGTTCAAAGAGCTCACAATGACCTATCAGAAACTACGGGGGAACTACAATGATATCTCTGCAAACTACATCAACATGAAAAAGGAAATAGAAAATATCAGCAAGGGACAAGAGAAAATGAAGAATACAATTTCCGAATTGAAGAACACAGTAGAAAGTTTCAAAAGCAGGATAGATGAGGCAGGGTATCGGATTAGCGAGTTCGAGGACAAAGTAGAAAACAACTCACAGAAAGAGCAAGAAAACAAAAAGAGGCTCAGAAAGAATGAAGAGGGATTAAGAGAAATGCAAGACAATATGAAACGTAATAATATCCAAATAATAGGAATACCAGAAGGAGAAGAAGAAGAACAAGAGATAGAAAACATATTTGAAAGATTAATGAGAGAAAATCTCCCTAATTTGATGAAAGAAAAAGTCTCACAAATTCAGGAATCACAGAGAGTCCCATCAAGAGGAACCCAAGGAGGCCCACTTCAAGATGCATCATCATCAAAATGGCAAAATTCCAAGACAAAGAGAGAATCTTAAAGGCAGCAAGGGAGAAAAAAAAGTAACATACAAGGGCATCCCAATAAGGTTAGCTACTGACTTCTCAATGGAAACACTCCAAGCAAGAAGAGAATGGCAAGAAATATTCCAAGTAATGGGAAACAGAGGCCTACAACCCAGGCTACTTTACCCAGCAAGGCTCTCAATCCAGATAAAAGGCCAAATAAAGAGCTTCCAAAACAAAAGATGTCTGAAAGAATAAGCCTCCACCAAACCAGCACTACAAGAAATAGTAAAAGGACTTCTTTAAGGAAAGGAAGGAAAAGAGGGAGACAGAGAGGAACACAGGTACAAAAATGGCAATGAATAAGTACCTATCAATAATAACCTTAAATGTAAATGGATTAAATGCTTCAATCAAAAGACACAGAATAGCTGAATGGGTAAGAAAGCATGACCCACATATATGCTGCCTACAAGAGACCCACTTCAGGACAAAAGACCATCACAGACTAAAAGTGAAAGGCTGGAAACAAATTTTCCAAGCAAATGGACAAGAAAAAAAAGTTGGGGTAGCAATTCTCATATCGGACAAAATAAACTTCAAAAAAAGGGCTATAAAGAGAGACCCAGAAGGCCACTTCATTATACTCAAGGGAAGAAAGTACCAAGAAGACATTAACAATGTAAATATACATGTACCGAACATAGGGGTACCCAAATATATTAAGAAAATCTTAGAGGACTTCAAGAAAGATATTCACAGCAACACAATTATAGTAGGGAATTTCAACAACCCACACTCAAAAATGGACAGATCTTCCAAATAAAATATCAACAAAGGTATTGCGGCATTAAACAACACCCTAGATGAAATGGACTTAACTGATATATATAGAGCCCTTCATCCAAAAGAAGCTAAATACACATTCTTTTCAAATGCACATGAAATATTTTCAAAGATAGACCACATGATAGGACACAAAATGAGCCTCAACAAATTGAAGAAAATTGATATCATACGAAGCATCTTCTCTGACCACAAGGGACTGAAATTGGCAACCAATCCCACAGGAAAAAACTCAAAATGCCCAAAATCATGGAGACTGAATGGTATGCTATTAAACAACAAATAGGTCAAGAATGAAGTTAGGGAAGATATCAAAACATTTCTGGAAACAAATGAAAACGATGTCACAAGAACCCAAAATTTATGGGAAAGAGCAAAAGCAGTCCTGAGAGGGAAGTTCACAGAAATACAGGCTTACCTAAGGAAGATAGAAACATTTCAAACAAGCAACCTAACCCTAAGCCTGCAAGAACTCAAGGAAGAACAACAAAGACAGTCCAGAGCAAGCAGAAGGAAGAAAATAACCAACATTAGAGCAGAATTAAATTACATAGAAACTAAAAGCACAATTCTAAGGATCAATGAATGCAGGAGTTGGTTATTTGAGAAGATAAACAAAATAGACAAGCCTTTAAGTAGGCTCATCAAGAAAAGAAGAGAGAGGACACAAATAAACATAATCAGAAATGAAAGAGGAGAGATTACCACTGATACCACAGAAATAGAAAGGATTGTAAGAAATTACTATGCAGAACTGTATGCCAAGAAATTTGAAAACCCAGGGGAAATGGACACATTTCTAGAAAAATACAATCTTCCAAAACTCAGTGAAAAAGAAGCAGAAAACCTGAATAGACCAATAACAGCAAAAGAAATTGAAGCAGTAATCAAAAAACTCCCATCACACAAAAGCCCTGGACCAGATGGTTTCACAGGAGAATTCTACAAAGCATTTAAGGAAGAGCTAACCCCTATTCTCCACGGACTATTAAAAAAAAATCCAGAAGGATGGAAAACTCCCAAATTCTTTTTATGAAGCCAGCATCATCCTCATTCCAAAACCAGATAGAGACACAACAAAGAAAGAAAACTTCAGGCCAATATTTCTGATGAACATAGACGCTAAAATCAACAAAATATTGTCAAATAGCTTCCAACAATATATTAAAATGATCATACACCATGACCAAGTGGGATTCATCCCAGGGATGCAAGGATGGTTCAATGTTCGCAAATCAGTAAATGTAATACATCACATAAACAATAGCAAAGACAAAAATCACATGATCATATCAATAGATGTGGAAAATCCTTTTGATAAGGTACAACACCCATTTATGATAAAAACACTCAGCAAAGTGGGAATAGAGGGAGCATTCCTCAATATAATAAAGGCCATATATGAGAGACCTACAGCCAATATCATACTCAATGGACAAAAACTAAAAGCTTTTCCACTAAGATCAGGAACAAGACAAGGATGTCCACTTTCACCACTTCTATTCAATATAGTATTGGAATTTTAGCCACAGCGAACAGGCAACAAAAGGAAATAAAAGACATCCAAACAAGAAAGGAGGAAGCAAAATTGTCACTGTTTGCAGATGACATGATAGTGTACATGGAAAATCCTATAGACTCTACCCAAAAACTGCTCAAACTAATAAATGAATTTGGCAAAACAGCGGGTTACAAAGACAATATCCAGAAATCAAAGGCATTTTAGCATACCAACAATGAATTAGCAGAAGCAGAAATCATGGAAAAAATAGCATTAGATATAGCAACAGGAAAAATAAAATACCTATAGGTAAACCTAACCAAGGAGGTAAAAGACCTGCATGTAGAAAACTACACAGCCCTGAAGAAAGAAATCAAGGAAGATACAAACAAATGGAAACATATACCGTGTTCATGAATTGGAAGAATTAACATCATCAGAATGTCCATACTATCCAAAGCAATAAACAGATTCAATGCAATACCTATTAAAGTACCAATGGCATATTTCACAGACATAGAACAAACACTTCAAAATTTTTTTTTGAATTTCATTTTATTTTAGGTTTTTATTTTAAATTTTTTATTGATTATACTGTTACAGTTGTTCTATTCCCCCCTTCACTACCCTCCACCCTACCCCCCATTCCCACCGTTATCCCCCCTTTAGTTTATGACCATGTGTCTCAATTCCTTTAGATTCTATATTTCCCATGCTATTCTTGCCCCCCATCTATTTTCTATCTACTGTCTATGCTACTTATTTTCTGTACCTTCTCCCCCTTCTCCTCCTCCCACTCCCCTGTTGCTAACCCTCCTTGAGATCTTCATTTCTATGTTTCCACTCCTGATCTAGCTGTCCTTTTAGTTTGCTTTTGTTTTAGGTGTGGTTGTTAATAAATGTGAGTTTGCTGTCCTTTCACTGTTCATGTTTCTTTAACTTCTTTTTCTTAGATAAGTCCCTTTAACATTTCTTTTTTTTCCACAAAATCTTGTTTTATTTTTAAAATATACATAGTTTCTTTTGGGGGGATTCATATATCTGTCCTTCTATGGTCGCTTATACAAGCAGTATATACAGTCCTATAGAGCTTATTTTTTCAATGCAATACTGTAAGCATTAACCTACAATTTGCTTGTTCCATATAAAAGACTTCACAGGTATATTTGAACACATTTACATGCAATTTTTATCCCATGTTTATTTTTTCTAAATGGAATTTCATTGGGAAATATGTGTAAAGTAAAATATATGAATCATAAAGGCACAGCTTAGTCAATTTTTACGAAATGAAGAACGAGTATATTTATCATACAAAACAAGGTACAAGCATTGAAAGAACTTCAAAGCTTCCTTGTTGCCAGGTCCCAGGCATGGGATTTTATGAAAAGAATGTTTTATTTTTTTTATCACCATGAATTGTTTTTACCGTTTTTTAACCTTTATATAAATAGAATCACAGGATATATACTTGTAGGGTTTGGTTTCTTTCACTCAAATTTTGTTTGTAGAATACATGCATTTATTTTATTTATTTATTTATTTTTTTAAAATTTTATTTAGTTACTTTTCAAGTACATTTTTTTTATCTATTTCTCCCATCCCACCCCACCCCCCCCGCCCGGTCTCCCCCCTCCCTCCCATCATCCCCCCCCAGTCCTCATCTCTGTGTCTTTCATACTTGTTCGTCAAAATCCATCCCCCCTTTTCCCCTTAAGTTCCCTTCCCTCTCCCCTCTGGTCGCTGCCCACTTGTTCTCTATTTCAGCGTCTTTGTTTTTGTTCTGTTTGCTTGTTTGTTTTATTCTTTAGCTTCCTGTCAAAGATGAGATCATATGGTATTTGTCCTTCAATGCCTGGCCTATTTCACTCAGCATAATGCTTTCCAGTTCCATCCATGTTGTTGCAAAAGGTAGTAGCTCCTTCTTTCTCTCTGCTGCATAGAATTCCATGGTGTATATGTACCACAATTTTTTGATCCATTCATTTACTGATGGACACCTACGTTGCTTCAACTCCTGGCTATTGTAAATGGTGCTGCTATGAACATTGTGGTGCATAGGTTCTTTGAAATTGATGTTTTAGGATTCTTGGGGTATAATCCTAGCAGTGGAATTGCTGGGTCAAAAGGCAGGTCAATTTTTATTTTTCTGAGAAAATTCCATACTGTTTTCCATAATGGTTGTACCAGTCTGCAATCCCACCAACAGTGAACTAAGGTCCCCTTTTCCCCAAACCCTCTCCAACATTTGTTGTTTGTTGCTTTGTCTATTATAGCCATCCTGACTGGTGTAAAGTGGTATCTCATTGTGGTTTTAATTTGCATCTCTCTGATAGCTAACGATATTGAGCATCTCTTCATGTGTCTCTGGATATTCTGTATGTCCTTTTTAGAGAAGTGTCTGTTCAAGTCCTTTTCCCATTTTTTAATTGGGTTAGATGTCTTCCTAGAGTGGAGTCGTGTAAGTTCTTTGTATATTTTGGAGATTAAACCTTTGTCTGAGGTATCATTGGCAAATATGTTTTCCCATACAGTTGGTTGTCTTTTTAATTTAATACTGTTTTCTTTAGCCATGCAGAAGCTTTTTATTTTGATGAGATCCCATTTGTTTATTCTTTCCTTTATATTCCTTGCTCTAGGGGACATATCCGTAAAAACGTTGCTGCGTGGAATATCTGAGATTTTCTTGCCAATGTTCTCCTCTAGGACTTTAATGTTGTCACGACTTACATTTAACTCTTTTATCCACCTTGAATTTATTTTGGTGTATGGTGTAAGTTGGTGCTCAAGTCTCATTTTTTTGCACGTAGCTGTCCAGTTCTCCCAACACCATTTGCTAAAGAGGCTATCTTTACTCCATTTTATGTTACTGCCCCCTTTGTCGAATATTAATTGACTGTAAAGGGTTGGGTTGATTTCTGGGCTCTCTGTTCTGTTCCATTGGTCTATGTGCCTGTTTTTATGCCAGTACCAGGCTGTTTTGATTACAGTGGCTTTGTAATACAGTTTGATATCAGGTATTGTGTTCCCTCCTACTTTGTTCTTCTTTCTCAAAAGAGCAGCTGCTATTCGGGCTCATTTATGATTCCATATAAATTTTCGAAGTGTTTGTTCTATGTCTGTGAAATACGCCATTGGTACTTTAATAGGTATTGCATTGAACCTGTATATTGCTTTGGGTAGTATGGACATTTTTATGATGTTAATTCTTCCAATCCATGGACAAGATATATGTTTCCATTTGTTTGTGTCTTCCCTGATTTCTTTCTTCAGTGATGTGTAGTTTTCTGCATACAGGTCTTTTACCTCTTTGGTTAGGTTTATTCCCAGATATTTTATTTTTCTTTTTGCTATATTGAATGGGATTTTTTCCTTGATTTCTGCTTCTGCTGATTCATTGTTTGTATACAAAAATGCCTTTGATTTCTGGATATTGACTTTGTATCCTGCTGTTTTGCCAAATTCATTATTAGTTCGAGCAGTTTTTGGGTAGAGTCTATAAGATTTTCCATGTACACTATCATGTCATCTGCAAACAGTGACAATTTTGTTTCCTCCTTTCCTATTTGGATGCCTTTTATTTCCTTTTCCTGCCTGATCGCTGTGGCCAAAACTTCTAATACTATATTGAATAGAAGTGGTGAAATTGGACATCCTTGTCTTGTTCCTGATCTTAGTGGAAAAGCTTTTAGTTTTTGTCCATTGAGTATGATATTGGCTGTAGGTCTCTCATAAATGGCCTTTATTATATTGAGGAATGTTCCCTCTATTCCCATTTTGCTGAGTGTTTTTATCATAAATGGGTGTTGTACCTTATCGAAAGCTTTTTCTGCGTCTATTGATATGATTATGTGGTTTTTGTCTTTGCTTTTGTTTATGTGATGAATTACATTTACTGTTTTGCGAATGTTGAACCATCCTTGCATCCCTGGGATGAATCCCACTTGGTCATGGTGTATAATCTTTTGGATATATTGTTGGATGCGATTTGCTAATATTTTCTTGAGGATTTTAGCATCTATGTTCATCAGTGATATTGGCCTGAAGTTTTCTTTCTTTGTTGTATCTCTATCTGGTTTTGGAATTAGGATGATGCTGGCTTCATAAAAGGAGTTAGGGAGTTTTCCATCATTTTGGATTTTTTGGAATAGTCTGTGAAGAATGGGGGTTAGCTCTTCCTTAAATGCTTTGTAGAATTCTCCTGTGAATCCATCTGGTCCAGGGCTTTTGTGTGATGGGAGTTTTTTGATTACTGCTTCAATTTCTTTTGCTGATATTGGTCTATTCAGGTGTTCTACTTCTTTTTCATTGAGTTTTGGGAGATTATATTTTTCTAGAAATGTGTCCATTTCCCCCTACGTTCTCAAATTTCTTGGCATACAGTTCTTCATAGTAATTTCTTACAATCCTCTCTATTTCTGTGGTATCAGTTGTAATCTCTCCTCTTTCATTTCTGATTGTGTTTATTTGTGTCTGTTCCCTTCTTTTCTTGATGAGCCTACTTAAAGGCTTGTCTATTTTGTTTATTTTTTCAAAGAACCAACTCCTGGATTCATTGATCTTTAGAATTGTACTTTTTAGTCTCTATGTCATTTAGTTCTGCTCTGATCTTAGTTATTTCCTTCCTTCTACTTGCTTTGGGCTGTTTTTGTTGTTGTTCCTCGAGTTCTTGCAGGTGTAGAGTAAGGTCATTTGTTTGAAATGTTTCTGTATTTTTTTAGGTAGGCCTGTATTGCTATAAACTTCCCTCTCAGGACTGCCTTGGCTGTATCCCATAAGTTTTGGGTTGTTGTGAGATCATTTTCATTTGTTTCCAGAAACTTTTTGATTTCTTCCCTAATTTCATTCTTGACCCATTCATTGTTTAATAGCATACCGTTCAGTCTCCATGATTTTGGGTTTTTTCCTTTGGGGTTGGTTTCCAGTTTCAGACCCTTATGGTCAGAGAAAATGCTTGGTATGATTTCAATATTCTTGAATTTGTTGAGGCTTGTTTTGTGCCCTATCATGTGGTCTATCTTTGAGAATGTTCCATGTGCATTTGAAAAGAATGTGTATTTAGCTTCTTTGGGGTGAAGAGCTGTGTATATATCAGTTAGGTCCATTTCATCAAGGGAGTTGTTTAATGCCGCAATGTCTTTGTTGATATTTTGTTTGGAAGATCTGTCCATTTTTGATAGTGGGGTGTTAAAATCCCCCACTATAATTGTGTTGCTGTCTATATCTTTCTTGAATTCCTCTAAGATTTTCCCTATATATTTTGGTGCTCCTATGTTGGGTACATATATATTTATGATGTTAATGTCTTCTTGGTGGATTCTTCCCTTGAGTATTATGAAGTGACCTTCTGGGTCACTCTTTATGGCTGTTTTTTTGAAGTCTATTTTGTCAGATATGAGAATTGCTACCCCAGCTTTTTTTTCTTGTCCATTTGCTTGGAAAATTTGTTTCCAGCCTTTCACTTTTATTCTGTGATGGTCTTTTGTCCTGAGGTGGGTCTCTTGTAGGCAGCATATGTGTGGGTCATACTTTCTTATCCATGACGCTATTCTGTGTGTTTTGATTGGAGTATTTAATCCATTTACATTTAAGGTTATTATTGATAGGTACTTATTCATTGCCATTTTTGTACCTGTGTTCCTCTCTGTCTGTCTCTTTTCCTTCCTTTCCTTAAAGCAGACCTTGTAGTATTTCTTGTAGAGCTGGCTTGGTGGCAGCAAATTTTTTTAGACTGCTTTTGTCTTGGAAGCTCTTTATTTGGCCTTCTATCTTGATTGAGAGCCTTGCTGGGTAAAGTAGCCTGGGTTGTAGGCCTCTGTTTCTCATTACTTGTAATATTTATTGCCAATCTCTTTTTGCTTGGAGTGTTTCCATTGAGAAGTCAGTGGCTAACCTTATTGGGATGCCCTTGTATGTTATTTCTTTTTTCTCCCTTGCAGCCTTTAAGATTCTCTCTTTGTCTTGGAAGTTTGCCATTTTAATGATGATGTGTCTTGAAGTGGGCCTCTTTGGGTTCCTCTTGAATGGGACTGTGTGTGATTCCTGGATTTGTGTGACTTTTTCTTTTGTCAAATTAGGGAAATTTTCTCTCATTACTCTTTCAAATATGTTTTCTATCCCTTGTTCTTCTTCTCCTTCTGGTATTCCTATTATTCAGATATTATTACGTTTCATATTGTCTTGCATTTCTCTTAATCTCTCTTCATTCTTTCTGAACCTCTTTTCCCTTTCCTGTTCTTTCTGTGAGATGCTTTCTACTTTGTCCTCCAATTCACTAATAAAAATATGGAACGCTTCACAAATTTCCGTGTCATCCTTGCGTAGGGGCCATGCTAATCTACTCTGTATCGTTCCAATTTTAGTATATGTGTTGCTGAAGCGAGCACCCTTTAACATTTCATATAATAAGGGCTTAGTGATGATGAACTCCTTGAATTTGATCTTATCTGAGAAGCACCTTATCTGTCCTTCCAATCTAAATAAAAGTTTTGCTGGATAGAGCAATCTTGGTTGTAGGTCTTTGGATTTCATGACTTGGAATACCTCTTTCCAGCCCCTTCTTGCCTGTAAGGTCGCTTTTGAGAAATCTGCTGACAGTCTGATGGGGACTCCTTTGTAGGTGACTGTCCCCTTAGCTCTTGCTGCTTCTAGAATTCTCTCCTTCATTTTAATCTTGGCTAATGTAATTATGATGTGCCGTGGTGTGTTCCTTCTTGGGTCCAACTTCTTTGGGACTCTCTGAGCTTCCTGGATTTCCTGGAAGTCTATTTCATTTGCCAGATTGGGGAAATTCTCCTTTATTATTTGTTCAAATAAGTTTTCCACTGGTGGCTATGCCTTTCCCCCTTCTGGTACCCCTATAATTTGGATGTTGGAGCGTTTCAAGATGTCCTGGAGGTTCCTAAGACTCTCCTCATTTTTTTGAATTCTTGCTTCTTGACTCTTTTCTGTTTGGCCATTATTTGCTTTCTTCTGGTCCACTCCATTGATTTGAGTCCCAGTTTCCTTTTCATTGCTATTGGTGTCCTGTGCAATTCAATTCATTTCAATTAGTTTTGCCTTCATATATTTGTCTAATTTGTCGGTATAATCAACCAGTTCTGTGAGGATCCTGATGACCAGTGTTTTAAACTGTGCATCTGAGAGTTTTGCTATTTCTTCATCGCTTAGATCTATGGGCTCCGGGGCTTTGAGATATTCTTGCGACATTTTTGGTGTGTTCTGGCCCTTTAAGTGTGAGAAGCGGTGCCTTGGACTCCCAGGTTGCTGTGTTGTGACGCTGCATGTGGGGGAGTGGTCAGAGTGGGGAAATGGCGACCCCCTCTGCTGTTTCTCACAGCTGGGTGAGAATTAGCGTCTTAGGTGGTTTACCTGGGCTGGGCCACTCAGAGTCGCTGGGTTATGACGCTGCATGTGGAGGTGGGGTCAGAGCAGGGAAATGGCGGTGCCCTCCACTGCCACTTGCCACGGGGACCTGCCGGCCCTGGTCCAACCGCTCACTCCCTCGCCTGTCCGCCGGCGCACAAATGTGTGACCACAGTCAACACGCAGCACCGCTCCCCCGCTGTCTCCCCCATGGTTGCTCGCCTGGTGGCTCACTCGGTCGCTCACTAGGTCCAACCCTGCGCCTGGATTCTGCGCATCTGGATTCTGCGCCTGAGTCCGGCTGACTGAGACCTGTGCAATCCCGCTTCACCAGCTGCTGGTTTCCCCCCTTACCGGTCAGGCTGAAGAATTTGTTGTTAACGGACTTCCGAAAAGTTCAATTTTCCGTGTTCTGGCTGTGTTTTCTGTTGCTAATATTTAGTTGTTCTAAACTTGGTTGTGTGAGAAGGCAGGGCACATCCACCTATGCCTCCATCTTGGCGGAAGTCCACACTTCAAAAATTTATATGGGATTATAAATGAGCCTGAATAGCAGCTGCTCTTTTGAGAAAGAAGAACAAAGTAGGAGGGATCACAATACGTGATATCAAACTGTATTACAAGGCCACTGTCATCAAAACAGCATGGTACTGGATAAAAACACGCACATACACGAATGGAACAGAACGGAGAGCCCAGAAATCTACCCAACTCTCTACAGTCAATTAATATTCGACAAAGGGGGCAGTAACATGAAATGGAGTAAAGGTAGCCTCTTCAACAAATGGTGTTGGGAGAACTGGACAGCTAAGTGCAAAAAAATGAAACTTGAGCACCAACTTACACCATACACCAAAATAAATTCAAGGTGGATAAAAGAGTTAAATATAAGCCGCGATACCATTAAAGTCCTAGAGGAGAACATTGGCAAGAAAATCTCAGATATTCCACGCAGCAACGTTTTTACGGATATGTCCCCTAGAGCAAGGAATATAAAGGAAAGAATAAACAAATGGGATTTCATCAAAATAAAAAGCTTCTGCATGGCTAAAGAAAACAGTATGAAATTAGCAGGGCAACCAACTGTATGGTAAAACATATTTGCCAATGATACCTCAGACAAAGGTTTAATATCTAAAATATACAAAGAACTTACATGACTCTAAGAAGACAACCAACCCAATTAAAAAATGGGAAAAGGACTTGAACAAACACTTCTCCAAGGAGGACACAGAGAATGTCCAGAGACACATGAAGAAATGCTCAATATCACTAGCTATCAGAGAGATGCATATTAAAAACACAATGAGATAACACTTTACACCAGTCAGGATGGCTATCATAAACAAAGCAACAAACAACAAATGTTGGAGAGGGTGTGGGGAAAAGGGGACCTTAGTTCACTGTTGGTGGGATTGCAGACTGGTACAACCATTATGGAAAACAGTATGGAATTTTCTCAGAAAAATAAAAATTGACCTGCCTTTTGACCCAGCAATTCCACTGCTAGGATTATACCCCAAGAATCCTAAAACATCAATTTCAAAGAACCTATGCACCACAATGTTCATAGCAGCACAATTTACAATAGCCAAGAGTTGGAAGCAACCTAGGTGCCCATTAGTAAACGAATGGATCCAAAAATTGTGGTACATATACACCATGGAATTCTATGCAGCAGAGAGAAAGAAGGAGCTACTACCCTTTGCAACAACATGGATGGAACTAGAAAGCATTATGCTGAGTGAAATAGGCCAGGTGTTGAAAGACAAATACCATATGATCTCACCTTTAAGAGGAAGCTAAACAATAAAACAAACAAGCAAGCAAAATAAAAACAAAGACACTGAAATAGAGAACAAGGGGACTGTGACCAGTCAGGAGAGGGAAGGGAATTTAAGGGGGAAAAATGGGAGGGATTTGGAGGAACAAATAGGAAGGACACAGGGACGAGAACTAAGGGGGGGTGGAAATGGGAGGGAGGTGGGGAGCACGGGGCAGGGTGGGCTGCGATGGGAGAAATAGACAAAAAACTTTACTTCAGAAATAACTAAATAAAATTTTTTTAAGAAGAAAAAAAAAGAAAATTGTTTTTTAATATTCCGTTTGTTATTGTAGTTTTCCATTACCATTTATCCCCCTGTACCACTGTCTCCCAGCAATCACCACATGGTTGTCCATGTCCATGAGTTCCTTTTCTTTTTGCTCAATCCCTCCAGTTCATAACCCCCCTGGAAAGTCTTTTTTATGATTTTTAAATTTTAATTGTATTCAAGTACATTTATCTGCATTTTACCCCATCCCAGTCCTCCCCTACCTCCCTGAAGATAGTCTTAATGATACTGTTTATAGACATTTTGTCTAAAACATTTTGGACTGGTTTTATTATTGTGTTTTTATGCCACAGAAATAAATATGTTTCCCTATAAGTTAAATTATTTTTATCAACTCTTATCTGATCTTTCACTTTTGAAAATTATCAGAAGTATCTTAAGCGCAGCTGGTTGAGTCTCCGTCATCTAGAGTGGTTTTTTGTTATTATTGTTGTTTTATTCTGATTCTTCTCCTGTTACAGAAAACAATTTAGCTTCTTTTGGGTGTTCAAAGTGGAAGTTTATTTTCACTCACGTGAATGAATCCAGGCGACTCAGCCTCCAAATTCTGGGGTCCAAACAGTGGAGAACAATTGTCTATATAGGGTGAGGGGTGGTGTGCCACTCTGACCGTTGCTTCTGGTGCAAAAGCAAGAAAGTGGAACTGCTGATAAAAGTTAATACAAATTTCTTTGTTCTTACTCCTCAGTTCCTTAGTTACTTGCTCTCCCTGATCCTGTTGACTCAGGGCAGGCTATTAGCCATTACACTCATCCTATTGGTTCAGTGGCTAGCTCCTCTCCTGGGTAGGCCATACATTCTGATGGCTCTGCATTCAGTACAAGCCAAAGTTCTTGTCTTCAGCAAGGAATGACTGCCTCAGAGCCCCATGGACAAGGTCTGTATCAGGTAGGAAGAATATGGAATTCTAGCTAAACTGACTTGGTAGAATTCATGCTAAAAATGAACAGTGCAGAGACAAATGCAGAAGACCAAAACTTGAGGCCTAGTTGAGATGTTCGGAGCAGCATGAGTAGAGTTTGGTCAAGGAGAGAATCTTTGTCACACAAAATGTTAGGAATTCAGCAAAGCAAGTTGGTCTGGGGAGATATTTTATTTGGGTTTAATGGGCTATAGTTACGAGTTTCTCAGTTACTTTTGTTAGATAATAAACAGATTCAGAATGAATAAGGTGAAATTTTACTCAAAAGGATTATTGCTGGTGGGGGAAAAGGGACTACTGCAATCGGAAGAATGTTCTGACCATAGGTCTGCAGCCCTCTCAAGGCCTACGCAAAAAGCGGTTTCCTTTATTGAGAAGAGTAAATAAGGCTAGGAAGAGCTGTGTGTGAAGAAAAGGGATGAAAGTGTGGCTGACACAGATTCCTAGTTGATCAGAGAATATTCTACCCAGAAGTCAGCCTACTCCTAGTGGAAGCTGTATGCTGGCTTGGGCTGAGGGTGCACCAATGTTTAGAAGTTAGGAGGAAGGAGAGAAGCTTAACCAAAATTTGGTTAACGAGCATTTGGTTCTGTTTGCTCAGTGGGGACACACAGTTCAGCTAATCATCTGTGAAACAAAGAATGGAAATTTGGAGGTAAACAAGGGGACATTCCTGAGTTCTATCTAAGTCATATGGGGTAAAGAGGTTTTTTTTTGTGGTAAAATGTTAATTTTTTTCTATTGCAAATTAAATTACAAAATTATCATTGTCTGAACAAGTGATTAAAAGTATTATTTATTTTTAGAATGATGGCCCCCAAAGCAACATGATTTCTTGTTTTCATATCCCTGTTTTGCAGCAACATAGGGTAAAATTTATCATTGTCACTTTTGAATGTAGTTATTTCTAGCTATCTGAGTATAAGAATGGCCTCTAGGAGTAATTTTATTACCTACAGTACTGACCAACCAGGTGTGACAGAAAAATGGAGGGTTACTCTTTAAGAGGCAGAGATGAATTCCTAATAAAAGCAATAAATAGGATTGTTGAAAATTCAATTAACGAAGAAGAGGGAGTTATAGGAACACAATGGGAAAATATGTAAATTCCTTGTACACTTGAAATGAAATATCAACATTCTTGAAGATTGCAATATAATTCCTGATACAACACAGAATAAGACAGTGAGGGCACACTGGATAATGAGTGTTGCCAAGTCGAAGAATATTAAAGAAGATTGAAGATTAAAGGTTCAACAACTGAACAAAAAATGAAATGCTTTTGTAGAAACTTGATAGTTTACTGCATTTGATGATTATCCTAAAATTTTACATACTATACGAGTCATGAAGCTGCAAGAAACAATTCTAAACTACCAATTGTAAAATATAAATTTGATCACTTGGGCTAGAAGGAAGACAATTATCTTTTCATTCTTTCTATTGAAATTTATATTGCAAAATTATCATTGTCTAAAGAAGCAATTAAAAAGGATCATGTATTCTTAGAATAATGGCCTTAAAGCATCACTACTTCTTGTTTTCACATCTCTTAGCAAAATGACTTTCCAGCTCCTCTATCATGAGGTGGAATCCATTCCACATCCCCTAAATCTTCACTGGCCTTGTGACTTTTTTTTTTTAACCAATTGAATGCAGTGGAAGTGACACTGTAACTTCTGCCTCACAGTTTCTGTTTCCACCCTATTGGGATGCTCCTATCATAAAGTAAGAAAGATTAGGACAGATGACAAGAAATCATGTGGAGAAAGAAGCTCAGCTGACAGGGAACATCAAGGCTCTAGACCTGTGAATGAGGTGATCTTGCACTTTTCATGCTTTTTAGCTGCCATCTAATTGCAACTGCATGAGTCAGCCCAGATAAGACTCAGAAAAACTTATCCGCTCAACACAGCATCATGAGAAATAACAAATCATTATTGTTTTAAAGCACTAAGTTTTAGAGCTGTTTGTTAGTAATAGATAATTGATACAAGTATGAAGCAAAAAAAGAAAAAAGAAAGCAAATAATATGGCAGTATGCCAAGTCATTAATTAATAAAAGTTATTTTTTGATTTTATGATATTGTGGTACTTACCGGCTTTTTAAATTTTGTAATTTACTGTGACTTCTTTCTCCTTCTAAATAAATATTCACTTTCTAATCTAATTTTATATTTGTAATTTTGTATTATTTTTGTTAAAGAGAAACTCCAAATGATTTTAGGCCTTAAACCTCACAAAGCCTGGAGCTAATAGGAAGTCCTCTCTTCATCACTCGTTACCTCCCTTTCTAAAGGCCTGCCCTGTCACATTTCAAACTTCCATCCACTTTCTACCCCAGCTTTTTTGAGTCCACCTCCTTCCTGAACAAAACTTCTTGTTGTGGTTATGTGACCACCAGGGAACAAAAAGCCCTAAACAGTATCAAATTATAGGTTTCTGGCTACCTATAGAGTCACTAATGTGAAGTCTAGAATGGGGTAGAAGGGCAGGAAAGCCCATCAAAGAAATGTCCTATTTTTAGTATGTGTCAAGAGGAAGCTGGATACCAGGTAGATAAGTAAGTACACACTGGACAGCAGAGGACAACAGTTCCCTCCTACTCAGTGTACCAAACTTAATGCCTTGCCTATATCCCTAAAGCCTTTTCTGTGGAGCCAGCCTCCAGACATGGGAAAGAGGCTTCATGTTCCAGGTCTTAGAACCTGGGAAATACCCCCCTTCCCAGCTTGGAAGCCTGAATTTGGATGGTACTCTGTTTTTCCCCTTAGGCTGTAGAGATACAGCCAAACACAGGTCAGAGCCTTTGTCAGGAGGTTTCCTTGTTGAGAAAGAATGTGGTTAGATAGTAAGGGAAAATTTACAAGAAACCATGCTAGCAAGTTGGCCATTCTTTGCAGTATAGCATAGAGGTTAGAACACAGACTCTGATGCTAGACTGACTAGGTTTAAGTCCCAGCTATTGTTTGACCTTGGGAAAGTCATTTAAGTGTTATGTGCTTTAGATTATTCTTCTATAAAACAATATATGAATAGCACCTATCTTCTGGTTAAAACACCCCAAACTTAGTGATATAAAATAACCACTATTTTATTATGCTCACAAATTTTGTGGGCCAGGAATTCAAACAGGACATAGTAGAGACAGTATATCTCTGTTCCATAATGTCTGCTTTCTCAGCTGGGAATATGTGAAAAGCTGGGGTGACTTGAGGGGTGGGGGGCTGCAATCACCCAGAAGCTTCTTCACTCACATCTGATCCTGGGCTGAAGAATGGGATTGTTGACCAGAGAACTTCCATGTAGCCTCTCCATGTGGCTAAAACTTCTCATAGCCTGGCAACTGGGTTCCAAAAAGGAGCACCTGGACATGTCTTATGAGAATCAAGCAGAAGCTACATGGCCTTTCATGACTTACCAAGTCAAGTGGTATCACTTCTGCTATCTCTATTAATTGAAATAGCTGAAGTCCAGCCAGATCCAAGGGAAGGGGAAGGACTATATTGCTTGAGGAGAGGACTGTCAAAAATTTAGGTTATCCAGTTTTAAAGTCATCATTCTATCTCATAGGTTGGTTGTGAAAATTGAATGACCTATTATATACAAAACACTTAGAACAGAGCCTAGCTCATTGTCAATGTCATTATGCAAAAGGCTTTATTATTATTTATAGGACAGAGTTCTTTGGGGAAAGGTTTTTGTCAGAGAAAAAGACAGAGTTTTGGACAATGTTCAAAGAATGACCCCAGGTGGGCATCTGCAAAGTGGGAGGCTGGAAACACCTCAAGGGTGGTCTGGTCCAGCTTAGAAAGAACTTGTCTCCTGGGCTGTAGCTTCAGGGCCTCCTGTCATCTGCCTTTCCCGGGGCCTGTAGAACCCAGATACATTTGGAGCCATCAGAAACAACTCAACACAGTAGGTCCCTCACTCTCTTGTGGAGGTGGTGTTTCTGCCAAAGTCTGCCCCTGGGGGGTGACCCAAAGATGTGCCTAAAGCCTCATGAATATAGGCTTCCCTATGAGGGGGGGATGCTTTACTCTAACAGTAATCAAAGCCCTAAAAGTTTCTGCCAACACCAAATCCCATTCCATGGGAAACAGTTCTGTATGTGTTCCCACATTTTTGGGAGAACAAAACTCCAGCTTTACTTGCAAGCCTCTTTCAGCAGCCTTCTGATCTGCAGCAGGGACAAGAGCAGATATTTAACTCCTCCTCACAAAACAACACCCTAAGATCTTACTACTCTAAGTGTGGTCCATGGACCAGAAGCATCAGCATTCATCACCTAAGAGCTGGGAAAAATGCACAATCAGAGGCCCCACCCCAGAACCTGTGTTTCATAAGATCTCAAGGTGATTCTTACACATGTTAGAGTTTGAGAAGGACAGGCTTAAATTACCAATGGACACTTACTTCCCCTATTCAAGCCAATTACTGACATTCCATGCCCTATTACTATCACTATTGTTACTTACTTAAAAGAAGATGTGCCCTGGCTGGTGTGGCTCAGTGGATTGTGTTTTCACTTTTTTTATGGTGTCCTTTAAGCACAAAAGTTTTTAATATTCATGAAGTTTAATTTATCTATTTTTCTCTTTTCACTTGTGCTTTAGATTCCATGTATAAGAAGATATTTGGGGGAAGATCCTAGATTGTTAAGGAGTAAGTAAAAGCTACACTAAACTCCTCCCAGGACCAATCTGGAATTAGAACAAAATTGTAGAGAAATCATTTTGAATAACCAACTGAACACTAGCTGGAGAGAAACACTATAACCATGGAAAGACAGAAGAAAACACTGTACCACAATGTGACTAGTAGTGCAGAGGAGATGGGAGACCACTGGCTGGGCTCCCATGGGCAGCAGCTGAAGTCCTGGAGGGATATTTCAGTGACTGGGGTGATCCCCTGAGAAGTGTGGGGTCTAAACCTCAAGCTAGGCTCCTCAGCCTATAGCACCAGAGCCAAGAAAGGAACCCAGATAACATCTAGCTGTGAAAAGCAGCAGGGGTTCTGTCCATCAGGAAGAGACAGCTGGAAATGCAGAGACCCTCTTAAAGGGCCAAAGCACAAAATTTTGTTTGCAACCTCTTTCCCTGGGTGCCAGCAAAAGGAGGGCAGAGTGGACTACAGATGCTTGAGGAGAGTCTAGATTTGGTGGCTTTGGGGAGAGAACTGAAGAAATAGCTTCCAGGATCCCTGTTCAGAGTAATTTCCTGTACTGCAGAGGCCCTCTCTCTTGGGTAGAGCACTCTTCTCTAATGGCATCAGCCTTAGGGGAAGCAATAGCTCAGCCCACAAGAATTACTCTGCCCTGCGCTGTGGTGCTTAAGTCTGACTGCTGAGTAAAGATTGATTAGATCAACACCTAGTTAGTTTGACTGATTAGTTTAACATCTAAGGAAGAAAATAAAAAGAAGCAGCCAAAATGGGAAGGCAAAGAAAGAGACCTCAAATGAAAGAACAAGATAATTTTCCATAAGAGCTAGATGAAATGGAGGTAAGCAATTTATCAGATGGAGAGTTTAGAGTAATGATTACAGGGATATTCAATAGCATGAGAAAAAACATAGAAACCATAAAAAGGATCAGTCAGATAAAGAATACAATATATAAGATAAATAATATACTGGGCCATGGCTGGTGTGGCTCAGTGGATTGAGTACCGGCCTGTGAACCAAAGGATCATAGGTTCCCCCTCCCTAGTCAGGGCACATGCCTGGCTTGTGGGCCAGGTCCCCAGTTGGGGGCATGTGAAAGGCAACCACACATGATGTTTCTCTCTGTCTCTTTCTCCCTTCTTTCCCCAATAAGTAAATAAATAAGGAGTAAACAGCAGGTTCAATGAAGCGGAGGATCAAATCAATGTCTTGGAAGACAAGGTAGGAAACAGGAATCTGGAAGAGCAGGAAAAGGAAAAAGAATTTTAAAAAATTAACCCACCTTAAGAAATATCTTGAGCATGAAGAGTGACAACATCTATGTCATAAGAATACCAGAAGAAGAGAATGAGCAAGGGATTGAAAACATATTTGAAGAAGTAATGACTGAAACCTTCTTTAATCTGGTGGAGGAAAATGTCTCAAAAGTCCAGGAAGCTCAGAGAATCCCAAAATATTTGGACCCAAAGAGGCCTTCTCAGAGAAATATCATACTTAAATGACAAAGCTTAAAAATAATGAGAGAATCCTAACACCTGCAAGAGAAAAGCGGGTAGTTACCTACAAGAGAGCACCATTAAACTGTCATCTGATTACTAATCAGAAACACTTCAGGCCACAAGGGTGCCAAATATTCAAGGTGATGAAAGCCAAAGACCTACAACTAAGGCTACTTTACCCAGCAAGGCCATTATCTAAAACTGAAAGAGGAATACAAGCAAAAGTTAAAAGAGTCTGTTAACATCAAACCACTACTGCAACAAATGTTAAAGGGCTCAGAGGAGGAGGAGGAAGAAGGAGAAGGAGAAGGAGAAGGAGAAGGAGAAGGAGAAGGAGAAGGAGAAGGAGAAGGAGAAGGAGAAGGAGAAGGAGGAGAAGGAGAAGGAGAAGGAGAAGGAGAAGGAGAAGGAGAAGGAGAAGGAGAAGGAGAAGGAGAAGGAGAAGAAGAAGAAGAAGAATGAGAGGAGAGGGAGGGGGAACAGGGGGAGGAGAAAGAGGAGGAGGGGGAAGAGGAAGAGGGAGAGGAGGAAGGAAAAAAACAGAAGAGGCAGTCTAATGACTATATATCCTGATTTGTCTTACATGCCAGCAAAAATATTGTGAATAGTAGCCATTTTAATCCTCAAAATGTCCCCGTTTTCAGGATAAACTGCTATTTATGATTACTTCCCCCCAAAATGGCACTACATATGTAACTATCAATAATCACCTTAAATGTAAATGTCTTAAATGTCCAAACAAAAGACAGAGGGCAGCTGAATGATTAAGAAAACAATACCCATATATATGCTCCCTCCAAGACACCCATCACAGAACAAAAGATACACACAGACTAAAAGTAAAAGGTTGGAAAAAGATATTTCATGCAAATGGAAAAGAAAAATAGGCTGGGGTAGCTGTACTTATAACTGACAAAATAGACTTTAAACCAAGGCTATAGTAAGAGACAAAGAAGGACATGATATAATGATAAAGGGAACCATCCAACAAGAGGATATAATTTAGTAGACATTTACACACCCAACATAGGAACTGTTAAATATGTAAAGAGTTCTTGATAGACATAGAAAGAGATATCAAGAGAAATGCAGTGATTATTGAAGATTTTAACTCCCCATTGACTTCAATGGATAGATCTTCCAGGCAGAAAATCAACAAGGAGACAGCGACCTAAAATGACACACTAGATCCAATAGATTTAATTGATATCTTAGGGCATTTCATCCTAAAGCAGCAGAATATATATGCTTTTCAAGAACATATGAAATGTTTTCTGGGATAGGCCACATGCGAGGACACAAAACAAGTCTCAGTAAATTTAAGAAGATTGAAATCATATCAAGCATCTTTTCTGACCACACATTATGAAACTAGAAAACAATCACAAGAAGAACACTGAAAAACATGCAAAGACATGGAAGCTAATCACATGCTATTAAACAATGAATGGGCCAACAATGAGATTAAAGAAGACATCAAAAGATACCTTGAAACAAATGAAAATGAAGACACAACAACCCCAAATCTGTGGGACACTGGGAAAGCAATTCTACGAGAAAAATTCATAGCATTACAGGACTATCTCAAAAAAAAAAAAGAAAGAAAGGAAAAAGCTCAAATATACAATTTAACTCCACATTTAAAGGAACTTGAAAAAAAACAAACAAAGCCCAAAGTGAGTAGAAGGAAGGAAATAATTAAGATCAGACCAATAATAAATAAAATTGGGTCTAAAAAAATACAAAAGATCAATCAACCCAAGAGCTGGCTCTTTTGAAAGGATAAACAAGATTGACAAATTTTTAACCAAACTCATCAAGACAAAAAGAGAAAGGACCCAAATGAATAAAATCATAAATGAAAGAGGAGAAATAACAACTGACACCAAAAAAATACAAAGGATTGTAAGAAAATATTATGAACAATTACATGCCAACAAACTGGATAACCTGGATGAAATGGGTAAATTTCTAGAGACATAAAATCTTCACAAAATAAATCAGAAAGAATGATAGAATCTGAAGAGACAGATTACACCTAATGAAATTAAAGCAGTAAGCAAGAATCTCCCAATAAACAAAAGCCCTGAACCTGATGGCTTCAAGTGAACTTTACCAAACATTCTAAGAACTAACACCTCTCCTCAAACTATTTCTTAAATTCAAGAGGAAATGATCCTAAACTCATTTTATGGGCATGCATTACCCTCATTCTAAAACCAGATAAAAACACTACAAAGAAAGAAAATTACAGATCAATATTTCTAATGAATATAGATGCTAAAATCCTCAACAAATATTAGCAAACTGAATACAAGAATGTGTACTAGACTGCTCTGCCTAGTTTTAGGAATTGTATCTCTACCCCTTGTGGCTAAGGGCAAGAGACAACCTTTGAATACAAGGCGCAGGAGACAAAGTCTGTCTCTGGTAGCAAACGCTGCCTCAGTTCCTCTCCCTGCCCCCAAAGCTTGGTCGGAAGTCAATGACAGGTAAGACCCCTCATAGCGGGGCGGGGGGAGCAACCTAAGTCAGACTCGATCACTAGGGAGGCCTTCATGGAAGGACTCAGGGGGCTGCAACAAAGGAATGAACTCTCGCCCCTGGCTTTGACAAAGCCTGAGTCCCCATGTTCTCTGGGAGAAGTGCTTCCTGGCTCTAATCCTCCTAAGCCTGAATACCTGTTGGGGAGAGGTGCAGCTCCTTGCCTTGCTATAGCATGTTTTGGGGGAAAATCTGGCATCACAAAGACTTGCTGATAAACCTGTGAAATCTGCTCTGCTAAGAGTGCTTTCATTCATATGATAAGGGTCTGAGAGGAAATGAGTATGTCTCCCAAAGTCTCTGCAACTCTCTTCCTGACAGACACTGACTCAGATCTCTTTGAAATATTATCTACTGTTTGATCCTTGTTGCCCTGTATTCCTGTGTATTACAACCCAATAAAAAGCTATGGAGAAAGAGGCTTGGGGCCTTTTTCTCCTCGGGGAAACTGGCCGCTGCTGGCCTTTGTCTCCCCTGAGAAACTGGCCACAGCCCACTCTTCCATCCCAAACAGATCTCATCATCTCTCGGCCACTTATTTAATTATTCTTGCGTGTCTGTGGCACTGGGGGGACTCTTGAAAGAAGTTGCCCCCACAAGAATGCATCAAAAGATCATACACCATGATCAAGTAGGATTTATTCTGGGAATGCAAAAATGGTACAACATTTATAAATCAATAGATGTGATTCACCACATACACAAAATGAAGACTAAAAACCGCATAACCAGAGGAGGCTGGAAGATGGCAGCGGAGTAGAATGGAGAGAATTCCATTTCCCCCTACACATAAAAGAAAATCCTGGCCAATCTACAGAGGAACAGTGCAAACAGCCAACAGTTCCCCAGCATGTATGAAAATAAGAGACCAGAAATTGGACACTGAAAAACCAGATGGTAAGGAGACGGATGCAGGTCAGTAGGGTCTCAGGGACCAGAGCAAAGACAAGAGCAGCAGCGGCCTCAGCCAGCACCCAGCAGCCTCGGCCGGAGACCAGCTCCCGGTGTGTCTGTCATGGGCTCTTTGGGAGCCCTGGCACCCGGCGGGTCTATGGTAGACTCTTTGGGAGTCTGGGGCCTGCTTCAGGGTCCTTGGGAGAGAGCCAGGTCATCAGCTCCTTCCCTCCCTGTCTAAGAAAGGTTGGGCAACACTGGGGAAAGACCTTTCTGCTTGAATTTATAGAGAGGGTAATAAGGACAAAGGGCTGCATTCAACCATGGACTCTGTGGTCACCAGCCTGGGAGAATTGAGAGGTGCATTGTCGGGCTCTGACTCCAATAGTCACCGGCCTAGCTGGGGGATTAGACTGTGCTGAGAGGCAGGCTTTCTTAAGGAGAAATTTTTTGGAAAGTAAATTGAAGGATTTTCCTGTGACAGCCACTTGGCCTGCTCCCCACCCACTCTGGCAGCAATCCAGAGGATGGGCAGAAGCCCTTGAGTTCCCCCACAGAACTGGGAAGGTCCATGCCAGATCTGGCAAGATCCAGGCAGCCTGGCTGGCGCACGTGCACCTGCACCTCAGCCCACAGCAAGGACCCCAGGGGAAAATGCACTGAAAAGAACCTAGATCGCCTTCCAAGGCTCTGGGGAGAGGCACCAGGCTAGCTCTTGGGAGAGCGCTCCCAGAAGGACCACACGAATAGCCCCACAGCCTGCTGTAGGCAGAAAAACCAGTTTGTCCAGTTTGAAAACAAGAGATGTGTTTTCTTTTTTTGTTTGTTTGTTTTTTAAAGCAATCTTGTATTTTTAAATTTTATTGTTTTATCTTTCAGTACTTTTCTCCTCTTCTTTCTTCTTTCCTATTTTATTCCTTCTTTCTTTCTTTCTTTCCAAACTTATTGGTTTTCCCTCCCTTCTGCCTTTTGTTTGTTTCTTTCTTTCACCCACAAGTGACACAAACAACTTGGAACTGTGAAAAGACTGCAGTTGGAACCAAAGAGGGGGCATCCCAACAGTAGAGACAGAGAGAAAAATTTCACTTTGCTATAGCAGAGAAGCCACAATTTCTGCATATTTGCATTATTATTTTTTTCATTATTCTCACTTCTTTTATATTTCAACAGCATCCTTGTATTCCTCCTCTTTCTGTATAGGCCTTTTAGCCTTGGCTGGTTATATTGCATCATTTGACAGGAATCCCCTGTTCTCTCCTCCACAGTATATTGCTAATTTTCTATACTTCACACCACTTGTTTTCATTTAGCACACTACCCAAAGTTCTATACCCCCTATTCATGTTATCCAGATCACATGGAGTCTGTCATATGATTGTAGCTCTAATAGGATTGTAAATAATAGCTGTTCTATACAACTGTAAATACTTCACAACACATCTCCCAGAACTTAGCCCACTTTACAGGTTCCTGAATTCTATTACTGTAGTGATTAACTCTATTTGCTCACACACTACACCTATTTGCTATCCTTTAGTCTCACCTTACCTCAAAATATGACTGCCTGCAACCTCACTGCTTTCTAGATCCAACTCACAAGGCTTCCCTCCCCAAAAAGAGCCTTATCTTTTGTCCATACGTTCTTAAAAGTGGCAAGTTGGGTTGAAGAATACGATTCACACTATATATAGCTTAAAGATCTTCTATCCCTTCTCTACCAGCTGTGACTGTAAATATCATACAATACTCTACCGCTGTCATAAACCATTTTGCCTCCCCCTCTAACTGACCACACACACACAAAAAGAAGTAAGTGGAAGCAGAGAACAGCAGGATACCTGAAGAAGACTGCACGACTGAATTTCACAGGCATTCTACCACAGAAGTTCACACCATAAGCCCAGGGAGTCAGAACACATCAATTTAAGAAGCTGAGGCTAACAAAAAGAGTCTCACAATCAATGGGAAGACAAAGAAACAACCCCAAAATGAAAGGATAGGAGGAAGCCTCACAAAGAATGTTAGATGAAATAGAGGCAAGTCAACTAGCAGATATTGAATTCAAAGCACTGATTATCAGGAATTTCAAAGAGCTCACCATGAGCTATCAGAAACTACAGGGGAACTACAATGAACTCACCACAAACTATATCAACATGAAAAAGAAAATAGAAACTATCAGCAAAGGCCAAGAGGAAATGAAGAATACAATTTCTGAACTGAAGAACACAGTAGAAGGAATCAAAAGCAGGATCGATGAAGCAAAAGATTTAATCAGTGAGTTGGAGGACAAAGTAGAATAAACTCCCAGAAAGAGAAAGAAAAAAAAAATAGGCTCAGAAAGCATGAAGAGGGATTGAGAGAAATGTAAGGAAATATGAAATGTAATAGTATTTGAATAATACGGATACCAGAAGGTGAAGAAGAAGAACAAAGAATAGAAAATCTATTGGAAAAGGTAATGATGGAAAATTTCCCTAATTTTATGAGAGAAAAAGCCACACAAATCCAGGAATCACAGAGAGTCTCAATCAAGAAGAACCCAAAGAGGCCCACTTCAAGGCACATCATCATCAAAATGGCAAAATTCCAAGGTAAAGAGAGAATCTTCAAGGCAGCAAGGGGGAAAAAAGAAGTAACAAACAAGGGAACCCCAATAAGGTTAGCTGCTGACTTCTCAATGGAAACACTCCAAGCCAGAATAGAATGGCAAGAAATATTCCAAGTAATGAGAACCAGAGGCCTGCAACCAAGGCTACTTTACCCAGCAAGGCTCTCAATCAAGATAGAAGGCCAAATAAAGGGCTTCCAAGACAAAAGAAGTCTAAAAGAATAGGCCTCCACCAAACCAGCTCTACAAGAAATACTAAAAGGATTTCTTTAAGGAAAGAAAGGAAAAGAGGGAGACAGAGAAGGACACAGCTACAAAAATGGCAATGAATAAGTACCTATCAATAATAACATTAAATGTAAATGGATAAATGCTCCAATTAAAAGGCACAGAATAGCTGAATGCACAAGAAAGCATGACCCACACATACGCTGCCTACAAGAGACTCACCTGAGGACAAAAGACCATCACAGACTAAAAGTGAAAGGCTGGAAACAAGTTTTCCAAGCAAATGAACAAGAATAAAAAGCTTGGGTAGCAATTCTCATATCGGACAAAATAGACTTCAAAAAAAGGGCCATAAAGAGAGACCCAGAAGGTCACTTCATAATACTGGAGGGAAGAATCCACCAAGAAGACATTAACATGATAAATATCTATGCACCCTACATAGGAGCACCCGAATATATAAAGAAAATCTTAGAGGATTTCAAGAGAGATATTCACAGCAACACAATTATAGTAGGGGATTTTAACACCCCACTATCAAATGGACAGATCTTCCAAACAAAATATCAACGAAGATATTGTGGCATTGAACAATGCCGTAGATGAAATGGACCTATCTGATATATATAGAGCCCTTCATCCCAAAGAAGATAAATGCACATTCTTTTCAAGTGCACATGGAACATTTTCAAAGATAGACCACAAGATAGGACACAAAACGAGCCTCAACAAAGTCAAGAAAACTGAAAAAATACCAAGCATTTTCTCCGACCACAAGTGACTGAAACTGGGAACCAGCCCCAAAGGAAAAAACTCAAAACACGCAATCATGGAGATTGAATGGCATGCTGCTAAACAATGAATGGGTGAAGAATTATATTAGGGAAGTAATCAAGCAGTGTCTGGAGACAAATGAAAATGAACTCACAACGACCCAAAATTTATGAGACACAGCAAAGTCAGTCCTGAGAGGGAAGTTCATAGCAATACAGGCTTACCTAAAAAAGACAGAAAAATTACAAATGAACAACCTCACCCTATGCCTACAAGAACTCAAAGAACAACAACAAAGATAACCCAGAGCAAGTAGAAGGAAGGAAATAACCAAGATCAGAGAAGAATTAAATAACATAGAGACTAGAAAGCACAATTCTAAGTATCAATGAATAGAGGTTTTGTTTTTTTTGGAAAGATAAACAAAATGGACAAGCCTTTAAGTAGGCTCATCAAGAAAAGAAGGGAGAGGACCCAAATAAACACAATCAGAAATGAAAGAGGAGAGATTACAACTGACACCACAGAAATAGAAGGGATTGTAAGAAAATACTATGAAGAACAGTATGCCAAGAAATTTGAAAAAATAGGGGAAATGGACAAATTTCTAGAGAAATATAATCTTCCAAAACTCAATAAAAAAGAAGCAGAAAGCCTGCATAGACCAATAACAGCAGATGAAATTGAAGCAACAATCACAAATTTCCCATTACACAAAAGTCCCGGACCAGATGGTTTCGCAGGAGAATTCTACAAAGCATTTAAAGAAGAGCTAACCCCTATACTTCACAGACTATTCCAAAAAAACCAAAAAAGATTGAAAACTCCCAAACTCTTTATATGAAGCCAGCATCATCTTAATTCCAAAACCAGATAGAGACACAACAAAGAAAGAGAACTTCAGGCCAATAATGCTGATGAACATAGACACTAAAATCCTAACAATATATTGGCAAATCCAACAAAACATTAAAAAGATCATACACCATGACCAAGGGGGATTCAGCCCAGGGATGCAAGGATGGTTCAATATTCGCAAATCAGTAAATGTAATACATCACATAAACAAAAGCAAAGACAAAAATCACATGATCATATCAATAGATGCAGAAAAACCTTTTAATAGGGTACAACACCCATTTTTGATAAAAACACTCAGCAAAGTGGGGATAGAGGGAGCATTCCTCAATATAATAAAGGCCACATACAAGAGACCTACAGCCAACATCATACTCAATGGGCAAAAACTAAAAGCTTTTCCACTAAGATCAGGAACAAGAGAAGGTTGTCCACTTTCACCACTTCTATTCAATAGAAGTGGAAGTTTTAGTCACAGTGATGAGACAAGAAAAGGAAATAAAAGGTATCCAAATCAGAAAGGAGGAAACAAAACTGTCATTGTTTGCAGATGACATGATAGTATACATGGAAAATTCTATAAACTCTACCCCAAAACTGCTTGACCTAATAAATGAATTTGGCAAACAGCAGGATACAAAGTCAATATCCAGAAATCAAAGGCAGTTTTGTATACCAACAGTGAATCAGCAGAAGCAGGAGTCAAGGAAAAAATCCCATTCGATATAGCAACAAGAAAAATACAATACCTAGAAATAAACCCAACCAAGGAGGCAAAAGACCTGTATGCAGAAAACTACAGAACAGTGAAGAAAGAAATCAAGGAAGACACAACCTAATGAAAACATATACCGTGTTCATGGATTGGAGGAATTAACATCACCAAAATGTCTATACTACCCAAAGCAATATACAGATTCAATGCAATATCTATTAAAGTACCAATGCCATATTTCACAGACATAGAACAAACACTTCAAAAATTTATAGGGAACCATAAATGACCCCGAATAGCAGCTGCAATTTTGAGAAAGAAAAACGAAGTTAAAGGGTTCACAGTACCTGATACCAAACTGTATTACAAGGCCACTGTAATCAAAACAGCCTGGTACTGGCCTAAAAACAGGTACATAGACCAGTGGAATAGAACAGAGAGCCCAGAAATAAACCCAAGTCTCTACAGTCAATTAGTATTCAACAAAGGGGGCAGCAACATAAAATGGAACAAAAATAGCTTCTTCAACAAATGGTGTTGGGAGAACTGGACAGCTATGTGCAAAAAAAAAATGAAACTAGAGCACCAACTTACACCATACACCAAAATAAAGTCAAGGTGGATAAAAGACTTAAATACAAGCCATGACACCATTAAAGTCCTAGAGGAGAACATTGGCAGGAAAATCTCAGATATTTCATGCAAGCAATATTTTTGCTGATATATCCCCTAGAGCAAGGCACATAAAAGAAAAAATAAACAAATGGGATCTCATAAAAATAAAAAGCTTCTTGGTGGCTAAAGAAAACAGTATGAAGATAAAAAGAGAGCCAACTTTATGGGAAAACTTATTTGCCAATGATACCTCAGACAAAGGTTTAATCTCCAAAATATACAAAGAACTCACATGACTACACTCTAAGCAACCCAATTAAAAAATGGGCAAAGGGTTTGAACAGACACTTCTCCAAGGATGACATACAGAGGATCCAGAGACACATGAAAAGAGTTCAATATTGCTAGCTATCAGAGATGCAAATTAAACCCACAATGAGTTACCACTTTACACCAGTCAGAATGACCATCAGAAACAAAATAACAAACAACAAATGTTGGAGAGGTTGTGGGGAAAAGGGGACCCTAGTTCACTGTTGGTGAGATTGCAGACTGATACAACCATTATGGAAAACAGTATGGAATTTTCTAAGTAAACTAAAAGTGAATATGTCTTTAGACCCAGCAATTCCACTGTTAAAGGTACATCCTAAGAACCCTGAAACACCAATTCAAAAGAACCTATGCACCCCAATGTTCATAGCAGCACAATTTACAATAGCCAAGAGTTGGAAGCAACCTAGGTGGCCAGAAGTAAATGAATGGATCCAAAAACTATGGTACATTTACAGGATGGAATTATATGAAGCAGAAAGAACGAAGGTTCTCCTACCCTTTGCAACAACATGGATGAAACTGGAAAGCATTATGCTGAGTGAAATAAGCCAGGGGATGAAAGAAAAATACCATATAATCTCACCTTTAACAGGAACCTAAACAAGAACACAAGCAAGCAAGCAAAATATAACCAAAGACACTGAAATACAGAATAGGCTGACAGGGACCAGAGGGGATATGGGAGAGAATTTCAGGGGAAAAGGGGAAGGATTCACAGGAACAAGTATAAAGGACATATGGTCAAGAAATAAGGGGGGTGGAAATGGGAGGGAGGTGGGGAGCACTGGGGGTCTTGCTGGGATAGGAGTAAAAGACTGAAAACTGTACTTGAACAATAATTAATAAAGAAATGCTTAAAAATCCCCAAAAGGCTGTAGGGTTGATGGTGGGAGGTAGGGATGGCTGGGACGAGGGGTGTGATAGGGGGAAATTGGAGACAATTGTACTTGAACAACAATAAAAAAAGGTAAAGGGGAAAAAAGAAACAACAATACTCGACAAGGCAAAAACCACAAATATTCCTTTTAAGATCAGGAAAAAGAAAAGGATGTCTGCTTTCACCTCTTTTATTCAACATACTGCTGGAAGTCTTAGCTATAGCAATTAGACAAGAAGAAGAAATAAAAAGCATCCAATTTGAAAAGGGAGAAGTAAAACTGTCTTGATTTACAGATGACTTGCTACTGTCCATAGAGTACCCCATAGATTCCATGAAGAAACTACTAGAACTGATAAATGAATTCAGCAAAGTAGCACTATACGAAATTAATATTCAGAAATCAGTTACATTTTTATATGCCAATAATGAACTAACAGAAAGGGAAATAAAGAAAGAAGTCCCATTCACAATTGCTTCAAAATAAGTAAAATACCTAGGAATAAACGTATCCAAGGATGTAAAAGACCTGCACTCAGAAAAGTATAAGACACTGAAGAAAGAAATTGAAGATACAAATAAATGTGGGCACATACTATGCTCACAGATAGGAAGAATTAACATCTTCATAATGTCCCTAGTACCCAAAGCAATTTATAGATTCAATGTTATTCCTACCAAGATGCCAATGACATATTTCACAGAACTAGGGCAAATATTTCAAAAATTATATGGAATCACAACAGGACCTGCCTAGCAACAGCGATCCTGAGAAGGAAGAACAAAGTTGGAGGAATCATACTACCTAATATAAAACTATACTACAAGGCCATACCAGTCAAAACAGCCTGGTACTGGCATAAAAACAGACACACAGATCAATACAACAAAATAGAGAGACCAGAAATAATCCCACACCTTCATAGTCAATTAATATTTGACAGATGAAGCAAGCACATACAATGGGATAAAAATTGTTTATTTAATAAATGGTGTTGGGAAACTTGGGCATATATGTGCAGAAAAATAAAACTATACCACCTTCTTACACCACATGCAAGGATAAATTCAAAGTTGATTAAAGACTTAAGTGTTAGACACAAACCTGTAAAAATCCTAGAAGAAAACATAAGCAGCAAAATCTCAAATATTGCTCATAGAAATTTTTATCAGATATATCTCCCAAGACAAGGGAAACAAATGGGACTTGATCAAACTAAAGATTTTTGCATAGCAAAGGAAATCATAAAAAAATAAAAAGACAACCCACAGATGGGAGAATGTATTCACCATATTCATCTGATAATGGATTAATATCCAGAATTTATAAACTATTCACAAAACTCAACACCAAAAATAAAAAACAACCAAATTAAAAATTACACAAAGGATCCAAATAAACACTTATTCAAGGAAAATATACAGATGGACAATAGACATATGAAAAGATGCTCAATGTCACTAATCATCACAGAAATGCAAATAAAAACCACAATAAGATGCCATCTCGCTCTGGCTGGTGTAGCTCAGTGGATTGAGCGTGGGCCTGTGAACCAAAGGATTGAGGTTCGATTCCTAGTAAGGGCACATGCCTGGGTTGCAGGCCAGTTCCCAGCAGAAGACGCACAAGAGGCAACCATACACTGATATTTCTCTCCCTCTTTCCTTCCCTTCCCGTGTAAAGATAAATAAATAAAATCTTTTTTTTTTAAAAAAAGGATGCCATCTCACACATGTCAGAATGGCTACCAATAAATCAACAAACAACAAGTTCTGGTGAAGATGTGGAGAAAGGAGAACCCTTTTTGCACTGTTGGGAATATGGATTGGTGTAGCCACTGTGAAAAGTAGTGTGGAGATACATCAAAAATTTAAAAAGGGATTTGCCTTTCAACCCAATAACCCCACTTCTGGGAATATATGTGAAGAAACCCAAAACACTAATTTGAAAAAAACACAAACATAAGCACCCCTATGTTTATTGCAGTGTTACTTACAATCACCAAGATACTAAATGCCCATCAATAGATGAGTGAATAAAACAACTATGGGGCATTTACACAATGGAATTCTACTTGGCTGTAAAAAAAGAAAGAAAATTTTATCCTTTGCAACAGTATGGATGGACCTGAAGAACATTGTATGAAGTGAAATAAGCCAGTCAGAGAAAGACAAATGCCATATGACTTCACTCATATGTGGAATCTAATGAAAAAACTTAAGTAACGAGAAAAATGGGGACAGACTCATAGATGGAGAGCAGAATAACAGCTGGGGGTGGAGAGGTTAAGGATGGCAGGAATTGAGCAAAAAAGAAAAAGAGCTCGTGGACATAGACAGCAGTGTGGTGATTGCTGGGGGGAGGGAGGTATAAGGAGGCTAAATGGTAATGGGAAAATATATAATAAAGATAAAAATTTAAAAAAGAAAATATTGTCTCACCCAAGTTAATGAAACTTTACCTCCTTTTCTTCTGAGTTTTGTTGTTTAAGCTATTACACTGAGATCTATGATTTCAGTTCATTGTTATATATGGTGTGAGGTAGAAATCCAACTTCATTGTTTTGCATGTTAGTATCCATTTGCCCCAGTGCCACTTGTTGAAATGATATTTTTCCCAACTGAATTGTCTTGGCACCCTTGTTGACAAAGTAAATTTTAAATAAACACCAAATATGATAAAACATAGTATTAAAAATAATAGAAAAACACATGTAGATTTATGGCTCATGATAATGGCAAGACACATCTTTTTAATGGGTCTATTCACATGATTGTGGTCTTGTCTATATTATTTTCCAAGTGTGGGCACTGCATCCTTAGAGCTTCACAGAGCAACAAGATGGCTTTTTGGGCAGGATCTGCTGTCGCTGATGCCAAACTCTGTATTCAATCCCCTTCTCTGCAAAATGGGGATAAAAACAATACCTTATACTGTTATTGTATAGGTGGATTAAGGTGATGAAGTAACATGCCTTGGAAAGTAGTATATCTTAGATGCCCCATAAATTTTATTTTCATTCCTATACTCTGAGTCCCTGTCCTGGTGACTCCATTCACATGGAATGTCACCTCTCTTCGCTCACCCTCCACCCACGCAGGCCCTCCAACCTTGAATGCCTCAAGGACTGCCTCTAGGAAATTATTTCAGGGAGATTTGTCTATTTGTCATGTAGAGGTTGTACGACTCAAGAGACCAAGGTGGAATGAAAGGTAATAGTATATTCACACCTATATCATGCCTCAGAGATGCAGGGCTTATAGGGTGATGATGATAGACCTACTTTGTACCCCTGCAGATAAGTGCAAATGAAGGTGCATTTTTAGGGTTTGATTTAGTTTCTGTAAGTCTTTGTTCCTATGCCAACCTTCCTGGCTGTTTCCCTGTCTTTCCTCACTTAACCTCTTTACTGTGGAGCAGCTAGAGGGTTTAGTAATATCCCTGACATGTCTAACATGTGTCTCTCTTCAATTTACCACCAGGTTCCAGCTCTCTGCATCTAGTAACTCTTTGCCTTAGTTGCTGAGGAAATTGTGCTGCCAGCTGGACAATGCTCTGAGTTCATCAAAGGGCTTGCTTCAGAAGCTCAGGGTCCTGCTTTTCGGCATATTTGCATGAGAAGAGGCTGGTGAGATTTGTGAGGTGGTTTGAGCAGGAATAGCTGGTAACATTGTGGAGAGCATACTTAATATCCATGGTTTGCAAAATTCAGTGGCCATTGGTTATAACTTCCATTTTAATATAAATGTCTTCAGAAAGAGCTATTTTTGTAGTCATCCACCCCATCTCTTTTGGCAAGGTGATTCAAAGGGGGCGAAATGCCCATTTGTGTATATGTGGCATGTATGTATGTTAGTAAATGCTTTCTTCATTGATTTGTGATTGTGTATGGCTTTGTTTTAGAGATAAGGAAGTTTTGGTGAACATTTTTTAAAGATTTTATTTATATATCTTTAGAGGGGAAGGGAAGGAGAGAGGGAGAGAAATATCAATGTATGATTGCCTCTTGTGCATCCCTGCTGGGAACTGGCCTGCAACCCAGGCATGTGCCCTAACTGGGAATTGAACCATGGTCATTTGGTTCGCAGGCCCGTGCTCAATTCACTGAGCTACACCAGCCAGGGCTGGTGAACATTTTTAATCAATCATAGATTTTTCCTCAGCCAGCAGCAACCATCAGTCTGTTCTGAAGTAGGCTTTTCCAGTTATATTTCTCAACAAGGCTCCTCTCCTCACAAGTATACCAGCTGGGGGTGACACAGCATGGTTCTGCATAGCTTATGCTGCAAGAAAGGGCATTGGGAGATTAAATTAAACAAGAAATCTTTCTTTGTCTTTTTAATTTTTTCCATTAGAGTATGTCTACATTTTTACTCAACAATCAAGTTACTTATACCACCACTTTCTATAGGAAATAATTAATTGAAATATACCGCAGTTAAGAACTTTTGGAAAAAGATATTCAAGCACATTTAGGCTGATTTGAATGGAAATCTGAGTAGCAATGGAAACCTCAAAAAGATAGCCATAAAAATTGCAACTATTTAAAAACATGAAGTAGCTTACTTACAAAAATAATTTTCTTCCAGAATTAAGATGACCTATAAAAATGAATTCATGGTCTTTGCTACTTGCTTAACCTAAATTGTTAGTCTTTAAGGAAAATTGAGCAAGAAATCCTTTGTAAGGCTGAATGATTCATGGTGCAGATTGAGGGTTCTGAGAAGTGCAGGTTCTGAGTATGTATCTCTGGAACTATTTTTGATACATGTTGTGTAAGGAATCAGAGTTTCCTGAGCATCTGCATGATGGGAAAGTCATAGTGATCTTTCTGGTCATAGTCTTCAGTAGAAGAAAGTACTAATCCATTGGAATCATATGTGTAGTAACCTAACAAACATTTATTGAGACCTGCTACATGCCAGATGCTGTTAATGACATTGGATGTTTAGGAATGAATACAATTGGTAATGCTTCTGCCCTTAATATTATAGTTAACATTGTCATAGTGTTTATGACATTCCAAATACTTTTATAAATGACTTATACATATTATTTTACCTAACCTTCATCATAAACCCATGTGAAAAGTGATATTATTATCTCCATTTCACAGATGAGGAAACTGGGACATGGAGAGATGAAATAACCTTCCCCAAATGTCACAGAGCTAGAGTTGGGCTGGTACTCAACCCAATCTGGCTTCTGAGGCTGGGCTCCCAATTGCTGGCCCGTACTATCTCTCAGGGAGCTTATTCTTGAGAAGAAGGGAAAGAGACCATAATCACATAAACAGGTAAAAAGTACAAATACATGGGAGTGCTCTGAAGAAAATAGAAGATGAAAGCATTCTTTAGAACAAGCAAGCAGAATAAAAACAAAGACACTGAAATAGAGAACAAGGGGACAGTGACCAGAGGGGAGAGGGAACGGAAATTAAGGGGAAAAGGGGGGAGGGATTTGGAGGAACAAGTATGAAGGACACAAGGACAAGAACTAATGGGAGGGAGGTAGGGAGCACGGGGTGGGGGGGGCTGGGATGGGAGAAATAGACAGAAAACTGTACTTGAAAAATAAGTAAATAAAAATTTAAAAAAAGAATAGCAACCAAGATGTTCCAACCAATAGCAATCACTTAAGACAAAACTTTTTTGGTATATTTGGGAATGAAAAGAACTGGATTAGTTAGCAAGGGCTGCCATAACAAAGTGTCAAAATCAGAAATATATTGTCTCACAGTTCCAGAGGCTAGAAGTCTGAGTGTTGACAGGATTGGTTCCTTGTGAGGGCTGTGAGGAAAAATCTGTTCCATGCTTCTCCCCTAGCTTCTGGTAGATTTCTGGCAGTCTTTGGTATTCCTTGGCTTATAGAAACATCACCGCAATTTCTGGCTTCATCTTTACATAGCATTCTCCTTGTGTGTCTCCAATTTTCCCCCCTTTTCATAAAAACATGAGTCATGTTGGATTCGGGGTTCAACATACTCCAGTATGATGTCGTTTTAACTAATTACATATGCAGCAACACTATTTCTAAATAAGGCCACATTATAAGGTACTGGGGGTTAGGACTTCAACATTAATTTGGGGACACACAATTCAATCTATAATAGGAACCCAAAGAAAGCAAAGGTGATGGTATCTCAGAGGCAGTTATTTTAAATCTTACCATTGGTAGGATACTCCTAAGGCAAATGAGCTGGAAGTGTTATCTTTGAACAGAAGTGACACAGCTAGATGAATCAGTGAACAAATTAGCTTTGTCTTTGAAGTTGACGTGATGGATTTATCAGGGATCTGTACTTGGAATGCTGTTCCAGGTGGCCCGTAAATATGCTGGTTCAACTACATTTTCTTCCTTAGTTTTCTCTGTGAGCAATAGTCACCATTCATTAGAGCAATGACCAGAGTGCAAGAGGTAGTCTGAGGGGTACTTCCTTACTCAGGGATCAAATGCTCACCTTGGCACTTGTGAGCTCCTGGTCACTGGATTAAGCAAATGAAAGGAAAGAAAGCAGTCCTAACCTAAAAGTTTGGGGATAAGATTGTGGTTGGAATGCTCGTATGTTCCACAGAAACAGTGCCTTACATTGTCAGGAACTCACTGTAAATCCAATAGCACTATAAGCACACCTATTAACCAAACTATGGCACCAAAGGAAATATAGTAAGTCTGAGCCTTAACAGGAATTAAAGGCAGTGAGTATGAAGTTTCTCTCATGTTTCTGAGTATGGAGATGAATCCAGGCATTAAAGATATTTGCCTGGAATTTGTGGCAATATGGATAGACTTAGAGGGTATTGTGCCAAGTAAAGTAAGTCAGAGAAAGACAAATATTGCTTGATTTTACTTATATGTGAAATATAAAAAATAAAACAAATGAACAATCAAAACAAAACAGATTCATAGATACAGAGAATAAACTGGTGGTCTCCATAGGGGAGGAAGGTTAAGGGGACAGGTGAAAGAGGTGAAGGGGAATAAGAGGTACACACTTCCAGTTATAAAATTAATATCATGGGGATGTAATGTACAACACAGGTAATATAGCCAATAATATTGTGATAACTTTTAATATTACAATTGTAATATTGTAATAAGTTCATGGTGACCTATAGTAACTAGATTTATTGTGGTGATAATTTTGTAATGTATAAAATATTAAAACAATATATTGCACACCTGAAACTAATATAATATTGTATGTCAAGTACAACTGAATAAAGAAATATTAGCCTGGAACACATTTTTAAAGTATATTTTATTGATTATGCTATTATGGTTTTCCCAATTTTTTCCCCTTTATCCCCCCTCTGCCCTGCACCCTGCAACCCTCCAGCATCCCCCCTCAGTTCATGTCCATGAGTTGTACACATAAGTTCTTTGAATTCTCTGTTTCCTATACCATTTTTGACCTGTCCCCAATCTATTTTATGCCTATCAGTTGTGCTTCTTCTCCCCCATACCATTTCACCCTATTCCTCCCCTCCCCATCCCCACTAAAAACCCTCCATGTAATGTCCATTTGTCTGATTTTGTTCTCGTTCTAGTTGTTTGCTTAGTTTTTGTTTTCATTGTTTTTCTTTTTTGTTAGGTTCAGTTGTTGATAGTTGTGATTTTGTTGCCATCTTATTGTTCATAGTTTTTGTTCTTCTTCAATTTTGTAGATAAGTCCCTTTAACATTTCATATAATAAAGGCTTGGCAATGATGAACTCCTTTAACTTGACCTTATCTGGGAAGCACTTTATCTGCCCTTCCATTCTAAATGATAGCTTTGTTAGATAGATTAATCTTGGATGGAGGTCCTGGCCTTTCGTGACTTCAAGTACTTCTTTCCAGCCCCTTCTTGCCTGTAAGGTTTCTTTTGAGAAATCAGCTGATAGCCTTCTGGGTACTGCTTTGTAGGTAACTGTCTCCATTTCTCTTGCTGCTTTTAAGATTCTCTCTTGACCTTTAATCTTGGGTAATTTAATGATGATTTGCCTTGGTGTGTTCCTCTTTGGGTCCAACTTCTTTGGGATTCCTGGACTTCCTGAAAGTCTATTTTCTTCTCCAGATTGGGGAAGTTTTCCTTCATTACTTGTTGAAATAAGTTTTAAATTTCTTGCTCTTCTCCTTCTGGCACCCCTATAATTCAGAGATTGTAATGTTTCAAGTTGTCTCAGAAGTTCCTCAGCTGGCCTTCATTTTTTTTTTTTTTGAATTCTTGTTTCTCCATTCTGTTCCAGTTGGATGATTATTTCTTCTTTTTATTCCAAATTGTCGATTTGAGTCCTGGTTTTCTTCCTGTCACTGGAGGTTCCCTGAATATTTTTGCTTTATTTCACTTTTGGTACCCTTTATTTGTTCTTTCATTTTTCAACCAAGCTCAATCAGTTCTGTGAGCATTTTGATTATCAGGGCTTTAAACTCTCCATCAGATAGGTTGGGTATCTCTTCATTGCTTAGCTCTCTTTCTGGAGTTTTGCTCTGTTCTTTCATTTTGGCCCTTTTTCTTTGTCTCTGCACACGTGTTAAATTGTAAGGGGGCAGAGCCCTAGGAATTCACCAGGGTAGGGCAACCCCCTTGCTGTGCTGCAGTGCTGCCTGTTGGAGAGGCGCTGTAGAGGGAACAATGCAGTCCACCTGCTTGGCTCTAGCCAACTTTCCAAGAACTCTCATGTGAGACTGGGAGTGTCTCCCACCATGGCAACCCCCACCATAGTCCACAGTCAGCTCCGAGTCTCAGTTTCCCATTCAGCCAGCCATGCCTACACTATCTGCCTCCTTGCCATAGGTTTTCTCCAATCGCCTGTCTGACCAGTCTGATTGGTCTAGTTGACTGTTTCTTTAATTCCTTGGTTGTTGGAGTTTCGTGCAGTTTGATTTACTGGAACTTCTGGTTGTTTATTGATTTTAGATTGGTTGTTCTCTTCCTTTTGGTTGTGTAAGGAAGTGAATGGTTTCTACTATACCTTCATCTTTGGCCTGGAATATCTTAACACCTTCCCTGCAGCCCCTAGTCCCCCTTCCCTTTTTTTTCAGCCCAGAGCATGTGTTCCCAGTGGCCTTGCCCTTCTCTTAAGAATACTCCTTAAATAAAAATTTTTCTTCACCCAAATTAAATCTTCCAATCTCTCAAGAAGAGCACTACCTCAAACAGGCATTAGGATTAATAAAGTTGGATGAATCCATTCCAATGCAGTAATTCTCAACTTTGGCTGCACATTGGAGTCATCTGGGGAGTTTTAAAGATACCGATGCCTGTGTTTCATTCAAAGAAATTTTGATTTAATTTCTGTGGAATGTAGCTTGGGCCTCAGGATTTGTAAAGCTCCCTTATGATTCTAAACCAGCAGTCAGAGTTTAAACCACTGCCCTAATGTGAGAGCCTTAAATGAAGGTTATTATTAATGCCAATGAATCTGAACAGGATGAAATATTAAACTGTGTAACAAAGTGCATTTTGGGGAATCTTATGTGAATAAGTTGGTGCGGCCTGCGGGGACACTTATTGTTGGAGCAGTACTCTATCCCTACATTGCATGGCTTTCATTCTGCCTGTATTTCTGAACCTGATAATTTCTTGAACCAGCCTTTAGTGATTCCAGGCCTCTGGAGGTTTTGACGGAAAGTGTGAGTATGTATGTTTAGGGAACAGGTTTCTTTGGGTGATTTGTTCAACAGCCAGATGTTTACATTAGAGGCTTTTTGAATAGTCTCAGTAAACAGTGAAGAATAATCAGCTAGTGTACTTTGTGAATAAACAAGAGTGAAAACCCCCACTTCAAATCAGTCTATCAAATTGTAGATGTCCAGCTGATGTAAAGAATGAAGAATTATATCCTCTACAAATGGAATTTAAATTGGATTGGAGCTGGAACCTGTTAACAACCACTAGGAAACTAAGAATGAAGGCTAGTGATGGCAGGTGTAGGAGCAGGAGAAATAGGGGCTATGTTATCCTGTATTTTAACTAGCATCTTCTTCCATACTGTGAAGAAGAATTACCTGGGACATTAATTAAATTTGAAGCTGATGTCAAACTGGGATGCATTCCAAGGGCTAATGAGACCTAGGATTAACATACAAGAGCTGACAAAGAAGGGAAACAAGGCTTTTCTGAAGAAAGACATCCTTTCTCAGCTGGAACCAGTGTAACAATTGAACACAGGTCCCTACCAAGAAGACAAATGAAAAAGGAACCAGGAGATGGTACTGGACGAAGTTTGAAATACATGTCTGCTTTTAGAGTTTTTTCTTTTGAATAACTGTGTTTGTTTTTATTTTATTTAATTCATTTTTCTCCCAAAAGTTACTTTTGATGGACTACAACATAATAAGATAGTGGTTTCTTTCCATCCTCCACACCTTTAAATCCCCTTTACCTCGCTCTATTGTTCCATAGCACTGACCACAGTCTAAAAACCATATCATTTATTTACTCTATGTTTTTGTTTATAGTCTGTCTCCCTCAACTAGAACATAGGCCCCATGAGAGAAGAGACTTCTGTCTTTTGTTTACTAATGTATACAAGTACCTAGAACTGTATCTGACACTAGTGGACACCCAATAAATATTTGTGAATGAATGATACTTGATAAATTATAGCTAATTGTCAATGTAGGATTAAACATCGTTGGGAGTCAGTGCTGAAAACAGGAGATGAATTCTGTCTTTAGAATTCCTGTTATTCATTAATATACATAATAAGAGAGATACCATGATGTATTTATTATTTCAAATATTCTACCACTATTCACAAGCCTCTGGTATTGAGTGACCTGTTTCTGACCTGTGCTTAATTAACTCAGCTTTGGGGCCCCATGGGGAAAAATGAGTAATGACATGTAGAAGTCTGCTGACCCATATGAAGTGTGCTTCTTCTAATATTTATGAAGACTGGCATTTCATTTCTATGAAGTTATTATTTACAATATGTCTATTTTTCATAATGTACTAATGTTAATTAATAGGCATGGCAAGTTAACATCAGTAGATATCTTAACAGCTAGCTCACTAGCCCCTGATGGTCAGCATAATTTGGTAATGTGGACAGTGGTTCAACAATAGCAGGGATTGGGGCAGAAAATAAAGGGAGCATTTGACAGACTGAAAATAAAATTTCTTTTGTTACCACTGACTGAATTTTCAGATCAGGTAGAGTCAGGTTTTATTGCTCTTGGCCAAAAGCCAGGGCAAGATTTACAGAACAAGGAAGAGTCTCTAGGTGAGATCAGAGTGAATGACAGAGTTGGCTGGACAAAGGCATGAAAACAGTTAGAATGTCAGAGATAAATTTTACAAAAGAAATCATCTGACCACAGCATAACTATCATTTTATTATACTTTTTAAACATTTAAAAATGTATGTTTATTTCTTTCTTTAAATTTTATTCAGTTATTTTCAAGTACAGTTTTTTGTCTATTTCTCCCATCCCAGCGTCCCCCGCCCCTTGCTCCCCACCTCCCTCCCATTTCCACCCCCCTTAGATCTAGTCCCTGTGTCCTTTCTATTTGTTCCTCCAAATCACTCCCCTTTTCCCCCCTTAAATTCCCTTCCCTCTCTGCTCTGGTCACTGTCCCTTTGTTCTCTATTTTAATGTCTTTGTTTTTATTCTGCTTGCATGCTTGTTTTGTTGTTTAGCTTCCTGTTAAAGGTGAGATCATAAGGTAATTGTCTTTTAACACCTGCCCTATTTCACTCAGCATAATGCGTTCCAGATCCATCCATGTTGTTGCAAAGGGTAGTAGCTCCTTCTTTCTCTCTGCTGCATAGAATTCCATTGTGTATATGTACCACAATTTTTGGATCCATTCATTTACTGATGGGCACCTAGGTTGCTTCCAACTCTTGGCTATTGTAAATTGTGCTGCTATGAACATTGTGGTGCATAGGTTCTTTGAAATTGATGTTTTAGGATTCCTGGGGTATAATCCTAGCAGTGGAATTGCTGGGTCAAAAGGCAGGTCAATTTTTATTTTTCTGAGAAAATTCCATACTGTTTTCCATAATGGTTGTACCAGTCTGCAATCCCACCAACAGTGAACTAAGGACCCCTTTTCCCCACAACCTCTCCAACATTTCTTGTTTGTTGCTTCGTTTATGATAGCCATCCTGACTGGTGAAAAGTGGTATCTCATTGTGGTTTTAATTTGCATCTCTCTGATAGCTAGTGATATTAAACATCTCTTCATGTGTCATTTTTTTGCACATAGCTGTCCAGTTCTCCCAACACCATTTGTTGAAGAGGTGATCTTTACTCCATTTTATGTGACTGCCCCCTTTGTCGAATATTAATTGACTGTAGAGAGTTGGGTTGATTTCTGGGCTCTCTGTTCTGTTCCATTAGTCTATGTACCTGTTTTTATGCAAGTACCAGGCTGTTTTGATTACAGTGGCCTTGTAATACAGTTTGATATCAGGTATTGTGATCCCTCTTACTTTGTTCTTCTTTCTCAAAAGAGCAGCTGCTATTCGGGCTTGTTCATGGTCCCATATAAATTTTTGAAGTGTTTGTTCTATGTCTGCGAAATATGCCATTGGTACTTCAATTGGTATTGCATTGAATCTGTATATTGCTTCGGGTAGTATGGACATTTTGATGATGTTAATTCTTCCAATCCTTGAACACAGTATATGTTTCCATTTGTTTGTGTCTTCCCTGATTTCTTTCTTCAGGGCTGTGTAGTTTTCTGCATACAGGTCTTTTACCTCCTTGGTTAGGTTTATTCCCAGATATTTTATTTTTCTTTTTGCTATATCAAATGGGATTTTTTCCTTGATTTCTGCTTCTGCTGATTCATTGTTGGTATACAAAAATGCCTTTGATTTCTGGATATTGTCTTTGTAACCAGCTGTTTTGCCAAATTCATTAATTAGTTCAAGCAGTTTTTGGGTAGAGTCTATAGGATTTTCCATGTACACTACCATGTCATCTGCAAACACTGACAGTTTTGCTTCCTCCTTTCCTATTTGGATGCCTTTTATTTCCTTTTCTTGCCTGATCGCTGTGGCTAAAACTTCCAATACTATATTGAATAGAAGTGGTGAAAGTGGACATCCTTGTCTTGTTCCTGATCTTAGTGGAAAAGCTTTTAGTTTTTGTCCATTGAGTATGATATTGGCTGTAGGTCTCTCATATATGGCCTTTATTATTTTGAGAAATGCTCCCTGTATTCCCACTTTGCTGAGTGTTTTTATCATAAATGGGTGTTGTACCTTATCGAAAGCTTTTTCCACATCTATTGATATGATCATGTGATTTTTGTCTTTGCTTTTGTTTATGTGATGTATTACATTTACTGATTTGCGAATATTGAACCATCCTTGCATCCCTGGGATGAATCCCACTTGGTCATGTTGTATGATATTTTTGATATATTGTTGGATGCGATTTGCCAATATTTTCTTGAGGATTTTAGCATCTATGATCATCAGTGATATTGGCCTGAAGTTTTCTTTCTTTGTTGTATCTCTATCTGGTTTTAGAATTAGGATGATGCTGGCTTCATAAAAGGAGTTAGGGAGTTTTCCATCTTTTTGGATTTTTTGGAATAGTCTGTGAAGAATGGGGGTTAGCTCTTCCTTAAATGCTTTGTGGAATTCTCCTGTGAAACCATCTGGTCCGGAGCTTTTGTGTGATGGGAGTTTTTTGATTACTGCTTCAATTTCTTTTGCTATTATCGGTCTATTCAGGTGTTCTACTTCTTTTTCATTGAGTTTTGGGAGATTGTATTTTTCTAGAAATGTGTCCATTTCCCCTAGGTTCTCAAATTTCTTGGCATACAGTTCTTCATAGTAATTTCTTACAATCCTTTCTATTTCTGTGGTATCAGTTGTAATCTCTCCTCTTTCATTTCTGATTGTGTTTATTTGTGTCTGTTCCCTTCTTTTCTTGATGAGGCTACTTAAAAGCTTGTCTATTTTGTTTATCTTTTCAAAGAACCAACTCCTGGATTCATTGATCCTAGAATTTTGCTTTTAGTCTCTATGTCATTTAGTTCTGCTCTGATCTTACTTATTTCCTTCCTTCTACTTGCTTTGGGCTGTTTTTGTTTTTGTTCCTCGAGTTCTTGCAGGCGTAGAGTAAGGTTGTTTGTTTGAAATGTTTCTATCTTCTTTAAGTAGGCCTGTTTTGCTATAAACTTCCCTCTCAGGACTGCCTTTGCTGTGTCCCAGAAGTTTGGGTTGTTGTGAGATCATTTTTTTTTGTTTCCAGAAACTTTTTGATTTCTTCCCTCATTTCATTCTTTACCCATTCATTCTTTAATAGCATAGCATTGAGTCTCCATGATTTTGGGTGTTTTGGGTTTTTTCCTTTGGGGTTGGTTTCCATTTCAGTCCCTTGTGGTCAGAGAAAATGCTTGGTATGATTTCAATATTCTTGAATTTGTTGAGGCTTGTTTTGTGTCCTCTCTTGTGGTCTATCTTTGAGAATGTTCCATGTGCATTTGAAAAAAAATGTGTATTTAGCTTCTTTGGGGTGAAGAGCTCTGTATATATCAGTTAGGTCCATTTCATCAAGGGTGTTGTTTAATGCCACAATGTCTTTGTTGATATTTTGTTTGGAAGATCTGTCCATTTTTTATAGTGGGGTGTTTAAATCCCCCACTATAATTGTGTTGCTGTCTATATTTTTCTTGAATTTCTGTAAGATTTTCTTTATATATTTTGGTTCTCCTATGTTGGGTGCATATATATTTATGATGTTAATGTCTTCTTGGTGGAATCTTCCCTCGAGTATTATGAAGTGACCTTCTGGGTCACTCTTTATGGCTGTTTTTTTGAAGTCTATTTTGTCTGATATGAGAATTGCTACCCCAACTTTTTTTTCTTGTCCATTTGCTTGGAAAATTTGTTTCCAGCCTTTCACTTTTAGTCTGTGATGGTCTTTTGTCCTGAGGTGGGTCTCTTGTAGGCAACATATGTGTGGGTCATACTTTCTTATTCATGCAGCTATTCTGTGTCTTTAGATTGGAGCATTTAATCCATTTACATTTAAGGTTATTATTGATAGGTACTTATTCATTGCCATTTTTGTACCTGTGTTCCTCTCTGTCTCTTTTCCTTCCTTTCCTTAAAGTAGACCTTTTAGTATTTCTTGTAGAGCTGCCTTAGTGGCAGCAAATTCTTTAAGACTTCTTTTGTCTTGGAAGCTCTTTATTTGGCCTTCTATCTTGATTGAGATCCTTGCTGGGTAAAGTAGCCTTGGTTGTAGGCCTCTGTTTCTCATTACTTGTAATATTTTTTGACATTCTCTTCTTGCTTGGAGTGTTTCCATTGAGAAGTCAGTGGCTAACCTTATTGGGACGCCCTTGTATGTTATTTCTTTTTTCTCCCTTTTTGCCTTTAAGAGTCTTTTTTGGTCTTGGAATTTTCCCATTTTAATGATGATGTGTCTTGAAGTGGGCCTCCTTGGGTTCCTCTTGAATGGGACTCTGTGTGATTCCTGGATTTGTGTGACTTTTTCTTTTGTCAAATTAGGGAAATTTTCTCTCATTACTCTTTCAAATATGTTTTCTATCCCTTGTTCTTCTTCTTCTCCTTCTGGTATTCCTATCATTCGTATATTATTACATTTCATATTGTCTTGCATTTCTCTTAATCCCTCTTCATTCTTTCTGAGCCTCTTTTCCCTTTCCTGTCCTTTCTGTGAGTTGCTTTCTACTTTGTCCTCCAATTCACTAATCCTATCTTCTGTTTCAGCTACCCTATTTTTAGTGCTTTCTACTGTGTTTTTTAATTCAGAAATTGTATTCTTCATTTCCTCTTGGCCGTTGCTAATAATTTCCATTTCCTTTTTCATGTTGATATAGTTCGACGTGAGATCATTGTAGCTCCCCTGTAGTTTCTGGTAGCTGATTGTGAGCTCTTTGAACTTCCTGATAACCATTGCTTTGAATTCAGAATCTGATAATTGACTTTCCTCTATTTCATCTAACATTCTTCCTGAGGATTCCTCCTTTCCTTTCATTTGGGGATTGTTTCTTTGTCTTCCCATTGTTTGTGAGACTCTTCTTGTTAGCCTCAGCTTCTTAGATTAATCTGTTTTGACACCCTGGGTTTATGGTGTGAAGTTTTGTGGTGGAATGCCTGTGAATTTCAGTGGTGCATTCTCTTTTGGTTATCCTGTTGTTCTCTGCTTTCACCTACTCAAATATGCAGCAACTTTTGGCTTCTGTCCTACAACAATGTGCAATTTGTCTCTCTGACTCTACTGTTGGGAGGCCTCTTCTATGGGTCCAGCTCTGGTCTTTTCATATTTTAAAGTTGATTGTGACTCGTCTGGTTCCTCCGTGACCCATGAGGTTTCCGGTCTCTTATTTTCATATATGCTTGGCAACTGCTGGCTTGCTGGTCTCACCTCCTTTGATCGGACAGGTCTCCCTCTCTTTTGTACTAGGAACTAGCATCTGCTCTGTGCTAGTCCACCGCCATCTTTCTAAAATCTCCTTTTAGTATTTCTTGTAGAGCTGGTTTGGTGGAGGCTTATTCTTTTAGACTTCTTTTGTCTTGGAAGCTCTGTATTTGACTTTCTATCTTGTCTGAGAGCCTTGCTGGGTAAAGTAGCCTTGGTTGTAGGCCTCTGGTTCTCATTACTTGGAATATTTCTTGCCATTCTCTTCTTGCTTGGAGTGTTTCCATTGAAAAGTCAGTAGCTAACCTTATTGGGGCTCCCTTGTATGTTACTTTTTTTTCCTCCCTTGCTGCCTTTAAGATTCTCTCTTTGTCTTGGAATTTTGCCATTTCGATGATGGTGTGTCTTGAAGTGGGCCTCCTTGGGTTCCTCTTGATTACTACTCTCTGTGATTCCTGGATTTGTGTGAATTTTTCTCTCATCAAAATAAGGAAATTTTCTCTCATTACTCTTTCAAATACATTTTCTATCTCTTGTTCTTCTTCTTCACCTTCTAGTATTCCTATTATTCGGATATTATTACATTTCACATTGTCTTGCATTTCTCTTAATCCCTCTTTATTCTTTCTGATTCTCCTTTCATTTTCTTGCTTTTTCTGTGAGAGGCTGTCTACTTTGTCCTCGAACTCACTAGTTCGATCCCCCGCCTCATCTATTCTACTTTTTAAACTTTCTTCTGTGTTCTTCAATTCGGAAATTGTATTCTTCATTTCCTCTTTTCCCTTGCTGATATTTTCTATTTCCTTTTTCATGTTGATGTAGTTTGCAGAGAGATTATTGTGGTTCCCCTGTTGTTTCTGATAGCTCATTGTGATCTCTTTGAACTTCGTAATAACCAGTGCTTTAAATTCACTATCTGATAGTTGATTAGCCTCTATTTCATCTAAGATTCTTTCTGAAGTCTCTGCTTTTTCTTTCCTTTGGGTATTGTTTCTTTGTCTTTCCATTGTTTGAGACTCGTCTTGTTAGCTTCATCTTCTACAATTGATCTTTTCAGATTCCCTGGTTTTATGGTGTGAACTTCTGTGGTACAATGCCTGTGAATTTCAGTGGTGCAGACTCTTTCACGTATTTGATGTTCTCTGTCTCCCCCTACTCTCACGCTGGTCCTCAAGCTGGTCCCTGTGATGGTTGCCTACCACTACTGAGTGTCGTGGCTCCCGTAGTTGACTATTCCAATGCCCCAGCCCATCGCTATTGCAGAGGCACAGGGGCTGGGAGTGTCCAGGCTCCCGTAGCTGACTCCCTGGCACCTGTAGCTAACTCCCCAGAGACCAGGCCCATCGCTATGGCTGCAGCACAGGTGCTGCAAATGTCCCGGCTCCCATAGCTGACTCCTCTGGCTCCCAGGGCCGTCACAGGGGCCTCGAGTGTCCCTGCTCCCATACCTGACTCCCCGGCATCCAGTCCCATTGCTATGGCATTGGCACAGGGGCTGAGAATGTCCTGGCTCTTGTAGTTGACTCCTCTGGCACCCAGGTTCGTCACAGGGACTTGGATCACCCAGCTCCCATAGCTGACTCCCCTGCGCCCAGGCCCATCACTATGGCAGTGGCACTTGGGCTGAGAGTGTCCCCATCCCATTGTCCTTGTCTATGGATCCTTTATATGTGTTCTTTGACTTGACTGTTTCCCTTCTTTCCCCTCTCCCCTCTGGTCTCTGTCAGTTTTTCCTTTATTTCCATGTCTCTGGTTCTGTTTTGCTGATTTATTTGTTTTGTTGTTTAGGTTCCACTTATAGGTGAGATTATATGGTATTTGTCTCTCACTGCCTGCCTTATACCAAGAAGAAAACTGGAGTGTTTCTGCATTCCTTACTTTATTTACTTAATACAGTATCTTTAGCATTCTCCATACTGTTAAATGGTGGGAAAATGACTTCTAATTTAAATAGCACAATATTCCATACTGTGTGTATTTGTGCATTTTTATCAGTCTTCTATTTGTACATTTATGCTGTTGTCAAATGTACCGTATTGAACAATATTTCCATGACAATTTTTTAGTGTAAGCCACTCTACATCTTTAACTACCTTTAAAGGATGATTTTCTAAAGGTGGAATTACTGGGTCAAAGGATGCAGATATTTTAGAGTCTTAATGCATATTGCCATACAGTCTCCCAAAAAGCTGCTTCCATTTGGACTTCTACTGAAAGGCATAAGAAATATTTCCTACACCCTGGGCGATAATAGATATTCTTATTATTTATAATCTTTTCCTGTCTGGGTTAAAAATACTACTTTTATTTTAATTCAAATTTTCATTTATGGAGTGGACTTGTTTTTCACATTATGATGGGCCATTTGAGTTTATTCTTTTCTGAAACATTCTATTTTGTCTCTTCTCTTGGGGGAGTTTATATTTTTTCTTATTTATTCTTGCAATTTTTTTCTAGCTTAAAGATACACAAATTTATTATTTAGGAAATAGAGGAAAATCACACAAAAAAGACCACCCACAATCCCATGGCCCAGAGATAAACAGTTAATATTTTGATTAGGTTTCTTCTAGATATATATGTGCTTTTGTATGTTTGTACAGGGAACTTTATACAATTTTATAACTTTAAGGTAAAACGTACTTTTTGTTTTTATTTGCCTTTGCTTTCATACTTTCATCAAAATTTATCTTTAATACCCAAGTATACATAAGTAGTATACCTTTAAAATTAAAAACATTGTAGAAAAGGTAAAAGTTTCATTTTACCACTCCCCCTACCTCAACCCTGACCCCTGTACTCTTCCTTTTCTTCCCACAGGCCACCACTATTATCAGTTTGATTTGCACACTTTATGCAGATTTCATATATTTGTATCACAACTGAGATTGTGCAAGTATGTGTGTGTACTTTAAAAGTTTTTATTGTGATAGAAATTCAAAGAAAAGTTTTAGAATGTAAATGTTCAATATTATCGATTACTAAAACACGAACACTGGTGTTACTCAACCTAGATCAAAGAATAAAACATTTCCAGTGTCCCTAGCTTCTCATGGATTCCTGATTGATCACATCCTCTCTCTAACTATATCTTGAATTTTATGATAATCATTTTCTTATTTTTTAAAAATAATTTTATCACCTAGGTATGTTTCCCCACCTATTATGGTTTAGTTTTTTCTGATTTATTTTAGTTTTATGTGTATAGAATTACACTGTGCATATTTTTTTACTGTGCTAATTTAAAAAAAACTATTGAGTTTTATATTATGTTTTATTGTATTTTTCCATTACCATTTATCTCCCATATACCCTTCCACAACCTGCTGCTACAATCACCACACTGTTGTTCATGTCAATGAATTCTTTCTCTTTTTTTCTTTTTCCCTTGGTCCTGTGCATAATATATTCACTTGTGCTTTGATTCTCTCACTAAACATTATGTTTGTGAGATTCATTTGTCTGTAGCTATCCTTTGTACTTTTTCCTCGTAGTGTAGTATTCTGTAGTGTTAATATATCACCATTGTTTACCCATTTCACTGTTGATGGTATTTTGGATTGTTTCCAGGTTTGGGCAATTGCAGAGAATATTGGTGTAAAATAAACTTATTTATTTATTTATTCAGTTTTATTTAAATTTTTAAAATTCTTGTTCTACTACAATTGTCCCAATTTTTCCCCCATTGCTCTCTTTGCCTCACCCACCCCTCATATCAGAGTCAATCCCCACTCTGTAGTTCATATCCATGGGGCATTTATACTTGTTCTTTAACCCCTTTCCCTTCTTTCTTCCATTATCCCCCACATACCTCCACTCTGGTCCCTGTCAGTCTGTTCCTTCTTTCCATGTCTCTGGTTCTATTTAGCTCCTTAATTTGTTCAGATCATTAGGTTTCATTTATATGTGAGATCATATGGTATTTCTTTTTCACTGCTTGGCTTATTTCACTTAGCATAATACTCTCCAGTTCCAGCCACACTGTCATGAAGGGTAGGAGCTCCTTCTTTCTTTCTGCTATGTAGTATTCCATTGTGTAAATGTACCACAGTTTTTTTTTATCTACTCAGTTACTGATATGCACTTAGACTGTTTCCAGCAGTTGGCCTTTGTAAATCATGCTGCTTTGAACAGAGGGGTACATAGGTTCTTTTGAATTTCTGTTTCAGGATTCTTAGTACAATACCAGCAGTGGAATTACTGGGTCAAATGGCAGTTCTATTTTTAGTTTTTTTTTTTTTTTTTTTAGGAAATTCTACACTGTTTTCACAGTGGCTGCAGCACTCTGCATTTCCACCAACAGTACACTAGGGTGCTTTTTTCTCTGCAACCTCACCAGCACTTGTTTGGTTGATTTGTTTATGATGGCTATTCTGACCAGTGTGAGGTGGTATCTTATTATGGTTTTAATTTGCATCTTTCTGATGGCTAGTGATGTTAAACATCCTTTCATATACCTATGGGCCCTGTGTATGTCTTCCTTGGAGAGGTGTCTGTTCAACTACTTTGCCCATTATTTAATTGCCTTATTTGTCTTCCTGGCATTGAGTCATATGATATTTTTATATACTTTGGAGCTCAAATCCTTGTTTGAGGTGTTGGCAAATAAGTTTTACCATATGGCTGGTGCCCTTTTCATTTTGATGATATTTTCTTTAGCCATGCAGAAGCTTTTGAGTTTGATATAATCTTATTTCTTTATTCTTTCCTTTAGTTCCCTTGCCCTAGAGGAAGTATCAGCAAAAATATTGCTATGCGGGATACCTGAGATTTTACTGCCTATGTTTTCCTCAAGGATTTTTATGGTGTCGTGGCTTATGTTTAAGTCTTTTATCCATTTTGAGTTTATTCTGGTGTATGGTGTAAGTTGGAAGTATAGTTTCATTTTTTTTGCGCATACCATTCCAGATCTCCCAGTACCATCTATTGAATAGACTACTTTTACCCCATTTTATACTTCTGCCCCCCTTGTCAAATATTAATTGACCATAAAGACATGAGTTTATTTCTGGGCTCTCTATTCTGTTCCATTGATCTATGTGTCTGTTGTTATGCCAGTACCAGACTTTTTTGATTACAGTAGCCTTGTAGTATAGTTTGATATGAGGTGTTGTGATCCCTCCTGTTCTCTTCCTCTTTCTCAAGATTACTGTAGCTATTCAGGGTTGCTAATGATTCCATATAAATTTTTGAAATGTTTGTTCTATGTCTGTAAAATATGTCATTGGTATTTTAATAATGATTGCATTGACTTTATGTATTGCTTTGGGTAGTATGCACATTTTAATGATATTGATTCTTTCAATCCATAAACATGGTATATTCTCCCATTTATTTGTGTCTTCTTTAATTTCTTTCTTCAATATTCTATAGTTTTCCAAATACTGTTCTTTTGCCTCCTTGGTCAAGTTTATTCCTAGGTACATTTTGTTGTTGTTGTTATTGTTATTATTGTTGTTATTGTTGCTATAATAAAAGGCATTTCCCCCCTAGTTTCTGTTTTTTGATATTTTATCGTTGATGTACAAAAATGGCTTTGATTTCTGAATATTAATTTTGTATCCCACTATTTTCCAAATTCACTTATTAGGTCAAGTGTTGCAGACCCTGTCCTGCAGAGTCTGCCTGTTATGGTATATGACGAGAATCAATGCACAGGTGACAACAACCCTGTGTAGAAAAAGGGAACAGGCATGACTACTCTCTCAAGGGGAGAGTGCCTATGGTGCCTTGGCCACTCCCTCAAAAGAGGAGCACCTTGACCCTTGCCTAGACAGGCTTTTATTGTTCTCCTGGGGTCTTACATCATAGAAAGATTTATTATCTACCACATAGAATATTATTGTCTACATTCTAGGTACAATCAAGGAAATAAAAATAACATGCAAAGGGGAATGACGATGAGCTCATTAGCTCTGTCCTTGGGAGAACTCATACAGGCTTTGGAAATTACCTTGAAGATAGACAATACACATTCGTTGTTTTAGACCAGGGTGAGGGAGTTTTAGCAAGAGCAAGCCATAACAATCTATATGCAATTTCTAGGCTTGATTTCCATGGGAAAACTCGGTTTGAAGGTCTGGCTCCTGCCCACCACTTCGCATCTGTAGGTTTTCCACACAGAGCTGAGTCACATTTGCCGGGCCAAGACAAACTGGTCCCCTACAGTCAAGTAAGTTTTTGGTGGAGTTTATAGGGTTTTCTATATACACGATCATGTTATCTGCAAATAGTAAGTTTTACTTATGCCTTTCCAATTCAGATACCATTTATTTCTTTTTCTTGTCTGATTGCTGTGGCTAGAACTTCCAATATTATGTTGAATAAAAGTGGTGAAAGCAGATATCCTTATCTTCTTACTGATCCTAGGGGGAAACCATGTTATTTTGCCCATTGACTATGATGTTGGCTGTAGATTTCTTGTATATGGCCTTTATTATGTGGAAGTATGCTCCATCTATTCCCACTTTGCTGATGGTTTTTATCATAAATGGATGCTACAATTTATCAAATGATTTTTCACCATCCATTGATATGATCATGTGATTTTTGTCCTACATTTTGTTTATGTGGTGTGTTCCAATTATTGATTTGCAAATGTTACTCAATCCTTGAATTCCTGGGATGAATCCCACTTTATTGCATTGTATAATCTTTTTAATGTACTGTTGTGTATTGCTATGTTCATCAGCAGTAGTGGCCTACAGTTTTATTTCTTTGTTGTGCCTTTACATAATTTTGGAATTAGGATGATGCTGGCCTCATAAAAACAGTTTGGGAGTCTTCTCTTTTGCTGAAATTTTTGGAATAGTTTGAGAAGAGGAGGAGTTAGCTCTTCCCTAAATGTTTGGTAAAATTCGACTGTGAAGCCATCAAGTCCCAGGCTTTTGTTTTTTTGATTGCTATTTCTATTTCACTATCTCTTATTGGTCTATTTAGGCTTTTTGCTTCTTCTTGACTCAGTTTTTGAGGACTTTATGTTTCTAGAAATTTGTCCATTTTGCCCAGATTGTCAACTTTCTTGGCATATAGTTGTTCATAGCAATTTCTTACAATCCTTTGTGTTTCTTTGGTATTGGTTGTAATTTTTCTTCTTCCATTTCTGATTTTATTTATTTGGGTTCTTTTTAAAAATATATTTTATTGATTATGCCATTAGAGTTGTTCTATTTCCTCCATTCATTCCCCTCCACCTTGCAAACCCCACCCCCACCATTCCTCCCCTTTAGTTTATGACCAGATGTCTCAAGTTCTTTAGATACTATATTGCCCTACTCCCTATCTATTTTCTACCTACCATCTATGCTATTTATTTTCTGTACCTTCTCCCCCCTTCTCCTCTTCCCACTACCCTATTGCTAACCCTTCATGAGATCTTCATTTCTATGGTCCTGCTTCTGATCTAGTTGTCCTCTTAGTTTGCTTTTGTTTTAGGTGTGGTTGTTAATAACTGTGAGTTTGCTGTCCTTTCACTGTTAGGTAAGCCCCTTTAACATTTCATATAATAAGGTCTTGGTGATGATGAACTCCTTGAACTTGACCTTATTTGAAAAGCGCTTTATCTGCCCTTCTATTCTAAATGAAAGCTTTGCTGGATAGAGCAATCTTGGATGTAGGTCCTTGCCTTTCATGACTTGGAATACTTCTTTCCAGCCCCTTCTTGCCTGTAAGGTCTCTTTTGAGAAATCTGCTGACAGTCTGATGGGAACTCCTTTGTAGGTGACTGTCCCCTTATCTCTTGCTGCTTCTAGGATTCTCTCCTTCATTTTAATCTTGGCTAATGTAATTATGATGTGGCTTGGTGTGTTCCTTCTTGGGTCCACCTTCTTTAGGACTTTCTGAGCTTCCTGGATTTCCTGGAAGTCTATTTCCTTTGCCAGATTGGTGAAGTTCTCCTTTATTATTTGTTCAAATAAGTTTTTCTCTCATGGCTGTTCTTCTTCCCCTTCTGGTACTCCTATACTTTGGATGTTGGAACATTTAAAGATGTCCTGAAGGTTCCTAATCTTCTCCTCCTTTTTTTTGAATTCTTTTTTCTTTATTCTTTTCTATTTGGTCATTTTTTCCTCCTTCTGGTCCACCCCTTTGATTTGAGTCCCAGTTTCTTTTCCATCACTATTGGTTTCCTGTGCATTTCCCTTCATTTCAATTAGTTTAGACTTCCGCCAAGATGGAGGCATAGGTGGAAGCACTGTACCTTCTCGCACAACGAAGTTTAAAAACAATGAAGTTTTAGCAACAAAAATGCAGCCAAACCACAGAAAATTGAACTATACTGAAGTCTGACAACAATGAACCCTTCAGCCAAACTGGTAAGAGGGGCAGAGCTAACAGCAGAGTGGGGTTGGGCAGGAAAGATTCACCAGACCGACCCAGGTGCGTGATCCAGCTGCACCAGCAGGCGTGGGTGGATCCCAGGTGTGGAATAGCAGGCGGACCCACTGAGAGCACAAGGCAGTGAACATACTAAGGGTGGACTGCGGTCACACATTCATGTGCAGATAAACCGGTGAAGGAGTGAGCAGTGAGATGGACCTTGAAGGCCCTAGCAGTGGGAAGCGACAAAGGGGACTGCTATTGTCCCTCTCTGACCCCGCCCCCACATATAGCATCACAAACCAGTGACCTGGGTGGCCCCTCTCTTACCACACTCCTACATATAGCATCAAAAACTAGCGACCTGGGTGGCCCCACCTTGGTGAACACCTAAGGCTCTGCTCCTCATACCTAACAGGCATGAACAGATCAAAACATGACTCAAGAACAACTCAGAGTCCCAGAGCCAATAAATCTAAGCAATGAAGAAATAGCCAAACTTTCAGATGCACAGTTCAAAACACTGGTGATCAGGATGCCCACAGAATTGGTTGATTTTTTTTATCTTGATTAGTCTCATTAAAGGCTTATCAATTTTGTTTATCTCTTCAAAGAACTAATTCCTAGATTTTTTGATGCTTTGAATTGTTCTTTTAGTCTCTATGTCATTTAATTCTGTGCTCATCTAGATTATTTCATTCCTTCTACTAGCTATGGGCTTTGTTTGTTGTTGTTTCTCTAGTTCTTGTAGATGTAGGGTTAGGTTCTTTATTTCAAATATTTCCATTTTTTTAGGTAGACCTGTATTTCTATGAGCTTCCCTCTTAGAACTGCCTCTGCAGTGTCCCATAGGTTTTGGGCTGTTGTGTGTTCATTTTCATTTGTTTCCAGAAGCTTTTTGATTTCTTATTTTATCTTATTGTTAACTTATTCATTAGTTAATAACATGTTATTCAATCTCCATGAATGAATATTTTTGAGTTTTTTTCTTGAGATTGGTTTCTAGTTTCAAGTCATTGTGATCCAAGACGATGCTTGATATGATTTCAATGTTCTTGAGTTTATTGAGGTTTGTTTTATGATGTACCGTGTGGTCTATCTTTGAAAATGGTACATGTACTTTTATAAAGAGTGTATATTTAGTTTCTTTCAAGTGAAAATTTCTGTATATAACAATTAAGTCCATTTGATTTAGAGCGTTGTTCAATGTCACAATATCCTTGTTAATTCTGTTTGAAAGATCTAGCCATTGTTCACAATTGATATCTTTTTCAAAGTCCTCCAATATTTTTCTTATGTGTTCATGTGTTCCTGTGTTGGGTGCATATATGTTTACAAGGGTTATATCATCTTGATGGATTCTTTCCTTAAGTATTGTGTAGTGTCCTCCTTTGTTTCTTAATATGGTCTTTGTTTTGAAATCTATTTTGTTTGATATATGTGTTGCTACCCCAGCTTGTTTTTTTTATGTCCATTTGCTTGGAATATGTATTTTTCATTTCTTCACTTTCAGGATGTGTAGATATTTTGTTCTTATGTGGGTCTCTTTTAGACAGCATGAGACAGTTCATGTTCTCTTATCCATTTAGCTACCCTATGTCTTTTGATTAGAGCATTTAATCCATTTACATTTAAGGTTATTATTGATAAGTATTTATTCATTGCAATTTTTCCCTTTGTACCCATGTCCCCCCACTTTCTTCCTTTCCTTAAAGCAGTTTCTGTAGAAATCCTAGCACACTCTTGGTGGGAGTGCAGATTGGTGTAGCCATTGTGGAAAACAGTATGGAACTTACTCAAAAAAGTAAATATGGAACTGCCTTTTGATCTAGTAATTCCACTACTGTAATTATACCCTAAGAATCCTGAAACAGAAATTCAAAACTATGCACCCTTATGTTCATAGCAGTGTTATTTACTATATAGCCAAGTGCTGGAAACAGCCTAAGTGCCCATCAGTAAATGAGCATATCAGAAAACTGTGGTACATTTACACAATGGCATACTACACAGAAGAAAGAAAGAAGAATCTTCTACCCTTCATGATGCATTGTTGGAACTGGACAGTATTATGCTCAGTGAAATAAGCAGGGCAGTGAATGACAAATACCATATGATCTCACCTATAAGTGAAACCTAAACATCAAAACAAACATATGAGGAAAAAAGAACTAAAGACATGGAAATAAAAAACAAAGTGCCAGTGATCAGAAGGGAGGTACAATTGGGATAATCAGGTAAAGAAGGGGAAGGGTCAAGTTAGGGAACATGTACAAAGGACCCATGGTGAAGGACAATGGGGTGGAGATTATCTTTGGGAGTAGGGGTTGGACAGGGCAATTACAGCACCAAGGAAAAAGATGGGGACAGTTCTAACTGAACAATAATTTTAAAAAGAAGAAGAACAAATCCCTTTAGCTTCTCTTTCAATGCTGGTTTGGTGGCACTGTATTTTTTTTAACTGGGAAACTCTTAATTTCTATTTTCATTTATATAAGAGCCTTGCTAGGTAGTCTTGGTTGCACATCTTTGCTCTTTATTACTTGGAATATTTCTTGCTATTCCATTCTGTATTATAGTGTACTGCTGAGTAATCAGCCAATAGCGTTTATCAGAGCTCCCCTGTATGTTACTAGCTGTTTCTCCCTTGCTGCCTTTAAGATTCTTTATTTGTCTTTAAATTTTGCTATTGTAAATATGATGTGTCTTAGAATAGGCCTTTTTTGGTTCATCTTGAATGGGACCCTCTGTGCTTCTTGGACTCGCATAACTTCTTCTCCTAATAAGTTAGATAAATTTTTTGTCATTGTTTTCTCAAACAGGTTTTCTATCCCTTGCTCCTTTTCTTTTCCTTCTGATATCCATGTGATAAAGGTATTATTATGTTTCATGTTGTCCTACAGTTTCCTTAACCCCTCTTTGTTATTTCTGAGTCTTTTTTCATTTTGTTGCTCTGTCTGGGCATATTTTCTACCTTGTCCTCCAGCTCTCTGATTTGATCATTTGCTTTATCTAGCCTGATTTTAATTCCTGCCTTTAAATATTTATTTCAGATATTGTATTCTTCATTTATTCCTGGGTTCTATTGTAGTTTCTATGTATTACTTTCATGCTGGTTTAATTTGCAATAAGTTCCTTGTATTGTCCCTGGAGTTTTTGGTAGTTCGCCTGAGCTCCTTGAGCATCCTCATAACCATTATTTTAAACTCAATATCTGGTGGTTTCCTTGCTTCTATTTCATTTGGCACTTTTTCTTGGGATTCCTCCTTTCCTTTCAATTGGGTATTGTTTCCTTATCCTCCCATTTTAGGTGACTCTTCTTTTTTGTTCCTGTGTATTAGATTGATCTGCTTTGAATCTCTGTCTTTGTGGTGTGACCTTCTGTGGTAGGAAACCTGTGGGACTCAGTGGTGCAGACTCCTTCATCTCCTCAACTTGATGCCCTCAGGATACTTTTATGCCCTTTATGTGGTCTCTGTAGTTGTAACTGGGCTTTGGCTATTGTTGGGTCATGCTTTGGTGAGCTTTTCCCTGGAGATAGCTGACTGAGAGTCACTTTACCCACCACATCTTGTATGCTGTTGTACAGGTGCTGCAAGAACAAAACCAAATATTCAAGGAAACAAACCCACAGATTGCAGAAGTAACCACCACCCACAATCACACTATCAACAACCAAGAGCCAATATTAATAAATGTGTAAATATATTAACACTATTATGAGAAAGGAAAAACAAATATGAGGTTACTAACTGAAAGAAAAATGATTTTGAGAGGACAGAGGGAAGAGCAATAAATAAAAATAGGAAAGAGGAAGAAGGCAAAGAGAGAAAGAAAATAAAATTTACATCATAAATAAAAAAGAAAGGGAAGAAGGTGGAATGGAATGAGAAGGGAAGCATATAGTATTTGGTTGAAAGGAAATTTTAAAAAATACAGTGAGACAGAAAATAATAAAAACCAAATTGGAGAAAAAAGATCCGCTGCAGAACTATCAACAACCAATGAGCAAAGATTAATATAGGTGGATTGGGATGATAAGGGTAAAAAGAAAGAAGAAAGAAAGGAAGAAAGAAAGAAAGAAAGAAAGAAAGAAAGAAAGAAAGAAAGAAAGAAAGAAAGAAAGAAGGAAGAAAGAAAGAAAAAGAAAAAAAGAAAGAAAGAAAGGCTTAAGAAATGTCTAGAGGAAAGAGAAGTGATTTTGAGAGGATAGAGGGAGAAAGAATACTAAGATTGAAGAATGAAAACCAGGCTAAGATACAAAAAAGTTTAAATTTAAAACCAAAAAAGGAAAAGAAATGGCAGGAGGAAGGCAAAATGGAGTAGGAGAGGAGAATGGTAAATTTTGACATTTGAAATACAAAAAATAGTAGATATAAAGATAAAACTGAAGAAATGCAACACACATACCATATCCACAAACAATGAACAAAGACTGATAAAGGTGGAAAGAGAATAAGGATATTTTAAGAACAGGAAAAAGAATGTGAGATTACTAATGACAAGAAAAATGGTTTTGAGAGGCTGGAAGGGGGATAAATAGTAAGAGTATGAAATGAAAACAAGTAGTAGCAAGAGAGACAATAAAATTTAAAAATTAGAATAATAAGAAGAAAGAAGGTAAAATAGAATAAGAGAAGGGAGGAGCAAAACATGAGATTTGAAATAAACTGTAATATAAAAACTAGTGACAATATGCACAAACATGAAGGACAAGAAATTAATGTTAAAAAGTTATGCAGGAAAGAAAACACAAATCATGAAGTAGACCATGGTGGAATCCATCTCAGTAGAATCTACTGTTTACCACTGTTTTCTCTTTCTGGATCCACCCCTGGTTATGTCAGATGGTGTCCCAGTCTGGCCCTAGGCAGCCTGTTTGAGACTACCTGGGATCTACAGTCTGTGACTGTATCCTTCAGTTCTTAATTTAGTCGCTCTGTATTTAGCAGTTAGGCTTAAGCACCACAGGGTGGAGCAGAGTAATTAATGTGGTTAGGGCTATTGAATCCCCTCAGGATGATGCCACTTGGAGGGGAGTGCTCTGCCTGATCAAGTTGGCTCCTGCAGTGTGGGAAATGACAGCGCAGAGATCCTGGCGGCTGCTCCTCAGTTTTCTCCTCAAATCCACCATTCCTAGACTCTCCTCAAGCACCTCTAATCTACTCTGCCTGCCCCTCTTTGCCGGAGCCCAGGGTAAGTGGTTTCAAACAAAATGTGTGTGTTGGCCCTTTAAGAGGCTCTCTGTTCTCCAACCACCTCTTCTTGGCAGAAACCTCGCCACTTTTCACAGCTAGATGTATCTGTGTTCCTTTCAGGCTCTGTTGCTGTAGACTGGGGAGCCAAGCTTGGGGTATAGACACCACACCTCTTAGAGGGAACCTTCAGCTACTGAAACTTCCCTCCAGCACTTCATCTGCTGCTTGTGGGAGACTAGTCAGCCCTCTCATGTTTCCTCTGCACTCTGTACCAGTCACACTGTGGTGAAGTGGTTTCTTCTGTCTGTCTGTGGTTATAAGGCTTCCCTTCAGCTATTGTTTAGTTGGTTATTCCAGATGATTTTTCTACAGTTTAGTTGCAATTCCAGATTGGTTCTGGGAAGAGGTTAGTGTAATTTCCACTTACTCTGCTGCCATCTTTGATCTCCTCCATATGGTTGAGTTTGCAGTTCTATTGTCTCCTGCTGTTGTCAAACAGAGAGCTGTTGCTAATGGTGAGTCAGAGTCAATGTCAGTACCATGGATAGCTTTCTTTACACATTTAGCACCTGGGAGAACTGTGTTGTTTCACAAGCCTTGCTGCAGTTGTCTTTTCTTTGCAGCTGAGGGTATTTTAGCTGCTATAACGTGAGGAACTCAGGGATGCAGCCCTTGACTAGAGGTCATGGAGCTCACCTTCCCAGAGTATCTGTTTATCACTGAGTTTTGAAGAGTTCTTGGCTGACTTCCAACAAGTCTCCTAATGGAGAATATATATATATATATATATATATATATATATATATATATATATCCATTACACTGTTGACAAACTTTTAGATTGTTTCCACCTCTTGGCTCTTATGAATAATGCTTCAATAAACATGGGGATTTGGATACCTTTTCAATAATCTGTTTTCATTTTCCTCAGATAAATACCCAGAATGTCTTTCCATGTTTTCTTGTAGCTCATTGAGTTTTGTCAAAACAGCTATTTTGAATTCTTTATCAGCTGCATCAGAAAATTTCATGCCTTTGGGTTCAGTTATTGGAGGATTATTGTTATCTTTTTGGGTGATGACATGTTTTCTTGATTATTCATGTTCCTTATATTTTTTCAATTTCTTTTTTTCTCATTTTAAGTAGCAGGTACCTCCTTGGATATTTCTGCCTTCAAGTGGAGTATACTGTTCATTGACCCTCTTATTTCTGGGGCTTTCTCTGATCTTGTATGGCTATACCAACTCCATAATTCTTGTTCCCACTTGTCGCAGAATTCATAACCTTTGATATTTTCTTTGGTTCTTACAACTCAGTGGGCAGGCTACCAGAAATCTCTTGTTTTTAGAAGGTGATGCTCTCTAGCTGAAGATTGTGGTTTCTCCCTTTCCCATACACCGTAGTCTGATTTTCTGGGAGCACTTCATTTATTGGAGTTTCCTCTCATCATTGCACTCAGGAACACAAGTAAAAAGCTAGCCCCAGAGTGTGAGGATGTATGGGTTTGACACCTGAGGTGTTGGGGGTTTTTGTGGGCTCATTGGAGGGATCCTTAAGTTAGGTTCTCCCAGAGTCTTGTGGGTGGACTTCAGCAGGAACTACATCCCCTTAATGTCCTTTGATACTCTTTTCCCCCTACTCCCCCCCCCGATTCTTCCCCACCTTGGTTTTGTCCATGTATCTTTTATAGTTGTTCCTGAAAACCCTTCCTCATTCCCTCCCCCCCCCATTATCCCTCCCACCTCCCCTTTGGTTACTATCACTTTGTTCATTCCAATGTCTCTGGTTATATTTTGCTAGCTTACTTGTTTTGTTGATTAGGTTCCATTTAAAGGTGAGATGATATGGATTTGTCTTTCATTGCCTGGCTGATTTCACTTAGCATAATGCTCTCCAGTTCCACCCATGATGTTGCAAAGGGTAGGTGCTCCTGCTTTCTCTCTGCTGCCTAGTATTCCACCATGTAAATGTACCGTAGTTGTTTGATCCACTCATTGACTGATGGGCACTTAGGTTGCTCCCAGCACTTGGCTATTGTAAATTGTGCTGCTATGAACACTGGGGTGCATAGGTTCTTTTGGATTGAAGTTTCAGTGTTCTTAGGATATAATTTCAGCAGTGGAATTGCCAGGTCAAACTGCCTTTTGGCCTTCCATTTTTAGTTTTCTGAGGAAATTCCATACTGTTTTCCACAGTGGCTTATATGCTTCTTTTCCTATCTCTTCCTTCCCCCAAGTCATGGTGGTCCTATCCTACCTCAGTATTCTGGGTGCTGATGGAGCAAACAGGTTTCTCCAGCAGCATTATGCACATCTGGGGAAACTGAGTACTCAATCATTGCCTTCCCTTTCCCCCATAGGAGAGGACACTGCTAGCCAGCTACTGTCATTTTGGGAGAGAGGTGGCACTGGCAAAAATTTCTCTTACTCTCTCCAAAGCATCCAAACTGACAGCAGTCAAAGACAGATTGGGGCAGATTTACAGGCTCTTCTTTTTTTAAATTTATAACCAATGTTTATTTGACAATGCTTCCCATGTAATTTAACATGCTAAATAAAGCTAGATTCACATATCTATCTTTTTAAGTCCCCAGTAAAAATTCTTTCTATCCTTATGCATTTCTTGTATGAATGTTTCTAGCTATTGTTGAAGCTTTGTGTTTTTTTTACTCTTTTAAAAATTTTTATTTTATTGATTACGTCATTACAGTTGTTCTATTCCCCCCTTCATTCCCCTCCACCCTGCACCCCCCACCCCCACCATTCCCCCCTTTTGTTTATGACCATGTGTCTCAAGTTCTTTAGATTCTATATTTCCCATACTATTCTTGCCCTCCCCCTATCTACTTTCTACCTACCGTCTATGCTACTCATTTTCTGTACCTTCTCCCCCCTTCTCCTCCTCCCACTCCCCTGTTGCTAACCCTCCATGAGATCTCCATTTCTATGGTTCTGCTCCTAATCTAGCTGTCCTTTTAGTTTGCTTCCATTTTAGGTGTGGTTGTTAATAACTGTGAGTTTGTTGTCCTTTCACAGTTCATGTTTCTTTAACTTCTTTTTCTTAGGTAAGTCCCTTTAACATTTCATATAATAAGGGGTTGGTGATGATGAACTCCTTGAATTTGATCTTATCTAAGAAGCACTTTATCTGTCCTTCCATTCTATTTTTTTAAATTTTTTATTGATTATGCTGTTACAGTTGTTCTATTCCCCCTTCATTCCCCTCCATCCTACCCCCCATCCCCACCATTACCCCCCCTTTAGTTTATGACCATGTGTCTCAATTCCTTTAGATTCTATATTTCCCATGCTATTCTTGCCCCCCCTTCTATTTTCTATCTACTGTCTATGCTACTTATTTTCTGTACCTTCTCCCCCCTTCTCCTCCTCCCACTCCCCTGTTGCTAACCCTCCTTGAGATCTTCATTTCTGTGTTTGCACTCCTGATCTAGCTGTCCTTTTAGTTTGCTTGCATTTTAGGTGTGGTTGTTAATAACTGTGAGTTTGTTGTCCTTTCACAGTTCATGTTTCTTTAACTTCTTTTTCTTAGATAAGTCCCTTTAACATTTCATATAATAAGGGTTTGGTGATGATGAACTCCTTGAATTTGACCTTATCTGAGAAGCACTTTTATCTGTTCTTCCATTCTAAATGAAAGTTTTGCTGGATAGAGCATTCTTGGTTGTAGGTCTTTGGATTTCATGACTTGGAATACCTCTTTCCAGCCCCTTCTTGCCTGTAAGGTCTCTTTTGAGAAATCTGCTGACAGTCTGATGGGGACTCCTTTGTAGGTGACTGTCCCCTTAGCTCTTGCTGCTTCTAGGATTCTCTCCTTCATTTTAATCTTGGCTAATGTAATTATGATGTGGCTTGGTGTGTTCCTTCTTTGGTCCAACTTCTTTGGGACTCTCTGAGCTTCCTGGATTTCCTGGAAGTCTATTTCCTTTGCCAGATTGGGGAAGTTCTCCTTTATTATTTGTTCAAATAAGTTTTCCACTGGTGGCTGTGCCTTTCCCCCTTCTGGTACCCCTATAATTCGGATGTTGGAGCATTTAAAGATGTCCTGGAGGTTCCTAAGACTCTCCTCATTTCTTTGAATTCTTGCTTCTTGACTCTTTTCTGTTTGGCCATTATTTGCTTTCTTCTGGTCTACTCCATTGATTTGAGTCCCAGTTTCCTTTTCATTGCTATTGGTGTCCTGTGCAATTCCATTCATTTCAATTAGTTTCGTCTTCATATATTTGTCTAATTTGTCGGTATAATCAACCAGTTCTGTGAGGATCCTGATGACCAGTGTTTTAAACTGTGCATCTGAGAGTTTTGCTATTTCTTCATCGCTTAGATCTATGGGCTCTGGGGCTTTGAGATCTTCTTGCGCCATTTTTGGTCTGTTCTGGCCCTTTAAGTGTGAGAAGTGGTGCCTTGGACTCCCAGGTCGCTGGGTTGTGACGCTGAATGTGGGAGCATGGTCAGAGCGGGGAAATGGCGACCCCCTCTGCCGCTTCTCACAGCTGGGTGAGGATTAGTGTCTTATGTGGTTCACCTGGGCCGGGCCACTCAGAGTCGCTGGGTTATGACGCTGCATGTGGAGGTGGGGTCAGAGCAGGGAAATGGCGGCGGCCTCCACTGCCACTTGCCGCGGGGACCCGCTGGGCCCTGGTCCAACCGCTCACTCCCTCTCCTGTCCACCTGCGCACAAATACGCGACCACAGTCAACACACAGCACCGCTCCCCTGCTGTCTCCCCCATGGTCGCTCACTAGGTCCAACCCTGCGCCTGGATTCCGCGCCTGAGTCAGGCTGATCGAGACCTGTGCAATCCCGCTTCACCAGCCTCTGGTTTCGCCCCTTACTGGTCAGGCTGAAGAATTTGTTGTTAACGGACTTCCGAAAAGTTCAATTTTCCGTGTTCTGGCTGTGTTTTCTGTTGCTAATATTTAGTTGTCTCTAAACTTGGTTGTGTGAGAAGGCACGTCACATCCACCTATGCCTCCATCTTGGCGGAAGTCCCTGTCCTTCCATTCTAAATGAAAGCTTTGCTGGATAGAGCAATCTTGGTTGTAGGTCTTTGGATTTCATGACTTGGAATATCTTTTTCCAGCCCCTTCTTGCCTGTAAGGTCTCTTTTGAGAAATCAGCTGACAGTCTGATGGGAACTCCTTTGTAGGTGACTGTCCCCTTATCTCTTGTTGCTTCTGGGATTCTCTGCTTCATTTTAATCTTGGCTAATGTAATTATGATGTGTCTTGGTGTGTTTCTTCTTGGGTCCAACTTCCTTGGGACTCTCTGAGCTTCCTGGATTTCCTGGAAGTCTATTTCCTTTGCCAGATTGGGGAATTCTTTATTATTTGTTCAAATAAGTTTTATTTAATTATTTTTCAAGTACAGTTTTCTATTTCTCCCATCCCAGCCCACACTTCCCTGTGCTCCCCACCTCCCTCCCATTCCCCCCCCCCCTTAGTTACTGTCTCTGTGTGCTTTATACTTGTTCCTTTAAATCCCTCACCTTTTTTCCCTTAAATACCCTCCCCTCTTCCCTCTGGTCGCTGTCCCCCTGTTCTCTATTTCAGTGTCTTTGTTTTGATTTTGCTTGCTTGTTTGTTTTGTTATTTAGCTTCCTGTTAAAGGTGAGATCATATGGTATTTGTCTTTCAACACCTGGCTTATTTCACTCAGCATAATGCTTTCCAGGCTCTTGATGGTTTTATAGCCCATATCAAAGTCTGTCAGCCTATTACCTGATGCACAGATGGATAAGACCTTTTCTGGGTGTCTTGGCATGTTGTGTTGGATCCTGCAATTCTCACAAAGGGGTATTTGTTTATAGATGGATGACTAATTATTTGTTAAAAAAGGGACATAAAGGAGGGACATATTGCTCCACCTGATGCTGACATCAGTTTCCTATAACTTCTTTTTTAAAAGGATTTTATTACTGTTTATTTTTAGAGTGAGGAGAAAGGGAGAGAAACATCAATGTGTGGTTGCCTCTCAAGTGCCCTCTACTTGGAACCTGGCCTGCATGCCAGGCATGTGCTCTGACTGGGAATCAAACCAGTAACCCTTTGCTTCACAGGCCAGAATTGAATCTACTAAGCCACCAGCCAGGGCTCCAATAACTTCTTTATATGAAACATTTTATCCTACAAGCAGCAAAATGCGGTTTTTATATGATTACTCTAGTTGTTCAACTGGCAAGTAACTAGTAAGTTTACTAGTTTATAAACATGACTTTGGAAGTGCCAGGAAAGTAGGGACTTTTTACAAGAGATGATTACATTGCTAAGCATTTATTTACTTAATCTCTATTTATTTACTTATTTATTTATCTATTTATTTAACATAATTATTAAAAATTTTCAATTACAGTTGATATATCATTATATTAATTTCAGTTGTACACCACAGTGGTCAGATATTACATAATTTTCTAAGTTATCATCCTGAAATCAAGCTTAGGATATCTACAGTAAGCCACTAACTTATACATTTGTGTAGAGAGGTTTTGAAAAGAATAACATGTACTTCTGACCATTTCATTAATCAAATCATTTTATGCTTAAAATATATATAGGCAATTAAAGCTTTAAAAGTGTTAAGAAGCATACAAATGAATGATGTGAGTATAAGAACCTTGACAAACTATAGATGAAATGCCATATGTAGATGTAACATATGAATAAAGTACATTAATGCATTACACTATATGCATTGATATTATAAAATGTGTTGGTTTATTTTATCTCTGTTATATCAGTTTTTATATTTTCATTCTTATTTAATGGTATGTTTTTGTGTTTTCAGTGTGTTTTTCCTGAAAAAAAAAAACAGCCAGAAGTGTGTCTACGTAATTGGCTTCTCTTTTTATTTTTTTGAAGAGATTTTTTGTTGTCTCCACTTTCCTCCCACCACTCCCCTGCCCCACCCATTCTTTAGTTTACTTAGCAATTGTGTTTTCTTCATTCTAACTCACTCATTTATTTTTATTTAATTTTTCAAATATTCAATTGGGAAGTTTTAGAAAATTTTATTGAATTTATTAGGGTGACATTTGTTAATAAAATTATATAGATTTCAAGTGTACAATTCTATAATACATTATTTGTATATTGTATTGTGTGTTCACCACTCCAAGTCAAGTCTCCTTCCAATCTTAATTATTTTGTCTTGGATAACTTGATTTCTTATTTACTTATGATTTTCATGACTACTTCTGTTAAATCTTAATTTAATTTGTCTTTATCTTCTTTTGCTTAACAATAGTCAGAATGGCTATCATAAACAAAGCAACAAACAAATGTTGGAGAGGTTGTGGGGAAAAGGGGTCCCTAGTTCACTGTTGGTGGGATTGCAGACTGGTACAACCATTATGGAAAACAATATGGAATTTTCTAAGAAAAATAAAAATGGACCTGTCTTATGACCCAGCAATTCCACTGCTGGGATTGTATCCTAAGAACCCTAAAACACCAATCCAAAAGAACCTATGCACCACAATGTTCATAGCAGCACAATTTACAATAGCCAAGAGTTGGAAGCAACCTAGGTGACCATCAGTAAATAAATGAATCAAAAAATTGTAGTACATATACACAGTGGAATTCTATGCAGCAGAAAGAAAGAAGGAGCTCCTACCCTTTGCAACAGCTTGGATGAAACTGGAAAGCATTATGCTGAGTGAAATAAGCCAAGTGTTGAAAGACAAATACCATATGATCTCACCTTTAACAGGAAGCTCAATAACAAAACAAACAAGCAAACAAAATAAAAACAATGACACTAAAATACAGAACAGGGGAACAGCAACCAAAGGGGAGAGGGGAGGAAATTTCAGGGAAAAAGGGGAAGTATTTACAGGAACAAGTATAAAGGGCGCATGGACAACAACTAAGGGGGGTGGAAATGGGAGGGAGGTGGGGGGCACGGGGGGTGGTCTGGGATGGGAGTAAAAGACAGAAAACTGTACTTGAACAATAATTAAATAAAAACATGAAAATAAGTCAATTAAATCTATGAATTTGTCTCTGAACATTGGAATCAGCCTGTAAATTTATGAATAGTGTATTTGTTGTAATAATTTATTTTTTGTAAGTGAAAAAATATTTTTATTATAAAAAAGCAGACACATAAATGTATATGGAAGAGAACGTGACAGTTGCCCTTTCTTCATTCCTTACTTGTGATACTTCTTTCCTTATTCAGAGATATGCACTGTTAATGATTTAGTACGTATCTTTCCCAGCCCATTTCTATACATTTGCCAACATATTTGTGAATTTATATGTATATACATTTGATATATTAATACACATGATTTATACATTATAGATATCACATTGTACATGTTCTATAAATTATTTTCCATTTTAGTATTTATAGATATGTATTAAGTGCCAGTTTCCCTCTTGTGAGGTTTTACCGGTTTATATTACCTCCAAGGGGTATGCTTTTTAATATTCTGTCCAACACCAAAAAGAGGATGCCTTTCCTAATTTTTGCAAAATTGATATGTAAAGTGATACATTCTTATTTGATATTAATGTAAATTTATTTGATTATTATTGAGATTAGGGAAATTTAACTTAATTATTTCCACTAACTTCTTTTATAAGTTGCTTGCCCATGATATTTGCTTAATTTTCTATTAGACTGTTTATCTTTTTTCTGATTTATTTTATTGTCTCTCATTATAGTATAAGTGATTGAAAAATAACATTTTATTTCCCAGTTGACACAAGAGGTACCAAGGAGACTGGTTTTATATTTCCAGACAGTTGAAAAATTTTGCTAAAATGTTATTTATTTTATTTTATTTCATTGAGGTTAGGAACATAACCTGAACAATGTAACTATCTGCTTTTGGGAATTCATTGTAGTTTACTTCATGGTCTAATATAAAATCAATTTTTTTAGTATTTCCATTGACATTGATAAAAAGTATATTTTCTTTTGCACATTAAGTGGTATACATTTATTAAATTAATCATATTCCTTATGTATACAGATCTTCTACTTCTTTGGAATTATTTTTGCTTAAATATTAGAAAGGTAGATTAAGCCCTGGCTGGTGTGGCTCAGTGGATTGAGCACCAGACTGTAAAGCAAAGGGTCACCAGTTCCAATTCCCAGTAGGTGCACATGCCTGGATTGCTGGCCAGGTCCCCAATGGGGGATGCATGAGAGACAACCACACATTGATGTTTTGTTCCCACTCTTTCTCCCTCTCTTCCCCTCTTTCTAAAAATAAACAAATAAAGTCTCCCAGGTTAGGTTAAAGTCTCCCAGGATTATTTGGTCTTCTCAATTTACCCATTTATTTTATTTTATTTATTATTATTTCTGTGGTGTTTTCATTTTTATTGTTGTTCAAATAAAGTTGTGTCCATTTTCTCCCTACCACTGTCCCACCCAACCTACTTCCACCTTCCACCCTCCGTACTACCCACCATGGGCTTTGCCCATGAGTCCCTTATACATGTTCCTTGGTGCACCTTTCTCTTCTTTTCCCCATTATCCCCCTTCACCTGTCCCTTTGGTTACTGTCAGTTTGTTCTTTATTCACTGTCTCTGGTTGTACTTTGATTCCTTGTTTGCTTTGTTGGTTAGATTCCACTTATAGGTGACATCTACGGTACGTGTCTTTCACTGCTGAGCTTATTTCACTTGTCATAATGCTCTCCAATACCATCCATTCTGTCACGAAGAGAAGAAGCTCCTTTTTTCTTTCCCCTGTGTAATATTTTATCGTGTAAATGTACCAGTTTTTTTATCCACTAATTTACCGATGGGCACCTGGTTTGCTTCCAGGACTTGGTGATTGTAAATTGTGCTGCTATGAAAATTGGGGTGCATAGCTTCTTTTGAATTGGTGACTCAGGATTTTAGGGTATAATACCAGCAGTGGAACTGCCAGATCAAAAGGTAGTTCCATTTTTAGTTTCTTGAGGGAATTCCATACTTTTTCACAGTGGCTGCACCAGTCTGCATTCACACTCTGTTCTCTGCAACCTTGGCAGCACATGTTTGTTGATTTGTTAATGATGGTCATTCTACGTGTGTGAGGCGGCATCTCATTGTGGTTTTAATTTGCATCTTTTATGAATAGTGATGCTGAGCAACATTTCATATGCCTCTGGGCAATCTGTACATCCTCCTTGGAAAAGAGTCTGCTCAGGTCCTTTGCCCATTTATTAATTGGATTGTTTGTCTTCCTGGAGTGGAGTCATGTGAGCTCTTTATGTTTTGGACGTCAAACCCTTGTCTGAGGTGTCTTTGGCAAATATATTTTCATATACAGTTGGTTCCCTTTTCATTTTGCTGATGTTTTCTTTAACTATGCAGAAGCCTTTTATTTTGATGAAGTCCTAATTTTTTCTCTTAAAAATAATTTTCAGATTATTTTACTTTACTTGGCTATAGAAATATTTATAATATTAAAAACTACAAACAGTGGTTTCTGTTAAAACTTTGTATGGAAGAGTAAGACTATCAGGGGATTTATACATGACTCTTATTTCGACAAAATCTTATTTGTTTATTCTTTTCTTTGTATCCCTTATTCTAGGGGACATATCAGTGAAAATATTGTTGCATGGAATATCTGAGATTTTCCTGTCTATGACCTCCTCTTGAACAATTACGGTGTCATGATTTATATTTAAGTCTTTTATCCATCTTCAGTTTATTTTTCTGTATGGTGTAAGTTGGTGATCAAGTTTCATTCTTTTGTATGTAGGTGTCCAGATATCCCAACAACATTTGTTGGAGAGGCTGTTTTTACACCATTTTATGCTTCTGCCCCCTTTGTTGAATATTAATTGGCCATAGAGACTAGTTTTTAATCTCTGGGCTCTCTATTCTGTTTTGTTCATCTATGTGTCTGTTCTTATGCCAGTACTATACTCTTTTGATTACCATGGCCTTGTAATATAGATTGATGTCAAGTATGGTGATCCCTCCTACTTTGTTCTTCTTTCTCAAAATTGCAGCTGCTATTCGGGATTGTTTATGGTTCCATACAAATTTTTGGAATATTTGTTCTATGTCTGTGAAATATATCATTGGTATTTTAATAGGTATTGCATTGAATCTATAAATTGCTTTGGGTAGTATGAACATTTTGATGATGTTAATTCTTCCAATCCATGAACATGGTATATGCTTCCATTTGTCTGTGCCTTCTTATTTTCATTCTTCAGTGTTGGGTAGTTTGCTGAGTACAGGTCTTTGACCCCCTTGGTTAGGTTTATTCCTATGTACTTTATTTTTCTTGTTGCTATAGCAAATGGAATTTTTTCCTTATTTATGACTCTGATATTTCATTGTTGATGTACAAAAATGCCTTTGATTTTTGAATATTGACTTCATATTCCTCTGTTTTGCTAAATTACTTTATTAGGTTGAGTAGTTTTTTGGTGGACTATATCAGGTTTTCTATGTATGCTATCATGTCATCTATAAACAATGACAGTTTTGTTTCTTCCTTTCCAATTTGAATGTCTTTTATTTCTTCTTCTTGTCTGATTGCTGTGGCTAGAACTTCCAATACTATATTGAATAGGAGTGGTGAAAGCGGAGGTCCTTGTCTTATTTCTGATTTTAGTGGGAAAGCTTTTAGTTTTTACCCCATGAGTATGATGTTGGCTACAGGTCTTTCATATATGGCTTTTATTCTGTTGAGGAATGCTCCCTCTGTTCCCACTTTGCTGGGTGTTTTTATCATAAATGGGTGCTGAACTTTATCGACTATTTTCTGCATCTATTGATATGATCATGTGATTTTTGTCTTTCCTTTTGTTTATTGATTTCTGAATATTATAACATTCCTGCATCTCTGGGATGAGTCACACTTGATCATGGTGTATCGTATTTTTGATGTATTGCTGGATGTGTTTTGCCAATACTTTGTTGAGGATTTTAGCATCTATAGTCATGAGTGATACTGACCTGTGGTTTTCTTTCTTTGTTGTGTGTTTGTCTGGTTTGGGGGATTAAGATGATGATGGCCTCATAAAAAGAGATTAAGAGTCTTCCCTCTTGGATTTTTTTGAATAATCTGAGAAGTATGGGGTTTAGTTCTTCCTTAAATGTTTTGTGAAATTTTTCCCGTGAAACCATCTGGTGCAGAGCTTTTGTATACCAGGAGTTTTCTGATTAATGTTTCAATTTTGTCAGCTGTTATTTGTCTCTTCAGGCTTTCTGTTTCTTCTTCATTCAGTTTTGGAAGATTATATTTTTCCAGAAAATTTTCCACTTCAGCTACGATTCAAATTTCTTTTTTTTTTCAAATTTCTTGGCATATAGTTCTTCATAATAATTTCTTACAACCCTTTGTTTCTGTATCATCTGTAATCTCCCATCTTTCATTTCTAACTGTGTTTATTTGGGTCCTGTCTCTTTTTTTCTTGATGAGTCTGCTCAAAGGCCTGTTGATTTGGCTTATCTTTTCAAAGAAACTGCTCCTAGATTTATTGATACTTTGGATTGTTCTTACAGTCTCCATTTTGTTTAATTCTGCTCTCATCTTGGTTATTTCCCTCCTTCTACTTGCACTGGGATTTTTTTGTTGTTCATCCAGTTCTTGTAGATGTACAGTTAGGCTGTTTATTTAAAATGTTTCTATCTTTTTTGGGTAGGTTTATATTGCCATGAACTTCCCTCTTGGGACTGCCTTTGCTGTGTCCCATAAGTTTTGGACTGTTGTATGTTTATTTTTATTTTTTCCCAGAAACTTATTTCTTCCTTGATATTGCTTTCCCATTCATTGTTTAATAGCATGCTATTCAATCTCCATGAGTTTGAGTGTATTTGAGTTTTTTCCTTGAGGTTGGTTTCTCATTTAAGGCCCTTATGGTCAGAGAAAATGCTTGATATGATTTCAATTTTCTTGAATTTGTTGAGGCTTGTTTTGTATCGTATTATGTGATGTATCTTTGAAAATGAACCAAGTGTATTTGAAAACAATGTGTACTTTGCTTCTTTGGGAAAAAAGGTTCTGTATATATCTGTTAAGCCCATTTGATCCAGGGAATTGTTCAATGCTACAATACCCTTTTGATATTTTGTTTGGAAGATTTCTTCATTGCTGATAGTGGGGTGTTAAGGCCCCCTTCTACAAGTGTGTTGCTCTCTATATCTTTCTTGAGGTCCTCCAAGATTATCCTTATATATTTGGATGATCTTATGTTGGGTATACATATGTTTACAATGTTTATGTTCTCTTGACGTATTCTTCTCTTATTTTGAAGCATCATTCAGTGTCTCTTTTTATGGCTTTTGTTTTGAAGTCTATTTTGTCTGATGTAAATATTTGTACTCCAGCTTTTTTTCCTGTCCATTTGCTTGGAATATTTTTTACCAACCCTTCACTTTAAGTCTTTGTAGGGTTTTAAATTTTTTTCTTAGGTGGGTCTCTTGTAGGCAGCATATGTGCAGGTTATGTTTTATTATCCATTCAGCTACCCTATGTGTTTTTATTGGTACATTTATTCCATTAACATTTAAGGTTATTATTGATAAGTACTTATTCATTTCCTCCCTTTTTCTTGTGTTCCCCTCTTTCTTACTCTCTTTCTTGCTCTTCTTCTTCTTTAGCAATCTTGTAGTGCTGGTTTGGTGGAGGTTTCTTCTTTTGGCCTTCTTCTGTCTGAGAAACTCCTCATTTTCCCTCCATTTTAATTGAGAGCCTTGCTGGGTAGAGTAGTTTTGGTTGTAGGCCTTTGTGCTTTTCATTACTTGGAATATTTCTTGCCATTCTCTCTGGGCTTGTAGTGTTTCTATTGAAAAATCTGCTGGTAGCTTTATGAAAGCTCCTTTGTATGTTACTTCTTGTTTCTCCCTTGCTGCCTTTATGATTCTACCTTTGTCTTTAAATCTTGGTATTTTAATTATGTTGTGTTTTGGAGTTGGCCTCTCTATGTTCACCTTGATTGGAACCCTCTGTGCTTCCTGAATGTGAATAGATTTTTCCCTTTCCGAGTTTGAAAAGTTTCCTATCATTATTCTTTCACACAGGTTTTCTATCCCTTGCTACTTTTGTTCTCCTTCTGGTATTCCTATGATTCAAATGTTGTTGTGTTTTGTGTTGTGCTGCAGTTCCCTTAAGCTATATTCATATTTTTTTAGTCTTCTATTGTGAAGCTGCTCTACCTATCTGTTTCTTTCTACCTTGTCTTCCATCTCACCAGTTTAGTCCTCTGCATCATCCAGCTTGCTTGTAATTTCTTTTAAAACATCTTTTTATTTCAGATATTGTATTCTCCATTTCTTCTTGGTTCTTTTTAATAGTTTATATTTAGTTTTTTAGACTGTTGTAGTTCGCACTAAGTTACTTGTAGTTAGTTGTCTGTGTGTTTCTTTTCTTTAATATATTTTATTGATTATGCTATTACAGTTGTCCCATTTTCCCCTTTTACTCCCCTCTACCATGTGCACCCCCTCCCACCCACATTCCCCCCCTTCAGTTCATGCCCATGTGTCATACATATAAGTTCTTTGGCTTCTACTTTTCCCATACTATTCTTACTCTCTCCCTGTCTATTTTCTCCCTACCATCTATAGTACTTATTCTCTGTACCATTTCCCCCTCTATCCCCCTCCCACTCCCCTGTGGCTAACCCTCCATGTGACCTACATTTTTGTGTTTCTGTTCCTGTTCTAGTTGTTTGCTTAGTTTGTTTCTGTTTTTGTTTTAGGTGTGGTTGTTAATAATTGTGAGTTTGCTGTAATTTCACTGTACATATTTTTATCTTCTTTTTCTTAGATTAAATCCCTTTAACATTTCATATAGTAAGGGCTTGGTGATGATGAACTTCTTGAACTTGACCTTATCTGAGAAGCACTTTACCTGCCCTTCCATTCTAAATGAGAGCTTTGCTGGATAGAGCAATCTCAGATGTAGGTCCTTGCCTTTCATGACTTGGAATACTTCTTTCCAGCCCCTTCTTGCCTGTAAGGTCTCTTTTGAGAAATCAGCTGACAGTCTGATGGGAACTCCTTTGTAGGTAACTCTCTCATTTTGTCTTGCTGCTTTTAAGATTCTCTCCTTCATTTTAATCTTGGCTAATGTAATGATGATGTGCCTTGGTGTGTTCCTCCTACAGTTCAACTTCTTTGGGGCTCTCTGAGCTTCCTTGACTTCCTGGAAGTCTATTTCCTCTGCCAGAATGGGGAAGTTCTCCTTTATTATTTGTTCACATAACTTTTCCACTTGTTGCTCTTCCTCTTCCCCTTCTAGTACCTCTATAATTCGGATGTTGGAATGTTTAAAGATGTTCTGGAGGTTCCTAAGCCTCTCCTCATTTTTTTGAATACTTGTTTCTTCATTCTTTTCTGATTGGATGTTTGTTTCTTCCTTCTGGTCCACTCCATTGATATGAGTCCTAGTTTCCTTCCAATCACTATTGTTTTCATGTACATTTTTCTACATTTCACTTAGCATAGTCTTCATTTTTTTGTCTAATTTGTGACCAAATTCAACCAATTCTGTGAGCATCCTGATTACCAGTGTTTTCAACTGTGCATCTGATAGATTGGCTACCTTTTCATTGCTTGGTTGTATTTTTTCTGGAGCTTTGATCTATTCTTTTGTTCAGGCCATTTTTTTTGGCTTGACAAGCCTTTTACATACTGAGGGATGGAGCCTTAGTTGTTCATCAGGGTGGGGCAACCTACCTTGCTGGGTTGTGGTGTTGTATGTGGGGCAGGGGTCTGAAAGGGAACAATGGCACTTGCTCTACCTCTGCAGGATTTCAGTTACTTTGCCCCTTCCCACAAGCAAATCGGGCCCTTCTGGTGCTGATTCCCATGTGGGTGGGTTTGTGTATATTCTAAGACCCTGTGGGTCTCTCCAACAAATCTTCTGTTCAGGCTGGGAGTTCCTGCTCCCCCTTTGTTTTACCTGGCTTATCTGTGGGCAAATGCGGAACCACCCAGTCTGCTGCTGCCTTGCCAGCCAACTACAGCCTTGTGCACCCCTTCCACTATCTGCTGCCTCACCAGGTCTGCCTCCTGCAGCCTTGCCTTGAGTCCTCTCCATTTTGGCTGCTCTACTCTGCCCCTCCTACTGGTGTGGATGGAGGGTCGTTTAACTCCTTGGTTGTCAGACTTCCATACAGTTTGATTTTTTTGTCAGTTCTTGGGTTTTTTTTGTTGTTGTTTTTAAATTGTCATTGTCCTTCTTTTTGTTGTGTGAGGAGGCACAGCGTGTCTACCTATGCCTCTGTCTTGGCTGTAAGTCCAAGTTCCTTGAGCATTGTCATAACCATTCCTTTGAATTTTATATCTGATCATTTGCTTTCTTCCATTCCATTTAGCTCTTTTACTGGGAAATCTTCCATTCCTTTCAATTGTAGGTTCTTTCTTTGCCTTACCATTTTAGGTGACTCTTTTTGTTTGTTTCTGTGATTCCGGATGCTCTGCTTTTTCCAGTTTTCTTTGTAAGGTGAACTTCCATGGTAGGGGTTCTATAGGTCTCAGTGGCACTGACTCTTTAATCTCCTTGTCTGGATGCTCTAGAGTTGCCTTTTCTTCTGTTTGGGTGAGCTCTCTTGTCCATACTTGGGCTTTACTTGTTGGTGGCTCCTTTGTTGATGGGTTCTCCCCTCCAGTGGGCTTACTGGTAGTCCCAACTCCCACCTTGTCTTGCATGCTCTTGTACAGGTGTTGGTTAGCAAAACAGAACTACCAGACAAACAAACCTATGCCAGCAAATAGAGCACCCCTACCATTTGTACAGTCTCAAGCACAGTTTTACTAAGAATAATAAAGGTGAGGAGACATTGCAGATAGTATAAGATACAACAAAAGGAATATGAGATGATTAAAAGAGGGGGGAATGTTGTTGTATGGTAAGAGAGAAGAGAATTGATAAGAGTTGGGACAGAATTACCCCTATATTTTAAAACAGTTTTGTTTTGCACTTTTTTTTGTCTTTTTTTTATTGATTATGCCATTACATTTGCTCTATTCCCCCCTCCCTTCCCCTCCACCCTGCATACCCCTCCCCCACCATTTCCCCCTTTAGTTCATGAACATGTGTCTCAATTTCTTTAGATTCTGTATTTCCCCTACTATTCTTACCCTCCCCCTATGTATTTTCTATCTACTGTCTATGCTACTTATTTTCTGTACCTTCTCCCCCTTCCCCCTCCTCCCACTCCCCTATTGCTAACCCTCCCTGAGATCTTCATTTCTATGGTTCTGCTCCTGATCTAGCTATCCTCTTAGTTTGCTTTTGTTTTAGGTGTGGTTCTTAATAACTGTGAGTTTGCTGTCCTTTCACTGTTCGTCTTTTTTATCTTCTTTTTCTTAGGTAAGTCCCTTTAACATTTCATATAATAAGGGCTTGGTGATGATGAACTCCTTGAATTTGGTCTTATCTGAGAAGCACTTTATCTGTCCTTCCATTCTAAATGAAGTTTTGCTGGGTAGAGCAATCTTGGTTGTAGATCTTTGGTTTTCATGAGTTGGAATACCTCTTTCCAGCCCCTTCTTGCCTGGAAGGTCTCTTTTGAGAAATCAGCTGACAGTCTGATGGGAACTCCTTTGTAGGTGACTGTCCCCTTAGCTCTTGCTGCTTCTAAGATTCTCTCCTTCATTTTAATCTTGGCTAATGTAATGATGATGTGCCTTGGTGTGTTCCTTCTTGAGTCCAACTTCTTTGGGACTCTCTGAGCTTCCTGGATTTCTCGGAAGTCTATTTCCTTTGCCATCTTGGGGAAATTCTCCTTTATTATTTGTTCAAATAATTTTTCAACTGGTGGTTGTGCCTTTCCCCCTTCTGGTACCCCTATAATTCGGATGTTGGAACGTTTAAAGATGTCCTGGAGGTTCCTAATCTTCTCCTCATTTTTCTGAATTCTTATTTCTTCATTCCTTTCTGTTTGATCATTTTTTTCTTCCTTCTGGTTCTCTCCCTTGATTTGAGTCCCAATTTTCTTTCCATTACTATTGGAATCTTTTGTATCCTCATTCATTTCAATTAATTTAGCTTCCATATGTTTCTCTAATTTGTGGCTAAAGTCAACCAGTTCTGTAAGGATCCTTATAACCAGTGTTTTGAACTGTGCATCTGAAAGACTGGCTATTTCTTCATCACTTAGGTCTATCGGTTCTGGGGCTCTGAGTTGTCCTAGAGCCATTTTTGGTCTGTTCACGCTGTTAAGTGAGCGGAGCGAAGCCTTAGTTGTTTACCAGGACGGGGCGACCCAGGTCGCTGGTTTGTGACGCTGTGTGTGGGGGCGGGGTCAGAGAGGGAGTAATGGCGTTCCTCTCCGCTAGCCCGGCGTTTCCAGTCACTCCGCACGCCTGGGGTTTATCCGATCGGAATTGCGCGAGCCTGCTGCCCCGCGCCGGCTTCCCTTCTCACTGGCTTCTCCCCACGTAAATGCGCGCGACCGACCGACCGATCGCCGCGCCTCTTTCCTGTGCGCTCCCGCAGCCAGCTGGCTGGCAATCAGTGCCCTCGGTTGCCTGCGCGTGCCGCGCACCGCCCGGGGAATTTTTTCTTGCTAACCTGCTCCACTGCTGGCCTCGCTCCTCGTACCGGTCCAGCCGAGTATCCAGTTGTCCTTTGGACTCCGTATTGTCTATTTTTCCGTGTGGCTTGGTTGTGACTGCTGTTAAAAATAGTTGTTCTTAGATTTGGTTGTGCACAGAGGCGAGGTGGATCCTCCATCTACCTCTCCATCTTGGCGGAAGTCCTGTTTTGCACTTTTAAATGTAATGTTAATTCCACAAATATTTTATGACTACAATATATTCATTTTAAATCACATATATAGTATGAAGTGACTTTCTTTATCCTACTTAAATATTACTTTGGTTTCATCTTTTTAAAAAGTTATAAGATAAATAAAATATAATAAATATAAAAATACAATTATAAACTTTTTATCATTTTGTTTTAAGCATCTTTCATAAATAACATATGATTTCTCTCTCCACCCATATTTATACCAGTATAAGTCTTTATTTTTTTAATATAGGTCTCAACTCATAAATATTTGTTGTTTACCTGCTGAATTTGCTGTTATATTTGCTATTTTATTTTATGACTTTTTATAGTGCTTTTATTTTATTTAATTTATTGTTTGTTTGTTACATAAACTTGTTTCCTTGCTTTTATCCTCTCCAGTGACTTGGAAAACAATATAGTTCGTAAATTCTAAGACTAATTTTTTCCATTTCAATACTCCTAGAATTAAAATGCATCTTACAATTTATTATGTGCTATAGCTTAATTGGCAGCATTTTTCTTCCTTGGTGGTACATAAAAAAAGATATTTCTTACCTTAGTTTAGATAAAAAACAGTATATTATATTTTAATGTTTTTACCTTAATTTTTTCAAAAGGTTTAGAAAATCTTTATTTTCTTGAGTCAAGAATAAAATGCTGTTTTAAAAGATCCCCTCTTTAAAAACAAACAAAAAAACTTAAAAGGCGCTTATTTTCTTCTTCTTTGATCCAACACTTCTTGAACTTGGAGTGTTATACCTGCATTATTGCTATTCAAGTATTGTTTTTATATTATATGTCTTTTCTTATAAGAGTTGCTTTTGACAAGTACCTACAGTTGCACAACCAAATTCATTAGAATCTTTTACAGTAATTTTTGTTTTAGTAGGTTTGATGTTCTGTGCCAGTAATTTTGTAATACAATTTACCAATTCTTGAGCTTTTTATATTCTCTCTCAATTGATGGAGTTCTTTTTTAAGTAAGTGTTTCAAGTGTGTATGTATAATGAATATATTTTTGAGCTTCTGCATATGTGTGTTGGCTTGCTGTTGTCTACACATGCATATATGATGATTATAGATGATACGAAATAACTTTGTCATATTCCTTTTATCTCAAGGTTATTAAAGATAGAGTTATTGTCTTCTATTATTTTGTACTGTGGAAAAGAACTGTAAACACAACTTCCTTTTATTTTCTTTGTTGGTAATTTGTTTTTCATGTCTAAGTGTTTGTAAAGTTTTCTTTACCCTTAAAATTTTAAAAAATTACTAAGATTGATATTCCTAGGGATGTGAACCCTTCATACCTGCAGATGTTGGTTGCCTCTCCAACATCAATTCTTTCTCTCTCTTACTTAATATGGCCCCATGTTTTCTAGCCATTGGATTTGAGTGTATTGATTTGAGACCTTTTTTTAATCCTTTGTTTTTTATTTTCTTAAATTATATTTTATTAATTATATTATTAAAGTCCCAATTTTTCCCATTTTAATCTCCTCCACCCAGCATCCCCCAGTCCCTCAGGAAAACCCTTGATCAGCTTGGGTGGGCCCATAAGTTGGGTGTGGCAGAGCCTCTGATGATCTCCAAGGTGGGTTAAACAGTGTTAGTCAGGTTGATGGAGTCTCAGATGTGGCACAACTCACCAGCTCTGTTGGTGGAGCAGGGGGTTAGAAAAGTGACAACGGCCTTTGCTCATCTTGATGTCAGATACTTCAGTTCCTACCTTTATGCTGCTGGTGCCTTTCAAGCTGCTATCCCAGTGCTGGAACTCAGAGGAAGTGATTCTGAGTAGATGAGACCATGTGTGTGTTCTTTAAAAGGAATTGCTTGGAGCTCAAGAAGTTTCTTCCACTGACTCAATCTCTGCTGGTTTTTACAGCCAGTAGTTGTGGGGACTTATCTTCCTGGCACTGGAACTGTGGACTGGGGTGTCCAGTGTGGAACTGGGACTCTTCACTCCTAAGACATCCCTCCCATTTATCTACCACATGTGATGTGGGACAAGCCCATTCCATGTCTGCACCCCTCCTACCAGTTTGGATGGATGTGGTTTCTTTAATTCCGTAGTTGTGAGACTTACATTCATCTTGATTTCTGACGGTTCTGAGTGATGGTTGTTCTACAGTTTAGTTATAATTTTGATGTGGTTGTGTGAAGAGGCAAGCCATGTCTCCCTACACTGCCATCTTGACCTATTCTTTTTTATTTTCTTACATTTTTTAAAAAGATTTTATTTATTTATTTTTAGAGAGGGGAAGGGAGAGTGAAAGAGAGGGAAAGAAACATCAATGTGTGGTTGCCTCTTGAACACCACCCACTGGGACCTGGCTCACAACCCAGGCATGTGCCCTGACTGGGAATTCAACCAGTGACCCTTTGGTTCATAGGTCAGTGCTCAATGCACTGAGCTACACCAGCAGGGCATTCTTTTTTATTATAAGCATTTAGTAGACTAAGTTCCCATCTAACCATTGCTTTAGCTGTATTCCATAAGTTTTAATTTTTTTTATGAGTTTATTCTGGTTTTCTTTTTTTTAAATAAATTTTATTTAGTTATTTTTCAAGTACATTTTTTTTATCTATTTCTCCCATCCCACCCCCCTGCCCCATCTCCCCCCTCCCTCCCATTCCCCCCCCCCCGTCCTCATCCCTGTGTCTTTCATACTTGTTCCTCAAAATCCCTTCCCCTTTTTCCCCTTAAATTCCCTTCCCTCTCCCCTCTGGTCGCTGCCCACTTGTTCTCTATTTCAGTGTCTTTGTTTTTATTCTGTTTGCTTGTTTGTTTTATTCTTTAGCTTCCTGTCAAAGGTGAGATCATATGGTATTTGTCCTTCAATGCCTGGCCTATTTCACTCAGCATAATGCTTTCCAGTTCCATCCATGTTGTTGCAAAAGGTAGTAGCTCCTTCTTTCTCTCTGCTGCATAGAATTCCATTGTGTATATGTACCACACTTTTTTGATCAATTTGTTTACTGATGGGCACCTAAGTTGCTTCCAACTCTTGGCTATTGTAAATTGTGCTGCTATGAACATTGTGGTGCATATGGCCCTGGCTGGTGTGGCTCAGTGGACTGAGCACTGGCCTGCAAACCAAAAAAGTTTTAATTTGTTGCATTTTAATTTAATTTAAAATATTTTCTAATTTCCATGTGACTTTCTATTTGGCTCATGACATTTTAGAAGTTTTTTGCTTAATTTCCCACTTCAAATAAAATGTAGAAACCTTACAGTCATAAATGTCTATTTGCCTTCACCCTGACCTTTTGTTATAGTTGTCCTACATATTACATTTACTCTTATACACTGAAACCTTATGAGACATTGTAATTTCTTATTTCAGCAGCTATACTTTTAAAAAAGAATTTAAGAGGAGAAAAAAATAATGTATTATATTTACCCAGGTATTTAACATTTTTGTTGCTCCTTCTTCATTCATGAAGTTTTGTTTTCTTCTAGTACTATTTCCATTCAGCCTGTAGAACTGTATTTAGTAGTTATTTTAGAACAAGTCTTAGTCTTCCTTCATGTAAGAATATATTTATTTACTTTATTCCTGAATGGTATTCCTGTATATAGAGCTTTGGGTTGTCACTTCTTTTCTTTCAGCACTTTAAAGATACTATTTCACTGTTTTACCTCTATGCTTTCTGATAAGAAATCTGAAGTCATTTGAATCTTTATTGCCCTGTAAGTAATATGTTGTTTTTCTCTAGCTGCTTTCAAGGTTTTTTCTTCATATTTTGTTCAGCAGTTTGATCATGATATGTCTGGATGTGGTTTTATATTGGTTTATCTTGTTGGCATTTACAGAACTTCTTGAATTTGTAAAATGATTTGTACAATTATGAAACTAGCTTTGTGAAGTTGTCCACCATTACCTTGACTATGTGTTTTTTTGCACTAACCTCCTTCACTTCTCTTTCTGGTGCTCCAATGATACAGCTGTTAGATCTTTTGATATTGTTCCATAGTCACTGAGACTCTATTCATTTAAAAAAATCCTTTCCCTGTGTTCTACACATTGGATAATATTTATTGATCTATCTGTAAGTTTGCTATTTCCTCTGTCATCTCCTTTATGTTTGGTCCATCCATGAATTAAAATTTTTCTGATATTTTATTTCCATTTCGAAAATTTAAATATGGCCTCTTTTTTTTTGCAGTTTCTATTTCTCTGCAGAAAACTTTCATCTTTCCATTCATATCAGATGTGTTTGCCTTTATTGTATTGAGAAGTTGTAATAGTTGCTTTAAGTTTTTAATATTTTTATTATCTGGATCATGCAGAGTTGGCATTGGTTAAGAATTGACATTTTGAAAATTCTTTGTGTTATGTTATTTTCTATTTTATCTTTGACGTTTTCAACATTTTATTATGCAACCTCTGGATTCTGTTATAATTCTCTGGAGAGAGTTGATCTATTTTCCCTGGCATGTAATTAACCCAGCTAGACTTAGACTTCATTTTGTCTCATTGCATAAGCAGTAGATGATTGTACTCTTGGCCTTTGTTTGGTTTCCTTCTCTAGGCTTGTTTTGTTTTCTTCCTCATAAGTATCACTCTGGGTTAGGATGAGACTTGTCAGTGCATTGACTTGTACTTCACTTCTTAAATCCTTTACTTTGTCTCTTTGCATCTCTCCTGTGCATGCACATCTCAGGGATGAGCCCAGGACTTCTGTATCAGATTCATGTAGAGAATTAGGAAATCTTTTTCTCAAGTTCTCTTATCTCTGGGATTCTTCCTACACTTTCTGGCTCTAAAGGAGTCCCTTTCTTAGTTTCTCTGGCATGAAAATTGGGCTTTATTTTAGAGTTTTAACTATCCATGCTGCCACGGCAGTGTATATTTGTAACAGGGACCCACTCTTGAGGCAAAAGTGCAAGAGAAAAGAGACATAAAAAAGATTTTCCCCTATACCCTTTGGACCACAGGACCCCTTTTTCCTGGTACCTCTGGCCAGCAAGGTGGGTTTTTCATTTCAGTTTTAGTTATTCACATTGGTGCCTCTTCACAGCTCCATGACTATGGCCTGCCCTCAGAAAATGCTTTTGAGGAAAGAAAGAGACTAAGAAATTACTCCTTTATGAATCACTTCTCCAAATTGCTCCTGCTTTTGTTTACTTATCAGTCCTTAGTATTTTGTCCTGCATTTTAGTTTTAATCAGTAGAGATTGTTGGACTTACTTAATCTTGGCTGAAATCAGAAGTATCCCCATTGTGATATTAATTTGCATTCCCCAGATAATAGAGAAGTTGGGTTAGGCCAAAAATCAGTGTGTTGGGGTGCAAATACAGCTTAGACAAGTGTAAGTGTGATGGATGCAATTATTGATTTCAGTGCTTGGGTTTGAACTGTGTCTGTACAAAGTTGATTTATTTGGTATGGATGGTATATTTGGATTGTTTTTTACATTTTCAATCTTGGTCAAGCAAGCTTGTCATTTAAGTTGGAAACTGTAGAGTAACTCCTTGGGTACTGTTTATCATCATTTAAAATTATGATTTAGCTTATCTTCACCCAGAAAAAATGTTTTTGATTTGAGAAAACAAAACAAAATTGGTAATCTGGAGTAGGGGAATTGTTTAAATGATTCCGTTCCAGTGGCGTTAACTTTAATTTTGCTCATAGTAACTGAGGCCTACTGAAGCTCATTTTATTGTATGAATTAGAACATTTTTATATTTAACGCCAAACTTATTATAATAATTATTTCATATAATATAATTTTTGTGTCTCATTTCATTTTAGATAGATGGTATGATATTCCAGAATTGGAGTATACTTTTCCAATATACTTTGTCTACATTCTGGCTATTGTGTATTTATTTTTGCATTTTACCTACACCCTGTAAGTGTAAGAGACCCTGCAGCAAAATATTACTAATTGGGAATTAATGGGTGAGGTCAATATGAATTTATGGCACATACAAATTAGGCAATTAAAATGTGTAGCTTTCTTGGTAAGCAATCTGGATCAGTTGAACTTCTGAATGAGAATGAAGGAAATCTGGAATGCATAACAGGATTGAAATGGTTAGTATCTATTACAACCTTGGGTCTAGTGGCACTGTCAAGGACCATAGCTCATTCTACTAACCTTTATATGTTACATATTTTATTGGACCCTACAGCTGGCTACTAAGAGTTAATGACAGAGGGTACTTTGTTTGAGCCAAAACATCTTGCTTGTTTGGGTGATGCAAGGGCATACTGTAACACATAATGTTTTATGCACTATGTCACATCTCCTAACTTTGGCTATAGGGGACAGTTTCCAAGTGTACTATCTATGTCCCATCACAACAACCCACAGAGTCTTTCAGTTGTTCTGCTTTAGGGCTTTCTCTGAAGCCACAGGAAGTTGTTCATTCTATCCAAAGGTACAATAGAGTTAACTTGGAGGGAGTTAACAAATGGGGATGGGAGTTAGTAGATAAATACTTCAGTCTGTGTTCTGCAGAAAGATAATTCTAATATATTATACCATTCTACATGGATTCTGAGAGAATCCCTAATAGCATTGAGCCTCAGTTGCACACAGAGTTTATGATATACTCTATATTGGCTTTTCTTCTTTCTTCATTTCAATCTCCCCACTGCCACATTTCTGCTACTAGGAATCACTTTTAAGTAAACTGTCTTCTAGTCCTTGTCTCAGGCTTCACTTATTTAAGTTTACCAATGAGTCATGCACATTTTCTTATGTCTGTAAAAAATTAACTGACAAACAAAGACATGGATGCATGAACAGACTGACAGCTGTCAAAAAGGAGAGAGGAGGAGGAATAAAAGAAGGTGAATGGATTAGCCAAAGAACATGTATGAATGACCCATGGACTCACACAACAGTGTGGTGATGGCCTGAGGAAAAGGGGAGGTAGGCTAAGAGGAGGGGAGCAAAGAAGGAAGTAGAAATGGGAATATATGCAAGAGTGTCAACAACAAAAATAAAGAAAAAATGAAATTTTCCTAGTCACTGAAAAAATTAAGAATATTGATTGATTAGTTGATTGGTTTAATGACTGGCCTATGACCTTTAAAATGCTTAACTTTTGGCCCTGGCTGGTGTAGCTCAGTGGATTGAGCACAAGCCTGTGAACCAAAAAGTTGTCAGTTTGATTCCCAGTCAGGGCACATGCCTGATTGTGGGCTGGGTCCCCAGTAGGAGATGTGTGAGAGGCAACCACACACTGATGTTTCTCTCCCTCTCTTTCTCCCTCCCTTCTCCTCTGTCTAAAAATAAATAAATAAAGTCTTTTTAAAAATGCTTACCTTTCTTTTCAGAGGATTTCTTCAAGATAGTGAAAATGTAAAACTTTAGCCTAAATGGAATTATTAAAAAACACACATTACTGGGCCCAAATGAATGAAATGAAAAAAAAACCCCACAATATTTTCAAAATAAAATGCAAATAAACTGATTTTCTAGGTTCAAGCTCATGAATTTTTCTTGTTCTTTAATTTATGATCCATCTGCATTTTTGGCTTACAAAGATTCAGTGGATGCTCACACACATTGTATTTTACTCCAGGCTCTAAGAATGGTTTCCCCACTATTCTAGGGAGCAGTTTATTACTCCTGCATTATTCTCTGTGGGAACAGGGTTTCATGCAGTCTGCTGAGAATTGCTGTTTAGTTGATGGTATTTTCACTTCTGTCTGGGTCTTGTGTCATAGTGCCAAGCTAAAAATTACCCCTTAGCTTGAAATCACTGGTTTAAGAATTTCATATTTCTGCCCTAGCTGGTGTGGCTCAGTGGATTGAGTGTCAGCCTGTGAACCAAAGGGTCACCATTTACATTCCCAGTCTAGGGCACATGCTTGGGTTGCAGTCTGGGTCCCCAGTGGGGGGTGTGTGAGAGGCAACCACACATTGATGTTTCTCTCCCTCTCTTTCTCCCTCCCTTCCTCTCTCTCAAAATAAATAAAATATTAAAAAAAGAATTTGATATTTCAAGAAAATCTTTCCCAGTATGACTCTCTCCCTCCTCCTTTCACCCCAGATCTTCCTGCATTTCCACTTTGTATATTAGAGCTTATCAGTTGCAACAAACTTTGGTGTTCAAACTTTATGTTATAAGGCAGTGTCCTTTTGCTTACATGTTCAATGTCCTTCTTTCTCTCTATACATCTAGCATTTTACACTCTTCAGCATATACTTTTATATAGATTTCAGTCTTCATTCCATGAGATTTATCTGAATGTTATGTGCTTAATATAGATTCTCTTCAGTATATATGAATTTCATATAGAATTCTAAATGTAAGAAAATAGCTTCTGTAATTATGTCAGTCAGGGAACAGTCAGGAAAAAGGAAATGATACCAGGTAGTTTAATTCAAGGAATTTAACAGTGGAGATAATTTAATCTAAAAATCAAATTGGAGAAGCATACTCAGCGATGAAGAGAAAATGGAAAAGACAATATTATCAGATCCTAGGAGCAAGGGTCACCTTATGGGGCTGGAATCATGGCATGGACTGCCAAGAAATAACTGGGTCCATGGCCATGGATGGACACAGCCACTGCTGCAGATCTGCAGATGCCACTCAAAAGGGAGAGAAAGAGAGAGAATATAAGCATGTGAGAAATACAGAAATACATTGTTTCCCCCTCCTCTTTCTCTAGTCTTTTTCCAGGGCTTCCCGCCAATTGAATCTAACTTGAAGCTTGGGAAATGCAATTTGCACACCATCATCATATAGAGCAGAGCAAGGGAAAAGTGAGGAGTGGAAAAATACATGGTAATGGCAATGACTTCATGGAGGCTACCCAAGCCCTAGATGTTGTTACCAAAGGGGAAGAAGCAGGTGTCTGGCAGTTGAGGGAGATCCCATATAGGAAACCTCCATTCTCTGTAGAGCAGATTACCTATCATGTGCTGTTCACTGTGAATGGGACAGAAAATGAAATGAATAAGTCTTGCATTTAAAAAGCTTATATCCTAGCAGGAGAGTCAAATGACCTAAATCTGTAATAAATTACTATAAGTATGTGTAATATTATATAATAAATTGCAATGTGTAAATTATATGTATGCATTCCAATATGTGCATATAATTTATATTATATATGACATAGTATGTATTATTTATACTTATACAGTTATACCAACATAATACTATGTAATATAAATATATGTTATTATATATTTATTATAAATAAGGTAGGGTACAGAGGTACAGCTGGGAGGCCCAATCTCCTATATCAATCAGGGAAAGCTTCTTTTTTAATTTTTATTTTTTATTGTTGTTCAAATACAGTTGTCTCCATTTTCTTTTCACCAATACCCCCCACCCCAGCCATCCCTCCCTCCCACCCCCCTGAAACCCACCCCCTGCCTTGGTTTTGTCCTTGTGTCCATTATAGATATTCCTGAAAACCCTCCCCCTTTTTCCCCGCATTGTCCCCTCCCACTTCCCCTCTGGTTACTGTCAGTTTGTTCTTAGTTTCAATGTCTCTGGTTATATTTCACTTGCTTGTTTTGTTGATTAGGTTCCACTTAAAGGTAAGATCATATGGTATTTGTCTTTCACCGCCTGGCTGCACAATTTACAATAACAAAGTGCTGGAATCAAGCTAAGTGCCAATTGGTAAATGGATGGATCAAAAACTGTGGTACATCTACATGATGAAATACTATGCCACAGAAAGAAAGAAGGAGCTCCTACTCTTTGAGACAGCATGAGATGGAACTAGAGAGCATTATGCTAAGGGAAAGCTTCTTGAAGGAAGTAACATTTAAGGGTGAATAGGACTTAGAAGCAGAAAGTGAAGGGTGCAGAAGAGTGAGTAGATGAATCCAGACCATGGAACAGCATGCACTATGTGGCTTTTAAGAAGAAATGCTGTGACAGAACCATGGCTAGGGGCAGAAGCAAGAAATGTTGCTGGAGATGGAGCTGGGGAAGAAAACTGGGTGAGGTCAAAAAGGGCTTTGTAGGCCATGTTGAGAATTTTAGACCTTATTCTAAAAGCAATGGGAGGTTACTGAAGGGGTGTAGTTAGAAAAACAAAAATCATGCTTAAGGTTTAGAAAGATCACTCCAGACTGGTGGTAGGGAGAGCAGGTAGGACATTGTGCAGTAGTCCAGGTGAAAGAGGATGCTACTCTGGACTAGTGTAGTAAATCAGATGGAGGAAAGTTCTTAGAGATATTTGGAAGGTTGAGATAGTAGTGTTTTTATTGGCAAATGTAGGTGAGGGTGAGAGGAGAGGAGGATTATATTTGGGCCTCTGGATAGACAGCAGTGCCAACTGTTAAATGGAAGAATACAATCCGTAGGGCAATCTTGATTGTTAAGAACCTATAACTTGGCAAACTTGTTCTGTAAAGGGCCAGATGGCAAATACGTTTGGCTTTGTGTGTAAAGCCTCATCTGCACATCTGCAATTCCTCAGCTCTTCCATTGTAGTATCCATAGATGACAAAAGGGCTAGATGTGACAATGGGCATGTCCATATTCAAATAAAACCTTACACAAACAGGTAGTGGTACAGATTTGGCCTGAGAGTCATACTTCCCCCCACTACCACCACCACCAGGTTAAGACATAACTTTCATATTAAATATGCAAGAAGCTGGAAGACATCCAAGTGGACAGGTTGAATAGGCACTAGAGGTAAAAGTAAATCCCCCCATTTCTCTCTTTACATTGTTTCCCCAACATGTTTGAAAAAGATACATAGCTAAAAAATTTCAGAACCTGCCTTCATTGTGAAGTGGTTATCTTTCTGTGGGATAACTATTTGGAATTTGGAAAGGGACAGGAGAAAGAAAAGCTTGATTCTTAAGAAAACTCAGAATCTCATTTTATATTTTGACCCATTTTTTGCTGTCTTTCTGTTTTTTATTCCATTCTATACTAGATGTTTAATTATGCACATCGTTTAGTAATTGTGCTAATAATATTTCCTCTATTGATAAGAGAGCATTGTCTTCCAACATGTATTATATGTTCATTGTTTTCAGAATGCTGAGACAGTCTCTGGGGATACCGAAATGAATAAGATGGTATTTGAAGATGCCCACACTCTGCTGAGGGAGGTTTTTTGAATTACATGCCTTGAAAGATTGGTTGGGAATTCAACAAGCAAACTGCAATGTCGAATGGCAATGGGAATGGGGAGGGTGGTGAGAATTTATACAGAAGAAACAACATGGAGAAGGGCATGGGAGTGTGAAGATTCATAGTATGTTCACAAATCTGTTGAAACACTAGCACAGCTGGAAAGGCCTGGAATATTTCTCAGGTAGAAAGGTCTCTGGTATTGGATTTGTACTTGCTCTGCCTTGAGTTCTAGGGCACTTGCCTGCTAAGATAGAGGCTTTGTTAGTGGGCGTGAGGGTCTGGAATTTAAGTGGGGAACTTAGTAGGTCCAGGAGCTTGCTGCTATGAAGCCTGTCCACCCACATCTGGGAGGCTGAATCATGACCCAAATTTCAGGTTGAGTGCTTGGAAGTAGGATTTTATAAAGGGTCCAGGAGGATTTTAAATGGGGGCTCAGCTCTCAGAGCTGTGTGTTGATTTCATCTGCACTTTCCAGTGGAACCCAACAATTCTGATAGGGTGGCTTGGGTGAATTGTTTCCAACAAGTGGAGACAATAGCTTCTTGTAAACACAAACAAACAAATGAAAAAGGCTTTTAACACACACACAAAAAAACAAATAAAAAAGACTTTCTTACTGTAATTATTGTGTGTGTGTGTATATATATTTGCAGGAGGAGCCATCATTTGTAAAAAGGAGTTTATTTTTTCTCAAAACCATGTCATTGTTCTATAGCTTGAATTTATGCTGTGAAAACTGAAGAAAACATTGAGCAAATAGAAGTCATTGCTCTATGCAGCAAAATTCTTAATCATGCTTCGCATCTCTTCTCAAACTCAAAGACACTGAGAGAACATGACTCAAGAGGGAGCCCTTGAACCACTAAGCTTTGAAGCAAAGTCCCTGAATTTGTAACCTTGCCAGGTAAAGGCAAAGTTGGAGTCACTGCTCAAGTCTGGCTGCAATTTTAATGCAAAAAGCAGAAAGTGGGAAAGAGGTGTATCCCCCAGCCCTCAGAACTTTCAAAGTGCCACACAGACCTTAGGGGCAGGTTTGTATTGTAATTCTCAGACTTGGGCTCCATCAGCTTCTAGGGTTAAGCGATTAAATCATTAGGATAAACCATTTTACTTATATAAATACATTTATGTTTTGCTAACAGAGTATACATTTCTCTTTTTTAAGCTCATCTTATATGGTGGAAACACAACTTGGAAACTTGATAATCTTGGAGACATAATAAGCTCTCATTCTGAAATACAAAGGGAGCATCAATAAGGGGCTACTACAATACCCAAATGAATGAAATGTTCCTCTCGGTAAGGCAGTTTCCCCTAGGGTAGAAGGCAGCACAGTGTAGGGGGAAGGAGAAGAGCTAAGGCCTTGGCATCTGTTCTGTTTAGGATTGAATCTTTTCTCTGCCCCTTACTAGCTATGTGACTGTAGGCCAGCTTCTTGACCCCATAAACAGTTCCAGTCTTTTGAGTGTTAGAGATTATGTATTAAAGTGTTTGGTGCTTGTGTCTACCAATAAAGCACTACTGGTTACTGTCACAGCATCTGTCTGTGGGTGTTCAGGTTGTGCACACTCATCATGTTCATAGGGGTGTCATTTACACTGTAAATGCAAAGATGTTCTTTGACTCACCTGCTTTCATATGCATCACAAGTTTATAGTGTAAATGACACCCCCATGAATATGAAGGGGGTGCACAGCCTGAACACCCACAGATTAGTCCTCTGACAAAAGGGGCAGAAGCAGATATTGGAGGAAAAACAGTCTCTTCAACAAATAGCGTTGGGAGATCTGCATAGCTATATGCAAAAAAAAAAAAAAGAAAGAAAAAAAAAAGAAAAGAAACTTGACCACCAACTTATGCCATACACACACAAAAAAGCTCAACACTGATAAAATACTTAAGTATAAGTTGCAACACCATAAAAGTCCTAAAGGAACCCTGATTGGTGTGGCTCAGTGGGTTGAGCACCAATATGAGAACCAAGGGGTCGACGGTTGGATGGTTGCTGGCCAGGTCCCCAGTGAGGGTGTATGAGAGGGAAACACACACTGATGTTTCTCTCTTCTCTTTCTCCCTCATTTCCTCTCTCTCTAAAATTAAATAAATAAAACCTTTAAAAAAGTCCTAGAGGAGAACATAGGTAGAAAAATTTTAGATATTCCATGCAGCAACATTCTCACTGATATGTCTCCTAGAGTAAGGGACATAAAGGAAAGAATAAACAAATGGAATCTCATCAAAATAAAATACTTCTGCACAGCTAAAGAAACATCAGGAAAATGAAAAAGGAACCAACCCTGTGGTAAAATATATTTGCCAACAATACCATGGACAATGGTTTAATCTTCAGAATATATAAAGAACTCACATGACTCCACTCCAGGAAGACAAGCAATCCAATTAAAAAATAGGCCCTGGCTGCTGTAGCTCAGTGGATTGAGCATAGGCCTGTGAACCAAAGGATCACAGTTCAATTCCCAGTCAGGGCACATGCCTGTGTTGCAGGCCAGTTTCCAGCAGGGGACACACAAGAAGCAAACATACATTGATTATTTCTCTCCCTTTCTCATTCTCTTCCCCTCTAAAGATAAATAAATAATTTTTTTTTAAAAAATGGGCAAAGGACCTGAACAGACACTTCTCCAAGAAGGGCCAAAAGAGGGGACAGAGACATATAAAAACATGCATCACTAGTCATCAGAGAGATTGCAAGTTAAAACCACAATGAGATATCACTTCACATCAGACAGAATAGCCATCATAAATAAATCAATAAACCAGTGTTGGAGAGGATGTGGAGAAAAGGGAACCCTAGTTCACTGTTAGTGGGATTGTAGACTGGTACAATCACTATGGAAAACAGTATGGAATTTTCTAAGAAAACTAAAAATGAATATGCCTCTTGACCCAGCAATTCCACTGTTACAAGTATATCTTAAGATTCCTGAAACACCAATCCAAAAGAACCCATGCACCCCAATGTTCAGAGCAGCACAATTTACAATAGCCAAGTGCAGAAAGCAACCAAAGTGCCCATCAGTAAATGAATGGATCCAAAAACTGTGGTACATTTACAGAATGGAATACTATACAGCAGAAAGAAAGAAGGAGCTCCTACGCTTCACAACAGCATGGATGGAAGGAGAGCATTATGCTAAGCGAAATAAGCCAGGCGGTGAAAGGCAAATACCATATGATCTCACCTGTAAGTAGAACCTAATAAACAAAACAAACAAGCAAGCAAAATATAACCAGAGACATTGAAATAAAGAACAAACTGACAGCAACAAGAGGGGAGTAGGGATGAGATAACAGGAGAAGGAAGGGGAAGTGTTATCAAGGAACATGTACAAAGGACCCATGGGCAAAGCCAAAGTGGGGAAGGATTGAGGGTGGAAGGCTGGGGTGGGTGGGATGGAGAAAGTCACGGCAGGAAAATGGAGACAAGTGTACGTGAACAATTTTAGAAAAAAAAGTAAATGAGCTTTAGAGCAAGAGAAAAAAATGCCCCCATCATATATCAACCCACACTTGGCCCATGTAATTATTGGGGCTAACACATGAACTACAGCAAATATTTTCAAGGCTATTCCTTGATCTGACTGTACTTATTCTCCCCACCCCACAGGAACCTGATATAATTGCCTTTCCTGCTTTGGTGGGAGATGTTCATGGCACTAGCTGGTATTCCTAGCTGGCATTACTAGGCCCCACATAACTCCAGTGAGCAGATAAGAGTGTGGGTTCCTAGATAACAGCTTAAGCTGTGCAATATCTTTGCCTGATTCCTCACAGGCCTCTTGTGCTCTAGCCAATGGCTTAAAAAGGATTCATAGATCTGCCACTGGAACAACTTTCAGCTGGATGGCAATGCTCCTCCCAACAACACCCTCACTCATTGTCTATCTCCCACTTCTGAAAGTGGGCCATGGAACACATAGAGGGTTGTATACCACACTTTTCCTGGCCCAGCAGTATAAGTTTGCTAAACTTTGTTATTATCAAGAGACATGAGGTCTAGCATGCTATCTATAACATAGAATTGTGTTTAATGATATCCATACTTATTAATTACCTAGTAGTGATTTTTACAATTTTAAAATATTGTTATGCTTCTGCTCTTTCTTCTTCTCATGTCCTTTCCTTTTTGCCCTCCTTTCTCAAGTAACCCTCTTTATCTTTTCCCCTTTCTTGCTGAAAACTCTCACTTTCTTCCTCAAAATATTTGTATCTCTTCCTTCTATCCTCTTTTCATGCCCCTTTTCAGTTTCTTTGCTTTTTGCATTTAATTATGTCTCATACAGTTTTTTGTCTTTTACTCTCATCCCAGCCCTCCCCCCGTGCTCCCTCCCTCCCTCCCATTTCCACCCCCATTAGCTGTTGTCTATGTGTCCTTTACACAAGTTCCTCTAAATCTGTCCCTTTTCCCCTGAAATTCCCTCCCCTCTCACCTATGATCGCTGTCCCCTTGTTCTCTATTTCAGTGTCTTTATTTTTATTTTGCTTGCTTGTTTGTTTTGTTGTTTAGCTTCCTGTTAAATGTGAGTTCATATAGTGTTTGTCTTTCAACACCTGGCTTATTTCACTCAGCATACTTTCCAGTTCCATCCATGCGGTTGCAAAGGGTAGTAGCTCCTTTCTTTCTACTGCATAGAATTACATTGTGTATATGTACCATAATTTTTGATTCATTCATTTACTGACAGGCACCTAGGTTGCTTCCAGCTCTTGGCTATGGTAAATTGTGCTGCTATGAACATTGGGGTGCATAGGTTCTTTTGGATTGGTGTTTTAGGGTTCTTAGGATATAATCCCAGCAGTGAAATGCTGGGTCAAAAGGCAGGTCCATTTTTAGTTTTCTGAGATAATTTCATACTGTTTTCCGCAGTGTTGTACCGGTCTGCAATCCCACCAACAGTGAACTAAAGTCCCCTTTTCCCCACAACCTCTCAAACACTTGTTGTTTGCTGCTTTGCTTATGATGGCCATTCTGACTGGTGTAAAGTAGTATCTCATTGTGGTTTTAATTTACATCTCTCTGATAGCTAGTGATATTGAGCATCTTTTCATGTGTTCCTGGATCTTCTGTATGTCCTCCTTGGAGAAATGTCTGTTCAAGTCCTTTTCCCACTTTTTAATTGGGTTGCTTGTCTTCTTAGAGTGGAGTCGTGTAAGTTCTTTGTATATTTTGGAGATTAAACCCTTGTCTGAGGTATCATTGGCAAATATGTTTTCCCATACAGTTGGATCTCTTCTTATTTTAATACTGTTTTCTTTAGCCATGCGAAAGCTTTTAATTTTGATGAGATCCCATTTATTTATTCTTTCCTTTATGTCCCTTGCTCTAGGGGACATATCAGTAAAAAAGTTGCTGCGTGAAATACCTGAGATTTTCTTGCCAATGTTTTCCTCTAGGACTTTAATGGTGTCACAGTTTATATTTAAGTCTTTACTCCATCCTGAATTTATTTCGGTGCATGGTGTAAGTTGGTGCTCAAGTTTCATTTTTTTGCACATAGCTATCCAGTTCTCATAACGCTATTTGTTGAAGAGGCTAAATTACTCCATTTTATGTTACTGCCACCTTTGTTGAATACTAATTGAGTGTAGACACTTGGGTTGATTTCTGGGCTCTCTGTTCTGTTCCATTGGTCTATGTGCCTGTTTTTATGCCAGTACCAGGCTGTTTTGATTACAGTGGCCTTGTAATATACTTTGGTATCAGATATTGTGATCCCTCCTACTTTGTTCTTCTTTCTCAAAATTGCAGCTGCTATTCGGGGTCATTTGCAATCTCGTATAGATTTTTGAAGTGTTTGTTCTATGTCTGTGAAGTATGTCATTGGTACTTTAACAGGTATTGTATTGAATCTGTAAATTGCTTTGGGTAGTCTGGACATTTTGATGATGTCAATTCTTTCAATCCATGAACATGGTATATGTTTCCATTTGCTTGTGTCTTCCTTGATTTATTTCTTCAGGGCTGTGTAGTTTTCTTCATATGGGTCTTTTACCTCCTTGGTTAGGTTTATTCCTAGGTGTTTTATTGTTCCTTTTGGTATGTCGAATGGGATTTTTTTTTTGATGTCTGCTTCTGCTGATTCATTGTTGGTATACAAAAATGCCTTTGATTTCTGGATATTGACTTTCTAATCTGCTGTTTTCCCAAATTCATTTAGTAGGTTGAGCAGTTTTTGGGTAGAGTCTATAGGATTTTTTGTGTACACTATCATGTCATCTGCCAACAGTGACAGTTTTGTTTCCTCATCTCCAGTTTGGATGCCTTTTATTTTCTTTTATTGTCTGATCTCTGTGGCTAACACTTCCAATGCTATATTGAATAGAAGTGGTGAAAGTGGACAACCTTGTCTTCTTCCTGATCTTAGTGGACGAGATTTTAGTTTTTGCCCATTGAGTATGATGTTGGCTGTAGGTGTCTCATACATGGCCTTTATTATATTGAGGAATGCTCCCTCTATGGCCACGTTGCTGAGTGCCTTTATCATAAATGGGTGTTGTACTTTATGAAAAGGTTTTTCACACCTATTGATATGATAATGTGGTTTTTGTCTTTACTTTTGTTTAAGTGATGTATTACATCTACTGATTTGTGAATATTGAACCATCCTTCCATGCCTGGGATGAATCCCACTTGGTCACGTTGAATGATCTTTTTAATGTATTGTTGGATGCAGTTTCCCAATATTTTGTTGAGGATTTTAACATTTATGTTCATCAGCGATATTGGCCTGAAGTTTTCTTTCTTTGTTGTGTCTTTATCTCGTTTTGGAATTAGAATGATGCTGGCTTCATAAAAAGAGTTTGGGAATCTTCCATCTCTTTGAATTTTTTGAAATAGTCTGTGAAGAATAGGGGTTAAATGCTTTCTAGAATTTTCCTGTAAAACCATCTGGTCTAGGGCTATTGTGTGATGGGAGTTTTTTTTTTTTATTACTCCTTTAATTTCTTTTGCTGTTATTGGTCTGTTCAGGTTTTCTGCTTCTTTTTCATTGAGTTTTGGAAGATTATATTTCTCTAGAAATTTGTCCATTTCACCTAGGTTTTAAAATTTCTTGGCATACAGTTCTTCATAGTAATTTCTTACACTCCCTTCTATTGCTATGGTCTCCTTTTTCATTTCTGATTGTGTTTGTTTGTGTCCTCTCTTTTCTTGATGAGCCTACATAAAGGCTTGTTTATTTTGTTTCCCTTTTCAAAAAACCAACTCCTGGATTCATTGATACTTAGAATTGTGCTTTTAGTCTTTATGTCATTTAATTCTGCTCTGATCTTGGTTATTTTCTTCTTTCTACTTCCTGTGGGCTGTTTTTGCTGTTGTTCTTTGAGCCCTTGCAGGTGTAAGGTTTCACTGTTTGTTTGAAATGTTTCTATATTTTTTAGGTAAGGATGTATTGCTATGAACTTCCCTCTCAGGAATTGTTTCTGTGTGTCCGATAAGTTTTGGGTTGTCGTGAGTTCATTTTCATTTTTCCCAGAAACTTTTTTATTTCTTTTCTAATTTCATTCTTGACCCATTCATTAATAGCATACCATTTAGTCTCCATGATTTGGGCCATTTTGAGTTTTTTCTTTTGGGGTTGGTTTCCAATTGCAGTCACTTGTGGTCAGAGAAAATGCTTGGTATGATTTCAGTTTTCTCAAATTTGTTGAGGTTCATTTTGTGTCCTATTATGTGGTCTGTCCTTGAAAATATTCCATGTACACTTGAAAAGAATGTGTATTTAGCTTCTTTGGGATGAAGGGCTCTATATATATCAGTTAAATCCATTTCATCTAGGGTGTTGTTCAATGCCACAATATCTTTGTTGATATTTTGTTTGGAAGATCTGTCCATTTTTGACAGTGGGGTGTTAAAATCCCCTACTATAATTGTGTTGCTGTCAATATCTTTCTTGAAATCCTCTAAGATTTTCTTTATATATTTGGGCGTTCCTAAGTTGGGTCCATATATATTTACGATGTTAATGTCTCCTTGGTGGGTTCTTCCCTTGAGTATTATGAAGTGACCTTCTGGGTCTTTCTTTATGGTCCTTTTTTTGAAGTCTCTTTAGTCTGATATAAGAATTGCTACCCTGCCTTTTTTTTTCTTGTCCATTTACTTGGAAAATTTGTTTCTAGCCTTTCATTTTTAATCTCTGATGGTCTTTTGTTTTGAGGTGAGTTTATTCTAGGCATCATATGTGTGGGCCATGCTTTCTTATCTATTCGGCTATTCTATGTCTTTCGATTAGAGCATTTAATTCATTTATGTTTAAGGTTATTATTGATAGGTACTTATTCATTGCCATTTTTCTACCTGTGTTACTCTGTGTCTCTCTCTTTTCCTTCCTCTCCTTAAAGCAGTCCTTTTAGTATTTGTTGTAGAGCTGATTTAGTGGAGGTGTCTTCTTTTTTTTTTTACCACTTGTGTGTACATGTTTTTTAAAATTTCTTTATTGATTATGCCATTACAGTTGTTCTATTCCCCCTTCATTCCCCTCCACTCTACCCCCAATCCCCACCTTTAGTTTATGACCATGTGTCTCAAGTTCTTTAGATTCTATATTTCCCATACTATTCTTGCCCCCCCATCTATTTTCTATCTACTGTCTATGCTACTTATTTTCTGTACCTTCTCCCCCCTTCTTCTCCTCCCACTCCCCTGTTGCTAACCCTCCTTGAGATCTTCATTTTTGTTTCCACTCCTGATCTAGCTGTCCTTTTAGCTTGCTTTTGTTTTAGGTGTGGTTGTTAATAACTGTGAGTTTGCTGTCCTTTCACTGTTCATGTTTTTTTAACTTCTTTTTCTTAGGTAAGTCCCTTTAACATTTCATATAATAAGGGCTTGGTGATGATGAACTGCTTGAATTTGATCTTATCTGAGAAGCACTTTATCTGTCCTTCCATTCTAAATGAAAGTTTTGCTGGATAGAGCAATCTTGGTTGTAGGTCTTTGGATTTCATGACTTGGAATACCTCTTTCCAGCCCCTTCTTGCCTGTAAGGTCTCTTTTGAGAAATCCGCTGACAGTCTGATGGGGACTCCTTTGTAGGTGACTGTGCCCTTATTTCTTGCTGCTTCTAGGATTCTCACCATCATTTTAATCTTGGCTAATGTAATTATGATGTGCCTTGGTATGTTTCTTCTTGGGTCCAAGTTCTTTGGGACTCTCTGAGCTTCCTGGATTTCCTGGAAGTCTATTTCCTTTGCCAGATTGGGGAAATTCTCCTTTATTATTTGTTCAAATAAGTTTTCCACTGGTGGCTGTTCCTTTCCCCTTTCTGGTACCCCTATAATTCGGATGTTGGAGCATTTAAAGATGTCCTGGAGGTTCCTAAGACTCTCCTCATTTCTTTGAATTCTTGCTCCTTGACTCTTTTCTGTTTGGCCATTATTTGCTTTCTTCTGGTCCACTCCATTGATTTGAGTCCCAGTTTCCTTTTCATCGCTATTGGTTTCCTGTGCAATTCCATTCATTTCAATTAGTTTTGCCTTCATATGTTTGTCTAATTTGTGGCTAAAATCAACCAGTTCTGTGAGGATCCTGATGACCAGTGTTTTAAACTGTGCGTCTGAGAGTTTTGCTATTTCTTCATTGCTTAGATTTATAGGCTCTGGGGCTTTGAGATCTTCTTGAGCCATTTTTAGTCGGTTCATGCCCGTAAAGTACATGGAATGGAGCCTTCGACTCCCAGGTTGCTGGATTGTGACACTGTATGTGGGGGCGTGGTCAGAGCGGGGAGATGGTGGCATCCTCCACTGCCGCTCACCACTGTCCAATCACCCACTCCCTCGCTTGTCTATCCATGCACAATTGCGTGACCACAGTCAACCCGCAGCCCTGCTCCCTTGCTGTTTCCCCAAGGTCGCTCGCTGAGTTGCCCACCAGTTCCAATCCTGCGCCTGGATTCCTCGTGCCTGAGTCCGACTGACCTAGTTTTCCTGTGCAACCCTGCTCCACCAGCTTCTGGTTTTGCCCCTCTTACCGGCCAGGCTGAAGAATTTGTTGTTATCAGACTTCTGAAAAGTTCAATTTTCTGTGTTCTGGCTGTGTTTTCTGTTGCTAATATTTAGTTGTCTCTAAACTTGGTTGTGTAAGAAAGCACGATGTCTCCACCTATGCCTCCATCTTGGCAGAAGTTGGAGGTGTCTTCTTTTAGACTTGTTTTGTCTTGGAAGCTCTTTATTTGGCCTTCTATCTGAATTGAGAGCCTCGCTGGGTAAAGTTCCCTTGATTGTAGGCCTCTGGTTCTCATCACTTGGAATATTTCTTGCCATTCTCTTCTTGCTTGGTGTGTTTCCATTGAGAAGTCAGAAGCTAACCTTATTGGGGCTCCTTCGTATGTTATTTCCTTCTTCCTTGCTGCCTTTAAGATTCTTTGTTTTTCTTGGAATTTTGTCATTTTAATGATGATGTGTCTTGAAGTGGGCCTCCTTGGGTTCCTCTTGATTGGGACTCTCTGTGATTCCTGGATTTGTGAGACTTTTTCTCTTATCAAATTAGGGAAATTTTCTCTCATACTCTTTCAAGTAGGTTTTCTATCCATTGTTCTTCTTCTTATCTTCCTGCTATTTCTATTATTTGGATATTATTACATTTCATACTGTTTTGCATTTCTGTTAATCTCTCTTCATTCTTTTTGAGCCTCTTTTCTTTTTCTTGCTGTTTCTGGGAGTTTTTTTCTACTTTGTCCTCCAACTCACTGATCCAATCTTCTGCTTCATAGATCCTGGTTTTGATTCCTTCTACTGTGTTCTTTGGTTCAGAAAGTGTATTCTTCATTTCCTCTTGGCCTTTGCTGATAGTTTCTGTTTCCTTTTTCATGTTGATGTAGTTTGGGGTGAGTTCATTGTAGCTCCCTTGTAGTTTTTGGTAGCTCATTGTGAGCTATTTGAATTTCCTGATAACCAGTGCTTTGAATTCAATGTCTGATAGTTGACTTGCCTCTATTTTATATAAAATTCTTTCTGAGGCTTCATTCTTTTCTTTCATTTGGGGATTGTTTCTTTGTCTTCCCATTGTTTTTGAAACTCTTCTTGTTAGCCTCAGTTTCTTAAATTAATCTGTTCTGACTCCTGGGGTTTATGGTGTGAACTTCTGTGGTAGAATATTTGTGAAATTCAGTGGTGCCATCTCCTGCAGGTATCTTGATGTTCTCCGCTTTCACCTACTTCCTTTTGTGTGTGTGTGTGGGGGGGGTCGGTTGGTGGGGGAGGCAACATAGTGTATGAGAGCGGTAAAGTATATTATGATATTTACAGTTACAGCCAGTAGAGAAGAGATAGAAAATCTTTAAGCTATATACAGTGTGAACCATAATCTTCAACCCAACTTGCCACTTTTAAGAAAGGATGGAGCCCTGGCTGGTGTAGCTCAGTGGATTAAGCACGGACTTGCGAAACAAAAGATTGAGGTTCAATTCCCAGTCAGGTCATATGACTGGGTTGCAGGCTGGTTCCTAGCGGGGGACACATGAGAGGCAACCATACATTGATATTTCTCTCCCTCTCTTTCTGCTTCCCTTCCCCTCTAAAGAGAAATAAATAAAATCTTTAAAAAAAAAGAAAGGATGGACAAAAGATAAGACTCTTGTTAGGGAGGGAAGGCTTGTCAGATATAGAAAGTAGTGAGTTTGCCAAGGGTCAGATTTTGATGTAAGGTGAGAGTAAAGAATAGGAAATAGGTGTAGCATGTGAGCAAGTAGAGTTAATCACTACAGTAATAGAATTCAGGAAACTGTGAAGTGGACTAGGATCCAGGAGATGTGTTGTGAAGTATTTACAGTTGTGTAGAACAGCTATTATTTACAATCATATTAGAGCAACAATCATATGACATACTCTATGTGATCTGGATAACATGAATGGGGGTATAGAACTTTGGGTAGTGTGCTAAAGGAAAACAAGTGGCACGAAGTATAGAAAATTAGCAATACACTGTGGAGGAAATAACAGAGGAAACCTGTCAAATCATGCAATATAACCAGCCAACACTAAATCCTATACAGAAAGAGGAGAAATACAATGATGCTATTGAAATATAAAAGAAGTGAGAATAATGAAAAAAAATAATAATACAAGTATGCAGCAACTGGTGGCTTCTCTGCTATAGCAAAGTGAAATTTGTCTCTCTGTCTCTACTGTTGAGATGCCCCCTCTTTGGGTCCCACTCTGGTGCCAGTCGTTTGTGTCTCTTGTGGCTAAAAGAAAACAAAGCAAGAATAACAAAAAAGGGAGGAGAAGGGAGGAAAAAGCGGTAAGTTTGGGATGAAAGAAAGGACTAAAACAGGAAGAAAGAAATGGGAGGAACAAAGCATTGAAAGATAAAGCAATAATAAAATTAAAAAATATAAGAGTACTAAAAAAAGTTACTAAAGAAAAACAACAACAACAACAACAACAAACTTCCCTTTTTGGTTTCAAACTGTCCAAACCATTTTTTCTGATTGCAGCAGGACCTCTTTTGGGGTGGGGTGCTGGCGTGGTCATGTGAGTGAGCCAGCCAAGCTACTAGACTGGGGTGCATTCACCTGCGCACCTGTCAGCCTGCCTGGGGCCGCAGGATCTGTCATGGTCCTTCCCATTCCTGTGGTGGGACTCGAATGTTTCTGCCCCTCCTCTGAATCGCTGCCAGGCTGGGTGGGAAGCAAGCCAAGCTGCTGTGGCAGAACACCTCAGTCCACTTTCCCAAAAAAAAAAAAAATTCTCCAGAAAGCCTGCCCCTCAGCCCAGCCCAATCCTCAGCCAGACCAGTAACAATGCACCTCTCAATTCTCCCAGACTGGAGATCACAGAGTCCGCAGTTGAACACAGCCCTTTGTCCTTGTTACCCTCTCTGTAAACTCGAGCAGACAGGTCTCTGCCCACTGATGCCCAGCCTTGCTTATATCGGGAGTGAGGGAGCTGATGACTGGCGCCAGTCACCTACTGAGGTGCCCGGACTCCCATGGCAGATGCCTCTGGTGCTGGTCCCAGACCAATGCCTCTAGACCTCCACCATGGCAGTGGCACTGGGGTCACCTGGCCACAGTCACCTGCCCCTTCCACCGCTCTTGTCTTTAAATAGGTCCCAGAAACCCCACTGACCTGCTGCTGTCTGATCCTTCAGCATCCGTCACAATCTCTGGTCTCTTAACTTCATAAATGCTGGGGAACCGTTGGTTGATTGTGCTGTTTCTCAGTAGATCTGCCAGGATTTTCTCCCATGTGTACAGGAGCTGGAATTTACTCTGTCCCACTTTGTCACCATCTTCCCGGCCTCAATCCCCTTCTCAGTTTCTATCTCGCAGTCCATATCGCTTTTCTTTTCAATATTTCTTCTTTCTTTTCTTGTTCATCTTCTTCCCCTTTCTCCACACTTTCCTTCCCACCAAATTTTTCTCCTTTTAAGCTTTATTCTCTCTTTCAAACCTTCACAAGCACCCCATTCTTTTTCTCTTTATTCAATCACTCCATTTTTTCCAGTGGCACTGGATTCAGAAATTTCTGGGAAATGGAAGGTCACAGTGGTGGGGTTACTGGGAGCTCATTTAGTAGGACCCAGGTCCTGCAATTGTCCATTTCACTTTGTAGCCTTAAAACAAAGAATAATGGAGTCCAGATAAGTTACCATCATGGATCTAGATGTATAGATACACTATATAAATTTCTTCTGGAGCTGGAGGTGTGAGTTTAGAAATTGCTTAGGTTGAAATCCAAGTTTATAGCTCATTCCTCTTGAAATTATTATAACAGAAGAGTCATGGAGTGTATTTAGGGCTAGTCTAATGGTCTTGACCTTTTTGAAGGTTAGGGTCATCTTTGAAAAGCTGCTGGAACTTCTGGACCCCTTTTCATAAAAATGCACATAAACTCAAAGTTTCACCTACAATGTTAAGAAATTTCTTAAAGCCCCTTCATGGGCTCCAGGAGTCTTTTTACTGCAGGTTGGACAATATAAATCCAGACCCCAAAGGAGGCAGTGTCTGCTTTGCCAGGGAATTGGTGTGACAAGCTGTAAAGTTTTGAAACAAGTCAGAATTTCTCACTTCAATGGCAGAGATAAAGACTATGGTGGGAATTTTCTAGTTTGAGGAGTTATTTGTCAGGTTATACCTACACTATGAGTTTCCTGCTCTCAGTGAAGACAAGGGGCCTTGACCCTTCAGAGTCTGTCCTTTTCCAGTCATTTGGAAACCTGTATGTTTTAACTGCATAAACTTCCAGCTGGGGCCTAAGTAGTGAGCATCATGACATCTGTTGCTTTCTACATCTTCCTGTTTTAGTCAGCTTCAGATTAATATCTATTTTGAGAGGAGAAGAAAAATAAAGAGGTCACATACTTTGTCAAAATTTTCTGACTCAGGGTGGCTTTTTGTACATGAAAAATAAATGCATGTGTGGGGGGGAAGAATACTATTTATACACTTTGGAAAATAATTTATTTTTGTTCCAGCAGTCTGAACTCTGGGGTACATTTTATTTAATAAGTATGGCCCCATGAATTATTATCTTGGAATTTTATTTTAGTTGCGGTATTTATGTTCTGCTTGTATCTTTATTATAAATTTAGTGCCTTCCAATGAATTAGTTTCCTTCTTCTGTGAGCCTATTAGCTGTTTATAAGCAGAAGCTGATTTGCAAGAGCAATTTACTACTTTTTCTCTTATGCTAGGTGTTGTTTAGAATGGCTTTTCTTTAATGAATTTAATTAACATGTATTATGACCAATTTTTGCATAAAATTCTGATTCAGGAGAGAGCAAGCTAAAGAGAACAACACAAGGTCCTTACTATAGCAACTGTGTATGTGTGTGTGCACTACTGGGAAAAGGAGAAAGTAACTGGGTCTAGAGACTTGTACCTAGGCTGGCAGAAAGAGATCTGATGTGCTCAGTTCAAGAGGTTGGTTGAAAGCCAAAGTACTTGAAAAACTCAGTTTTATAGCTGGAAACACCCAGTATGTTAGATTTATGGCTGCATCAGTAATTCCTGATTAACTTGTTTGTGGCAGAGATTCTCATTGCCTTCTGGCTGGGAATGTAGCAACGCTGGGTAAAAGTCTTCCAGTTCACATTGAGCAGCACTGAGGAAGGCCTGAGGTGGCAATGACAAATGCCACTAAGAGACTTGGGAAACAGTGGACGAGGAGTAGCAGCTGTGAGGGAAAATTGTAAGTTGCACAGAGCACATTTTTTTTTTAATTTACAAGTGATGGACTATTCATGCTTCACAAAGAGAAAAATTATATTCTATAACTTTTCACAATTGCCTTCAGTTATTGTCATCAAAACAATTATAGTTTTCTCCTTGTAACTGTCTATTAGTATGGCATGTTTTTGAATGGGGAAGATGGTGGCAGAGTATGACGAAGAGGATTCCGCATCCCCCCACCCATGGGAGAAAAACCTGGCAGATCTGCAGAGGAACCCAGCAAATAGCCAACAGTGCCCCAGCATATCGGAAAATAGGAGCCCAGAAATTGTAGCAGACACTTAAAGACCAGAAGGTGAGGAGACAGCTGCAGGTCAATAAGGTCCGAGGGACCAGTGCAGAGGCTACAGGCCACGGCTGCCGCCTCCACCAGGCCAGGTGCCAAGGGCCCAGGCCAGGTCTGCCATGGATGCTTTGGGAGCCGAGGGCTGGCACCAAGGTCCTAGGGAAAGAGCTGAGTCATCAGCTCCCTCCCTACCCAGCCTGGCACAGTTTGAAAAATACTGGGAGACATCAGTTTACTTGAAGTGTCAAAGAGAGGAAGCAAACAAGGGGGCCTCGATCAGCTATGGAGTCTGTGGTTGCTGACTTGGGAGAACTGAGAGTCGCCCTTGCGTTCCCCGCATAGAAATGGGAAAAGTTAGCACCCAGTCTTGAGGGACCAAGGAAGCCTGGCCAGGGATGTGAGCCTGCACCCCAGCCCACAGCAGTGACTCCCAGGGAAAGAGTGTTCTAAAGAGGACCTGGATTCTCTCAGTGGGGCGCTGGGGAGAGGCACTGGTCTGAATCTTGGGAGAGTGCCAGTGAGACTGGCTTAGTACACCAAAGAGGGAGAAAAACCACACCAATCGCCCCTCAGTCTATTGCACCCAGTGAGACTAGAAAAACCAGCTTTGCAAGCTGGAAACCAACAAGAGATGTTTCTTTCTTTCTTTTTTTTTTAGTAATCTTTTATTTTTTAACTTTATTATTGTTTTATCTTTCAAAACTTTTTCCTCTCTTTCCTTCTTTCTTGTTTTATTCCTTCTTTTCTCCCCAAACTTACCACTTTCTCCTCCCTTCTGCTGCCTCCCCCCACCACCACAAGTGAGACAAAAACTTGGAACTGTGAAAAGACCAGAGTTGGACCCAAAGAGGGGACATCCCAACAGTAGAGACAGAGAGACAAATTTCACTTTGATATTGCAGAGAAACTACAAGTTACTGCATGTTTGTATTATTATTTTTTCTTTTTTTTGGTACATCTTTTACTTTAATAGTGTCTTTGTATTCCTCCTCTTTCTGTATATTCTTCTTTGCCTTGGCTGGATATATTGTACCGTTTGACAGGTTTCCCCTGTCCCCTCATTCATACTCTACTGCTAATTTACTGTCCTTCACTTCACCTGTGCTCCTATCAACACACTATTGAAGTTCCAATACTCCCTTTCCTTGGTATCTCACAGATTCTGCATATGATTGCTGCCCTAACATTATTGTAAATAATTGCTATTACACACTATTGTAAATACTACACAGCATCTCTCCCAGATCTTAGCCCACTTCATTGTTTCTTGAACCATAATACTCTACTGGTTAACTCTATTCTCTCTCACACTACACCTATTTACCATCCTTTATTCTCACCTTACCTCAGAATCTGACCTCCCACAACCTCACTTCTTTCTAGATCCAACTCACAAAACTTCCCATCCCAACAAGAGCCTTATCTTCTTTTCATTCCTTCTAAAAAGTGGCTACTTCGGTTGAAGATTATGGTTATCACTATACATACCCAAAGAATCTCCTATCACTTCTCTACCGGCTGCTGCGGTAAATAACATAGAATACTCTCCTACTGTCATAAACCATTTTTCCTTCCCCTCCAACTGATTGCAAGAAAAAAAAGAGTAGGTAGAAGTGGTGAACACCAGGATACCCACTGGAAGAAAAAACCCATCAACAAAGGAACCACCAACAGATAACAACAGAAGAAGGTGAAGGAGAGAGTGGAAACCACATAAACCTCAATCCAAGACCAATCTGGAAATACAGCTAAACAGTGGAGAAACTATCCAGTACAAACAATTGAAAAAAAAGCAAAACAGAATCCTCACAACAGTGTACACACAGGAGAACTACCTTCAACATAATCAGCCTTCACCAGCAGAACAAATTAAAATGGGTGGTGGACAAAGGAACCACCAGTTCACCAGCTGGTGGGAAGGACCCACCAGAAAAAGACCCCAAAACAACCAAAATCCAAAGACAAACTCAGAGCCAACGTAAAGGACAACCCAAAACCACTTAGCTGGGGAGATAAGGAAGACTACACTACTGAATCTCACGCATATTATACCACAGAAGTCCACAGCATAAACCCAGAAATCCAGAACAAATCAATTTAAAAAGCTGAGGTTAACAAGAAGAATCTCACAAACAATGGAAAGACAAAGAAACAATCCCCAAATGAAAGGAAAGGAGGAAGTCTCAAAAAGAATGCTAGATGAAGTACAGGCAAGTGAGCTATCAGATATTGAATTCAAAGCACTGGTTATTAGGAAGTTCAAATAGCTCACAATGACATACTAAAAACTACAGGGGAACTATAATTAACACACTACAAACTATATCAATATAAAAAAGGAAATAAAAACTATCAGCAAGGGACAAGATGAAATGAATAATGCAATTTCTGAACAGAAGAACACAGTAGAAGGAATCAAAACCAAGATCTATGAAGCAGATCAGATCAGTGAGTTGGATGACAAAGTAGAATAAACTCCCAGAAAGAGCAGGAAAAGGAAAAGAGGCTCAGAAAGAATGAAGAGGGATTAAGAGAAATGCAAGACAATATGAAATGTAATAATATCTGAATAATAGGGATACCAGAAGGAGAACAAGAATAACAAGGGATAGAAAAACTATTACAAAAAATAATGAGGGAAAACTTCCCTACTTTGATGAGAGAAAAAGTGACACAAATCCAGGAATCACAGAGAGTACCAATCAAGAGGCACCCAAAGAGGCCTACTTCAAGATATATCATCACTGAAATGGCAAAATTCCAGGATAAAGAGAGAATATTAAGGCAGCAAGGGAGAAAAAGGAAGTAACATACAAGGGAGCTCCAGTAAGGTTAGCTGCTGACTTCTCGATGGAAAAGCTCCAAGCAAGAAGAGAATGGCAAGAAATATTCCAAGTAATGAGAAACAGAGGCCTACAACCAAGGCTACTTTACCCAGCATGGCTCTCAATCAAAATTGAAGGCCAAATGAAGAGCTTCCAAGACAAAACAAGTCTAAAAGAATACACCTCCACCAAACCAGCTCTGTAAGCAATAATAAAAAAACTGCTTTAAGGAAAGAAAGGAAAAGAGAGAGACAAAGAGAAAAATAGGTAAGACAATGACAATGAATAAGTACCTATCAATAATAACCTTAAACATAAATGAATTAAATACTCCAATCAAAAGACATAGAATAGCTGAACGGATAAGAAAGCATGACCCACACATATGGTGCCTACAAGAAACTCACCTCAAAACAAAGACCTACACAAATTAAAAGTAAAGGGCTAGAAACAAATTTTCCAAGAAAACAGCCAGGAAAAAAAAGCCAGGGTAGCAATGCTCCTATTGGACAAAATATTCTTCAACAAAAAGGTCATAAAAAGATACCCAGAAAGTCACTTCATAATACTCAGGAAAGAATCCATCAAGAAGACATAAACATTGTAAATATACATGCACCAAAGATAGGAGCACCCAAATATATAAAGCAAATCTTAGAGGACTTCAAGAATGATATTGACAGCAACAAAATTATAACTGGGGATTTTAACACCCCACTGTTAAAAATGGGCAGATATTCCAAAAAAAAAAAATCAACAAAGATATTGTGGCATTGAACAACACCCTAGATGAAATAGACGTTACTGATATATATAGAGCCCTTCATCCCAAAGAAGTTATACACATCCTTTTCAAGTGTGCATGGAATATTTTCAAAGATAGACCACATGATAGGACACAAAACGAGCCTCAACAAATTTAAGAAAATTGAGATTATTCCAAGCAATTATTCCAGTGTCTACCACCATAAGGGACTGAAACTGGAAACCAGCCACAAGGGAAAAGGCCCAAAGCACTCTGAAATCATGTAGATTGAATAGCATGCTATTAAACAATGAATAGGTCAAGAATGAAATTAGAAAAGAAATCAAAAAGTTTCTGGAAACAATTGAAAATGAACTCACAAAACTCCAAACCTTATGGGACACAGCAAAGGCAGTCCTGAGAGGGAAGTTCATAGCAATATAGGCCTATCTAAAAAGACAAAAACGCCCTGGCTGGTGTAGCTCAGTGGATTGGGTGCAGGCCTGCAAACCAGACAATCTTGGTTCGATTCCCAGTCAGGGCACATGCCTGGGTTGCAGACCAGCTCCCTGCAGGCCAGTTTCCAGCAGGGGACGCACGAAAGGCAACCATACATTGATGTTTCTCTCTTTCTCTCCTTCCCTTCTCCTCTAAAGATAAATAGATAAAATCTTTTTAAAAAAGGACCAAAACATTTCAAACCAACAACCTGACCCGATGCCTACAAGAACTCAAGGAACAACAACAAAGAAAGCTCAGAGCAAGTAGAAGGAAGGAGATAACCAAGATCAGAGCAGAATTAAATAACATAGGGGGAAAAAGCACAATTCTAAGAATCAATGAATCCAGGAGCTGTTTTTTTTTAAAGATTAACAAACTCAACAACCCTATAAGCAGGCTCATCAAGAAAAGAAGAGAGAGGACCCAAATAAACACAATCAGAAATGAAAGAGGACAGATTACAACTGATACCACAGAAATAGAAATGATTGTAAGAAATTACTATGAGGAACTGTATGCCAAAAAAATTGAAAACAGGTGAAATGGACAAATTTCTGGAAAAATATAATCTTCCTAAACTCAATGAATAAGAAGCAGAAGGCCTGATAACAGCAATAACAGCAATATAGCACAATTATTGTATAATATATAGTACTATATTTTACTATGTGTTATAGTACAATTAAAGCAGTAATAAAAAACTACAGACACACAAAATATCCCTGGACCAGATGGTTTCACAGGAGAATTGTACAAAGCATTTAATGAAGAGCTAACCCATATTCTTCACAGACTATTCCAAAATATCCACATTGATGGAAGACTCCCATTCTCTTTTTAGGAAGCCAGCATCATTCTAATTCCAAAACCAGATAAGGACACAACACAGAAAAAAAATCTTCAATCCCTTTACAAAGTGGGAATAGAAAGAGCATTCCTCAATATAACAAAGGTCATATATGAAAGACCTACAGCCAACATCATACTCAATGGGCAAAAACTAAAAGCTTTTTCACTAAGATCAGGAACAAGACAAGGTTGTCCACTTTCACCACTTCTATTCAATATAGCATTGGAAGTTTTAGCCACAGTGATCAGACAAGGAAAAGAAATAAAAGGCATCCAAATCAGAAAGGAGGAAACAAAACTGTCACTGTTTGCAGATGGCATGATAGTGTACATGGAAAACCTTATAGACTCTACCAAAAAACTGCTCAATCTAATAAATGAATTAGGTAAAACAGTGGAATACAAGGTCAATATCCAGAAATCAAAGGCATTTTTGTATACAAACAATGAATCAGCAGAAGCAGAAATCAAGAAAAAATCCCATTCGATATAGCAAAAAGAAAAATAAAATATCTGGGAATAAACCTAACCCAAGAGGTAAAAGACCTGTATGCAGAAAAATACACAGCACTGAAGAAAGAAATCAGGGAAGACACAAACAAACGGAAACATATACCGCGTTCATGGATTGAAAGAATTAACATAATCAAAATGTCCATACTACCCAAAGCAATATACAGATTCAATGCAATACCTATTAAAGTACCAATGGCGTATTTCACAGACATAGAACAAACATTTCAAAAATTTATATGGAATCATAAACGAGCCCGAATAGCAGCTGCTCTTTTGAGAAAGAAGAACAAAGTAGGAGGGATCACAATACCTGATATCAAACTGTATTACAAGGCCACTGTAATCAAAACAGCATGGTACTGGCATAAAAACAGACACATAGACCAATGGAACAGAACAGAGAGCCCAGAAATCAACCCAACCCTCTACGGTCAATTAATATTTGACAAAGGGGCAGTAACATGAAATGGAGTAAAGATAGCCTCTTCAACAAATGGTGTTGGGAGAACTGGACAGCTACATGCAAAAAAATGAAATTCAAGCACCAACTTACACCACATACCAAAATTAATTCAAGGTGGATAAAAGACTTAAATATAAGCCATAACACCATTAAAATCCTAGAGGAGAACATTGGCAGGAAAATGTCAGATATTTCATGCAAGCAACATTTTTACTGATATGCCCCCTAGAGCAAGGAATATCAAGGCAAGAATAAACCAATGGGATCTCATCAAAATAAAAAGCTTCTGCATGGCTAAAGTATTAAGATAAAAAGAGAGCCAACTATATGGGAAAACATATTTGCCAATGATACCTCAGACAAAGGTTTAATTTTCAAAATATACAAAGAACTCACATGACTCCACTCTAGGAAGACATTGAACCCAATTAAAAAATGGGAAAAGGACTTGAACAGACACTTCTCCAAGGAGGAGAAGGATTCAGAGGATTCAGAGACACATGAAACAATGTACAATATCACTAGCTATCACAGAGATGCAAATTAATACCACAATTAGATACCACTTTACACCAGTCAGAATGGCCATCATAAACAAAGCAACAAACAACAAATGTTGGAAAGGTTGTGGGGAAAAGGGGACACTAGTTCACTGTTGGTGGGATTGCAGACTGGTACAACCATTATGGAAAACAGTATGAAATTTTTTAAGAAAACTGAAAATGAATATGCCTTTTGACCCAGCAATTGCACTGCTAGTATTATATCCTAAGAACCCTGAAACACCAATCCCAAAGAACCTGTGCACCCCAATGTTCATAGCAGCACAATTTACAACATCCAAGATTTGGAAGCAACCTAGGTGCCCAGCAGTAAATGAGTGGATCCCAAAACTGTGGTACATTTACACAATGGAATTTTACACAGCAGATAGAAAGGAGCTCCTAACCTTTGCAACAGCATGGATAGAAGTGGAAAGCTTTATGCTGAGTGAAATAAGCCAGGCAGTAAAACACAAATAGCATATGATCTCACCTTTAACAGGAAGCTAAACAACAAAACAAACAAACAAGCAAGATATAACCAAAGACACTGAAATAGAGAACAGGCTGACAGGGACCAGAGGGAAGAGGGGAGGGAATTTCAGGGGAAAGAGGGGAAGGATTTACAGGAACTAGCATAAAGGACACATGGACAAAATCTAAGGGGGTTGGAAATGGGAAGGAGGTGACGAGCACTGGGAGGGTGGGCTGGGATGGGAGTAAAGGACAGAAAACTGTACTTGAACAATAATTAAATGTAAAAAGTGTAAAAAATGATAAATAAATAAATACCTTTATAATAATAATAATAATAATAATAAAAGAATTTTTATGGTAGTGATCTTTGTCTTCTTCCTAAACTATACAAAATAAAACATTTTAAAATAATATAATAAATCAAGAAATTTAAAATGTTAAATTTCTTGATTTTCTTATTTTGAAATAAATTTAAAATAATTTTAATGGTGATTAAGTAACCTACTGGAAGGGTAGAAATGAGAAAAAGAGGAATGAATAATATGGGAACCATAAAGTAACATGAAAATGGGATTGTAAACAATAACATGTTTGTAATTACTCTTAATGCATATAGTCTAAATACATCAATTAAAAAACAGAGACTGGCAGACCATATAAAAAACCCATGATCCGACTTCAGGCCAAGTTGGAGGCATAGTTGGACACACTGCCTCCTTGTATAACCAAAATTTAGGGCAACAAAGATTTAGAAAAAAAAAACAACTAACAGACAGAAAATCGAAGTGTACAGAAGTCCGGCAACCATTAATCCAGATCGGTAAGAGGGGCAGAGTCAGCGGCCATCACAGAAGGGTCATGGCAGGAAAAAGCGGTGGTTGGCACACCTGGGGCATGTAGGCAGTGGCTAGCAGACCCCAGAAGCAGGGAGGCAATGAGCAGACCCAGTGAGGCACATAAGGCGGCTGGCAGAACACGGTCACAGATTCGCATACAGATAAACCAAGCGAAAATGAGCAGTTATTCTGACTGTGCAATCCAGGGCCCCAGCACTAGGAAATAAAGCCTAAAATCACTGATTGAAAACATTTGTGGGGGTTGAGGTGTCAGAAGAGACTCCAGCCTCATAGGAAAGTTCGTTGGAGAGACTCACAGGGTCCTAGAAAGTACACAAGCCCACCCATCCAAGACCCAGCACCATAGGGGACCAGTTGGCTTGTGGGAAGTGGCAGAGGGGACCGAAATCCAAGAGAGAGCAAAGCAAGCATCATTGTTCCCTCTTTGACCCCGCCCCCACATACAGCATCACAACTCAGCAACTTGGTCACCCTGCCCTGGTGAACACCTAAGGCTCTGCCCCTCACTATGTAACAGGTGCAACCAGACAAAAAAAACCAAAATGGCTCAAATGCAAGAACAAATCAAAGCCCCAGAGCCAATACTTTTAAGCCACCAAGAGATAGCCAACCTATCAGATGCACAGTTCAAAACACTGGTGATCAGGATGCTCACAGAATTGGTTGCTTTGGGTTGCAAATTAGATGAAAAAAATGAAGGCTATCCTAAGTGAAGTGAAGGAAAATGCACAGGGAACCAATAGTGATGGAAAGGAAACTGGTACTCAAATCAATGGAATGGACCAGAAGGAAGAAAGAAACAACCAAACAGAAAAGAATGAAGAAAAAGAATTTAAAAAAATGAGGAGAGACTTATGAACCTCCAGGACTTCTTTAAACGTTCCAACATCTGAATTATAGGGGTACCAGAAAAGGAAGAGGAAGAGCAACAAGTGGAAAGCTTATTTGAACAAATAATAAATGAGAAGTTCCCCAGTCTGGCAAAGGAAATAGATTTCCAAGGAGTCTAGGAAGCTCAGAGAGTCCCAAAGAAGTTGGACCCAAGGAGGAACACACCAAGGCACATCATAATTACACCAGCCAAGATTAAAATGAAGGAGAGAATCCTAGAAGCAGCAAGAGATAAGGGGACAGTTACCTACAAAGGAATTCCCATAAGACTGTCAGCGGATTTCTCAGAAGAGACCCTATAGGCAAGAAGGGGCTGGAAAGAAGTATTCCAAGTCATGAAAGGCAAGGACCTGCATCCACGATTGCTCTATCCAGCAAAGCTTTCCAATGTTACAAACATTTAGAATGGAAGGGCAGATAAAGTGCTTCTCACATAAAGTCAAGTTCAAAGAGTTCATCATCAACAAGCCCTTATTATATGAAATGTTAAAGGGACTTATCTAAATAAAAGAAGATAAAAAACATGAACAATATGAACAGTAAAAAGACAGCAAAGTCACAATTATTAACAACCACACCTAAAACAGAAGCAAACCAAGCAAACAAGTAGAACAGGAACAGAACCACAGAAATGGAGATCACATGGAGGGTTAGCAACAGGGGAGTGGGAGGAGGAGAGATTGGGGAAAGGCACCGAGAATAAGTAGCATAGATGGTAGGTAGAAAATAGACAGGGAGAGGGCAACAGTAGTGTGGGAAATGTAGAAGCTAAAGAACTTATAACACATGGACGTGTACTAAAGGGGGAAATGTGGGTGGGAAGGGGTGTGCAGGGTGGAGGGGAATGAAAGGGGGAATGGGACAACTGTAATAGCATAATTAATAAAATATATTTAAAGAGAATGAACCAATGAATGCATCAATATGAAAAACAAAAACAATCAAACAAACAAAAAAAAACACCATGATCCAACTATGCGCTTTCTACAAGAAACTCACTTCAAATATGGTGACATAGGTGGGTTCGAAGTAAAAGGACAAAAGAAGGATTACCATGCAAATACAGGATCAGTCAAAAATAGGCTTACAGTTGTTCATATGAAAAATAATATTATAATTAATATATAATAATACAAGAATAAACTGTGCTTCATATACTCACAATTGTACACATACTTTTGTCCCACTTTGTATTAATAACAACAACAAAAAAGCAGGAATAGATATATTATATATTAGGTACAATAAATTTCAAAGCAAAGAATTGTCTTGCATAGTAGTGTGTGAGATGCATGGACACTGTACAGAGTTCTCAATTTAACATATGTTTAAATGTGAAACATAACTTCTTCCAATGTTACAAACATTTTCCTTTCTAGGACAGTCTGCAGTTTGCTAATTGAAAAACAAAGTCTCTTAAACTCCATTAAGTAGAGATTACTAACTCCTGGCATCAGTAGGTATAGTGATCTGTTACATTTGCTAGTCAGTTAGTGTACCAACCATTTGTGCTGTTGCCCATTTACCACAGACAACAAGATGTATAAAGTTGCCAGGTTACCAGGTTAAATGGTCAGCAGAAAATGTGAGACACTATGGGTTAAATATAAGTGAAAAAGTATGTGAGAAGAGAAGGCTGAGCAGTACTTCAGTAGAGCACAGAGAAATCAGAACAAAGCTCTTGCTACACTAGTTTTGTTATTTATGTCAAGGTGCAAATCTGCAACTATTTACTTGTTATTCTGCTGGGTAATATCTTCTGGTTTTGCAGATAGGCCCCCTACAACAATGCATTTTCAATGGTAATGGGAAAAAGAAAATACATATGTGATGTGTGAATAATTACAAAATTTCTATTTCTAAAAAAATGAGTGCTGAGTGTGTTACCTGAGCAAAGATATTTCACCACATTTACCTTCCAGCTACAAGTCATAGGGATATCACTGACCATGTGCAAACCAGAAGATCCAAATAAACTTAAAAAACATAAGCATCTATTTTAAAAGTTAGTTGTAGAAGGTAAATTTACATAATGTTCTTTGAAGCATGAGTATTCAATTAGACCGAATGACAATTTCACTAAATTAATTTCATTAATTTTCAATTCCATGTTTTCTCATGCATGTACGAAGAGTGGAGTGATAGTTGTTAATCAGTTAGCTCTATTAGCAGAAGAAGATTTTGTAAACAGTTAAATGATACTCGTTTTAAAATCACTGACCTTAGATGTTTCAAAGAGAAAATTTGTTAATTTCAGTAATGGCTTAATTTTTTCATCAAATTTATGTAGAGTATAGCTTTAGGAAGTTCAGTTTGTTAAAGGTAAAACACCTGGATTTAATAATGCTTTTATATAAATTCAGTTGAAGTATCCTATATTGAAGATAACATTGTTTTTCATGTGATAATAATACAAATACACATTTAGGTGGAATATAATTATATTGGCAAAAACATGTTCTTAGTAAACTAAGAAAGCTATGGAACCCTGCCTGGTGTGGCTCAGTGGATTGAGCGCTGGCCTGGGAACTGAAGGGTCTCTGGTTCTATTCCCAGTCAGGGCACATGTCTGGGTTGTGGGCCAGATCCCCATTTGGGGGCTCCAAAAGGAAACCACACATTGATATTTTTCTCCCTCTCCATCTCCCTCCCTTTCCCTCTCTAAAAATAAATAAATAAAATCTATAAAAAGCTTTTATTTTTTAAGATTTTATTTATTTTTACTGTTTCTACATTTTATCAAACAAAAACATACCCCTGTATCTTACTTCAAATATAGCTAGTGTTGTGGATTAAATTGTGTATCCCAAGAAAAGAAGTATTGAATTTCCAATGTCTAATACCTCATAATTGGACTTTGTTTTTTTTTTCTTTAGCATATATAATTTCTTTTTTACATTTTTAATTGTTGTTCAAGTACAGTTTTCTCCATTTCCTTCAACCACTCTCCCCCACCCTAGCCATCTCCACCTCCCACCCTCCATCCCACCCCTTCCTTGCTGTTGTCCATGTGTCCTTCATACATGTTCCTGAAACCTGTTCCCCCTTTTCCTCCTTGAACCCCTCCCCCCCCCCCCCCCCGATTACTGTACGTTTGTTACCAATTTTGCTGTCCCTGGTTATATTTTGGTTGCTTGTTTGTTTTGTTTATTAGGTTCCACTTATAGGTGAGATCATGTGGTATTTCTCTTTCACCACCAGGCTTATTTCACTTAGCACAATGCTACCTACATCCATTCATGTTATCACAAAGGGTACGAGCTCCTTTCATTCTGCTGTGTAGTATTCCACCATGTAAATGTACTACAGTTTTCATCCCTTAATTTACCCATGGGCACTTACGTTGCTTCCAGCACTTGGCTATTGTAAATTGTGCTGCTATGAACATTTGGGTGCATCAGTTCTTTTGAATTGGTGTTTCACGATTCTTAGGGTATAATCTCAGCAGTGGAACTGTTGGGTCAAAAGGCAGTTCCATTTTTAGTTTTCTGAGGAAATTCCATACTGTTTTCCACAGTGGCTGCACCAGTCTGCATGCCCACCAACAGTGCAGTAGGGTTCCCTTTTCTCGAAAACCTTGCCAGCACTTGTTTGTTGATTTGTTTATAATGCCCATACCCAATGGTGCGAACTGCTATCTCATTGTGGTTTTAATTTGCATCTCTCTGATGACTAGTGATGCTGAGCACTTTTTCATTAGTCTCTAGGACCTCTGTTTGTCCTCCATGGAGAAGTGTCTTTTCAAGTCCTTTGCCCATTTTTTAATTGGGTTCATCTTCCTGGAGTGGATTTCAGTGAGTTGTTCACATATTTTGCAGATCAAACCCTTGTCCAAAGTGTCATTTGCAAATATATTTTCCCCTATGGTTGGTTCTCTTTTAATTTTATTGCTCTTTTATTAGCCATGCATAAGTTTTTTATTTTATGAGATACCATTCATTTATTCTTTCCTTTATGTCCCTTGCTCTAGGGGACATATCAGTGAAAATACTGCTGCATGGAATATCTGAAATTTTCCCACCTATGTACTCCACTAGGACTTTTTATAGTGTCATGGCTTATATTTAAATCTTTTATCCACCTTGAATTTATTTTTGTGTATGGCGTGAGTTGGTGATCAAGGTTCGTTTTTTTGCATGTAACTGTCCAGTTCTCCCAACACCATTTGTTGAAGAAGCAATTTTTACTCCAGTTTATGTTACTGCCTCCTTGGTCGAATATTAATTGGCCACAGAGACTTGGATTTATTTCTGGGCTCTCTGTTCTGTTCCATTGGTCTATGTGCCTGTTTTTATGCCAATACCAGGCTGTTTTGATTACAATGGCCTTGTAATACAGTTTGATAACAGGCATTGTGATCCCTCCCACTTTGTTCCTCTTTCTCAAAATTGCTGGGGCTATTCAGGGTCCTTTATGGCTCCGTATGTTTTTGAAGTGTTTGTTCTATATCTATGAAATATTTCATTGGTACTTTAATAGGGATTGTGTTGAATGTACAAAATGCTTTGGGCAGTATGGACATTTTGATGATGTAGTTCTCCCAATCCATGAACACGGTATATGTTTCCATTTGTTTGTGTCTTCCTTAATTTCTTTCTTTAGTCTTGTGTAGTTTTCTGAGTACAGGTCTTTTACCTCCTTGGTTAGGTTTATTCCTAGGTACTTTATTTTAAAAATTTTTTTTGGAGTTCCTTTTTCTTTTTTTTTTAATTTTTATTTTTTATTGATTATGCTGTTACAGTTGTTCTATTCCCCCTTTCATTCCCCTCCACCCTCCACCCCATCCCCACCATTACCCCCCCTTTAGTTTATGGCCATGTGTCTCCAGTCCTTTAGATTCTATATTTCCCATGCTATTCTTGCCCCCCCTTCTATTTTCTTTTTTTTTTTTTTAATCAAAATGTTGAACTTTATTTAAGATGAAATCTTCTCCTGTCTTTCGGTTGGGACAGTTTTCAGGTAGCTTTCTGCATTGGATGATGGGTGTATGGGTGGCTTTCCCTCCTCCTTGCTTTCTTTTTTTTTTAATTTAAAATTTTTTTATTGATTATGCTCTTACAGTTGTTCTATTTCCCCCTTCATTCCCCTCCACCCTACCCCCCCATCCCCACCGTTATCCCCCCTTTAGTTTATGACCATGTGTCTCAATTCCTTTAGATTCTATATTTCCCATGCTATTCTTGCCCCCCTTCTATTTTCTATCTACTGTCTATGCTACTTATTTTCTGTACCTTCTCTCCCCTTCTCCTCCTCCCACTCCCCTGTTGCTAACCCTCCTTGAGATCTTCATTTCTATGTTTCCACTCCTGATCTAGCTGTCCTTTTAGTTTGCTTTCATTTTAGGTGTGGTTGTTAATATCTGTGAGTTTGTTGTCCTTTCACTGTTCATGTTTCTTTAACTTCTTTTTCTTAGATAAGTCCCTTTAACATTTCATATAATAAGGGCTTGGTGATGATGAACTCCTTGAGTTTGATCTTATCTGAGAAGCACTTTATCTGCCCTTCCATTCTAAATGAAAGCTTTGCTGGATAGAGTAATCTTGGTTGTAGGTCTTTGGATTTCATGACTTGGAATACTTCTTTCCAGCCCCTTCTTGCCTGTAAAGTCTCTTTTGAGAAATCTGCTGACAGTCTGATGGGAACGCCTTTGTAGGTGACTGTCCCCTTAGCTCTTGCTGCTTCTAGGATTCTCTCCTTCATTTTAATTTTGGCTAATGTAATTATGACATGACTCTGAGTGGCCCGGCCCAGGTGAACCACCTAAGGCGCTGCTCCTCACCCAGCTATGAGAAACAGCAGAGGGGGTCGCCATTTCCCCGCTCTGATCATGCTCCCACATACAGCGTCACAACCCAGTGACCTGGGAGTCCAAGGCGCTGCTTCTCACACTTAAAGGGTGCGAAAAGACCAAAACTGGCGCAAGAAGATCTCAAAGCCCCAGAGCCTATAGATCTAAGCAATGAAGAAATAGCAAAACTCTGAGACGCACAGTTTAAAACACTGGTGATCAGGATCCTCACAGAACTGGTTGAATATAGCCACAAATTAGACAAATATATGAAGGCGAAACTAATTGAAATGAATGGAATTGCACAGGTACTTTATTTTTGTTGTTGTTGTTGTTTTTGCTATATCAAATGGGATTTTTTCCCTGATTTCTGTTTCTGTTATTTCATTGTTTGTGTAACAAAAATGCCTTTGATTTCTGAACATTGCCTTTGTATCCCTCTCTTCTGCAAAATTCACTTATTAGGTTAAATAGGTTTTTTTGTGTGCGGAGTCTATAGGATTCTCTATGTGCACTATCATGTCATCTGCAAACAATGACAGTTTTGCTTCCATTATTTCCAACTTGGATGCTATTATTTCTTTTTCTTGTCTAATAACTGGCTAGGAATTTCAATACTCTGTTGAATAGGAGTAGTGAAAGTGGACATCCTTGTCTTATTCCTGATCTTTGGGAAAGTTTTCAGTTTTTGCCCATTGTGTATGATGTTGACTGCAGGTCTCTCATATATGACCTGTGTTATGTTGAGAAATGCTCCTTCGCTTATTTTACTGAGTGTATTTTATAAATGGATGCTGTACGTTATCTGATGTTTTTTACATATCTATTGATATGATCATGTGATTTTTGTCTTCCCTTTTGTTTATGTGATGTATTACATCTATTAATTTGTGAATACTGAACTATCCTTGCATCCCTGGGATGAATCCCACTTGGTCATGGTGTGTGATCTTTTTAATGTATTGTTGGATGCAGTTTCCGAATATTTTGTTGAGGATCTTGGCATCTATATTCATCAGCGATGTTGGCATGAAGTTTTTTTTTTGTGTGTGTGTGTGTGTGTGTGTGTGTGTGTGTCTCCCTGGTTTTGCAATTAGGATGATGCTGGCTTCATAAAAAGGGTTTGGGAGTTTTCCATCCTTCTGGATTTTTTTGAATAGTTTGTGAAGAATAGGGGATTGCTCTCCATTAAATGCTTTGTAGAATTCTCCTGTGAAACCATCTGGTCCACGGCTTTTGTGTGATGGGAGTTTTTTGATTACTGCTTCAATTTCATCTCCTGTTATTGAGATGTTCAGGCTTTCTGCCTCTTCTTCACTGAGTTTTGAAATATTATATTTTTCTAGAAATTTGTGTATTTCACCTAGGCTTTTAAATTTCTTGGCATACAGTTCTTCATAGTAATTTCTTGCAATCCCTTCCATTTCTGTAGTATCAGTTGTAATCTCTCCTCTTTCATTTCTAATTGTGTTTATTTGTGTCCTGTCTCTTCTTTCCTTGATGGGCCTACTTAAAGGCTTGTCTATTCTGTTTATCTTTTCAAAAACGAACAGGTCCTGGATTCATTTATCCTTAGAATTGTGCATTTAGTCTTTATGTCATTTGATTCTGCTCTGATCTTGGTTATTTCCTTCCTTCTATTTGCTCTGGGCTATCTTTGTCGTTGTTCGTCAAGTTCTTGAAGGCATAGGGTTAGGTTGTTTGTTTGAAATGTTTCTATATTTTTTAGGTAAGCCTGTATTGCTATAAACTTCCCTCTCAGGACTGCCTTCTCTGTGTCTCATAAGTGTTGGGTTCTCATGAGTTCATTTTCATTTGTTTCCAGAAACATTTTGATTTATTCCCTAATTTCATTCTTGACCCATTCGTTGTTTAATACATGCCATTCAATCTCCATGATTTTGAGTGTTTGGGTTTTTTTTCCTTTGGGGTTGGTTTCCAATTTCAGTCCCTTGTGGTCAGAGAAATGTTTGGTTTGATTTCAATTTTCTTGAATTTGTTGAGGCTCGTTTTGTGTACTATCATGTGGTCTATCTTTGAAAATATTCCACGTGCATTTGAAGAGAATGTGTATTTAGCTTCTTTGGTATGAAGGGCTCTATATATATCAGTTAAGTCCATTTCACCTAGGGCATTGTTCAATGCCACAATACCTTTGTTCATATTTCGTTTGGAAGGTCTGTCCATTTTTGATAGTGAGGTGTTAAAATCCCCTACTATAATTGTGTTGCTCTCTATATCTTTCTTGAAATCCTCTAAGATTTTCTTTATATATTTGGGTGCTCCTGTGTTGGATGCATATATATTTACAATGTTTATATCTTCTTGGTGGATTCTTCCCTTGAGTATTATGAAGTGACCTTCTGGGTCTCTCTTTATGGCCCCTTTTTTGAAGTCTATTTTGTCTGATCTGAGCATTGCTATCCTGGCTTTTTTTTTCCCTGGCCATTTGCTTGGAAAATTTGTTTCTAGGCTGTCACTTTTAGTTTGTGTAGGTATTTTGTCCTGAGGTGGATCTCTTGTAGGCAGCAAATGTGTGGGTCACGCTTGTTTTTTTCATTCAGCTATTCTATGTCTTTTGATTGGAGCATTTAATTCATTTTCGTTTAAGGTTATTGTTTTTTTTTAAATTAATTAATTTATTTTTTAATTAATTATGCTGTTACAGTTGTTCTATTCCCCCCTTCATTCCCCTCCACCCTGCCCCCCCAACCCCACCATTACCCCCCTTTAGTTTATGTCCATGTGTCTCAAGTCCTTTAGGTTCTATATTTCCCATACTATTCTTGCCCTCCCATCTATTTTCTATCTACTGTCTATGCTACTTGTTTTCTGTACCTTCTCCCCCCCCTTCTCCTCCCTCCCACTCCCCTGTTGCTAACCCTCCTTGAGATCTTCATTTCTATGTTTCCACTCCTGATCTAGCTGTCCTTTTAGTTTGCTTTTGTTTTAGGTGTGGTTGTTAATAACTGTGAGTTTGTTGTCCTTTCACTGTTCATGTTTCTTTAACTTCTTTTTCTTAGATAAGTCCCTTTAACATTTCATATAATAAGGGCTTGGTGATGATGAACTCCTTGAATTTGGTCTTATCTGAGAAGCACCTTATCTGTCCTTCCGTTCTAAATGAAAGTTTTGCTGGGTAGAGCAATCTTGGTTGTAGGTCTTTGGATTTCATGACTTGGAATATTTCTTTCCAGCCCCTTCTTGCCTGTAAGGTCTCTTTTGAGAAATCTGCTGACAGCCTGATGGGGACTCCTTTGTAGGTGATTGTCCCCTTACCTCTTGCTGCTTCCAGGATTCTTTCCTTCATTTTAATTTTGGCTAATGTAATTATGATGTGCCTTGGTGTGTTTCTTCTTGAGTCCAACTTTTTTGGTACTCTCTGGGCTTCTTGGATTTCTTGGAAGTCTATTTCCTTTGCCAGATTGGGGAAGTTTTCTTTTATTATTTGTTCAAATAGTTTTTCCACTGGTGGTTGTGTCTTTCCCCCTTCTGGTACCCCTATAATTCGGATATTGGAGCGTTTATAGATGTCCTGGAGGTTTCTAAGCTTCTCCTCATTTTTCTGAATTCTTTTTTCTTCATTCCTTACTGTTTGTTGATTTTTTTCTTCTTCCTTCTGGTCCACTTCATTGATTTGAGTCCCAGTTTTTTTTTCATCTCTATGGTTTTCCTGTGGAATTCCATTCATTTCCCTTAATTTAGCCTTCATATGTTTCTCTAATTTGTGGCTATAGTCCACCAGATCTGTGAGGAAGCTGATGACCAGTGTTTTAAACTGTGCGTCTGAGAGATTTGCTATTTCTTCGTCACTTAGATTTATCTCTGGGGCTTTGAGGTCTTCCTGCGACATTTTTGGTCTGTTCTGGCCCTTTAAGCGGGAGGAGCGGCGCCTTGGATTCCCAGGTCGCTGGGTTGTGACGCTGTATGTGGGGGCGTGGTCAGAGCGGGAAATGGCGCCGCTGCTGCCGGTCCAAGCGCTTACTCCCTCACCCGCGTGCAACCAGGCAACCACAGTCAACTCGCTGCCACCGCCTCCCCACCGACTCCTCCGTAGTCGCTCACCCGGTGGGCAGCTGGGTCGCTTACTAGGTCCAATCCTGGGTTTGGAACCCGTGCGACTAGATTCGCGCGTCTGGATTCCGCGCCCGGGTCGACTCCTTTGTAACTCCTCACCGACGCCGGTTTCGCCCCTTACCGGTCGGGCCGAAGAATTTGTTGTTTGCGGACTTCCGAAAAGTTCAGTTTTCCGTGTTCTGGTTGTGTTTTCTGATGCTAATATTTAGTTGTCCCTAAACTTGGTTGTGGGGGGAGGCACGGCACATCCACCTTAAACCTCCATCTTGGCGGAAGTCTAAGGTTATTGTTGATAGGTACTTATTGTTATTTTTATAGCTGTGCTTCTCATTGTCTTTCTCTTTTCCTTCCTTTTCCTTTTTTTAATATTATAGTAACTTTATTTTGGTCTGAACATTACAAATCATCTTAATTTAATTCAATTTGATTCTACTGTCAAAATTTCAAACAGAACATGATACAGTGATACATATATTTCTTTTTTATTTATTTTTTAATTAATTTATTTTTCAAGTACAGATTTTTGACTATTTCTCTCATCGCAGCCCCCCCTCCCCATGCTCCCCACCTCTCTCCTATTTCCTCTACCCCTAGTCCTCATCCCTGTGTCCTTCATACTTTTTCCTCCAAATCTCTCCCATTTTCCCCCCTTAAATTACCTTCCCTCTCCCCTCTGGTCGCTGTCCCCTTGTTCTCTTTTTCAGTGTCTTTGTTTTTATTCTGCTTGCTTGTTTGTTTTGTTGTTTAGCTTCCTGTTAACAGTCAGATCATAAGCTATTTGTCTTTCAACACCTGGCCTATTTCACTCAGCATAATGCTTTCCAGTTCCATCCATGTTGTTGCAAAGGGTAGTAGCTCCTTCTTTCTCTCTGCTGCATAGAATTCCATTGTGTATATGTACCACATTTTTTTGATCCATTCATTTACTCATGGGCACCTAGGTTGCTTCCAACTCCTGGCTATTGCAAATTGTGCTGCTATGAGCATTGTGGTAAATAGGTTTTTCGATATTGATGTTTTAGGATTCTTAGGATACAATCCTAGCAGTGGAATTGCTGGATACAAAGGCAGGTCAATTTTTATTTTTCTGAGAAAATTCCATACTGTTTTCCATAATGGTTGTACCAGTCTGCAATCCCACCAACAGTGAACTAAGGACCCCTTTTCCCCACACCCTCCCCAACATTTGTTGTTTATTGCTTTGTTTATGATAGCCATCCTGACTGGTGTAAAGTGGTATCTCATTGTGGTTTTAATTTGAATCTCTATGGTAGCTAGCAATATTGAATATCTTTTCATGTATTCCTGGATCTTCTCTATGGCCTCCTTTGAGAACTGTCTGATCAAGTCCTTTTCCCATTTTTAAATTGGGTTGGATGTCTTCTTAGAGTGGAGTCGTGTGAGTTCTTTGTATATTTTACAGATTAACACGTCTGAGGTATCACTGGCAAATATGTTTTCCCATACAGTTGGTTGTCTTTTTAATTTAATATTGTTTTCTTTAGACATGCAGAAGCTTTTTATTTTGATGAGATTTCATTTGTTTATACTTTCCTTTATATTTCTTGCTCTAGGGGACATATTGTTAAAAAGGTTGCTGCGTGAAATATCTGAGATTTTCTAGCCAATGTTCTCCTCTAAGACTTTAATGTTGTCACAGCTTATATTTAACTCTTTTATCCACCTTGAATTTATTCTGGTGTATGGTGTAAGTTGGTGGTCAAGTGTCATTTTTTTGCACATAGCTGTCCAGTTCTCCCAACACCATTTGTTGGAAAGGCTATCTTTACTCCATTTTATGTTACTGCCCCCTTTGTCGAATAGTAATTGACTGTAGAGAGTTCGTTAATTTCTGGGCTCTCTGTTCTGTTCCATTGGTCTATGTACCTGTTTTGATGCCAGTACCAGGCTGTTTTGATTACAGTGGCTTTGCAATACAGTTTGATATCAGGTATTGTGATCCCTCCTACTTTGTTCTTCTTTCTGAAAAGAGCAGCTGCTATTCGGGCTTGTTCATGGTCCCATATAAATTTTTGAAGTGTTTGTTCTATGTCTGTGAAATATGCCATTGGTACTTTAATAGGTATTGCATTGAATCTGTATATTGCTTTGGGTAGTATGGACATTTTGATGATGTTAATTCTTCCAATCCATGAACACGGTATATGCTTCCATTTGTTTGTGTCTTCCCTGATTTCTTTCTTCAGTGCTGTGTAGTTTTCTGCATACAGGTTTTTTACCTCCTTAGTTAGGTTTATTCCCAGATATTTTATTTTTCTTTTTGCTATATCAAATGGGATTTTTTCTTTATTTCTGCTTCTGCTGATTCACTGTTGGTATACAAAAATGCCTTTGATTTAAATATTGACTTTGTAAACAGCTGTTTTGCCAAATTCATTAATTAGTTTGAGCAGTTTTTGGGTAGAGTCTATAGGATTTTCCATGTACACTATCATGTCATCTGTAAACAGTGACAGTTTTGCTTCCTCCTTTCCTATTTGGATGCCTTTTATTTCCTTTTCTTGCCTGTTCACTGTGGCTAAAACTTCCAATACTATATTGAATAGAAGTGGTGAAAGTGGACAACCTTGTCTTCTTCCTGATCTTAGTGGAGGAGATTTTAGTTTTTGCCCATTGAGTATGATATCAGCTGTAGGTCTCTCATATATGGCCTTTATTATTTTGAGAAATGCTCCCTGTATTCCCACTTTGCTGAGTGTTTTCATCATAAATGGGTGTTGTACCTTATCGAAAGCTTTTTCCACATCTATTGATATGATCATGTGATATTTGTCTTTGCTTTTGTTTATGTGATGTATTACATTTACTCATTTGCGAATACTGAACCATCCTTGCATCCCTGGGATGAATCCCACTTGATCATGATGTATGATCTTATTGATATATTGTTGGATGCGATTTGCCAATATTTTCTTGAGGATTTTAGCATCTATGTTCATCAGTGATATTGGCCTGAAATTTTCTTTCTTTGTTGTGTCTCTATCTGGTTTTGGAATTAAGATGATGCTGGCTTCATAAAAAGAATTTGGGAGTTTTCCATCCTTCTGGATTTTTTTGAAATAGTCTGTGGAGAATAGGGGTTAGCTCTTCCTTAAATGCTTTGTAGAATTCTCCTGTGAAACCATCTGGTCCAGGGCTTTTGTGTGATGGGAGTTTTTTGATTACTCCTTCAATTTCTTTTCCTGTTATTGGTGTATTTAGATTTTCTGCTTGTTTTTCACTAAGTTTTGGAAGATTGTATTTTTCTAGAAATGTGTCCATTTCCCCTAGGTTTTCAAATTTCTTGGCATACAGTTCTTCATAGCAATTTCTTACAATCCCTTCTATTTCTGTGGTATCAGTTGTAATCTCTCCTTTTTCATTTCTGATTGTGTTTATTTGTTTCCTCTTTCTTCTTTTCTCGATGAGCCTACTTAAAGGCTTGTCTATTTTGTTTATCTTCTCAAAGAACCAACTCCTGCATTCATTGATCCTTAGAATTGTGCTTCTAGTTTTTATGTCATTTAATTCTGCTCTAATCTTGGTTATTTCCTTCCTTCTGCTTGCTCTGGGCTGTCTTTGTTGTTGTTCCTCGAGTTCTTGCAGGCGTAGGGTTAGGTTGTTTGTTTAAAATGTTTCTATTTTCTTTAGGTAGGTCTGTATTGCTATAAACTTCCCTCTCAGGACTGCCTTTGCTGTGTCCCATAAGTTTTGGTTTGTTGTGAGATCATTTTCATTTGTTTCCAGAAATGCTTTGATTTCTTCCCTAATTTCATTCTTGACCCATTCGTTGTTTAATAGCATACCATTCAGTCTCCATGTTTTTGGGTGCTTTGGATTTTTTTCTTTGGTGTCAGTTTCTAATTTCAGTCCCTTGTGGTCAGAGACGATTCTTGGTATGATTTCAATTTTCTTGAATTTTTTGAGGCTCGTTTTGTGTCCTATCATGTGGTCTATCTTTAAAAATGTTCCATGTGCATTTGAAAAGAATGTGTATTTAGCTTCTGTGGGATGAAGGGCTCTATATATATCAGTTAAGTCCATTTCATCTAGGGTGTTGTTTAATACCACAATATTTTTGTTGATAATTTGTTTGGAAGATCTGTCCATTTTTGATAGTGGGGTGTTAAAATTCCCTACTATAATTGTGTTGCTCTCTATATCTTTCTTGAAATCCTCTAAGATTTTCTTGATATATTTGGGTGCCCCTATGTTTGGTGCTTATATGTTTACAATGTTAATGTCTTCTTGGTGGATTCTCCCCTTGAGTATAATGAAGTGACCTTCTGGGTCTCTCTTTATAGCCTTTTTTTTGAAGTCTATTTTGTCTGATATGAGAATTGCTACCCCAGCTTTTTTTTCTTGTCCGTTTGCTTGGAAAACTTGTTTCCAGCCTTTCACTTTTAGTCTGTGATGGTCTTTTGTCCTGAGGTGGGTCTCTTGTAGGCAGCATATGTGTGCGTCATGCTTTCTTATCCATTGAGCTATTCTTTGTCCTTTGATTGGAGCATTTAATCCATGTTTAAGGTTATTATTGATAGGTACTTATTCATTGCCATTTTTGTACCTGTGTTCCTCTCTGTCTCCCTCTTATCCTTCCTTCCCTTAAAGCAGTCCTTTTAGTATTTCTTGTAGAGCTGGTTTGGTGGAGGCATATTTTTTAGACTTCTTTTGTCTTGGAAGCTCTTTATTTGGCCATCTATCTGGATTGAGAGCCTTGCTGGGTAAAGTAGCCTTGGTTGTAGCCCTCTGGTTCTCATTACTTGGAAAATTTCTTGCTATTCTCTTCTTGCTTGAAGTGTTTCCATTGAGAAGTCAGTGGCTAACCTTATTGGGGCTCCCTTGTATGTTATTTCTTTTTTCTCCCTTGCTGCCTTTAAGACTCTCTCTTTGTCTTGAAATTTTGCCATTTTGATGATGATGTGTCTTGATGTAGGCCTCCTTGGGTTCCTCTTGATTGGGACTCTCTGTGATTCCTGGAGTTGTGAGAGTTTTTCTCTTATCAAATTAGGAAAATTTTCTCTCGTTACTCGTTCAAATACATTTTCTATCCCTTGTTCTTCTTCTTCTCCTTCTGGTATTCCTATTATTCGGATATTATTACTTTTTATATTGTCTTGCATTTCTCTTAATCCCTCTTCATTCTTTCTGAGCCTCTTTTCATTTTCTTGCTCTTCCTGTGGGATGCTTTCTACCTTGTCCTCCAACTCACTAATCCTATCCTCCACTTCATCTATCCTACTTTGGAAACTTTCCACTGTGTACTTCAGTTCGGAAATTGTGTTCTTCATTTCCTCTTGTCTCTTGCTGATAGTTTCTATTTCCTTTTTGATGTTGCTGTAGTTTGCAGAGAGATCATTATAGTTCCCCTGTAATTTCTGGTAGTTCACTGTGAGCTCTTTGAACTTCATAATAACCAGTGCTTTGAATTCACTATCTGATAGTTGATCAGCGTCTATTTCATCTAACATTCTTTCTGAACTTTCTGCTTTTTCTTTCATTTGGGGATTGTTTCTTTGTCTTCCCATTGTTTGAGTCTCTTCCTGTTAGTCTCTGCTTCTAAAATTGATCTGTTCTGAAACCCTGGTTTTATGGTATAAACTTCTGTGTTATGATCCTTGTGAAGTTCAGTGGTGCAAACTCCTTGAAGTTTCTTGATGTTCTTCGTCTCCACCTACACTCACGCTGGTCCTCGCACTGGTACCTGCGTTGGTTGCCTACCACTGCTGAATGTCCCGGCTCTAGTAGCAGCCTCCTCAAGCACCCAGGCTCGTTAATACAGCAGCGGCACAGAGGCTGGGAATGTCCGGGCTCCCGTATCTGGTGCTCTCTGCCGCCCAGGGCTGTCACAGAGGTTTGGAGTTTCCTGGTTTCCATACCTGACTCCCCGGTGTCTAGTCATGTCTCTATGGCAGTGGCACAGACCCTTAGAATGTCCCAACTCCCGTACCTGATTCCCCAGTGTCCAGTCCCGTCGCTATGGCAGCAGCACAGGAGCTGAGAGCATCCCAGTTCCCGTAGAGGGCTCCTCTGCCACCCAGGGCTGTCTGAGGGGTTTGGAGTGTCCCGGTTTCCGTACCTGACTCCCAGGCGTCCAGTCCCATCGCTATGGCAGTGGCACAGGATCTGAGAACTTCCCGGCTCCCGTAGCTGGCTCCTCTGTGCATCACAGGGGTTTGGAGAGTCCCGGCTTCCGTACCTGACTCCCTGGCGTCCAGTCCCGTCACTATGGCAGCAGCACAGGACCTGAGAACTTCCCGGCTCCCGTAGCTGGCTCCTCAGGGCCCAGGCCTGTCTCTATGGTGGCATCACAGGGGCCTTTGGTGTCCCAGCTCCTGCAACTGACCCTTCTGTTGCCCAGGCCAGTAGCTATGGCATTGGCACAAGGGCCGAGAGTGTCCCCGCTCCAGTTCCTGACTCCTCTGTCTCCCAGGACCGTCACAGGGGCTTGGAGTGTCTGGCTTCCGTACCTGACTCCCCGGCTCCCAGGCCTATTGCTCTGGCGGCAGCACAGGGGCCGCATGAGACCCAGCTCCAGTAGCTGACTCTGCCGCCATCTGGTCGTTCAGCATCGGTCACAATCTCTGGTCTTTTAATTTCATAAATGCTGGGTAACGGATGGTTTGTTGTGCTGTTTCTCTATAGATCTGCCAGGATTTTCACCCATGAGTATAGGAGCTAGTATCAGCTCCATCTTACTCCGTCGCCATCTTCTCAGCATCCCTTTGGGGTTTTTGAAAAAAATATTTTATTTATTTATTTTTAGAGAGGGGGAAGGGAAGGAGAAAGTGTGGGAGAGAAACATCAATGTGTGGTTGCCTCTCATGTGTCCCCTGCTGGGAACTGGCCTGCAGCCCAGGCATGTGCCCTGACTGGGAATCAAACCGTGATCCTGTGGTTCTCAGGCCCACGCTCAATTCACTTATCAAACCAGCTAGGGCTGTTTTTTTGTTTTTTGTTTTTAGTTTTTCATCTGTTTTCTCTCCCTTTCATATAGCATTTTAAGTTTTCATTTTTCACCTCACTTGTTTCCAAACAACTCACTACTCTTAGTCTTTTATATATATTTTTCATATTATTATTACTCCAAATTCCTCAGAGCACACCTCCCTGGTCTTAATCCATTTTGTCATCTTCCTGACCTTTATTACTCTTGTTGTAAACAATTTTCTTTCACAGTATGTCACGTTCCTATTCCTTCCTCTCACTATTTCTCCTCTAACCTCAAACAAGCACTATTCTTTCCTAAGTCAGCTCACATTCTTTTCCTCCTCTTATAAGAGTCTTATTTCCTTTACACTTTTATAGACAGTGTCAAGTTGGGTGAAATATCGTAGTCGTTGCTGTACTTCTCCAAATGAACTCCTATTTGTTCACTACTTTTTTACTTTAAATCTCATAGGATACTCTCCCCCTGCCTTATTCAATTTTTCTTTCCTCTTGCCCCTAATCAGTCAAGTGAGAAATTTTAGTTCAATTTTTTCCCCTTATCTTGGCCTGAGCTTTACTTCTTACGCTTATTAGTTTGTTTCCCCCATCCTCTCAAAATTATTTTTCTTTACTGTAGACATCTCATATTCACTTTTCTCTTTTGTACAATATTCCCATTCCACCTTTATTAAATTTCATTCAGCTCTCATCTCTATAGACCGTGCTGTGGTTTTTTTGCAATTTTGCTCCCATTGGTCCAATACGTTTTTAATTTTACTTCTAACCTTATAGTATACTTTTCTATTTTTTAACCCATTTTTGACATCGCCTTTCCATATTTTATTTACATTTCAAATTTTGTTATCAGCCTTTCTTTGCCTAGGCTTTATTCCTACTCTTATCAATTCTCTTCACTCTTACTACTCAATAATATTTTCACTTCTTTTAGTCATCTCATATTTGCTTTGTAATATCTTATAATATCTGTAATCTCTCTTTACTAATCTTTGCTCAATTTTATGTGAGATTGCTGATGTGATGGGGGGTTCTCTTTGCTGATGTAGGTTTCATTGTCTGGCAACACTGCTTTGTTAACCAATGACTGTGTAATGGCATAGAAGACAAGGTGGGAGTTGTGAATTCCAGTAAGCCTGCTGGAGGGGAGGACTCACCAACAAAGAATCCACCAACAAGTGAAACTCAAATACAACAAGAGAGCACACAAAAGAGATAAATGGCAACCCTAGAGTATATAGACAAGCAGTTCAAAGAGACTGCACTGGTGAGTCCCACAGAACTCCTACCATAGAAGTAGATCCCCAAAAGACAGAAAGACAAAGTAGAGCATCCTAAGAGAGAGAGGCAAACAAAAAATAACCAAAATGGGGAAACAAAGAAAGAACCTTCAATCAAAAGGAATGGAAGAATCCCCAGTAAAAAACAAAAGCAAACTAAAAGGACAGCTAGATCAGGAGTGGAAACATAGAAATGAAGATCTCAAGGAGGGTTAGCAACAGGGGAGTGGGAGGAGGAGAAGGGGGGAGAAGGTACAGAAAATAAGTAGCATAGACAGTAGATAGAAAATAGATGGGGGGCAAGAATAGCATGGGAAATATAGAATCTAAAGGAATTGAGACACAAGGTCATAAACTAAAGGGGGGTAATGGTGGGGATGGGGGGTAAGGTGGAGGGGAATGAAGGGGGAATAGAACAACTGTAACAGCGTAATCAATAAAAAAATTAAAAAAATAAAATAAATCAAGAACCAGGAAAAAAAAAAGAGCTAAATGAAATTGAGACAAGCAATCTATCAGACGTAGAATTTAAAAAAATGATTATAAGGATGCTTAAGGAACTCTGTATGAACTACAAGGAACTTAGTTGAAACTACAATGGCATGAAAAAGGAAATAGAAATTATAAACAAGAACCAGGAAGAAATGAAGAATATAGTATCTAAAATAAAAAATACACTAGAAGGAATTACAAGCAGGCTGAATAAAGCAGTGGACAGAATCAATGAGCTGGAAGACAAGGTAGAAATAAATACCCAGGTAGAGCAACTGCATTTAAAAAGCCTCAAAGAATATGAGGATAGTCTAAGAGAATGTCAAGACAGCATGAAATATAACAATGTTAGTATCACAGGAATACCAGAAGAAAGAAAAGGAGCTAAAGATAGAAAACCTGTTTGCAGGAATGATGACAGAAAACTTCCCTAACCTGGAGAAGGTAAAGCCATGCAAGTTCAGGAACCACAGAGGGTCCCAATCAAGATGAATCCAAAGAGGCCTACTTCAAGGCACATCATAATCAAAATGCCAAAGTTTAAAGACAAAGGGAGGATCTTAAAAACAGCAAGGGAGAAGCAGAAAGCAACATACAAGAGAGCTCTAATGAGGCTAGCAATTGATCTTTCAACAGAAACAATAAAAGTGAGAAGAAAATGGCAAGAAATATTCCAAACAATGAAAAGCAAAGGCCAGCACCCAAGACTGCTCTAGCAAGCAGGCTATTATTTAAAATGCAAGGTGAAATAAGGTGTTTCCAGGACAAAAGGAGACTGAAAAAATAGACCTACACCAAACCAGTATTTCAAAATATTCTAAAGGTACTGCTTTAAGAAGATAAAGAAATAGAGTGTGAAAGAGAGGAACATAGGTAGAAAGGGAAAATATACTAATGAATAAGTACCTATCAATAATAACCTTAAATATAGCTAGATTAAATGCTCTAATCAAAAAACAGGGTAGCTGAATGGATAGGAAAACATCACCTGCACCTGTCTTGTAGACATCACCTGCTGTCTACAAGAGACCCACCTCAAGACAAAAGACCTACACAGACTGAAAATGAAGAGTTGCAGAAAAAAATATTTCAAGAAACAGGACAAGGGAAAAAAATCTGGGGTAGCAATACTTATATCAGAAAAAAATAGACTTCAAAACAAAGGCCATAAAAAGAAACAATGGCCCTGGCTGGTGTGGCTCAGCGGATTGAGCTCTGACCTATGAACCAAAGGGTCACTGGTTCAATTCCCAGTGAGGGAACATGCCGGGGCTGTGGGTCAGGTCTCCAGTAGGGGGTGCATGAGAGACAATCACACATTGATATTTATCTCCTTCTCTTTCTTTCTCCCTTCCCCTCTCTCTAAAATACATGAATAAAATCTTTAACAAGAAGGTCACTTCATAATTCTAAAGGGGGAATCATCAAGAAGACAAACACTGTAAACATATATGCACCCAACAAAGGATCACCCAAATATATAAGGAAAATCTTGGATGACTTCAAGAAAGATATATATAGAGCAACACAATTATAGTAGGGGATTTTAACACCTCACTGTCAATAATGGACAGACCTTCCAAAAAAGAATCAACAAGGATATTGTGACACTGAACAACACTGTGGATCAAATGTACTTAATTGATATATACACAATATTTCACCCAATGAAGCAAAACATACATTCTCTTTAAATGCACATGGAACATTTTCAAAGATAGATCAAGACAGGACACAAAACAAGCTTCTACAGATTTAAGAAAATTAAAATTATATCAAGCATTTTCTTGGATCACAATGGCTTGAAACTAGAAATCAACTTCAAGGAAAAGACTTAAAAATCAAATCCATAGAGACTGAATAACATGTTATTAAACAATGAATTTGTAAACAATGACATCAAGAAAGAAATAAAAAATTTTCTGGAAACATATGAAAATGAACATACAACAATCCAAAACCTATGAGACAGAGTGAAGGCAGTCCTGAAAAGGAAGTTCATAACATTACAAGCCTACCTAAGAAAGATAGAAAAATTTCAAATAAAGAACCTAACCCTACATCTACAAAAAATAGAGGAACGACAACAACAAACAAAGCTCAGAGTGAGTAGAAGGAAAGAAATAATCAAGATCAGAGCCAAACTGCATGACATAGAAACTAAAAGAACAATTCAAAGGATCAATATATCCAGGAGCTGTTTCTTTGAAAAGATAAACAAAATTGAGAAGCTTTTAACCAGACTCATCAAGAAGAAAGAGAGAGGGCCCAAATAAATAAAATCAGAAAGGAAAGAGGAGAAATGACTGCTGATACCACAGATATACCAAGGATTTCTAGAAATTACTATGAAAAAATATATGCCAAGAAGTTTGAAAACCTAGGCCAAATGGATAAATTTCTACAAACATATAATCCTCCAAAACTGAGTAAAGAAGAAGCAGAAAGCCTGAAGAAACTGATAACAGCTGGTGAAATTGAAGCAGTTATCAAAAAACTGCCAGCACACAAAAACCCTAAGCCAGATGGCTTCACAGGGGAATTTTACAAAAAAATTAGGGAAGAGCTAACCCCTATCCTCCTCAAAGTACTCAAAAAAATCCAAGAAGAAGGAAGACCCCCAAACTGTTTTTATGAGGCCAATATTATCCTAATTCCAAAACCAAGTCAACACACAACAAAAAACAACAGGGCAATGTCCCTGATGAACATAGATGCTAAAATGCTCAACAAAATATTGGCAAACCAGTTCCAGCAATACATTAAGAAGGTCATACACCATGACCAAGTGGGATTCATCCCAGGGATGCAAGGATGGTACAATATATGCAAATCAATAAATGTAATACATCTCACAAACAATATGACAAGCAAAAACCATATGATCATATCAATTAATGCTGAAAAAGCATTTGATAAAGTACAGCACCTATTTATGACAAAAACACTCAGCAAGTGGGAGTAGAGGGAGCATACCTCAACCTAATAAAGGCCATATATGAGGAATCTACAGCCAACATCATACTCAATGGGCAAAAACGAAAAGCTTTTCCTCTAAGATCAGGCACAAGACAAGGTACTGCTGTCACCACTTCTATTCATGAATGTATTGGAAGTCTAGCCACAACAATCAGACAAGAAAAAGAAGTAAAAGGCATCCAAATTGGAAAGTAGAAAGTAAAACTGTCATTGTTTGCAGATGACATGATACTGTACATAGAAAACCCCGTAGACTCAACTAAAAAACTATTTGACCAAATATATGAATTTGACACAATGGTGGCATACAAAGTCAACATTCAGAAATTGAAGGCATTTTTGTACACTAACAATGAAATATCAGAAACAGAAAATAAAGGGGGAAATCCCATTTACTATAGCAATAAGAAGAATAAAATACTTAGGAATAAACTTAACCAAGTAGGTAAAAGACCTGTACTCAGAAAACCACAGAAGACTAAAGAAAAAAATTAAGGAAGTCACAAAAAGATGGAAGCATATACTGTGTTCATGGATTGGAAGAATTTACATTATTAAAATGCCCATACTACCCAAAGCAATCTCTAGAGTCAATGCAATCCCTATCAAAACACCAATGACATATTTTATAAGTATAGAACAAATATTTCAAAAATTTATATTGCTTTCCCATTCTTTTGTGTCCCATACCATACTGCATTCATGCTGCTTGTAGAAATTAAAGGTGCCTGCTTGTTGTTCTGTTTCCACTATAGTTATAAACTCCAAGGAGGCAGAGATGGAATCTTCTTTGGTGCTATACCTTTAGTGCTTGGCACAGTATTGGCAAAAGTAGGAAACAGTGATAGTAATTCAGTGGGTGGCCAGTAAGATTCACAATGTGTTGTTAGTGCGAAAATCACCTTCCCAAGTATCTTATGACTAAATGTAATCTTTTGTTCTCTGAGTCATACACAACACCACTTCCTTTTCTGAGATTTCAGGATGTCAGATAATCTTAAGTGCTTGAAGTTGAATGTTGTCCTATTGCCACAGTCTCTTATTTCTTCAATTTATATCTTAAAAATTTAAAAGAATATCTTCTCTCCCATTTTTTATTTGTTTCAAAAATACTTATGATAGCTCTGGCTGGTGTAGCTCAGTGGATTGAGTACAGGCCTGCGAACCAAAGGATTGTGGTTCGACGCCCAGTCAGGGCAGTTTCCAGTAGGGGACTGGACAAGAGGCAACCATACATCGATATTTTGCTCCCTCTCTCCTTCCCTTCCCCTCTAAAGATAAATTCATAAAATCTTTTAAAAATACTTAAAAAATAAAAAAATACTTATGATAACTTCATGTGTTGGTAACCCCAGAATACTGATCCTCAAATGCTTATAACTCATCTGTGCAGGATTTAGCAAACTAGGCTATGCACAGGTTGGAGTTCACCAGGCAAGTCAGCATGCTTAAAGGTTTTGGGTTTAAAATTTTTTTAATATAAAAATAAATAAAATTAACATTAGTTATACCTGCTCCAGCTGAGTACTCAGAAATAAAAATCTTTCATTTTCTGAGAACCCTAAAGAACCAACTTGAGATTCACCTGAATTGTCATTGGCTCCTAAGAAATAGATATAAAATAGGCAATAGCACAGCATGTGGGGGGAAGAGGATTCAGATGTCTTTGTTGCCCATTCCCTTCAGGTCTGTGAGTAGGAAGGGCCCTGGTTTGTGTTCAGGGTCAGAATTCACAGTCCCCAAAAGAGTTGAAAGAACAACCCTCTGAACTTTACACCATCCAGCATTCACACTGATGTGGCTTTGAGGCTAACAATGGAAAGCTAGGGTTAGATTTTCCAAATTGTGCTTTGTATAAATTTGCTTGGTGTATGAAGACTATTTTGAAATAAGATCAAATTCAAGGAGTTCATCATCACCAGGCCCTTATTATATGAAATGTTAAAGGGACTTATCTAAGAAAAAGAAGATAAAAAATATGAACAGTGAAAGGACAGCAAACTCACAGTTATTAACATCCATACCTAAAACAAAAGCAAACTAAGAGGACAGCTAGATCAGGAGTGAACCATAGAAATGAAGTTCTCATGGAGGGTTAGCAACAGGAGAATAGGAGGAGAAGGGGGAGAAGGTACAGAAAATAAGTAGCATAGATGGTAGGTAGAAAATAGGGGTAAGGCAAGAATAGTATGGGAAATATAGAATCCAAAGAACTTGAGACACATGGTCATAAACTAAAGGGAGGGAATGGTGGGGGTGGAGGGTGCAGGGTGGAGGGGAATGAAGGGGGGAATAGAACAACTGTAATGGCATAATCAATAAAATAAAATTTTAAAAAATAGAAAGTATATTTAGGCCTCTGGTAGTCCTGTGAAATTTTAGTTTTAAAAAATATTTAGTGTATTTGGTGAGTATAACTTCTGAAATAATTTACTTCTCTTTTTAGGCAATAATGTAATTTTTACTCAATACCAATGTGTTATTTCTAAAGTAAACACTCGCTGTAAGTGAAAGAGAACCATGATCAGGAATTCTGTGGAGAAATAAAACACAGTTTTGTTTTTTCTTACTTGAACCAGATGAACATAACTACATGGACAGAGAAACATTTTGTAACTTCTAGAGCATATTATTTTCTTTTTCTAACATTTACTGTCATATTTTAAAATATCTCTTTCTACCTATAATACAGGGTCTGGTGGAAGTAATGTCATTGAGTGTGGTTGGTAGGGTACATGAATGTCTTGCATGAGATAGATAGCAATCTGAACATTTCACCTAAAATATCATATGGTGTGTTTGATGTGATATTGTTATGTTAAAGAATTACATGCTTATCCTGGCTGGTGTTACTCAGTGGATTGAGCACGGGCCTGTAAACCAGAGGATTGCGGTTTGATTCCCAGTCAGGGCACATGCCTCGGTTGCAGGCAGGTTCCCTGCAGGCCAGTTCCCTGTAAGGGATGCTCTAGAGGCAACCATACATTGATGTTTCTCTCCCTCTCTCCTTCCCCTCTAAAGATAAATTTAAATAAAAATTAAAAAAAAAAGAATTACATGCTTATGATTTTTTAATAAAATATTTGGTATAAATTACCAGCACATAAAAATGGGGCATTAGAGGTGGGAAGATGGTGACGGAGTAGGACAGAGGGGACTCCACTTCCCCCTACACATGGTAGAAAAACCTGGCTGATCTATGGAGGAACAGAGCAAACAGCCAACAGTATCCCAGCATATATGAAAATAAGGGACCAGAAATTGTAGCAGACACTGAAAAACCAGATGGTAAGGAGACAGCTGCAGGACAGTAGGGTCCCAGGGACCTGCACAGAGACAGGGGTGGCAGCAGCCTTGGCTCGCACCCAGTGCCCGGGGTGTCTACCACAGACTCTTTGGGAGCCCCGGGCCTGCTGCATAGTCCTTGGGAGAGAGCCAGGGCATCAGCTCCCTCCCTCCCCAGCCAAGCAGGGTTTTGACAACACTAGGAGAAACCTGGTTGCTTGAGGTTGCAGAGAGGGGAATAAGGACAGAGGCAAACAGAAGGGCCATGATCACCTGTAGAGTCTGTGGTCGCTGGCTTGGGAGAATTGAGAGGCAGTGTTGGGCTCTGACTCCCATAATCACCAGTCTAGCTGGAGAACTGGGCTGTATTGAGAGGCAGGCTTGATTAGGAATTAAACTGTTTGAAGGGTCCTCCTGCGACAGCCGCTTGCCCTACTCCCCACCGAGCCTGGCAGCAATCCCGAAGTTGGGCAGAAGGCCTTGTGTTCCCCCATAGCACTGGGAAGGGTTCGGGCAGCCAGGTCAGGTGTGCATGCCCACCCACACCCCAGTCCACAAAGACAACCCTCAGGGAAAGAGTGCTATGAAGAGGACATGACTCCCCTGCATGGGGCGCTAGGGAGAGGCACCAGACAAGCTCTTGGAAGAGTGCTTGCAGGACTGGCTGACATCAGGAAAAGAGAAAGGGCACACCAATTGACCCTCAGCCTGCTGCAGCCAGCAAGACCAGAAAAACCGGTTTGGTCAGTTTGAAACCAACAAGAGATTTTTTTGTTTTAATCTTTTATTTTTTTAATATTATTATTGTTTTATCTTTCAATACCTTTTTCCTCTCTTTCCTTCTTTCTAGTTTTATTCCTTCCTTCTTTCTTTCTTTCCAAACTTATAATTTCTTGCTACCTTCTTCTGCCCTTTCTTTTTCCTTTTTTTCCTTTTACCCACAAGTGAGACAAACAACTTGGAACTGCAAAAAGACCAGAGTTGGACCCAAAGAGGGGGCATCCCAACAGTAGAGAAAGAGAGACAAATTTCACTTTTCTATAGCAGAGAAGCTACAAGTTGCTGCATATTTGTATTGTTATTTTTCATTATTCTTACATCTTTTATTTTAATAATATTTCGTATTCCTCCTCTTTCTGTATAGTCTTCTTGGCCTTGGCTGGTTATATTGTATCATTTGACAGGTTTCCTCTGTTCTTTGTTCCACAATGTATTGCTAATTTACTATCTTTCATGTCACTTGTGTTTCTTTAGCACACTATTCAAAGTTCTATACCCCATGTTCATGTTATCAAGATCACATAGATTCTGTCATATGATGGTTGCTCTAATATTATAGTAAATAATAGGTGTTCTATACAGTTATAACTACTTCACAAAACCCCTCCCGGATCATAGCCCACTTCAGTTTCCTGAACTCTATTACTGTAGTGGTTAACTCTATTCTCTTACACTCTAGACCTATTTACTATTCTTTACTCTCACCTTATCTCAAAATGTGACCTCCCACAACCTCACTGCTTTCTAGATTCAGCTCAAAAGCCTTCCCTCCCCCAAAAGACTCTTATCTTCTGTCCATTTTTCTTAAAAGTGGCTAGTTGGGTTGAAGATCACGGTTAACACTATACATAGCCAAAAGATCTCCTAACTCTTCTCTACCGGCTGCTACTCTAAATATCATAGAATACTCTCCTACTGTCATAAACCATTTTGCCTTACCCTCCAAATGATCACACACACAAAAAGAGTAGGTGGAAGAGATGAACACCAGGATACCCACTGGAAGAGGAAACCCAACAACAAAAAAACCACCAACAGATAAGAACAGAAGAAGGAGGAGGAGGGAGTAGAAACCACACAAACCTCAACCTAAGATTTATCTGGAAATACAACTAAATAGTAGAGAAACTATCCAGTACAAACAATGGAATAAGAGCAAGAGAGAATCCTCAAAACCTTGCACACACAGAATAACTAGCTTCAAAACAACCTGCCCTCATAAGTACAACAAATAAAAACATGTGGTGGACAGAGGGACCAACAATTCACCAGCTGGTGGGAAAAGCCCACAAAAGTAAGACCCCCAAAAAACCAAAACCAAAGAAAAACACAGAGCCACTGAAATGTCAGGCCAAGAAAAGGGAGCTTGGGAGATGAAGGAGACTACACCACTAATTCTCATAGGCATTCTACCACAGAAGTTTACATCATAAATCAAGGGAGCCAGAATAAATCAATTTAAGAAGCTGAAGCTAACAAGAAGAGACTCAAAACAATGGAAAGACTAAGTAACAATCCCCAAATGAAAGGAAAGGAGGAAGCCTCAGAAAGAGTGCTAGATGAAGGACAGGCGAATCAGCTATCAAATATTGAACTTAAAACACTGGTTATCAGGAAGTTCAAAGACCTCACAATGATATACTAGAAACTACAGGGGAACTACAATGAAATCACTGTAACTACATCAACATGAAAAAGGAAATAGAAACTGTAAGCAAGGGCCAAGAGGAAATGAAGAATACAATTTCTTTCTTTTTTTAATAATTTTATTTAGTTATTTTTCAAGTACAGTTTTTTGTTTATTTCTCCAATCCCAGCCCTTCCCTCCCAATGCTCCCCGCCTCACTCCCATTTCGACCCCCCTTAGTTCTCATCCTTGTGTCCTTCATATTTGTTCCTCAAAATCCCTCACCCTTTTACCCCTTAAATTCCCTTCCCTCTCCCCTCTGGTCACTGTCCCCTTGTTCTCAATTTCAGTGTATTTGTTTTTATTCAGCTTGCTTGCTTGTTTTGTTGTTTAGCTTCCTGTTAAAGGTGAGATCATATGGTATTTGTCTTTCAACACCTGGCCTATTTCACTCAACATAATGCTTTCCAGTTTCATCATTTCGTTGCAAAGGGTAGGAGCTCCTTTTTCTCTTTGTAGCATAGAATTCCATTGTGTCTATGTACCACAATTTTTTGATCCATTCATTTACTGACAGGCACCTAGGTTGTTTCCAACTCCTGGCTATTGTAAATTGTGCTGCTATGAACATCAGAATGCATAGGTTCCTTTGGATTGGTGCTTCAGAGTTCTTAGGATATAATCTTAGCAGTGGAATTGCTGGGTCAAAAGGCAGGTCGATTTTTATTTTTCTGAGAAAATTCCATACTGTTTTCCATAATGGTTGTACCAGTCTGCAATCCCACCAACAGTGAACTAAGGACCCCTTTTCCCCACAACCTCTCCAACATTTCTTGTTTGTTTCTTTGTTTATGATAGCCATCCTGACTGGTGTAAAGTGGTATCTCATTGTGGTTTTAATTTGCATCTCTCTGATAGCTAATGATATTGAACATCTCTTCATGTGTCTCTGGATATTCTGTATGTCCTCCTTGAAGAAGTGTCTGTTCAAGTCTTTTTCCCATTTTTTAATTGGGTTATATGTCTTCTTAGAGTGGAGTCATGTAAATTCTTTGTATATTTTGGGATTAAACCTTTGTCTGAGGTATCATTGGCAAATATGTTTTCCCATACAGTTAGTTGTCTTTTTAATTTAATACTGTTTTCTTTAGCCATGCAGAAGTTTTTATTTTGATGAGATCCCATTTGTTTATTCTTTCCTTTATATTTCTTGCTCTAGGGGACATATCGGTAAAAATGTTGCTGCGTGAAATATCTGAGATTTTCTTGCCAATGTTCTCCTCTAGGACTTTAATGGTGTCACAGCTTATATTTAACTCTTTTATCCACCTTGAATTTATTCTAGTGTATGGTGTAAGTTGGTGGTCAAGTGTCATTTTTTTGCACGTAGCTGTCCAGTTCTCCCAAAACAATTTGTTGAAGAGGCTATCTTTACTCCATTTTATGTAACTGCCACCTTTCTCAAATGTTAATTGACTGTACATAGTTGGGTTTACTTCTGGGCTCTCTGTTCTGTTCCATTGGTCTCTGTGCCTGTTTTTATGCCAGTACCAGGCTGTTTTGATTACAGTGGCCTTGTAATACAGTTTGATATCAGGTATTTTGATCCCTCCTACTTTGTTCTTCTTTCTCAAAATTGCAGTTGTTATTTGGGGTCTTTTATGGTTCCGTATAAATTTTTGAAGTGTTTGTTCTATGTCTGTGAAATATGCCATTGGTACTTTAATAGGTATTGTATTGAATGTGTATATTGCTTTGGGTAGTATGGACATTTTGATGATGTTAATTCTTCCAATCCATGAACACGGTATATGTTTCCATTTGTTTGTGTCTTCCCTGATTTCTTTCTTCAGTGCTGTGTAGTTTTCTGCATACAGGTCTTTTACCTCCTTAGTTAGGTTTATTCCCAGATATTTTACTTTTGTTTTTGCTATATCAAATGGGATTTTTTTCCTTGATTTCTGCTTCTGCTGATTCATTGTTTGTATACAAAAATGCCTTTGATTTCTGGATATTGACTTTGTATCCTTCTGTTTTGCCAGATTTATTAATTAGTTCAAGCAGTTTTGGGGTAGAGTCTGTAGGATTTTCCATATACACTATCATGTCATCTGCAAACAATGACAGTTTTCTTTCCTCCTTTCCTATTTGGATGCCTTTTATTTCCCTTTCTTGCCTGGTTGCTGTGGCTAAAACTTCCAATACTATATTGAGTAGAAGTGGTGAAAGTGGACATCCTTGTCTTGTTCCTCATCTTATTGAAAAAGTTTCAATTTTTGTCCATTGAGTATGATGTTGGGTGTTGGTCTCTCATATATGGCCTTTATTATATTGAGGAATGCTCCCTCTATTGCCACTTTTCTGAGTGTTTTTATCATAAATGGGTGTTGTACTTTATCAAAAGCTTTTTCCGCGTCTATTGATATGATCATGTGGTTTTTGTCTTTGCTTTTGTTGTTTATGCGATGAATTACATTTACTGATTTGTGAATGTTGAACCATCCTTGCATCCCTGGGATGGATCCCACTTGGTCATGGTGTATAATCTTTTGATATATTGTTGTATGTGATTTGCCAATATTTTGTTGAGGATTTTAGTGTCTATGTTCATCAGGGATATTGGCCTGAAGTTTTCTTTCTTTGTTTTGTCTCTATCTGGTTTTGGAATTAGGATGATGCTGACTTCATAAAAAGAATTTGGGAGTTTTCCATCCTTCTGGATTTTTTGGAATAGTCTGTGAAGAATAGGGGTTAGCTCTTCCTTAAATACTTTGTAGAATTCTGCTGTGAAACCATCTGGGGCAGGGCTTTTGTGTGATGGGAGTTTTTTGATTATTGCTTCAATTTCTTTTGCTGTTATGGGTTGTTCAGTTTTTCTGTTTCTTTTCATTAAGTTTTGGAAGATTATATTTTTCTAGAAATGTGTCCATTTCCCCTAGGTTTTCAAATTTCTTGGCATACAGTTCTTCATGGTAATTTCTTAAAATCTCTTCTATTTCTGTGGTATCAGTTGTAATCTCTCCTCTTTCATTTCTGATTGTGTTTATTTGAGTCCTCTCTCTTCTTTTCTTGATAAGCCTACATAAAGGCTTGTCTATTTTGTTTGTCTTTTCACAGAACCAACGCTTGGATTCATTGATTCTTAAAATTGTGCTTTTAGTCTCTATGTAATTTAGTTCTGCTCTGATCTTGGTTATTTCTTTCCTTCTACTTGCTCTGGGCTGTCTTTGTTGTTGTTCCTCGAGTTCTTGCAGGCTTACGGTTAGGTTGTTTGTTTCAAATGTTTCTATTTTCTTTAGGTAGGCCCATATTGCTATAAACTCCCTCTCAGGACTGCCTTTGCTGTGTCCCATAAGTTTTGGGTTGTTGTGAGATTGTTTTCATTCATTTCCAGAAACTTTTTGATTTCTTCCCTAATTTCATTCTTGACCCATTCATTGTTTAATACCATACCATTCAGTCTCCATGTTTTTGGGTGCTTTGGGTTTTTTCCTTTGGGGTTGGTTTCCAATTTCAGTCCCTTATGGTCAGAGAAAATGCTGGGTATGATATTAATTTTCTTGAATTTGTTGAGGCTCATTTTGTGTCCTATCATGTGGTCTATCTTTGATAATGTTCCATGTTCATTTGAAAAGAATGTGTATTTAGTTTCTGTGGGATGAAGGGCTCTGTATATATCAGTTAAGTCCATTTTATGAAGGGTATTGTTTAATGCCACAATATCTTTGGTGATAGTTTGTTTGGAAGATCTGTCCATTTTTGATAATGGGGTGTTAAAATCCCCTACTATAATTGTGTTGCTATCAATATCTTTCTTGAAGTCCTCTAAGATTTTCTTGATATATTTGGGTGCTCCTATGTTGGGTGCATATATATTTACGATGTTAATGTCTTCTTGGATGATTCTTCCCTTGAGTATTATGAAGTGACCTTCTGGGTCTCTCTTTATGGCCTTTTTTTGAAGTCTATTTTGTCCGATATGAGAATTGCTACCCCAGCTCTTTTTTTTTCTGTCCATTTGCTTGGAAAATTTGTTTCCAGCCTTTCAGTTTTAGTCTGTAATGATCCTTTGTCCTGAGGTGGGTCTCTTGTAGGCAGCATATGTGTGGGTCATGCTTTCTTATCCATTGAGCTATTCTGTGTCTTTAGATTGGAGCATTTAATCCATTTACATTTAAGTATTATTGATAGGTTCTTATTCATTGCAAGTTTTGTACCTGTGTTCCTCTCTGTCTCCCTCTTTTTCTTCCTTTCCTTAAAGCAGTCCTTTTAGTATTTCTTGTATTGCTGGTTTGGTGGAAACATATTCTTTTAGGCGTCTTTTGTCTTGGAAGTTCTTCAATTGGCCTTCTATCTTGATTGAGAGCCTTGCTGGGTAAAGTAGCCTTGGTTGTAGGCCTCTGGTTCTCATTACTTGGAATATTTCTTGCCATTCTCTTCTTGCTTGGAGTGTTTCCATTGAGAAGTCAGTAGCTAACCTTATTGGGACTCCCTTGTATGTTACTTCTTTTTTTCTCCCTTGCTGCCTTTAAGATTCTCTCTTTGTCTTGGAATTTTGCCATTTTAATGATGATGTGTCTCGAGGTTGGCCTCCTTGTGTACTTGATTGGGACTCGCTGTGATTCCTGGGTTTGTGTGACTTATTCGCTCATCAAATTAGGGAAATTTTCTCTCATTACTCTTTCAAATACGTTTTCTATCCCTTGTTCTTCTTCTCCTTCTGGTATTTCTATTATTTGGATATTATTATGTTTCATATTGTCTTGCATTTTTCTTATTCCCTCTTCATTCTTTCTGAACCTGTTTTCCCTTTCCTGTTCTTTCTGGGAGATGCTTTCTACTTTGTCCTCCAACTCACTAATACGATCTTCTGTTTCATTAACTCTATTTTTAATGCTTTATACTGTGTTTTTCAATTCAGAAATTGTATTCTTTATTTTCTCTTGGCCCTTGCTAATAATTTCCATTTCCTTTTTCTTGTTGATATAGTTTGAAGTGAGATCATTATAACTCCCCTGTAGTTTCTCGTAGCTCACTGTGAGCTCTTTGAACTTCCTGATAACCAGTTCTTTGAATTCAATATCTGATAGTTGATTTGCCTCTATTTCATCTAACATTTTTTTCTGAGGATTCCTCCTTTCCTTTCATTTGGGGATTGTTACTTTGTCTTCCCATTGTTTGTGAGACTCTTCTTGTTAACCTCAGCTTCTTAGATTGATCTGTTCTGACTCCCTGGGTTTATGGTGTGAACTTCTGGGGTGGAATGCCTGTGAAATTTAGTGGTGCAGTCTCTTTCGGTTATCCTGTCATTCTCTGCTTCCACCTACTCAAATATGCAGCAACTTTTGGCTTCTCTCCTACAGCAAATTGCAGTTTTCTCCCTGACTCTACTGTTGGGAAGCCTCTTTTATGGGTCCAGCTCTGGTCTTTTCATATTTTCAAGTTTTTTGTGTCTCTTGCGGGTAAAAGAAAGAAAAGACAAGGAAAGAAATAAAAGAAAGAGGAAAATGAAGATAGGGGAATGGAGGAAAAAGCGATAAGTTTGGAAAGAAAGGAAAAGGGAATAAAACAGAAAATCTGAAAAAAGAGGACAAAAGTATTGAAAGATAAAACAGTAATAAAATTTAAAAGAAGTAATAGATTCCTTTAAAAAAGCAAAAAGATAAAGAAAAGGAAAGGAGAAAGAAAGAAAAGTTAAAAAGAATAAAAGGAAAAAATAAAATAAAGTAAAATTTAAAAAAAAAGAGAAAAAAAGGAAACATTGCTTGTTCGTTTCAAAGTGGCTGAACCGGTTTTTCTGGCTGCAATTGGATGAGGGTTGATTGTTGTGATTTTTCTGCCAACCCTCACTCAGGATCCAGATCATTGGCTCCTCTCCCAGCTCCCTACAATGGGGAACTAGGACTTCCTCTCAGCTCTCTTTTCCCAGGGGTTACCGCTGTGGGTTGGGTTGCAGGGTGCACGCAGGTGCTTGCGCCGGCCTAGTTGCCTGGTTCCCAGTTCATGGAGCACAGAGAACAGACCTGCCCCCCCCACCACGTTCTGTGGGGAAGCTCCAGGCCCTCTGCCCAACCTCTGGTTTGTTGCCAGGCTGGGTGTGGTGCCGACAGGGCAGTTGTGTCTATTGGATTCAGAACCCTACACTGTACCTATTATTAGTCCGGGGCTGGCAGCACAGAGTCCTCAGCAGCCTCTCTGTAAACTCTAGCAAACAAGTCTCTCCTGGCACCCAACCTTGCTTGGCCAGAAAGGGAGGGAGTTGAGGATCTCAGCTCTTTCCCCAGGACCCCTCAGCAGGCCCCGGGCTTCCAGATAGTCCGAGGGAGATTAACTGAAAGCTGGGAGCCGATCTGAGGACTGGGCGCCAGCGAAAGGCTGTGCGCACATCAGGACGTGCTACAGGTTGTGTACTGATTCCCCTAACTATGTGCTGGCTGAAATCCCTTCTGCTCCTGTCTTTATTTGGGTCCCTTGGCAGCCCTGGCAGAAGAATTCTAGGGAGGATGCGGCTCAGGGGACCGGAGCAAGCGCACCCGGCAATTGCCCAGATACACTGCATGCAGGCGCTGGCCCCTCAACCATGCACCAGCCGAAATCTCTTCAGCTCCTGTCTTAGTTTTCGGGAGTCCCCAACCTCTAGACAAATCCAAAATAAGGGTTTGCATGGGGCACTGGTCCAGAACGCTAGGCGCTCATCAAGGGGCACCGTGTGCCGAGCACTGGTTTCCAGACTGTGCACCCCCTGAATTCCCTGCTGAATGAGTAAGAAAGCATGACCCACACATATGCTGCCTACAGGAGGCCCACCTCAGGACAAAAGACCTACACAGAGTAAAAGTGAAAGGCTGGAAAACAAATTTTCCAAGCAAACAGACAGGGGGTAAAAAAAATGCCGGGTAGCAATACTCATATCGGACAAAATAGTCTTCAAAAAAAAAAAGGGCCATAAAAAGATACCCAGAATGTCACTTCATAATACTTAAGGGAAGAATCATCCAAGAAGACATAAACATTGTAAATATATATGCACCCAACATAGGAGCACCCAAATATATCAAGAAAATCTTAGAGGACTTCAAGAAAAATATTGATAGCAACACAATTATAGTAGGGGATTTTAACACCCCATTATCAAAAATGGACAGATCTTCCAAACAAACTATCAACAAAGATATTGTGGCATTCAACAATGCCCTAGGTGAAATGCACTTAACTGACATATATAGAGAACCTTCACCCCAAATAAGCTAAATATACATTCTTTTCAAATGCACATAGAACATTTTCAAAGATAGACCACATGATAGGACACAAATGAGCCTCAACAAATTCAAAAAAATTTCAAATCCTACTAAGCATTTTCTATTAATACAAGGGACTGAAACTGGAAACCAGCCCCAAAGGAAAAAGAGCCAAAACACTAAAAGTCATGGAGATTGAATAGTGTGACATTAAACAACAAATGGGTAAAGAATGAAATTAGGGGAAAAAATTTAAAAGTCTCTGGAAACAAATGAAAATGAACTCAAGACAACCCAAAACTTATGGGACATAGTGAAGGCAGTCCTGAGAGGGAAGTTTATAGCAATACAGTCCTACCTAAGGAAGATAGAAACATTTCAAACAAACAACCTAACCCTACACCTGCAAGAACTCGAGGAACAACAACAAAGACAGCCCAGAGCAAGCAGAAGGAAGGAAATAACCAACATTAAAGCAGAATTAAATGACACAGAAACTAAAAGCACAATTCTAAGGATCAATGAATCCAGGAGTTGGTTCTTTGAGAAGATAAACAAAATAGACAAGCCTTAAAGGCTCATCAAGAAAAGAAGAGAGAGGACCCAAATAAACACAATCAGAAATGAAAGAGGAGAGATTACAACTGATACCACAGAAATAGAAAGGGTTGTAAGAAATTATCATGAAGAACTGTATGCCAAGAAATTGAAATACCTAGGTAAAATACGCAAATTTCTAGAAAAAGATAATTTCCCAAAACTCAATGAAAAAGAAGTAGAAAGCTTGAACAGACCAATAACAGTAGATGAAATTGAAGCAGTAATAAAAAAAACTCCCGTCACACAAAAGCCCTTCCCCAGATGGTTTCACAGCAGAATTCTACAAAGCATTTAAGAAAGAGCTAACCCCTATTCTTCACAGACTATTCCAAAAAGTCCAAAATGATTGAAAACTCCCAAAGTCTTTTTATGAAGCCAGCATCATGCTAATTCCAAAACCAGATAAAGATACAACAAAGAAAGAAACTTCAGGCCAATATCACTGATGAACATAGACACTAAAATCCTCAACAAAATATTGAGAAACCGCACCCAACAATACATTAAAAAGATCATACACCATGACCAAGTGGGATTCATCCGAGGGATGCAAGGATGGTTCAATATCAGCAAATCAGTAAATGTAATACATGACATAAACAAAAGCAAAGACAAAAATCACATGATCATATCAATAGATGCAGAGAAAGCATTTGATAAGGTACAACACCCATTTATGAAAAAAACCCTCAGCAAAGTGGGAATAGAGGGAGTATTCCTAAATATAATAAAGTCCATATACCAGAGACCTATAGTCAACATCATACTCAATGGGCAAAAACTAAAATCTTTTCTACTAAGATCAGGAACAAGAGAAGGTTGTCCACTTTCACCACTTCTATTCAATATAGTATTGGAAGTTTTAGCCACAGCGATGAGACAAGAAAAGGAAATAAAAGACATCCAAATTGAAATGGAGGAAACAAAACTGTTATTGTTTGCAGATGACATGATAGTGTACATAAAAAATCTTATAAACTGCACCCCAAAACTGCTTGATCTAATAAATGGTTTTGGCAAAATTGTGGGTTACAATGTCAATCCATAAATTAAAGGCATTTTTGTATACTAACAATAAATCAGCAGAAGCAGAAATCAAGGAAAAAATCCCATTCGATATAGCAAAAACAAAAATAAAATACCTAGGAATAAATCTAACCAAGGCGGTAAAAGACCTGTATGCAAAAATCTACACAACACTGAAGAATGAAATCAAGGAAGACACAAATGGAAACATATACCGTGTTCATGGATTGGAAGAATTAACATCAGCAAAATGTTCATACTACCTAAAGCAATTTACATATTCAATGCAATACCTATTAAAGCACCAATGGCATATTTCTCAGACATAGAACAAACACTTCGAAAATTTATATGGAACCATAAATGACCCCGAATACCAGCTGCAATTTTGAGAAAGAAGAACAAAGTAGGAGGGATCACAATACCTGATATCAAACTGTATTACAAGGCCAATGTAATCAAAACAGCCTGATATTGGCATAAAAACAGGCACAGAGACCCATGGGAAAGAACAGACAGCCCAGAAATAAATCTAAGTCTCTACGGTCAATTAATATTTGACCAAGGGGGCAGCAACATAAACTGGAGTAAAAATAGCCTCTTCAACAAATGGTGTTGGGAGAACTGGACACTTACATGCAAAAAAATGAAACTTGAGCACCAACTTACACCATACACCAAAATAAATTCAAGATGAATAAAAGACTTAAGTATAAGCCATGACACCATTAAAATCCTAGAGGAGAACATTGGCAGGAAAATGTCAGATATTTCACATGGCAACAGTTTTACTGATATGTCCCCTAGAGCAAGGGACATAAAGAAAAGAATAAACAAATAAGAGCTCATCAAAATTAAAAGCTTCTGTACGGCTAAAGAAAACAGTAATAAAACAAAAAGATAACCAACTGTATGGGAAAACATATTTGCAATGACGCCTCAGACAAGTGTTTAATCTCCAAAATATATAAAAGTTACACGACTTCACTCGAAGAACACAACTACCCCAATTAAAAAATCGGCAAAGGCCCTGGCTGGTGTAGCTCAGTGGATTGAGCGCGGGCCTGGGAACCAAGCAACCACGGTTCGATTCCCAGTCAGGGCACATGCCTGGGTTGCAGGCCAGTTCTCTCCCTCTCTCCTTCCTTTCCCCTCTAAAGATAAATAAATAAAATCTTTTAAAAAAAATTGGCAAAGGACTTGAACAGACACTTCCTCAAGGAGGACATACAGAGGATCCAGAGACACATGAAAAGATATTCAATATTGCTAGCCGTCACAGAGATGCATATTAAAACCTCAGTCAGATACCACTTTATGCCAGTCAGAATGGCCATCATAAACAAAGCAATAAACAAGAAATGTTTGAGAAGTTGTGAGAAAAAGGGAGCCCTAGTGCACTGTTGGTGGAATTGCAGACTGGTAGAACCACTATGGAAAACAGTATGGATTTTTCCAAATAACTAAAAATGGACCTGCCTTTTGACCCAGCAATTCCACTGCTAGGATTATATCCTAAGAACTCTGAAACACCCATCCAAAAGAACCTATGCATTCTGATGTTCATAGCAGCACAATTTACAATAGCCAAGAGTTGGAAGCAACCTAGGTTCTCAGCAGTAAATGAGTGTATCTAAAAACTATGGTACTTTTGCACAATAGAATTCTATGCAGCAGAAAGAAAGAAGGAGCTCCTACCCTTTGTGACAGCATGGATGGAACTGGAAAGCATTGTGCTGAGTGAAATAAGCCAGGTGTTGAAGAACAAATACCATATGATCTCACCTTTAACAGGAAGCTAAACAAGAAAACAAACAAGCAAGCAAAATATCACCAAAGACGCTGAGATAGAGAACAGGCTGACAGGGACCAGAGGCAAATGGGGAGGGAATTTTAGGGAAAAAGGGGAAGGATTTACAGGAACTAGTATAAAGGACACATGGACAAAAACTAAGGGAGGTGGAAATGGGAGGGAGGTGGGTAGCACTGGGGCTCCTGTGCTGGGATGGGAATGAAAGACAGAAAAGCGTACTTGAACAATAATTAAATAAATAAATCTTAAAATGGGACATTATTTATGCTGCACTCTGTATTTACTATGGGTCACTAGCATTAAAATACAGTGAGTAAGAGCACAAATAGCCTGTGCAGCCAGGCTGCCTGGAGTCAAATGTGGACTCCATTTGTATCACTAGCTATGAGTCCTTAGGTCTCTCAGAGCCTTGCTTTTCTTTTTTTTTTTAAATTTTTATTTTTTAAATTGATTATGCTGTTACAGTTGTTGTATTCCCCCCTTCATTCCCCTCCACCCTACCTCCCCATCCCCACCATTACCCCCCTTGAGTTTATGACCATGTGTCTCCAGTCCTTTAGATTCTATATTTCCCATGCTATTCTTGCCCCCCATCTATTTTCTTTCTACTGTCTATGCTACTTATTTTCTGTACCTTCTCCCCCCATCTCCTCCTCCAACTCCCCTGTTGCTAACCCTCCTTGAGATCTTCATTTCTATGTCTCCACTCCTGATCTAGCTGTCCTTTTAGTTTGCTTTTGTTTTAGGTGTGGTTGTTAATAACTGTGAGTTTGTTGTCCTTTCACTGTTCATGTTTCTTTAACTTCTTTTTCTTAGATAAGTCCCTTTTAACATTTCATATAATAAGGGCTTGGTGATGATGAACTCCTTGAATTTGATCTTATCTGAGAAGCACCTTATCTGTCCTTCCATTCTAAATGAAAGTTTTGCTGGATAGAGCAATCTTGGTTGTAGGTCTTTAGATTTCATGACTTGGAATACCTCTTTCCAGCCCCTTCTTGCCTATAAGGTCTCTTTTGAGAAATCTGCTGACAGTCTGATGGGGACTCCTTTGTAGGTGACTGTCCCCTTATCTCTTGCTGCTTCTAGGATTCTCTGCTTCATTTTAATTTTGGCTAATGTAATTATGATGTGCCTTGGTGTGTTCCTTCTTGGGTCCAACTTGTTTGGTACTCTCTGAGCTTCCTGGATTTCCTGGAAGTCTATTTCCTTTGCCAAATTGGGGAAATTTTCCTTTATTATTTGTGCAAATAAGTTTTCCACTTGGTGGCTGTGCCTTTCCTTTCTGGTACCCCTATAATTCGGATATTGGAGCGTTTAAAGATGTCCTGGAGGTTCCTAAGACTCTCCTCATTTCTTTGAATTCTTGCTTCTTGACTCTTTTCTGTTTGGCCATTATTTGCTTTCTTCTGGTCCACTCCATTGATTTGAGTCCCAGATTCCTTTTCATCGCTATTGGTTTCCTGTGCAATTCCGTTCATTTCAATTAGTTTCGCCTTCATATATTTCTCTAATTTGTGGCTATAATCAACCAGTTCTGTGAGGATCCTGATGACCAGTGTTTTAAACTGTGCATCTGAGAGTTTTGCTATTTCTTCATCGCTTAGGTGTATGGGCTCAGGGATTTTGAGAATTTGTGACATTTTGTGTCTGTTCTGGCCCTTTAAGTGTGAGAAGCAGCGCCTTGGACTCCCCGGTTGCTGGGTTGTGACGCTGTATGTGGGGGCGTGGTCAGAGCGGGAAATGGCGGTGCCCTCTACTGCCACTTGCCGCGGCGACGCCGGCCCCAGTTCAACCGCCCACTCCCTCGCCTGTCCACTCTCGCACAAATAGGTGACCCCAGTCAACACGCAGCACCGCTTTCCCGCTGTCTCCTCCGAGGTCGCTCGCCTGGTCACTCGCTAGGTCGCTCACTAGGTCCAACCCTGCGCCTGGATTCCGCGTCTGGATTCTGCGCCTGAGCCAGTCTGACCGAGTCCTCCTGTGCAATCCTTCTCCACCAGCCACTGGTTTCGCCCCTTACCGATCAGGCTGCAGAATTTGTTGTTAACGGACTTCCGAAAAGTTCAATTTTCCATGTTCTGGCTGTGTTTTGTGTTGCTAATATTTAGTTGTCCCTAAACTTGGTTGTGTGAGAAGGCACGGCATATCCACCTATACCTCCATCTTGGCGGAAGAGTCCTCAGAGCCTTGCTTTTCTAATCTATAAAAAGGGCATAATAATAGCACCTACCGCGCAGAGTTTCTGTGTGGTACTATTACATGAGTTGATAGGTTTGTAAAATATGTATACCAATACCTCGCATATATTTAGCACTACAGAAGTATTAGATATTAAAGTCATTATCTCTTCATATATCACTGGAATGTTAACATTTTATTAAGACTCTACATATGTATGTGAGAAAGTCATATATATATACATATATGAGTATATATATGAATATATGTGCATATATATAGTCTGTCCTGGAATAGACTAGCCATTTTTAACATAACAAGTACTGTTTGAATGACATCAGTGTAACCTGGCAGCCAAGAGGGGTGGACAGGAATGTGTATGTGTGAAGAATGATGACTTCACTGTACTACTCAGTAGGTGTGGTAGACACCATTGAGTGAGCATGTGTACTGTGTGGCCATCACATTAAAAATGACAGAGAGAGTAGAGCAACAAATCTGTATCAGATTTTGTGTTAGGCTTGCACATTCTTCTGCAGAAACTATTTGGATGATTCAGAAGGCCACAGCTATGGGCAACTGGTGATTGGCAAGAAGCCCACTCATGCATCATGTCTCGTGCAGAGTTTTTTTGTAAAACATCAAGTCACCCAGGATGGAACTGGAAAGCCCAGATTTGGTACTCTGTTACTTCTTGTTTTTCTCCAAGCTAAAATCACTTTTGAAAGGGGTAAGATTTCAGACCATCATTGAAATTCAGGAAACTACAATAGGGAAGTTGATGGTGTTTGGGAGAACTGTGTAAGGTCCCTTGGTGCCTACTTTGAAGGGGACTGAGCCATCATTGTCCTTTGTATAATGTTTCTTGTATCTTGTATCTTCTCCAATAAATGTCTATTTTTTTATTATATGGCTGGACTTTCTCCAGACAAACCTCATATATATGCTAGTCCCAAAGATGGTGTTCCACAATTCCACCATTCCCTGTACATGCACATTGCACCTCCTATCAAGAGGTAGAATCTGTTTCCTCTTTCCTTGAATCTGAGCTGGCCTTACAATTTGCTTTGATGTAAAATGTAGCAGAAGTGATACTGTGTTAGTGGTGAGCCTAAACCTTAAGATGCTAGGCAACTTCCATTTGTGCAGGCTTGTAACCCAGCCACCATGTTGTTAGGAAATCAAGGCTATCTTTCTAGAGAGAAATAGATCATGTGGTCAGCTATGGAGGGTGAGACACCAGGTGGACAGAGAGAGCATATGGAGAACAGAGGTGATTCAGCTGAACTCTCACCGGCATGTAACCACATAAGTGACATTAACTGATAACATGGGGAGCAGTGGCTAGTTAAAATTTACTAAGTATGAGGTGGTTCATTATGCAGCAATAAATAGCTGATTTCATTTTATAGATAGATATGGATTAGCAGTTCTTTAATTGGGGGTAATTCTTTCCCCATGCTAGAAGACATCTGGCAAGGGCTGGAGACATTTGGTTCCCACAACTGAGAATGGGGGCATGATGCTACTGGTGTCTAGTAGATAGAGACCAAGGATACTGTTGCTAAACGTCCTACAAGGCACAGGACAGTCTGACACAACAAGGAATTATCTGGAACAAAATGTCAATAGTGCTAAGGTTGAGGAGCCCTGATATGGAGAGCTATAAGATGATAGATAAATGATAGATGATAGATAGGTAGATAGACAGATGATAGGTAGAGTTGAAGGTTATTAAGTTGATATACAAGCTGGGCTCCTAAGATTCAGTTTTTAAAAATTAGAAAATAAGTAAAAAGGACAAAAAAATGTACTTGAAAAAATAATTAAATAAAAAAATTTTTTAAAAAAAGAAAATAAGTAAAAAGAGTACTGAAAATTAACATTGTTTCTCACAAGGGAAAGACAGATCCTGGTTAAGAAAGTTAATTGTGATTAAGAATGGCTGCCCTGCATGAAATCACATGAATCATCTGGCTGTTGACACCCTGTTTGTTGTGTGTTGTGTCTCTGGCTCTAAATGACAGAGCCACACAGTGGTGGAATTCTGCTCTTGCACCTTCAATCTCCTTAGTGTTGATCACAACCCATAGGTTTGTTATACAACAGCACAGCAGGGTACAGATCTGTCTCCATTCCCCAGTGCAAGCCTTCCAGCAGTTTTGGGCTCAGCACAGGAATGTATTATTGGAGAAGTCATCTGGCATGTTCCTAAAAGGAACTGTCACTGAAGGTTGAGCCTCTTTATAGGCGACACAACTTTAGTAAGGAAAGAGAGATGAATGAACCAATGTGGGAAACCTGCAGGGTACAGGACTGAAATGCTCTGGAAGCCACAGGACAAGAGTTAGAAAAGGATGATGGTCAACAGAAAGGCATAGAGAACCAGCTTTTTGACAGACACCTAATGCTAGGGCAACCTGACTTTGTTATGTTAAAGTCATGAGGAGTGTGCAGTCAGTTTCCTGACTACTTCCAGGACTGGCCAGTGTATGTTTGTGCATAAGACAGGAGACCTTCAACAAAGAATTGTAGAGGAAGAGATGGAAGGACCCTTGCTCCTTATGCAAACTTTTCTACTACCTCCCAGAACTCAACCAATTGGTTTTACCAATTTAAATGAAAGTCATGATATTTTTCTCCTGGGCTTGACTTCCACTGGCTTGATTAAAAGTAAGCCCTCAAATACCTCTTCCAGAAGGATCTAGCTCAGCATGTGTGGTGAGCAGCTGCTTGCTTCTTCCACTGGAGAAAAAAAATCTAAGCTCTGATAGGGCGCACTCTAGTAAAAACAATACCTATTCTCAAATTTAAGTAAAATCAACATTTCAGAAAAAAAGGCTACCTTTTTCCTGAACTTTACATAGTCACTATAAAATCACTGCATTTCCCACACAACCCTCAGGATCAAATTGGTCCTATTTGATGGGGCTTTATACTCGTCAAATGAGTTTCTTAGATTCATATTAGTATTTAACATATTTTACCTGCTAGTAATTTGGGCCAATAAAAATTATTGAAATCTTCAATAAACTTTTCCATATTTTATTTATGCTATTGCTTCTGGCCTGGGAGGTCCTTGTTGCTTGCATGTGCCAGATGCTGGGTGATCCCATAATATTTACAGTTGTTTCAGTACCATCATTATATCACACAACTGACCACTTCAAAATAGCTCTCTGTCACCAAAAATACTCCTACATCTGATACTGAATAAGTTGTTTACACACTATCATCCAAAGCCAATCTGAATTCAGTTCCAATCATGCCACATTTTATAGCCAGCATATGGCAGCTTGGAGTTCAAAGATTGCTGCTGTACTGGATTTGCTCTAGAATCAGGGATCTTCTTCATCACTTACCAGACCACAAGACAAGTTGTACAGGTTTTCTCATCACAATGCTGGGTTATACTCCCACATTAGGCTTTATTCTGGGATGCTCTCACCACATGAAGAGTTTCATCATAATAAAAAATTTGTTTCTTAAAGTTCTCAAAGGGAAAGATAAGCACAAGCTTATATTTTCTAAGATATGATTAAGGTGATAAGTTTTTATATGCCTGTGTTTATCCAAACAGTTTAACAGATATGCAGTAGAACATTTTATTCCAGTAAGATTTAAGTAATTAGCTAATGTTCTGGAAATAGTTTTTTGTGGGGTTCTTTTGGCTAGTCTTTAAGAAAAGAACTGGCTGCTAATTCTCTCTCTAACCACTGAATCATTTGTTCAAGGTTGTCAGCTGAATGGATGTGGAAAATGTTCCATTTGGAGAGGTCAAAATTAAAACATAATTCATTCTCAGATTTACTCAGCTCTAGTGTAGAATTATCTGTTCCCATTTTTCTTAACTCTTGCCAGAAGAAGCAAAAAAAAATGATATTCTGTTTCATTTTAGTTACATTCAGAGAATGGGCGAGTTAAGAATATACCTGACACGCCCTGGCTGGTGTGGCTCAGTGGATTGAGCACGGGCCTGCGAACCACACGATCGCGGTTTGATTCCCAGTCAGGGCACATGCCTGGGTTGCAGGCTGGTTCCCTGCAGGCCAGTTCCCAGCAGGGGATGCACAAAAGGCAACCATACATTGATGTTTCTCTCCCTCTCTCCTTCCCCCTTCCCCTCTAAAGATAAATAAATAAAATCTTAAAAAAAAAAAACAGCAAGCACGAAATCAGCCAGAACAATGCTTAGAACACAGTAGGTGCTTAATAAGTATTTAACACTAAAACAACCTACTCAGTGACACCAAATTTGGTGGCAGACATGACATCAGGATGCCCAGTCTCAGAATATGCTGTCTGCTGCTTAGGTACTTTGTTTTCACACATTGGTTTATTTTCACATGTACACATTTTTTTAATGATTTCATCTATAATTTTAATATTCAGCTAATTGTTCATGGTGTTTAATGACATTCTATTAACAAAGGACACTTTTAGAAGGATCACAGGGAAGTAACAACTGCTGACTTTCTCTCCCAGCACCTGATACAAGGTTTCTTGGTAGGGAAAACTGGATGACAGCTCTTGTTCACTTCCAGTGCCCACAGACAGTATCAGAAGGAAAGTATCTTTTGCTATAGCCTGATTCTCAAAATAATATTTTGGCTGGATTTAAGTATGATGAAAACAAGGTATCATCAGCATCTGTGACAGGAACTGATATACTCTTCTCAGCCTAAAACCACCTCTACCTCTGATTGGCTGGCTGCTCATGGCCAGATGACTCCCTAACCAGATATTTTCCTTTAAGTTAATTATTGTTTTCTCTCTTTCTCTCGCTCTCTCCTCTACAACCAGTGTAAATTTAGCTTGAGATGGAAGATCTCAGTGTCAGTGATACCCAACCATAAGGTGCCAGATTTAATCAATAATCTCTAGCAGCAATGTCGGGCAGGAACAGTTTAAGATCAACATGAGTCTTGGAGTAGGGAGAGACCCCTGATAAGTGTGAGCCAGTAAGAAGTGTGCAGGCCATGGTGCTGTTTTTAATTTTTATCAGTGAAGTTTTTAGAAGGTTAACATTGGAAATACAACCTCTTCTGTAGATAGCTTTGGGCTTAATTTCCAGCTCTGCTGCTTACTACCTATGTGATCATATGCATGTCATTTAACATTTTCAATATTGTTTCCTCATCTGTAAAATGGTGATATATAATATTACCTGTGCTATTCCCCAGGCTGCTATAACAAATGACCACAAAATTGGCAGCTTAAAACAACAGAAATTTATTTTCTCATAGTTCTGAAGGTCAGAAGTCCAAAATTAAGGTGTCAGCAGGGTTGGTTCTTTTCTGGAGGCTCTGAGAGAAAATCTAGCCCATGCCTCTCTCACAGCTTCTGGTGGCTTCCAGCAATCCTTGATATTTCCTGGCTTGTAGCTATATGACTTCAAGCTCTGCCTTCATCTTCACATAACCTTATTAAATCCGATCTTCTCTCTTTTGAAGGCACCAGTCATTGGTGTTGCATCCGCCGTCACGAGAAACAGAGGTTCGGAGACTTTCAGAATTTTCAAGATGTTACTTTATTGGCCAAGTTTTACCTGCGCAGGGGCGAGCTCTCTGAGTGTCCTAGGACACTATGCTCAGGAGAGCTGCAGATGAGAGCCGCGCCCCGCGCTTACAGCTATGTCCTTATATAGGGGTATGCAAGCAAGCTTTGAACAGAAGCAGATGTGGCTGTTAACTATTGGCTAGCTCTAAACAGCTGATTGCCATTGGCTTATTAGGGAAATTGGCGGTTAGCCCTTTTAGGAAGTAAAAATTTCCTGTTCCTGGTCAGCCTAACTTTAGTTCCTGGTCAGCCTAACTTTATCCAGGGCTCATTCGGGATTGTCCCTTTTCAACATCTGTTTTGGACCTCAACAATTGGATTAAGGGACTATCCATATCCAGGATGATCTCATTTTGGCATCCTTAATTACATCTGCAAATACTCTTTTTCCAAATAAATTCATATTCACCAGTACAGGGGTTAGGACTTGGGCTCTCAATTTGGAGGAACACTATCTAACCCACTACACTATCTCGTAATGTTATTTTCATGGATTAGTGAGTGACTATACTAAATACCTTAATGAAGTAATCCCCAACTTTTTTGACACCAGGAACTGGTTTCGTTGAAGTTAATTTTTCCACAGGTGTCAGGGGCAGAAGGTAGAGTGGGAGGAAGGTGAAAGATAGACCACAGAACTAGAGGAACATCATAGTGGCAGGACACCTTATGAAAAACCGCCCAAAAGAAGAAAGCCATCCAGACCTGGCATTTCCCAACCCCAATCTTTTAACAGAAATTACAGCCCAAATAAGGCTCATTCCTCCCCGGGATGTAACAGGAATTCCACTGACATGGTTATGTGTGCCTAGCAGAACCAGCAAGGTGAATCAATTAGAAGCCCCAATGACAAGAAGTGATCAGGGTAAGCACTCTGCATCCTTATCTTCTCCGAGACTTACCTTCCCCACCCAGAGATACTACGTAACTATAGGGGTACAGTGATAACAACAAAAGAGCCAGTTGGGGAAGCATTCTCCTTCACCATTTGGCTAGAAACTGTCTTTTCCTATTCAGAGACACTGTGTGGGGGAGGTTGTTTGCAGAAACTGGCAAATGAAATCATTGTACAATGAGTGTATGTGGTCTGGCTGGGAGAGACTGTCACAAGATGAACCCAGCGCAAGAGGCCTATTTGTTGCTTCAGGCCCAAGACTCTCCTTATCCCCACTCAGAAACACCCAGAGGAATGCCCACAATAAGCATATAGCTAGGGAGGCACTCACCATCTTCCCACAAAGAGAAGAACCCTGCTCTAATAAGCACCAACAAACACTATTCATCCCTAAAACAGGGAACCTCCCTTTCCCTACCTTCAGGCATCCCAGGCAGAGTAAGTTTCTTCATCTCCCTTGAACACTAGCAAGGATCACTGGAAGCCACAATAGCATGTGAGATAAACCAAGTGGACAAAAATAGCACCATGAAGTCTCTGAAAATTATGTTGCCTTAGGAACCACGGCTCAAAAAGTAGGCCAGGACCCGTGTTCCAAGTTTAAAAAAAAAAGTACCTCTCTGCTAAAATTGAAAAGTTAAGTGGGATCCACAGTCTCCTTCTGTAATAACCCAAAAAGTCCAAGATAGAATTGGAAATCACTCAGCTTTTACACAGCGAAAGGACCTATTTCAGGCTAAACTCTCAAGAGCAGTTTCTAATTGAGTGTGGAATTGCTAGAGATTTGGAGAAGATGTTGGTGCTAAACTGTTCTACCAAATTGCTGACCCTGGAAGAAGTGCTGAAGAGTCAGTTTCCTGAATCACTCAAGGTGTATGGAGTAGTGATGAACAAAACCTGTGGGAATCCCTTTCAAAAGGAAGTGGTATTGGATTCCTGGCCAGACTTTAAAACTGTTACAACTTGGCAGTAGAAAGAGGCTGAAGCAGATAATCTAGACCACTATATTAATGCTTGTGCTGTGTTCTACAAGAATGTCAGAGCTTACCTACAGCCAATGGAAGAATGTGATGTTATCAACTGGGACCAAGTTTTTCAAATACAAGGGCTGCAGAGTGAGTTATATGATGTTTCCAAAGCCGTTGCCAACTCAAAGCAGCTGGATGTGAAGCTCACTTCCTTCAAGGCAGTTCGTTTTCAACTCTGTTTCAACTCTGCCAGACACCAGTCTTCTAACAAGTTCTCCCCCACGACTAACCCACTTGAGTATTGCTGATGCTGACCTAGTCAACCAGACGTGGTCTCTGGGTGGCAATGAACAGTGTCTCTAGTACCTATCCAACCTCATCTCCTGCTTCCCCAGTGTGTGTGTCTAATGATGAGGGGAAACCCAGTTTCTTGGTCTATCAGACCAGTTTGCCACCATGTGCCATGGCTATATTCTGCCAGAGCATCGCAGAAAAGGGTACAGCCAGCTGGCGGCCCTCACACTGGCCCAGAAGCTGCAAAGCTGGGGATTCACCTCTCAGGGCAATGTCCTCAATGACAACATGTCCTCCATCAGTTCTTGCCTTGTCGTCTCCATTGGCTCATTCTCACCCCTGTGGCTTTCTCTGGCCAAGTTCACCTGTAGCTCAGTGAAATGCCAGGAGTTTATTCCTTTCCCTGAAGATACACATGATCCTTAACTGCCAATAAAGGGAACATTAAAACTGGGATTAGAAGCCCTGGCTGGTATAGCTTAGTGAATTGAGTGTGGGCTGCAAACTGAAGGATTGCCAGTTTGATTCCTAGTCAGGGCACATGCCTGGCTTGCAGGCCAGGTCCCCAGTGTGAGGCCTGCAAGAGGCAACCACACATTGATATTGCTCTCCCTCTTTTTCTCCTTCCCTTCCCCCATCTCTGAAAATGAATAAACAAAATCTTAAAATAAAAATAAACCCTGGGATCAGGAGAATCTTAGTTGTTAAAAGGGCCAGGAAAAAACATACAGGATCAGCCTGAGAGGCCTTACCTCTCTCTGTCTCAGGTTTCTGCAGTAAATAACTGGGGGAACAAGGATCACTGTGGCTGTAATAGAGGGAATTAGCCTCCTTAGGGATCCACTGCAGAACAAAGGTTCTGAAGTCAGCAGTTCTCAGCATAGTGGCAGAAATGACAGCATGAGAACGAACCACAGGAGCATGTGGTTACAGCTTCATTACTGCTGCCTGGCCTTCTGTTCTGTATTCTCACAACCACACCAGTTCCCTGCTGTTGTCAGTAGCATCCACTTGTGCCCATGCTGCTGTCTCCCAAGCTCAGCTCCTACAGCTTCTGACCCAACTTCTCTCTAGACATTCCTGTCTTCAATTACTGGCTCTTAACCTCTGCCAATGACTCTAGCCTATAGTCCTTCCCTGGGAATATTCAAACGCAGTGGTTTTTACCTTTTGATGCATTTCAGAATCATCAGCAGGGCCAGTTGCAACACAGGTGGCTGAGTCTCTCCCCCACGGTCTTTCACTCAGCAAGTTTGGGGTAGGCCCTGAGAATTTGCATTTCTAACAAATTCCCACTGCCTAGTTGCCTTGTATGGAGAAATGAAGATATGGGAGTTTTAAATGCTAGAAATAATGTCAACAAAGGACTAGACCTTACCTACCACCTACTCCAGCCTACTTGTCTATAATTGGCTTTCTCATAGGAAACTAAGATACATATATAGATGTGAATGTGAATATACAGAGTATGATGTAAACACATATATAAGTAATTTTCTCTCATATTTTTACATGTATATAAACTCAGAATTTTGATAAGGTAATGAACTTTAATTCTTACATTACATATGAAGAACTGGAGAAACAAGGAGAATAAATGACTTCAAGATTACATAGATAAAAAAAGATTACATAGATAATCAGTACTGGAGGCTGAGCAAGAATTTTGTCATTTTTTTCAATTTATTTTTTACTAAATCATATTTATTTTGTAAAGGAAATTTAAATGCCTAAATAATTAAATCAATATATTCATTAAAAAAGAAATGGAAATCACTGTACATCAAGAGCCAGGAAAATCAAAACTTGAATAAGAATAAATATAAATAAATAAATAGGCAAGTAAGAAGTGTGCAGGCCATGGTGCTGTTTTTAACTTTTATCAATGAAGTTTTTAGAAAGTTAACATTGGAAATACAACCTCTTTAGTAGATAGCTTTAGGCTTAATTTCCTGATCTTCCACCTACTACCTAGGTGATCATATTCAATGTCATTTAACATTTTCAGTCTTGTTTCTTCATCTATAAAATGATGATGTATAATATTACCTGTGTTATTTTCAGATGAATCAGATGTTGAAATTATCTGACAAGTTTTTCAAAGCAATCATCATACAAATGATTCAACAAGTAAATACAAATTAAATTAAAACAAATAATAAATAATTTAAAGTTTCAGTCATAAAAAAGAAATGATAAAAAAGCTAAATTGAAATTAAGAACTGAAAATTATAAGAAGAGAAATAAGAACTCATTGAATGGGCTCAATAAGAGAGTAGAGATGACAAGATAAATCAGTGAACTTGATGACAGATCAACAGAATTTACTCAAATATTTTCAAACTGCATATCTAACAAAGCTTTTGTATGTAGAATAAAGAACTCTCAAAATTCAATGATAGAAAAAGCTAATCAGTCCTATTATAAAATGGGCAAACCATATTAATAGGTATTTCACCAAAGAGGATATACAAATGGCAAAGAAAAAAATGCCATTGGGGAAATGAAAATAAAAGTACAATTAGATATCACTAAACAATCAGAAGAGCTAAAATGAAAAAATATTGGTAACATCAAAATGCTAACAGAGATGTGGAGAAACTGAAGCACTCATACATTGCTGGCAATAATGTAAAATGGTACAGCAACTCTGAAAAACAATTTGGCAGTCTCTTAAGTAAATTAAACATAAAATTACCTTATGACTCAGCAATCAACTCATAGCATGAAAACTTAAATTCACACAAAAACCCCAGTGTGCACAAATGCAATAGTCCACAATTCAAAAATAACCAAAATACCCTTCAACAGTTAAATGGCTAAACGAATGTTGACACATTCATAGCATTGCATACTACTCAACAATAAAAAAGAACAAACTATTGATACATGTGACAAGTTTGATGAATCTGTAGAGAATTACGTTAAGTGGGGAAAAAAACCATCCCAAATGGATACATACCATATTATTCCAGTTACAAAACACTTTGAAAAGGAAAGGTTTTAGAAATAGATAACAAATTAGTGGTTGCCAGGGGTCAGGTAAAGGGAAGTAGGGAGGTGGATATAGCCATAAAAGGTTAACAGGAGGGACCTTTGTGATGAAACTGTTCTGTTTCTTTATTCTCCCAATGTCAGTATCCTGGCTGTGATATTATACTATAGTTTTTCAAGATGCTACTATTGGGGGAAACTGGGTAAAGGATACACAGGTTATCTGTATTGTTTTATACAACTGCATGTAAATCTACAATTATGTCAAAATAAAAAGAGATGCAAGATGTTAACCATTGTACATGCAAATTGAATGAACTTTTCTCCAAAGACAAATAGCTAATATTGTGACATATGATGAAAATTGTTTTACTTGTGCAGCAGACAATAAACTACAAAAGAGGAGGGAATAAAATTGATGAAATATAGGAAGGTTTGCTCACAGAGTTGACCCTCATTACTGTGGGCATGTTATGGTATCAATGACAGTTAAAACCAGGGTTCAGTTTTAGAACTTTTAGACTTACCTGATAGAAGATTTGGCTCCAGGTTTAGGTGGTTCCACACAGTCAGGGTCTGTTCCAATCTGCACAATATCAAAAGTACTGGTGGAGATGGTGTGAAGGTGGACATGTGGGTGTTAACGATCTCTATGATGCATCTTTTGTGGAGCCCACCAAGAATGAGGTTATCAAATTTATTGGTGTGTTGTTCCATATTGATGGAACTTGGGGAAAAGCTACCTGAGAGAATACATTCCAGCAGGTCAAAAAAATGGAACCAAGTTTAAGAATTGGAAGTACTACCTTATTGCCCCATCTGATAGAAATGTTTTCAGGAACTTGAAACATAAACCTATGTGGTTTACTCACTTTGAACTAACACACGATTGATCATGAGAACAATCTTCCAGGTCCTTGCTCAATCATAAGGAGAGCAGTTTCTCCACTTCATAGATTTAGAGACATGATCCCCTACAAAGTTTACTTCTAAATTGAAGCAAACCTGTTCCTAACACACACAAATGGTTACTATGTGAGAGGTAATTAATATGTTATTAGCTTAACTGTAGCAATTATTTCACAATGTATATGTATATCTAAACATTACACTGAATATCATAAATATAAATAATTTTTACTTGTCATTCATACCTCCTTAAAGGTAGGAAAAAATAAAACATAATCATAGTTTATTAAAAAATAAAAATAAATAAATTGAAGCAAACCACCAACTCAGTACTTGCAGTCCTCAAATTCTTCAACTTTAGTTTAGCCATAGAGGGAGTCAGTTGGCTCTGGAGAGAGAAAGTGAGAACCTTTCTGTGGAGGATAGCCCTAAATGACAATAGAGTTTTTCAGGAAGAGAAACTATAGTTGAAACATGGGTTTGGGGCTCAATCCAGGCCTCTGCTGATGTGGAGATATAGAAACGAAACCCAGAATTCCTGACATTGCAACTATATTTGTTTACAAGTCACTAGTGAGAGCTTTCTAACTTTGTGGAAGAGTTATCCTAGATATCACTGAAAAAAGGAGAAATGTACAAACAGTTTGCTAGGCTTAAAAGATGAGTTTTGGCAATGGGAGATTTGCTTCCAGCAAGAAAAATTGAATTGATCATTTCTCTGTTATCTCATAAAAACTGTGAGAATTTTGGAGCTTTATTTTGTATCAAGAAACAAAAAAGGGTCAAAACCTTCCTCCACCCTGAATCTGGTGATGAAGGACTTCTTGGTGCTAAATGATACAAAAGCTCTCTTCCTTGTCTTTAAAAATATGCTTCTCCCTCTGAGATGAAATTCAATATATACAGTTAGGTAACTCATCTTTTTTTTAGAGATTATGGTAGTAGCTGTGATGTTACTGATAAAAACAACAATGAGTAAAAACTATTCAGTATCAAATAATTTTGTGAAATGCTGTATCATTTATGTTTTCATTTTTTCAATCACAGTTTACCTTCAATATTATCTGGTATTGGTTTCAGGTGTACAGCACAATGGTTAAACAATCATATACTTTACAAAGTGTTCCCCCTGGTATTTCCATTACCCACCCAGCACCATATGTAGTTATCACAATATTATTGACTACATTCCCTATGCTATACTCTACATCCCCATGACTATTTTTTCATTGTTGTTTAAGTTCGGTTCTTTCCATTTTCTCCCCAGCAATCTCCCCCACCCCGGCCACCCCATCCTCCCTACCTCAATCCTACCTCCTTAACTGTTTTTTTAACTAAAATTTCGTAGATCTTAATTCTTTCACCTTTTTCACCTAGACCCCCACTCCTCCCCTCCTGTAGTAGACTGCTCTGCCTAGTTTTAGGAATTGTATCTCTACCCCTTGTGGCTAAGGGCAAGAGACAACCTTTGCAATGCCAGCCACAGGACGCAAAGCCTGTCTCTGGTAGCAAATGCTGCCTAAGTTCTTCTCCCTGCCCCCAGAGCTTGGTCAGAAGTCAATGACAGGTAAGACCCCTCACAGCGGGGGGGCAACCTAAGCTAGACTCGATCACTTGGGAGGCCTTCACGGAGGGACTCAGGGGGCTGCAACAAAGAGCAATGGACTCCTGCCCCCCCATCCCCGCTTTGTCAAAGCTTGAGTCCCCCTGTTCTCTGAGAGAAGCGCTTCCTGGCTCTAATCCCCTTAAGCCTGAATACCTGATGGGGAGAGGTGCAGTTCCTTGTCTTGCTAGAGCATGTCCTGGGGAAAATCTGGCATCACAAAGACTTGCTGATAAACCTGTGAAATATCCTCTGCTAAGAGTACTTTCATTCATATGATAAGGGTCCAAGAGGAAATGGGTATGTCTCCCAAAGTTTCTGCAACTCTCTTCCTGACAGACACTGACTCAGACTCTGAAGCCCTCATATTTCTTTGAAATGTTATCTACTGTTTGATCCTTGCTTCCCTGTATTCCATTGTTTTACAAAGCAATAAAAGGCTGTGGAGAAAAGTGCCGGAGGCCTTTTTCTCCTCGGGGAAACTGGCTGCTGCTGGCCTTTGTCTCCCCTGAGAAACTGGCCACAGCCCACTCCTCCTCCCCAAACAGATCTCATCTTGTCTTGGCCATATTTATTCACTCAGTCATGTCCGTGGCATTGGGGGGACTCTCGAGAGATGTCGCCTCCACACCCTCCAGTAACCACTAGGTTGCTCTCTGTGCCTGAGTCTGTTTTGACTTTGTTGTTTTACTTTTTAGATTCCACATATAAATGAATTCATATGGTATTTGTCTTCCTCTAACATTATTAACATTCAAAATAGCAAACTAAAAGCTAAAAGATGTGCATCATTTAGAATTCTGTGTGAATTTGTTTAACGTAGATTGTCAAAAACATTTGATCACAACCCTGTCAAGGTCTAATTTTCAAAAAGTTAAAAATCATGGTAGGGATGAGCAATGGGGAAAAGGCAGGACAACTGTAACTGAACAACAATTTAAAAAGTACGAAAAGAGAAAAAAATATGACTACCACACAAATATAGTGAGCATATGTCAAAATTTATTTGACACAAAGATATATTTAATTTGTTATCAAAAGTATTTATCAATTAAGCCCTGGCTGGCATAGCTTAGTGGACTGAGCATGTGCCTGTGAACCAAAGGATACTCATTCGATTCCCAGTCAAGGCACATGCCTGGGTTGCAGGACAGTTCCCAGAAGGGAACACACAAGAGGCAACCATACATTGATATTTATCTCCCTTTCTCCTTCCCTTCCCCTCTAAAAATAAATAAATAAAATCTTTTTAAAATAAGTATTTATCAATGAGATGGTAAAGCTAGTTCAACTGTTGGGGTTATCTTTTTCACTATATAGAAATTATTTACCTTTCTACCGGACAAAAGTTATTGGCAACTTCTACAAGTTAACATGTAACTTTATGGAATAGAATACTTGCCTTAAGAGTAAATAGCTAGTCAAATAATAGTTTGTTTCTGTAGAGCAATGGTTGTCAAAGTGTGATCTCCAGACCAGAAACAACACCAGCATCATCTGGGATCTTGTTAAAATAGAATTTTTTTCTTGTTATATATATATTTTTAAATTTCATTTACTTAATTTTCAAGTACAGTTTTTTGTCTATTTCTACCATCCAAGAGCCCCCGCCCCGTGTTCCCCACCTCTCTCCCATTTCCACCCCCCTTAGTTCTCGTCTCTGTGTCCTTCCTATTTGTTCCTCCAAATCCCGCCTCTTTTTCCCCCTTAAAATCCCTTCCCTCACCCCTCTGCTCACTGTCCCCTTGTTCTCTATTTCAGTGTCTTTGTTTTTTTTTCTGCTTGCTAGTTTGTTTTGTTGTTTAGCTTAATGTTAAAGGTGAGATCATATGGTATTTGTCTTTCAACACGTGGCCTATTTCACTCAGCATGATGCTTTCCAGTTCCATCCATGTTGTTGCAAAGGGAAGTAGCTCCTTCTTTCTCTCTGCTGCATAGAATTCCATTGTGTATATGTACCACAATTTTTTTATCCATTCATTTACTGATGGGCACCTAGGTTGCTTCCATCTCTTGGCTATTGTAAATTGTGCTGCTATGAACATTATGGTGCATAGGTTCTTTGATATTCATGTTTTAGGATTCTTAGAATATAATCCTAGCAGTGGAATTGCTGGGTCAAAAGGCAGGTCGATTTTTATTTTTCTGAGAAAATTCCATACTGTTTTCCATAATGGTTGTACCAGTCTGCAATCCCACCAACAGTGAACGAAGGACCCCTTTTCCCCACACCCTCCCCAACATTTGTTGTTTGTTGCTTTGTTTATGATAGCCATTCTGACTGGTGTAAAGTGGTATCTCATTGTGGTTTTAATTTGCATCTCTCTGATACCTAGTGATATTGAGCATCTCTTCATGTGTCTCTGGATATTCTGTACGTCCTCCTTGGAGAAGTGTCTGTTCAAGTGCTTTGCCCACTTTTTAATTGGGTTGCTTGTCTTCTTAGAGTGGAGTCATGTAAGTTCTTTGTATATTTTGGAGATTAAACCTTTGTCTGAGGTATCATTGGCAAATATGTTTTCCCATACAGTTGGTTGTCTTTTTAATTTAATACTGTTTTCTTTAGCTACGCAGAAGCTTTTTATTTTGATGAGATCCAATTGGTTTATTCTTTCCTTTATATTCCTTGCTCTAGGGCACATATCGGTAAAAACTTGCTGCGTGAAATATCTGAGATTTTCTTGCCAATGTTCTCCTCTAGGACTTTAATGGTGTCACAACTTACATTTAAGTCTTTTATCCACCTTGAATTTATTTTGGTGTATGGTGTAAGTTGGTGCTCAAGTTTCATTCTTTGCACGTAGCTGTCCAGTTCTCCCAAATTCATTTGTTGAAGAGGCTATCTTTACTCCATTTTATGTTACTGCCCCCTTTGTCAAATATTAATTGACTGTAGAGAGTTCAGTTGATTTCTTGGCTCTCCATTCTGTTCCATTGGTCTATGTGCCTGTTTTGATGCCAGTACCAGGCTGTTTTGATTACAGTGGCCTTGTAATACAGTTTGATATCAGGTATTGTGATTCCCCCTACTTTGTTCTTCTTTCTCAAAAGAGCAGCTGCTATTTGGGCTCGTTTATGGTTCCATATAAATTTTCGAAGTGTTTGTTCTATGTCTGTGAAATACGCCATTGGTACTTTAATAGGTATTGCATTGAACCTGTATATTGCTTTGGGTAGTATGGACATTTTGATGATGTTAATTCTTCCAGTCCATGAACAAGGTATATGTTTCCATTTGTTTGTGTCTTCCTTGATTTCTTTCTTCAGGGCTGTGTAGTTTTCTGCATACAGGTTTTTAACCTCCTTAGTTAGGTTTATTCCCAGATATTTTATTTTTCTTTTTGCTATATCAAATGGGATTTTTCTCTTTATTTCTGCTTCTGCTGATTCACTGTTGGTATACAAGAATGCCTTTCATTTCTGGATATTGATTTTGTAACCAGCTGTTTTGCCAAACTCATTAATTAGTTTGAGCAGTTTTTGGGTAGAGTCTATAGGATTTTCCATGTACACTATCATGTCATCTGCAAACAGTGACAGTTTTGCTTCCTCCTTTCCTATTTGGATGCCTTTTATTTTTTTTTCTTGCCTGATCGCTGTGGCTAAAACTTTTAATACTATATTGAATAGAAGTGGTGAAAGTTGACATCCTTGTCTTGTTCCTGATCTTAGTGGAAAAGCTTTTAGTTTTTTCCCATTGAGTATGATATTGGCTGTAGGTCTCTCATATATGGCCTTTATTATTTTGAGAAATGCTCTCTGTATTCCCACTTTGCTGAGTGTTTTCATCATAAATGGGTGTTGTATCTTATCGAAATCTTTTTCTGCCTCTATTGATATGATCATGTGATTTTTGTCTTTGCTTTTATTTATGTGATGTATTACATTTACTGATTTGCGAATATTGAGCCATCCTTGCATCCCTGGGATGAATCCCACTTGGTCTTGGTGTATGATCTTTTTCATATATTGTTGGATGCGATTTGCCAATATTTTGTTGAGGATTTTAGTGTCTATGTTCATCAGTGATATTGGCCTGAAGTTTATTTCTTTGTTGTGTCTTTATCTGGTTTTGGAATTAAGATGATGCTGGCTTCATAAAAAGAATTTGGGAGTTTTCCATCCTTCTGGATTTTTTTTGAATAGTCTGTGGAGAATAGGGGTTAGCTCTTTCTTAAATGCTTTGTAGAATTCTCCTTTGAAACCATCTGGTCTGGGGCTTTTATGTGATGGGAGTTTTTTGATTACTGCTTCAATTTCTTTTGCTGTTATTGGTGTATTTAGATTTTCTGCTTCTTTTTCACTGAGTTTTGGAAGATTGTATTTTTCTAGAAATGTGTCCATTTCCCCTAGGTTTTCAAATTTCTTGGCATACAGTTCTTCATGGTAATTTCTTACAATCCCTTCTATTTCTGTGGTATCAGTTGTAATCTCTTTCATTTCTGATTGTGTTTATTTGTGTCCTCTCTCTTCTTTTCTTTTTTTTATTTTTTTCTCTTCTTTTCTTGATGAGCCTACTTAAAGCCTTGTCTATTTTGTTTATCTTCTCAAAGAACCAACTCCTGCATTCATTGATCCTTAAAATTGTGCTTTTAGTTTCTATGTCATTTAATTCTGCTCTAATGTTGGTTATTTCCTTCCTTCTGCTTGCTCTGGGCTGTCTTTGTTGTTGTTCCTTGAGTTCTTGCAGGCATAGGGTTATGTTGTTTGTTTGAAATGTTTCTATCTTCTTTAGGTAGGCCCGTATTGCTATAAACCTCCCTCTCAGGACTGCCTTTGCTGTGTTCCATAAGTTTTCGGTTGTTGTGAGATCATTTTCATTTGTTTCCAGAAATGCTTTGATTTCTTCCCTAATTTCATTCTTGACCCATTCGTTGTTTAATAGCATACCGTTCAGTCTCCATGTTTTTGGGTGCTTTGTATTTTTTTCTCTGGGGTTGGTTTCCAATTTCAGTCCCTTGTGGTCAGAGAAAATGCTGGGTATGATTTCAATTTTTTTGAATTTTTTTAGGCTTGTTTTGTGTCCTATCATGTCGTCTATCTTTGAAAATGTTCCATGTGCATTTGAAAAGAATGTGTATTTAGCTTCTGTGGGATGAAGGGCTCTATATATATCAGTTAAGTCCATTTTATCTAGGGTGTTGTTTAATGCCATAATATCTTTGTTGATAATTTGTTTGGAAGATCTGTCCATTTTTGATAGTGGGGTTTTAAAATCCCCTACTATAATTGTGTTGCTATCAATAACTTTCTTGAAGTCCTCTAAGATTTTCTTGAAATATTTGGGTGCTCCTATGTAGGGTGCATAGATATTTATCATGTTAATGTCTTCTTGGTGGATTCTTCCCTCGAGTATTATGAAGTGACCTTCTGGGTCTCTCTTTATGGCCTTTTTTTGAAGTGTATTTTGTCTGATGTGAGAATTGTTACCCCAGCTTTTTTTTCTTGTCCGTTTGCTTGGAAAACTTGTTTCCAGCCTTTCACTTTTAGTCTGTGATGGTCTTTTGTCCTGAGGTGGGTCTCTTGTAGGCAGCATATGTGTGGGTCATGCTTTCTTATCCATTGAGCTATTCTGTGTCTTTTGATTGGAGCATTTAATCCATTTACGTTTAAGGTTATTATTGATAGGTACTTATTCATTTCCATTTTTGTACCTGTGTTCCTCTGTCTCCCTCTTATCCTTCCTTCCCTTAAAGCAGTCCTTTTAGTATTTCTTGTAGAGCTGGTTTGGTGGATGTGTATTCTTTTAGGCTTCTTTTGTCTTGGAAGCTCTTTATTTGGCCACCTATCTTGATTGAGAGCCTTGTTGGGTAAAGTAGCCTTGGTTGTAGGCCTCTCATTTTCATTACTTGGAATATTTCTTGCCATTCTCTTCTTGCTTGGAGTGTTTCCATTGAGTAGTCAGTAGCTAACCTTATTGGGGCTCCCTTGTATGTTATTTTTTTCCCTTGCTGCCTTTAAGATTCTCTCTTTGTCTTGGAATTTTGCCATTTTGATAATGATGTGTCTTAAAGTGGGCCTCCTTGGGTTCCTCTTGATTGGGACTCTGTGTGATTCCTGGATTTGTGAGATTTTTTTCTTATCAAATTAGGGAAATTTTCTCTCATTGCTCTTTCAAATACATTTTCTATTCCTTGTTCTTCTTCTTCTCCTTCTGGTATTCCTATTATTCGGATATTATTACGTTTCATATTGTCTTGCATTTTTCTTAATCCCTCTTCATTCTTCCTGAGCCTCTTTTCATTTTCTTGCTCTTTCTGTGAGATGCTTTCTACCTTGTCCTCCAACTCACTAATCCTATCCTCTGCTTCATCTTTCCTACTTTTGAAACTTTCTAGTGTGTTATTCAATTCGGAAAGTGTATTCTTCATTTCTTCTTGTCTCTTGCTGATAGTTTCCATTTCCTTTTTCATGCTGCTGTAGTTTGCAGAGAGATCATTGTAGTTCCCCTGTAGTTTCTGGTAGTTCACTGTGAGCTCTTTGAACTTCATAATAACCAGTGCTTTGAATTCACTATCTGATAGTTGATCAGTGTCTATTTCATCTAACATTCTTTCTGAACTTTCTGCTTTTTCTTTCATTTGGGGATTGTTTCTTTGTCTTCACATTGTTTGAGTCTCTTCTTGTTAGTCCTGCTTCTAAAATTGATCTGTTCTGAAACCCTGGTTTTATGGTGTGAAGTTCTGTGGTATGATCCTTGTGAAGTTCAGTGGTGCAGACTCCTTGAAGTTTCTTGATGTTCTTCGTCTCCACCTACACTCACGCTGGTCCTCGCACTGGTCCGTGCCTTTGACACCTACCACTGCTGAATGTCCCAGATCTAGTAGCCGCCTCCTCAAGCACCCAGGCTCGTTACTAAGGCAGCAGCACAGAGGCTGGGAATGTCCTGGCTCCGGTATCTGGCTCCTCTGCCACCCATGCGGTCCTCTTGTCTTCTTAGAGTGGAGTCATGTGAGTTCTTTATATATTTTTGGAGCTTAAACCCTTGTGTGAGGTGTCATTGGCAAATATGTAGTTCCATATAGTTGGTTCTCTTTTCATTTTACTGCTGATTTCTTTGGCTGTGGAGAAGCTTTTTATTTAGATGAGATCCCATTTCTTTAATCTTTCCTTTCTTTCCCTTGCTCTAGGGGACATATCAGTAAAAATGTTGCTGTGTGAAATATCTGAGATTTTCCTGCCTATGTTCTCCTGTAGGACATTCATGGTGTTATGACTTATATTTGAGTCTTTTATCTACTTTGAATTTATTTTGGTGTATGGTGTAAGTTGGTGATCAAATTTCATTTTTTTGCATATAGCTATCCAGATCTCCCAACACCGTTTGTTGAAGAAGATAATTTTACTTCATTTCATGCTTCTTCCACCTTTGTCAAATATTAATTGACTGTAGAGACTTGGGTTTATTTCTGGGCCCTCTGTTCTGTTCCATTGGTCTATGTGCCTGGTTTTATGCCAGTACCAGGCTATTTTGATTACGGTGGCCTTGTAATACAGTTTGATATCAGGTATTGTGGTCCCTTCTACATTGCTCTTGTTTCTCAAATTGCAGCAGCTATGGGGGGTCATTTGTGGTTTCATATAAATTTTTGAAGTGTTTGTTCTTTGTCCATGAAATATGTCATTGGTACTTTAATAGTTATTGCATTGACTCTATAAATTGCTTTGGGTAGTATGGACATTTTGATTATGTTAATTCTTCTGATCCATGAACACAGTAAATGTTTCCACATCTTTGTGTCTTCCTCAATTTCTTTCTTCAGTGTTGTGTACTTTTCTGAATATAGGTCTTTTACCTTTTTGGTTAGGTTTATTTATTCCTAGGTACTTTATTTTTCTTGTTGCTATATCGAATGGGAATTTTTCTTGATTTCTGCTTCTGCTGTTTCATTGTTTGTATACAAAATGCCTTTGATTTCTGGACATTGACTTTGTATCCCATTGTTTTCCCAAATTTATTTATTTATTTATTTATTTATTTATTTATTTATTTATTTATTTATTTTTCCCTAATTTCATTCCTGAGCATTTTTTTGGCAGAGTCTGTTAAATTTTCTATATACACTATCATGTCATCTACAAACAATGACAGTTTTTCTCCTCATTTTTGATATGAATGCCTTTTATTACCTTTTCTTGTCTGATCATTGAGGCTAGGACTTCCAACTATGTTGAATAGCGGTGGTGAAAGTTGACAACCTTGTATTGTTCCTGATCTTGGTGGAAAAGCTTTTATTTTTAGGACACTGAGTGTGATGTTGGCTGTAGGTCTCTCATATATGCCCTTTATTATGTTAAGGAATGCTCCCTCTTTTCTCACTTTGCTAAATGTTTTTATAATAAATAGGTGCTGTAACTCATCAAATGCTTTTTCCATATCTATTGATATGATCATGTGATTTTGGCTTTGCTTTTGTTTATGTGATGTATTACATTTATTAATTTGTGAATATTATACCATCCTTGCATCCCTGGGACGAATCCCACTTGGTCATGGTGTAGGATGTTTTTAATGTATTATTGGATGCAGTTTGTCAATATTTCTTGAGGATTTTAGCATTTATGTTCATCAGCGATACTGGCCTGAAGTTTTCTTTCTTTGTTGTGTCTGTGTCTGGTTTTTGGATTAGAATGATGCTGTCTTCGTATAAGAGTTTGGAAGACTTTCATCATTTTGGATTTTTTGGAATAGTCTATGAAGGATGGAGGTTAGCTCTTCTTTAACTGCTTTCTAGAATTCTACTGTGTATCCCTTTGATCCTGGACTTTTCTGTGTCAGTTTTTTAATCAGTGCTTCACCTTCATCAGTTGTTATTGGTCTCTTTAGCCTTTCTGCTTCTTCTATATTGAGTTTTGGAAGATTATATTTTTCTAGAAATTTCTCCATTTCATCTAGGTTTTCAAATTTCTTGACATATAGGTTTTCATAGTAATTTCTTACAATCTTTTGTATTTCTATGGTATCAGTTGTAATTGCTCCTTTTTTATCTGATTGTTAATTTGGATCCTCTCTCTATTTTTTTCTTGATGAACCTGCTTAAAAGCTTGTCAATTTTGTTTATCTTTGCAAAGAACCACCTCCTGAATTCATTAATCCTTAGAACTGTGCTTTTAGTCTCTATGTCATTTAGTTCTGCTCTGATCTTTGTTATTTCTTTCCTTCTATGTGCCACAGGCTGCCTTTGTTGTTGTTCCTCGAGTTTTTGAAGGTGTATTGTTAAGTTGTTTATTTCAAATGTTTCTATCTTTTTTCGGTAGGCATGTATTGCTATGAACTTCCCTCTCAGGACTGCCTTCACTGTGTTTCATAAGTTTTGGGTTGTTGTGATTTCATTTTCATTTGTTTTCAGAAACTTTTGGACATCTTCTCTAAATCATTCTTCACCCATTCATTATTTAAAAGCATGCTATTCAATCTCCATGATCTTGAGTCTGGATTTTTTTCCCTTGGCACTGGTTTTTAGTTTCAGTCCCTTGTAGTCATAGAAAATGCTTGGTAGGATTTGAATTTTCTTGAATATGTTGAGGATCGTTTTGTGTCCCATCATGTGGTTTATCTTTGAAAATGTTCCATGTGCATTTGAAGAGAATGTGTATTTAGCTTCTTTGGTATGAAGGGCTCTATATATATCAGTTAATTCCATTTCTTCTAGGGAATTGTTCAATCCAAAATACTTTTGTTGATATTTTGTTTGGAAGACCTGTTCACTTTTGAAAGTGGGGTGTTAAAATTTCCTACTATAATTGTGTTGCTGTCAATATCTTTCTTGAAGTCCTCCAAGATTTTCTTTATATATTTGGGTGTTCCTCTGTTAGGTGTATATATATTTATAATGTTTATGTCTTGTTGGTGGATTCTTCCCCTGAGTATTATGAAGTGATCTTGTGGGTCTTTCTTTATGGCCTCTTTTTTGAAGTCTATTTTGTCTGATATGAGTATTGCTTCTCTGGCTTTTTTAAAAATTTCAGTTTGTGTAGTTCTTTTTTTCTGAGGTGGGTGTCTTGCAGGCAGCATATGTGTGGGTCATGCTTTCTTACCCATTCAGCTCTTCTATGTCTTTTGATTGTAGCATTTAATCCATTTATGTTTAAGGTTATTATTTATAATACTTATTTATTGCCAATTCTTCACACCTGTGTTTCTCTCTCTCTCTCTCTTTCGTTATTTCCTTAAAGCACTTCCTGTAGCATGTCTTGCAGGGCTGGTTCAGAGGAGGTATATTTTTTTAGACTTCTTTTGTCTAGGAAGCTTTTTATTTGGCCTTGTATCTTGATTGAGATCCTTGCTCAGTAAAGTAGCCTTGGTTGCAGGCCTCTGCTTCTCATTACTTGGAATAGTTCTTGCCATTCTCTTCTGGCTTGGAACGTTTCCACTGAGAAGTCAGCAGCTAACCTTATTGAGGCTCCCTTGTATGTTACTTCCTTTTTCTCTCTTGGTGCCTTTAGGATTCTCTCTTTGACTTTGAATTTTGCCATTTTAATAATGATGTGTCTTGAAGTGGGCCTCTTTGGGTTCCTTTTGATTGGGACTCTGTGTTTCCTGGATTTGTGTGACTTCTTCTCTCATTAAATTAGAAAAAATTTCCATCATTACTTTTTGAAATAAGTTTTCTATCTCTTGTTTCTCTTCTTCTTCTGGTATTTGTATTATTTGGATATTATTGCTTTTCATATTATCGTGCATTTCTCTTAATCCCTCTTCATTCGTTCTAAGACTTATTTTTCTTGCTGTTTCTGGGAGCTTTTTTCTACTTTGTCCTCCAACTCACTGATCTGATCTTCTTCTTCTTAGACCCTGCTTTTGATTCCTTCTACTGTGTTGTTCGGTTCAGAAATTGTATCCTTCATTTCTTCTTGGCCTTTGCTCATACTTTCTATTTCCTTTTTCATCTTGATATTGTTTGGGGTGAGTTCATTGTAACTCCCCTGTAGTTTCTGGTAGCTTATTGTGAGCTCTTTGACGTTCTTGATAACCACTGAGTTGAGTTCAATATCTGGTAGCTGACTTGCCTCTATTTCATCTAGCATTCTTTCAGAGGCTTCCTTCTTTCCTTTCATTTGTGGATTGGTTCTTTGTCTTTTCATTTTTTGTGAGACTCTTCTTGTTAACTTTAACTTAAATTAATTCATTTGGCTTCCTGGATTTATTGTGTGAACATCTGTGGTAGGACACCTGTGAGATTTAGTGATGTGGTCTTCTTGATCTCTCAAGCTCACAGGTCTTAGGCTGTCCTTTACGTTGGCTTGGAGTTTGTCTTTGAGTTTTGGTTGTTTTTTGGTCTTTCTGTTGTACGTCCTACCCACCAGCTGGTAAACTGATGGTTCCTCTGTCCATTACCCATTTTAATATGTTGTGCTGCTAAGGGTGGGTTGTTTTGTAGTTAGTTCTTCTGTGTGTACAAGATTTTGAGGATCTCTTTTGCTCTTGTTCAGTTGTTTGCACTGGATAGTTTCTCCACTGTTTAGTTGTATTTCCAGATAGGTCTTAGATTGAGGTTTGTGTGGTTTCTACTCTCTCCTTCAGCTTATTCTGTTGTTATCATTTGGTGGTTCCTTTGTTGTTGGGTTTCCTCTTCCAGTGGGTGTCCTGGTGTTCACCAGTTTCACTTACTCTTTTTTTATGATCAATTGGAATGGAAGGCAAAATGGTTTATGATAGCAGGAGAGCATTCTATGATATTTACAGTAGCAGCCAGTAGGGAAGAGATAGGAGATCCTTTGGCTATGTATAGTGTTAACTGTGATCTTCAACCCAACTAGCCACTTTTAAGGAAGGATGGACAGAAGATAAGACTTGTTGGGGAGGAAAGGCTTGTGAGTTGGATGTAGAATGCAGTGGTGTTGTGGGAAGCCACATTCTGAGGTAAGGTGAAAGTAAAAGATAGTAAATATGTGTAGTGTGTGAGAATAGAGTTAACCACTATAGTAATAGAGTTCACGAAACTGAAGTGCGCTAAAATTTGATAGGGGTGTTGTGAAGTATTTACAATTGTATGGAACAGCTATTATTTGGAATAATATTAGAGCAACAATTATATGACAGAATCTATTTGATCTGGATAACATGATAGGGGGCATAGAAGTTTGAGTAGTGTGCTAAAAACACAAGTTATGTGAAGGATAGTAAATTAGCAATACACTGTGGAAGACAGAATGGGGGAAACCTGTCAAATGATACAATATAACCAACCAAGCCAAAGAAGACTATACAGAAAGAAGCAGAATACAAAAATGTTATTAAAATAAAAGATGTAAGAATAATGAAAAATAATACAAATATGCAGCAGCTTGTAGTTTCTCTGCAATAGCAAAGTGAAATTTGTCTCACTATCTCAACTTATGGGAGGCCCCCTCTTTGGGTTCAACTATGGTCCTTTCACAGTTTCAAGTTTTTTGTATCACTTGTGGATATTAAAAAAAAAGGCAGGAGCAAAAAGGAAGAAGAGACAAAGTTGGAAAAAGGGAAGGAGGAATAAAACAGGAAAGAAGTAAAGAGAGGGAAAATGTATTGAAAGATAAAAATAACAAAAATTTAAAAAATAAAAGATTACTTAAAAAAATCAAAATTTAAAAACCCATTTGCTGTTGGTTTCAAACTGGCCAAACTGGTTTTTCTGGCCTTGCCAACTGTAGCAGGCTGAGGGGTGATTGGTGTGGCCCTTCTTGTATACTTCATCAGTCTTCCAATCACTCTGCCAAGAGCTAGTCTCACACCTCTCCCCAGAGTGCCAGGTGGGGGGTCCAGGCTTCTTTAGAGCGCTCTTTCCCCCGGGAGTCATCCCTGTGCACTGGGGTGTGGGTGGACACCTTTGCCAGCCAGGTTGCCTGGGTTCTGTGAGCTTTGGCACGAGCCCTTTCTAGTGGTATAAGGAAATGCAGGGACTTCTGCGCAACCTCCAGATTGCTGACAGTGTGGGTAAGGCGTAAGCTGAGGGGCCGTCTCAGGACAATCTCCCAAAGAGGTTTACTATTTGAGAAATTCCTTCTACTCAAGCCTGCCACTCAGTAGACTCCAATTCTCCAGCCAGATTGGTGACTATCAGGGTCAGTGGGCATCACTGCAGGGCTCTCAACTCTCCCAAGCCGACAACCACAGACTCCGCAGTTGGTCATGGCCCTTGTGTGTTTGCCCCTTTGTCCTCATTCCCCTCTCTGAAATTCAAGCAACAAGGTCTCTCCTGCTGCTCTGTTTGGTTGGGGAGTGAGGGAGCAGTTGATCCGGCTCTCTCCCAAGGATTCTGTGGCAGACCTGTGGCTCTCAAGAAGTCTGTGGTAGACTCAGTGCTGGGTGCCAGGTGCCCCGCCCCAGGCCTGGGGCCATAGCCACGTCCAAATGCTGGTCCCTGAGACCTTATTGTCCTGCAGTAGTCTTCTTATTTCTGGTTTTTCAGTGTCTGCTACAATTCCTGGTTTCTTATTTTCATATATACTGGGGTACTATTGGGTGTTTGCTCTTTTCCTTCGTAGATCGGCCCAGAGAAAATATATTTTTAAATTTTTTTATTTAGTTATTGTTCAAATACAGTTTTCTGTCTCTTACTCCCATCCCAGCCCACCCTCCTAGTTCTCCCCACCTCCGTCCCATTTCCACCCCCCTTAGTTGTTGTCCATGTGTCCTTTATATTAGTTCCTGTGAATTCTTCCCCCTTTTTCCCTGAAATTCCCTCCCCTGTCTTCTCTAGTCACTGTCTCCCTATTCTCTATTTCAGTGTCTTTGTTTTTATTTTGCTTGCTTGTTTGTTTTGTTGCTAGCTTCCTGTTAAAGGTGAGATCATATGGGATTTGTTTTTCACAGCCTGGCTTTGTTTTACTCAGCATAATGCTTTCCAGTTCCTTCCATGCAGTTGCAAAGGGTAGGAGCTCCTTCTTCCTTTCTGCTGCATAGAATTCCATTGTGTATATGTACCATAATTTTTTAATCCATTAATTTACTGCTGGGCACCTAGGTTGCTTCCAGCTCTTGGCTATTGTAAACTGTGCTGCTATGAACATTGGGGTGCAGAGGTTCTTTTACATTGGTGTTTTAGGGTTTTTAGAATACAATCCCAACAGTGGCATTGCTGGGTCAAAAGACAGTCCCATTTTTGAAAGTCTTAAAAGCAGCAAGAGAAAAGGAGACCTGCAAAGGAGTTACCATAAGACTATCAGCTGACTTCTCAAAAGAAAACTTGCACACAAGAACGGGATAGAAAGAAGTATTAAAAGTCATGAAAGGCAAAAAGCTTTATTAAGATTACTTTATCCAGCAAAGCTATCATTTAGAATGGAAGGACAGATAAAGTGGTTCCCAGATAAGGTCAAGTTAAAGAAGTTCATTATCACCAAGTTCTTATTATATGAAATGTTAAAGGGACTTATCTAACAAAAAGATCAAAACTATGAACAGTAAAATGACAACAAACTCATAACTATCAACAACTGAACCTAAAAAACAAAAATGGAAACAAACTAAACAAACACCTAGAAGAGAAACAAAATCACAGAAATGGAGATCGCATGGAGGCTTATCAGTGGCGGAAGAGGAGGGGGAGAAAGAGGGAATAGGTACAGGGAAAAAGAAACATAAATGATAGGTAGAAAATAGACAGGGGGAGGTTAAGAATAGTATAGGAAATGGAGAAGCCAAAGAACTTATATGTATGATCCACGGACATGAACTAAAGTATGGGACATGGGGTATGAGGGGGTGTGCAAGGCAAAGGGAAATAAAGGAGAGAAATGGAACAACTGAAATAGAATAATCAATAAAATATATTTAAAGCAGTTAAAAAAAAGAGAATGCTCAGGTGAGACAAAGACAGCAAAAATCAGACAGCAAAATTAAAACCCAATCGTAATAACAATTAAGTGACATGTAATAAATATGAATACCTCAATAAAAAGACAGAGATTGTCAGCTTGAATAGAAAAGCAATACCAAGCTATATTCTGCCTATAAAGATGCTAATGAATTAAAATTAAAACATAGTAAAAGATCTACCACACTAATACTAAAAAAAGAAAGCTGGAGTAGCTATATTAATATTAGGTAAAACAGATTTCCAAACAAAAATATACTACTAAAGATAAAGAAGGCCATTTCATAATGATTAAAAAATCAATCCATCAATAGAACCTTACTATTTTAAATATTCATGCACCTAATAACAAGCTTCAGAATGCATAAAGTAAAATAAATAGCATTGCAATAAGGAAGAGTCAAATCTACAATCATGGTTGGAAATTTAAAAGTCAGCCCTCTCAAATAACTGATAGAACAAGTAGATAGGAAATCAACAAAGATATAGATTTAAATAACACTTTTAGCCATCTTGATTTAATTGACATTTATAAAACATTCCACGTAGCAATAGCAAAACACACATTCTTTTCAGGTGCACATGGATGATTTACCAAAATAAAGCATATATGGGGCCATTAAACAAGCCTCAAATAATTTTAAAAATTCAAGTCATAGAAAGTATGCCCTCTGACTACAGTGGAATTTCCTTTAAAATTAATAACAAAAAGACCTCTGGAAAATCCCTAAAATTTTGGAAACTGAATCACACACATCTGGATAAGCCTTGGGTCAAAGAAAAAATTTAAAGAGAAACTGAAAGTTATTCTGAGTTGAATAAAAATAAAAGCACATTGTCAAAATTAGTTAGATGCTGATTCAGCAGTAATTAGGGGGGAGTTTATAGAACTAAATACCAGTATTAGAACAGAAGAAAACTCTCAAATGAATGATCTGAGTTTTTACCTTAAAGAACTGGAAAAGAGTAGCAAATTAAACTGAGGAAAGCAAATAATGAATATTAAGAAAAAAATCAATGAAATAGGAACAGGAAAATAATAAGAAAAAACAATGAAACTAAAACCTAATTTTTTAAACAAATGTGTTGACACACTACTTTTTAAAATTTTTTTCTATTTATTTATCTTTAGAGGGGAAGAGAAGGAGAGAAGTATCAATATATGGTTGCCTCTCGTGCGCCCCCTGCTGGGAACTGGCCTGCAACCCAGGCATATGCCCTGACTGGATATCGAACCGTGATCCTCTGATTTGGAGGCCCGTGCTCAATCCACTGAGCTACACTAGCCGGGGCTAAAACTTAATTCTTTAAATAAATCAATCTAATGGATTGTCTCTAGCCAGACTAATCAGGAAAAAAAAGAAAGACACAATTAACAATATTCAGAATGAAAGAGATGATATCACCCGTGATTCTACAGATATTAAAAGGATGATAAAGAGAATTTGTAAACAATTTTATCCCCTTAAATTCTTTTTTATTGCATTATATTCAACAACTTGAATGAAATTGAAAAATTGAAAAATACAAATTATTAAAAACTCACTCAAGACGAAATAAATAGATGATGTGAATTTTCCTACATCTATTAAAGAAATAAAATTTGTGGTTAAAATCTTTCCCACACAGGACACTCCAGGCCCAGATAGCTTCACTAGTCAATTGTACTAAATATTAAGAAGAAATAATTCTAATTCCACAGAAACAATTCCATATAGTTAAAGACAATAGAACACTTCCCAGCTCATTCTGTGAGGCAACACTTGGCCTGATACCAAAACCAGAAAGACATTAGAAAAAGAAAGAAAACTACACAACAATATTCCCCATGATTAAATATACAAAAATACACAACAAAATTTTAACAATCAAATCACAAAATGGACCTTACATGACGACCAAGTGGGGTTTATCAAAAAAAATGCAAACTGACGAAAATGGAGGTGTAGTTGGAAACACTTTACCTCCTCGCACAACCACATTTATGAACAACAAATATTTAAAAACCAGAACGCAACCAAAAACAGAGAGAAAATTAAACTGTACCAAAGTCTGACAACAATGAACCATTCATCCACATTGGTAAGAGGCAACGGGTGGAGTGAGGCTGCACAGGAAAAGGCGGCCAGACTGATCCAGGCACACAGGCCGTGGTTGGCAGATCCTAGGCACGAGGTGGCAACTGGCAGACCCGGTGAGGGCGCAAGGCAGCTGGCTGACCACGGTCACACATTCGCGCACAGATAAACCAGGCAAAGGAACAAGTAGTTCAAGTTCAAGTAAGGTCAAGTTCAAGGAGTTCATCATCACCAAGCCCTTATTATATGAAATGTTAAAGGGACTTATCTAAGAAAAAGGAGATAAAAAATATGAACAGTGAAAGGACAGCAAATTCACAGTTATTAACAACCACACCTAAAACAAAAGCAAACTAAAAGGACAGGTGGATCAGGAGCAGAACCACAGAAATGGAGATCACATGGAGTGTTAGTAACAGGGGAGTGGAAGAAGGAAGGGGGGGAGAAGGTACAGAGGCTAAGTAGCATAGATGGTAGGTAGAAAATAGACAGGGGGAGGACAAGAATAGTATGGGAAATATAGAATCTAAAGAACTTGTGACACATGGACATGAACTATAGAGGGGGGAGAAGGATAGGTGTGCAGGGTGGAGGGGAATGAATGGGGGGAAATGGGACAACAGTAATGGCATAATCAATAAAACATATTTTAAAAATGTAAACTTAGCTTCACATTTAAAAAAGCAATTAATGCAATTTGTCTCATAAAGAAACTATGAAGAAAATATATGATCATCTGAATAATCTCAGAAAAAAAATTTTGACAAAGTCCAACACTTATTCTTAATTTAAAAAAAAACAGTGAACAAGGTATACAAGGAAAAGTCCTCAAACTGATGAAGAGCATCTACAAAAAATCCTACAGATAACACCATGGTTAATGGTAAAAAATTGAATGCTTTCTCTTTAAAATTAGGAACAATACACGAATGTTCAATTACACTATTTCTACTCAACCATATAATAGAGATTTTAGACACAGCAATAGGGAAGGTAACATCCAGACTGGATGGGAAAAAGTAACACAGTCTTTATTTGCAAGATAAATATACATAGAACAACCAATAGAATCTACAAGAGAAATCTGCCAGAAACGATATGTGAATATAGCAAGGTTGTAGAATAAGAGATAAATATATAAAAATCAATAAATTTAAAAAGCTGAGGGTAGCAAGAAGAGTCATAAACAATGGGAAGACAAAGAACCAATCCACAAATGAAAGGAAATGAGGAAGTCTAAGAAAGAATGCTAGATGAAATAGAGGAAATTCAACTATCTGATATTGAGTTCAAAGCAATGGTTATCAGGAAACTGATAACCATTGAGCTCACAGAGAATTACCAAAACTACAGGGAAATTACAACGAACTCACTGCAAACTATATTAACATAAAAAAGAAAATTGAACCTATTAACTAGGGCCAAAAGAAAATAAATACAATTTCGGAACTGAAGAACATAGTAGAAGGAATCAAAAGCAGGCTCAGGAAAGCAGAAGATCAAATCAGTGAGCTGGAGGAAAAGGTAGAAAAAAAATCCACAAAGAGCAGGAAAAGGAAGAGTCCCACAAAGAATGAAAAGAAATTAGGGGAAATGCAGGACAACATGAAGTGCAAAAATATGCGTATAATAATGATACAAGAAGGAGAAAAAGAAGAACAAAAGACACAAAATATGTTTGAAAAAGTAACGATGGAAAACCTTCCTAATTTGATGAGAGAAAAAGTCACACAAATCCAGGAATCACACAAAGTCCCAATCAAGAGGAACCCAAAGAGGCCCACTTCAAGACACATCATCATTAAAATGGCAAAATTCCAAGTCAAAGAGAGAATCTTAAAGGCAGCAAGAAAAAAAAAGGAAGTAACATACAAGGAAGCCCCAATAAGGGTAGCTGCTGACTTCTCAATGAAAATGCTCCAAGCAAGAAGAGAATGGCAAGAAATATTCTAAGTAATTAGAAGCAGAGGCCTACAACCAAGGCTACTTTACCCAGCAAGGCTCTCAATCAAGATAGAAGGCTAAATAAAAACCTTCCAAGACAGAAGAAGTCTAAAAAAATCACCTCTACCAAACTAGCTCTGCAAGAGGTGCTAAAGGGACTACTTTAAGGAAAGGAAGGAGAAAAGAGAAATAGAGAGGAACACAGGTACAAAAATAGCAATGAATAAGTGTCTATAAATAATAACCTTAAACATAAATGGATTAAATGCTGCAATCAAAAGACATTGAATAGCTGAATAAATAAAAAAGCATGACCCACACATATGCTGCCTACAAGAGACCCACCTAAGGACAAAAGACCTACACAGACAGAAAGTGAAAGGCTGGAGAAAAATTTTCCAAGCAAAGTGACAGGGAAAAAAAGTCGGGGTAGCAATACTCATATCAGACAAATAGACTTCAAAAACAAAAAGGCCATAAAAAGAGACCCAGAAGGTCAGTTGATAATACTCAAGGGAAGAATCCACCCAAAACACATTTTCATGAATCTATATGCACCCAACATAGGAGCATGCAAATATATCAAGAAAATCTTAGAGGACTTCAAGAAAGATATTGACAGCAAAACAATTATATTAGGGGATTTAAACACCCTGTTGTCAAAAATGGACAGATCTTCCAAACAAAATATTAGTAAAGATATTGTGGCATTGAACAAAGCCCTGGATGAAATGGACTTAACTGAATATATATATATATATATATATATATATATATATATATATATATATAATATAGAGGGAGAGAGAGAGAGAGAGAGAGAGAGAGAGAGAGAGAGAAAGAGAGAGAGCCCTTTATCCTTTAAGAACCTAAACACATATTTTTTACAAATGCACATGGGACATTTTCAAAGATAGACCACATGATAGGACACAAAATGAACCTCAACAAATTCAAGAAAATTGAAATCATACCAAGCATCTTCTCAGACCACAAGGGCCTGGAACTAGAAACCAACCCCAAGGGATAAAACTCGAAACATCCAAAATCATGGAGATTGAATAACATGCTATTAAACAATGAATGGGTCAATAATAAAATTAGGGAAGAAGTCCAAAACTTTCTGGAAACAAATGAAAATAAACTCACAAAAACCTGTAACTTATGGGAAACAGTGAAGGCAGTCCTGAGAGGAAAGTTCATAGCAATACATGCCTACCTAAAAAAGATATAAACATCTCAAACAAACAGCCTAACCCTACGCCTACAAGAACTCGAGGAACAATAACAGAGACAGCTCAGAGCAAGTAGAAGAAAGGAAATAACCAAGATCAGAGCAGAATTAAATGACATAGAGACTAAAAGCACAATTCTAAGGATCAATGAATCCGGTAGCTGTTTTTTTGAAAATATAAACAAAATTGGCAAGCCTTTAAGTTGGCTCATCAAGAAAAGAAGACAGAGGACCCAAATAAACAAAATCAGAAATGAAAGAGGAGAGATTACAACTGAAAACACAGAAATAGAAGGGATTGTAAGAAATTACTATGAAGAACAGTATGCCAATACATTTGAAAACCTAGGTGAAATACACAAATTTCTAGAAAAATATGATCTTCCAAAATTCAATGAAGAAGAATCAGAAAGCCTGAACTGACCAATAACAGAAGATGAAATTGAAGCAATAATAAAAAAATCCCCCATCACAGAAAGCCCTGGACCAGATGGTTTCACAGGAGAATTCTACAAAGCATTTAAGGAAGAGCTAGCCCCTATTCTTCACAGATTATTCCAAAAAAATCCAGAATGATGGAAGACTCCCAAACTCATTTTCTGAAGTCAGAATCATCCTAATTCCAAAACCAGATAAAGATACAACATAGAAAGAGAACTTCAGGCCAATTTCACTAATGAACATAGACACTAAAATCCTCAAGAAAATATTGGCAAATTGTATCCAACAATATATCAAAAAGATCATACACCATGACCAAGTTGGATTCACCCCAGGGATGCAAGGATTATTCAAAATTCGCAAATCAGTAAATATAATTCATCACATAAACAAAAGCAGAGACGAAAATCACATGATCATATCAATAAATGCAGAAAAACTTTTGATAATGTATAGCACCAAATTATGACAAAAAAAACTGAGCAAAATGGGAATAAAGCATTCCTCAATATAATAAAGGCCATATATGAGAGACCTACAGCCAACATCATACTCAATGGGAAAAAAGTAAAACCCTTTCCACTAAGATCAGGAACAAGACAAGGTTGTCCACTTTCACCACTTCTATTCAATATAGTATTCGAAGTTTCAGCCACAGCGATCAGACAACAAAAGGAAATAAAAGGCATCCAAATCGGAAAGAAGGAAACAAAATTGTCATTGTTTGCAGATGACATGATAGTGTACATAGAAAATCCTATAGACTCTATGCAAAGACTGCTGGACCTAATAAATGAATTTGGCAAAACACTGAAATACAAAGTCAATATCCAGAAATCAAAGGCATTTTTGTATACCAACAATGAAACAGCAGAAGCAGAAATAAAGAGAAAAATCCCATTCTATATAGCAAAAACAAAAGTATATTACCTAGAAATAAACCTAACCAAAGAGGTAAAAGATCTGTGTGCAGAAAACTACGCAACACTGAAGAAAGAAGTCAAGGAAGACACAAAGAAATGAAAACATATTCCGTGTTCATATATTGGAAGTATTAACAAAATCGAATTGTCCATACTACACAAGGCAATTTACAGAGTCAATGCAATACCTATTAAAGTACCAATGGCATATTTCACAGACATAGAACAAACACTTCAAAAATTTATAGGGAACAGTAAATGACCCTGAATAGCAGCTGCAATTTTGAGAAAGAAGAACAAAGTAGGAGGGATCATAATACCTGTTATCAAACTGTATTACAAGGCCACTGTAATCAAAACAGCCTGGTACTGGCATAAAAACAGGCACATAGACCAATGGAACAGAACAGAGAGCCCAGAAATCAACCCAACTCTCTACAGTCCATTAATATTTGACAAAGGGGGCAGTAACATAAAATGGAGTAAAGATAGCCTCTTCAACAAATGGTGTTGGGAGAACTGGACAGCTACGTTGAAAGAATGAAACTTGAGCACCAACTTACACCATACACCAAAATAAATTCAAGGTGGATAAAAGACTTAAATGTAAGTCGTGACACCATTAAAGTCCTAGAGGAGAACATTGGCAAGAAAATCTCAGATATTCCACGCAGCAACATTTTTACTGATATGTCCCCTAGAGCAAGGGATATACAGGAAAGAATAAACAAATGGGATCTCATCAAAATTAAAACCTTCTGCAGAGCTAAAGAAAGCAGTATTAGAATAAAAAGAGAACCAACTGAATGGGAAAACATATTTGTCAATGATACCTCAGATAATGGTTTAATCTCCAAAATATACAAAGAACTCATATGACTCCACTCTAAGATGATAAGCAGCCCAATTAAAAAATGGGCAAAGGACTTGAACAGACAGTTCTCCAAGGAGGGCATACAGAGGATCCAGAGACATATGAAAAGATGTTCAATATTGCTAGCTATCACAGAGATGTATATTAAAACCACAATGAGATACCACGTTTCATTGGTCAGTATGGACATCATAAACAAAGCAAGAAACAACAAATGTTGGAGAGGTTGTGGGGAAAAGGGGTCCCTAGTTCACTGTTGGTGGGAATGCAGACTGGTGCAACCACTATGGAAAACAGTATGGAATTTTCTAAGAAAACTAATAATGAATATGCCTTTTGACCCAGCAATTCTACTGTTAGAACTATCTCCTAAGAACCCTGACACACCAGTCCAAAGGAAACTATGCACTCCAATGATCATAGCAGCATAATTTACAATAGCCAAGAGATGGAAGCAACCTAGGTGCCCATCAGTAAATGAATGGATCCAAAAACTATGGTACATTTACACAATGGAATTCTATGCAGCAGAAAGAAATAGGAGCTACTACACTTTGTGACAGCATGGATGGAACTGGAAAGAATTATGCTGAGTGAAATAAGCCAGGCAGTGAAAGACAAATACCATATGATCTCACCTTTAACAGGAAGCTAAAGAATGAAACAAAGAAGCAAGCAAAATAAAAACAAAGACACTGAAATAGAAAACAGGGGGACAATGACCAGAGGGGAGAGGGGAGGGAATTTAAGGGGGAAAAGGGGAAGAATTTACAGGAACTAGTACAAAGGACACATGGACAACAACTAAGGGGGTTGGAAATGGGAGGGAGGTGGGGAGCACGGGGCAGGGTGGGCTGGTATGGGAGTAAAAAACAGAAAACTGTACTTGAATAATAATTAAGTTAAAAAAGAAAAAGAAAATATATTTGCCAATGTTACCTCAGACAAGTGTTTAATCTCCAAAATATGCAAGGAACTCATAGGACTCCACTCTAAGAATACAAGCAACCCAATTAAAAAGTGGGCAAAGGACTTGAACAGGCACTTCTCCCAGGAGAACATACAGAGAATCCAGAGTCATATGAAAAGATGCTCAATATTACTTGCTATCAGAGAGATGCAAATTAAAACCACAATGTGATACCACTTTACACTGGTCAGAATGGCCATCAGAAACAAAGTGACATACAAGTGTTGGAGAGGTTGTGGAGAAAAGGGGACCCTAATCCATTCTTGGTGGCAATGCAGACTCGTACAACCAGTACGGAAAACAGTACGAAATTTTCTCAGAAAACTAAAAATGGACCTTCCTTTTGACCCAGCAATTCCACTGCTGGAACTATAACTTAAGAACCCTGAAACACCAATCCAAAAGAACCTATGCACCCCAATGTTCATAGCAGCACAATTTACAATAGCCAAGAGTTGGAAGCAACCTAGGTGCCCATCAGTAAATGAATGGATCCAAAAACTATGGTACATTTACACAGTGGAATTTTATGCAGCAGAAAGAAAGAAGGAGCTCTTTCTTTCTCCTGAATAGAATTCCATGGATGGATGGAACTGGAAAGCATTATGCTGAGTGAAATAAGCCAGGTGTTGAAAGACAAATACCATATGATCTCTCCTTTAACAGGAACCTAAACAACAAAACAAACAAGCAAGCAAAATATAACCAAAGACACTGAAAAAGAGAACAGGCTGACAAGGATCAGAGGGGAGAGGTGAAGGAATTTCAGGAGAAAATGGGAAGAAGGGTTTGCAGGAAGAAATATAAAGGACACATGGACAAAAACTAAAGTGGGTGTAAATGGGAGGGAAGTAGGGAGCAGTTGGGGGTGAGCTGGGATGATAGTAAAAGACAGAAATCTGTACTTGAATAACAAAATAAATCAATTTAAAAAACAGAAAAAAAAAACAGAAAAATCCCTGGCTGGTGTAGCTCAGTGGATTGAGCATGGGCCTGCGAACCACGCAATAGCTGTTTGATTCCCAGTCAGGGCACATGCCTAGGTTGCAGGCCAGTTCCCAGCAGGGGACTCACGAGAGGCAACCATACATTGATGTTTCTCTCCTTCTCTCTGTCCCGAGGCAACCATACATTGATGTTTCTCTCCTTCTCTCCGTCCCTTTCTCTCTAAAAAATAAATAAATAAAATCTTAAAGAAAAAACAGAAAAAAAAGATTCTCTCCTTCTCTTTAGTCTTGGGTAATGTAATTTTGATGTGCCTTTGTGTGCGCTTCCTTGAGGCCAACCTCTTTGGGACTCAGATCTTCCTGGACTTCCTGGAAGTTTATTTTGTTTGTCAGATTTGGGAAGTTCTCCTTCATTATGTTTTCAAATAAGTTTTCAGTTTCTTGCTCTTTCTATTCTTCTTCTGGCACCCCTATGATTTGTACGTTGGAATTTTTAATGTCCTGGAGGTTCCTAAGCCTCTCCTCATTTTTTTGAATTCTTGTTTCTTCATTCTGTTCTGGTTGACTGTATATTTCCTGCTTCTGCTCCAAACCACTGATTTGAGTTCCAGTTTCCTTCCCTTCACTCTTGGTTCCCTGTACATTTTCTTTTATTTCACTTTTCATAGCCTTCACTTTTTCCTCTGCTTGTGGCCATACTCAACCATTTCAATGGGTATACTGATTACCAGTGTTTTGAACTGTGCATCTGATTACTTGAGTATTTCTTTGTCACTTAGTTGTATTTTTTGTAGCTTTGATCTGTTCTTTCATTTGGGCTTCTTTTTTTTTTTCTTTTGTCTCAGTGCACCTGTCATGTAGTAAGGAGTGAAACCTTAGGTATTTGCCGGGGTTGGGCAACCCATGTCCGTGTGTTGTGGCACTGTATGTGGTGAAGGGGTCCAAGAGGGAACAATGCCACTTGTTCAGCTCTCCATCAGCTATCAGTGTCTTCTGCCGCTACCCACAATCAGATTGTTTTTTTTTCTGGTGCTGATTCTCAGGTGCATGGGTTTGTGTACATTCTAGGACCCTGTGGGTCTCTCCAATGAACTCTCCTGTGGAGCTGGGAGTTTCTCCTGCTGCTTCAACTTCCACAGGTTTTTTCAATCAGAAATTTTGAGGCTTTATTTTCCCACACTAGAACCTTGGGTTGTGTGGTCCATCTCACTGCCTAGTTGTTCCTCCCAGTTTATCCACACACAAATGTGGGACTGTCTGCCCTGCCAGCCTCCACCTGCCCTGGTCGTCTAGCCCCCACCTTATTGTGAGTTCTCTCTGCCCTGGCTGCCTGTCTCCTTCCCTCCTACTGGTCTGGTTGAATATTTGTTCTTTAACTCCGTGGTTGTCAAAGTTCCATACAGTTCTATTTTCTGTCAGTTCTGGTTGTTTATTGTTTTTAAATTTGCTGTCCTCCTTCTTTTGGTTGTGCAAGGAGGTGTGTATCTACACCTCCATCTTTTCCAGGTAGTCTTTTTTTTTTTTATTTACCATCTTTGGATTAATTTATTTTGTAATGATTCCACCTTATTTCCATTGTTGGCTTGTTATCTATTAATAGTTACTTTAGGAATTATTTAAATTATTACATTCTGCCTTCAAATTATATTATTCACTTTATGGCTATCGTGAAGTCCTTACAATAGTGTATTTCTGTTTCTTCCCTCCTGGCCTTCGTGATATTATTTTTATACATTTTACTTATGCATACTAGTTCCACAGTTCACTGTTATTACTCTTGTTTAATCAATTATCTTTTAAGTAATTTTGAATAATATACTTTACTTATTCATATTATCACCATTTCCTGTTTTTTTATTTCAATTGTATAGATCCATATTGTTACATAGTATCATATTCTTTTGGCCTTCAGAAATTCATTATTTCTTGTAGTTCAGGTCTCCTGGTAAGAAATTTTTTCAACTCTTGTATGTCATTTTAGATTTTATTTCAATATTTTCAAAGATTTAATTTTTATTTTTTAATTTTTATTTTATTGATTATGCCATTACAGTTGTTCTATTTTAAATAGCTTTAGAGGCTGGCTGTTTTTTCTTTCAGTACTATAAAAATATTGCTCCATTGTTCTTGCTTCCATTGTTTGTTTGAAACAAAAAATCTGCTGTTATCTTTATCTATGTTCCTTTGTATGTACAGCAATGTATCATTTTACTCTGGCAGCTTTTAAGATTTTCTTGTTATCACTGGTTTTGAGAAAGTTTGTTATAATATGCTTTAGTGTAGTTTTCTTCATGTTGATGGTATTGGGTTTCATTAAAATTTTTGAATCTGAAACTATAATTTTAATCATGTTTGTAAAAATTTTTACTATTGTTTCTTTTAACATTTAATTTTTTCTGCACTCTTCTCTACATATAAGATTCAAACTTTACATATATTAAACTGCTTTAAGTTGTTCTACATGTCACTGATTCTGAATTAATTTTTCTCTCTTATTTGTTATTTTATGTTGGGTAGTTTCTATTCCTATGGCAAAGTCAATTTCACCAATCTTTTTTTTTAATGAGGTCTATTTTGCTATTATTTCCATTTAATGTGTTTTTCTTCTGAGGAATTATAGTTGTCATATATAGAAGCTTGTACTTTACATGCTTCTATTAAACTGTTTGAATGTATGACACTTATAATTTGCACACTTTTATTTACATAGGTTTTGCTTTAATAAAATAATTTACTATTTCTTTTTCATTTGGGAAGTATTACTTTATCTGTTTGATAGTGAAATATATAAGAGTAGCTGAAAGATGACCAGTTAATTGGTTTTGAATATTTCAGGCAAGAGATAATGGAGGGTTGGTTTGAATGGTGGTCTGAACAATGCACAGAAAGATGTAAGGGAAGAAATTGGCAGGAATAGATGATCAGCTGAAAATGGGAGCAGGGATAGGATCTGTCAAGAAAAGATACCTGTCTTGGATAAATGAGTGAATCATTTTGGCTGTCACTAGAATAGAAAATCTTGGAATGTGGAAGATTTTTTTAGTGGAAGCCTTATTGAGATATAATTTACAGTCCATTAAGTTTGCCCCTTAAAGTGTACAATTCAGTTGTTTTTAGTATATTTATATACATGGTCAACTATCACCACTATCTAAACTTGAGAACATTTACATCTGAAAATGAACATCTGAGAACTCACCACTGTTCTCTCACATCAGCTCCTGGCAACCACTATTTACATTCTGTTTATATGAACTTGCTTATTCTGGACACTTCATGTAAATGAAATCATGCAATATGTTATCTTTAGTGAAGGCTTCTTTTACTTAGTATAATATTTTTAATGTTCATTGATGTTATGCCATGTATCAATACTCTATTCTTTTTTATTTTATATTTTAACTATTATTCTGTATTAGTTTCAGGTGAACAGTATACTGGTTAGACAATCATATACTTTACAAAGCATTCCTCATGACATTTCCAGTATCTAGATGGCACCATACATAGTTATTATAATATTATTGATTATATTCCCTGTACTGAACTTTACATCCCCATGACTAATTTGTAACTACCAATCTGTATTTATCAATCTCTTCGCCTTTTTCACCCAGTCCTCCAACCCTTCTCATCTCTGACAACCATCAATCTGTTCTCTGTATCTATAAGTCTGGCTCTGTTTTACTTATTTGTTTATATTTTTCTTTACATTCTACATATAAGTGAAAATATATGGTAACTGTCTCTGACTGACATATTTCACTTAACATTGTACCCTCTACATCCATTCATGCTTTTGAAAATGGTAAGATTTCATTGTTTTTTATGGCAAGTAACATTCTATTGTATATGTGTACCACTCTTTTTTAACTACCTTTCTATTGATGGGCACTTTGTTGCTTCCATATCTTGGTTATTGTAAATAACACTAAAATGACCATAGGAGTACATATACAATTTTCCATATATTCTTTTTGAATTAGTGTTTTGGATTTCTTTGTATATACAAGCAGAGTCTGTCTGGAAAAAGTTCAGCCATTGTTAATATAATGAGAATGGTTTACAAAACATTAATATAACCTGGCAACCAAGGAGAGTGGACTGAAATGTGCATGTGTGAATAATGACAACTTCACTGCACTAGTCAGTGGGGGGTGGTAAACTCTGTTAAGTGGGCATGTGTACTGTGTGGCCGTCACATTCAAATTGACTGAATGCGTAGAGCAATGAATCTGCATCAAATTTTGCATTAAGCTTAAACATTCCTCAGCAGAAACTATTCAAATAATTCAGAAGGCTGCAGCCATGGGCAACTGATGATTGGCAGCTTCATTATGACAATGCACCCACTCATGCATCATATCTCATGTACAGAATTTTTGTGAAACATCATAATACAGGTGACTCAACCCCCTTACAGCCCAGAGTTGGTGCCCTGTGACTTATGGACTTTCCCAAAACTAAAATTACCTTTGAATGAGAAGGGATTTCAGACTGTTGATGAGAGTCAGGAACATATAATGGCACAGCTTGTGGTGGAAGGGAGAACTCTATGAGGTCCCAAGTGCTTACTTTGAAGGGGGCTGAAGGTCATTGTCTTATGTACAATGTTTTTTTCTATCTTGTATCTTCTTCAATAAATTACTCTATTTTTCATATTACATGTCTTAATATGTTGTAGACAGACCTCATACTGAGAAATGGAATTTCTGGGTTATAAGACAGTTCACTTTTAGTTTTTTAAGGTAACTCCATATTGTTTACCACAGTGGCTGCACCAGTCTGCATTCCCACCAACAGTCCACAAGGGGTGCCTTTTATTCACATCCTTGCCAACACCTGTTTTTTCAGTTATTGATGATGGCCATTCTAAAAGGTGTGAGGTTATAGGTCATTGTGGTTTTAATTTGCATTTTTCTGACAATTAATAACATAGAGCACCTTTTCATATATCTATTGGCCATCTGTATGCCCTCTTTGAAGAAATGTCTATTCAAGTCCTCTGCCTATTTTTAATTGGATTGTTTGGGGTCTCCTTTGGTGTTGAATTGTATGAATTTTTTTTATAAACTTGGGATATTAACCCTTTATTGTATGTGTCATTGATGAATATATTCTTTCATTCAGTATTGTGTCTTTTGTTTTGTTGATAGTTTCCTTTGCTATGCAAAATCTTTTTAGTTTAATGTAGTTTCATTTGTTTATTTTTCTCTCCTTTTTTCCTTGCCTGAGAAAATATATCAGAAAAATATTGCTAAAATAAATGTCAGGGATTTTACTGATAATAATTTCTTCTACAAGTTTTACGGTTTTAAGTCTTACATTTAAAATATTAATTCATTTTGAGTTTATTCTTGTATATGGTACAGGAAATTTCTTCTTTTTTTGCATGTATCTGTCAAATTGAGTTTATATGCCTTGTTTTATGTTCTTGATCATAAAAGCATGGGTTTATTTCTGGATTCCCTATTTTGTTTCATTGATCTATATGTATGTTTTATGCCAGTACTATGCTGCTTGATTACTGTAGCCTTGTAGTATAGTTTGATAACAGGTAATGAAATACCTCCAACTTTGTTCTTCTTTGTCAAGATTGTTGTGACTATTTTGGGTCTTTTGTGTTCCATATAAATATTTGGACTATTGGTTTTAGTTCTGTGAAAAATGCCACTAGTGTTTTGATAGTAACTGCATTGAATCTACAGATCACTTCAGTAGTGTGGACACTTTAATGGTATTAATTCTTCCTACCCATGAGCATACTTCTGTTTACTTATATCTTCTTTAATTCATTTCCTCAGTGTCTTATACTTTTCAGAGTCCAGATCTTTTACATTCTTGGTTAAATTTATTCCTGGGCACAGAAATACAAAGGATTGTAAAAAATTACTATGAAGAACTGTATGCCAAGAAATTTGAAAACCTAGGTGAAATATACTAATTTCTAGAAAAATATAATCTCCCAAAACTCCATGAAGAAGAAGCAGAAAGCCTGAACAGACCAATAACAGCAGACAAAATTGAAGCAGTAATCAAAAAATTCACAACACACAAAAGCCCTGGACCGGATGGCTTCACAGGAGAATTCTACAAAGCATTTAAGGAAGAGATAACCCTTATTCTTCACAGACTATTCCAAACAATTCAAGAAGACAGAAGACTCCCAAACTCTTTCTATGAAGCCAGCATCATCCTATTTCCAAAACCAGATAACAACACAACAAAGAAATAAACTTCAGGCCAACATCACTGGTGAATATAGATGCTAAAATCCTCAACAAATATTGACAAACTGCATCCAGAAATATCTTAAAAAGATCATACACCATAACCAAGTGGGATTCATCCCAAGAATGCAAGGATAGTTCAGTATTCACAAATCAGTAAATGTAATACATCACATAAACAAAAGCAAAGACAAAAGCCACATGATCATATCAATAGACTCGGAAAAAGCTTTTGATAAGGTACAACACCCATTTATGATAAAAATACTCAGCAAAGTGGGAATAGAGAGAGCATTCCTCAATATAATAAAGGCCATATATGAGAGACCTACAGCCAACATCATACTCAATGGGCAAAAACTAAAAGCTTTTCCACTAAGATCAGGAACAAGACAAGACGTCCACTTTCACCACTTCTATTCAATATAGTTTTGGAAGTTTTGGCCACAGTGATCAGGCAAGAAAAGGAAATAAAAGGCATCCAAATAGGAAAGGAGGAAACAAAATTGTCACTGTTTGCAGATGACATGATAGTGTACATGGAAAATCCTATAAACTCCACCCCAAAACTGCTCAACCTAATAAATGAATTTGGCAAAACAGCAGGATACAAAGTCAATATCTAGAAATCAAGGGCATTTTAGCATACTAACAATGAAACATCAGACGCAAAAATCACAGGAAAAATTTTATTTGGTATAGCAACAAGAAAATTAAAATACCTAGGAATAAACTTAACCAAGGAAGTAAAAGGCCTGTACTCAGAAAATTACATAACACTGAAGAAAGAAATCAAAGAAGACACAAACGAATGGAAACATATATTGTGTTCATGGATTGGAAGAATTAACATCATCAAAATGTACATACTACCCAAAGCAATTTACAGATTCAATGCCATGCTGATTAAAGTACCACTGGCATATTTCACAGACATAGAATAAACACTTCAAAAATTTATATGGAACCATAAATGACCCTGAATAGCAGCTGCAATTTTGAGAAAGAAGAAAGTAAGAGGGATCACAATACCTGATACCAAACTGTATTACAAGGCCACTGTAATCAAAACAGCCTGGTACTGGCATAAAAACAGGCACATAGACCAATGGAACAGAACAGAGAACCCAGAAATAAACCTAAGACTGTACTGTCAATTAATATTTGACAAAGGGGAAATCAGCATAAAATGGACTAAAAATGGCCTCTTCAACAAATGGTGTTGGGAGAACTGGACAGCTACATCCAAAAAAATAAGAAAACGACAACAAAAAAACTCCAGCACCAACTTACACAATACACAAAAATTAATTCAAGGTGGATAAAAGATTCAAATATAAGTCTTGACACCATTAAAGTCCTAGAAGAGAACATAGGCAGGAAAATCTCAGCTATTTCACGCAGCAATATTTTCATTGATATGTCCCCTAGAACAAGGGACATAAAGGAAAGATTAAACAAATGGGATCTCATCTAAATAAAAAGCTTCTTCACAGCTAAAGAAATCAGCATTAAAATAAAAAGAGAACCAACAGTATGGAAAAACATATTTGCCCATGATACCTCACACAAGGGTTTAAGCTCCAAAATATATAAAGAACTCACACAACTCCACTCTAAGAAGACAAGCAACCCAAATAAAAAATGAGCAAAGGACTTGAGCAGACACTTCTGCAAGGAGGACATATAGAGGGTCTAGAGATATATGAAAAGATGCTCACTATCACTAGTATTCAGAGAGATGCCAATGAAAACCACAACAAGATACCATCTCACACCATTGAGAATGGCCATCATAAACAAAACAACAAACAGCAAGTGTGAAGAAAAGGCAACACTAGTGTGCTGTTGGTGGGATTGCAGACTGGTGCAACCATTATGAAAAACAGTATGGAATTTTCTAAGAAAACTAAAAATGGAACTTCCATTTGACCCAGCAATTCCACTGCTAGGATTATGTCCTAAGAACCCTGAAACACTAATCCAAAAGAACCTATGCACCCCAATGTTCATAGCAGCACAATTTACAATAGCCAAGTGTTGGAAGCAACCTAAGTTCCCATCAGTAAATGAATGGATAAAAAAAACTATGGTACATTTAAACAATGCAATTCAATGCAGCAGAAAGAAAGAAGGAGCTCCTACCCTTTGCAACAGCATGGACTGAACTGGAAAGCATTATGGTGAGTGAAATAAGCCAGGCGGTGAAACACAAATACCATATGATCTCACCTTTAACAGGAGGCTAAACAAGAAAACAGACAAGCAAGCAAAATATAACCAAAGACACTGAAATTGAGAACAGGCTGACAGTGACCATAGTGGAGTGAATTTCAGGGGGAAAGGGGAAGAGTTTTCAGGAACAAGTATGAAGGACATATTTAGAATAACAAAGTGGGGTGGAAATGTGAGGGAGATGGGGCAGGCTGGCATTGTGGTAGGGGTGGGTTGAAAAGGCAGAAAACTGTTCTTGAACAACAATAAAAAAGTAGTAAATAAAAATACACTAAATATACTAAAAATCATTTCTAGGTATATTTTCATGCACGTGTAAATGAGATTGTTCTATTTTTTGCCACCAATTGTTGACAAACTTTTTGGGAGTAGGGCTTTTCTTGCTGAGTGTGTTTAGAGTCATTTCAAATACAGATAAACCCTGTGAATAGGGCTTTTCATAGAGATGCCAGACAGTAATAAATCTCTGGAATAGATGGTTTAGAAGAAGAACTGCATCTTTGTTCTGCACTATTCAGTTGCTGTTTTTACAGCTACTGTGATTGTAAGGCCACTGCTTTTCAAAAGTACACCTAGGGAGATGGAATTGGTATAAGTCATGTTAAAATGCCACAAAATTCACAAAGCTCACTGTTCTGAGACAGCCATTTTTCTGAAATAAATGGTCATCAAATTATTGCAAGCTTTGGGTTAAATTCCAAATTTCTGAAGTAATTGATTTTTTGGAGTCTTTTTTTATTGATTATGCCATTACATTTGTCTTATTCCCCCCTCCGTTCCCCTCCACCCTGCACACCCCTCCCCCACCATCCCCCGCCTTTAGTTCATGAACACGTGCCGCAAGTTCTTTAGATTCTGTATTTCCCCTACTATTCTTACCCTCCCCCTATCTATTTTCTATCTACTGTCTATATTACTTATTTTCTGTACCTTCTCCCCCCTTCTTCTCCCACTCCCCTGTTACTAAACCTCCACGTGATCTTCATTTCTATAGTTCACTCCTGATCTAGCTGTCCTCTTAATTTGCTTTTGTTTTAGGTGTAGTTGTTGATAACTGTGAGTTTGCTGTCGTTTCACTGTTCATCTTTTTTATCTTCTTTTTCTTAGATAAGTCCCTTTAACATTTCATATAATAAGGGCTTGGTGATGATGAACTCCTTGAATTTGACCTTATCTGAGAAGCACTTTATCTGCCCTTCCATTCTAAATGAAAGCTTTGCTGGATAGAGTAATCTTGGTTGTAGGTCTTTGGTTTTCATGACTTGGAATACCTCTTTCCAGCCCCTTCTTGCCTGTAAGGTCTCTTTTGAGAAATCTGCTGACAGTCTGATGGGAACTCCTTTGTAGGTGACAGTTCCCTTATCTCTTGCTGCTTCTAGGATTCTCTCCTTCATTTTAATCTTGGCTAATGTAATTACGATGTGCCGTGGTGTGTTTCTCCTTTGGTCCAACTTCTTTGGGACTCTCTGAGCTTCCTGGATTTCCTGGAAGTCTATTTCCTTTGCCAGATTGGGGAAGTTCTCTTTTATTATTTGTTCAAATAAGGTTTCCACTCATGACTGTTCCTCCACCCCTTCTGGTACCCCTATAATTCGGATGTTGGAACATTTAAAGATGTCCTGAAGGTTCCTAAGCCTCTCCTCATTTTTCTGAATTTTTGTTTCTTCATTCTTTTCTATTTGGTCATTTTTTCCTTCCTTCTGGTCTACTCCCTTGATTTGAGTCCCAGTTTCCTTTCCATTACTATTGGTTTCCTGTGCATTACTATTCATTTCAATTAGTTTAGCCTTCATATGTTGCTCTAATTTGTGACTAAAATCAACCAGTTCTGTGAGCATCCTGATCACCAGTGTTTTGAACTGTGCATTTGAAAGTTTTGCTATTTCTTCTTCACTTAGATTTATTAGCTCTGGGGCTCTGAGTTGTTCTTGAGCCATGTTTTTATCTGTTTGTGCCTGTTACATAGGAGGAGCAGAGCCTTAGTTGTTTACCAGGGCGGGGCCACCCAGGTCACTGGTTTGTGATGCTGTATGTGGGGGCGGTGTCAGAGAGGGAGCAATGGTGGTCCTCTCTGCTCACCCAGTCCGTCCCACCTCTCGCCCCTGCCTGTTTATCTGAATGAAAATGTGCGAGCCTGCTGCCCAGCACCCTGCGGTCTCAAAGCTCACCTCTTCACTGGTTTATCTGCGTGCAAATGCTTGACCGACTGCTGACAGCCAGCCATGCCTCTTCCCTGTGTCTGCCAATAGCTAGCCCACACCTGGGATCCACGTCTTTGGCTGCCCGTGCACCACCCCAGTCGGGGATTGTTTTGGCCAACCTGCTCGCTGCTGGCTTTGCTCTTTTTACCAGTTTAGCTGAGCATTTCCTTGTTTTCATACTCTGTATTGTCGATTTTCTACGCAATTTGGTTGTATTTACTGTTGTTAAAACTTTATTGTTTTTTAGATTTGGTTGTGCGCAGACACAAGGTGTTTCCACCTACGCCTCCATCTTGGCAGAAGTCCCTGAAGTAATTGATTTTGACTAGTTTTTGGCCGGTATTCTCATTGCTTTTTTGAAGGAGCAGATTTTTTTAGATTTTATTTATTTATTTTTAGAGAGGGGAAGGAAGGGAAAAATAGAGAGAGAGAAACATCAGTGTGTAATTTCCTTTCACATACACCCCATTAGGGACTTGGCTGCAAGTCAGTCATACGCCCTAGACTGGGAATTGAATCAGTGACCCTTTGCTTTGCAGGCCAGCACTGAATCCACTGAGCCACACCAGCCAGAGCATGTAAAAGCAGATTTTTGAAGGTCTTCATTCTATCATTCTAAAGGTGCTTCTTTAGGTGCAGATGTTAGGAGAAAGACAATGAGGTCAATTTTGGAGTAACTGAATCAATTTTGCCTTTAAGACACCTAAGATGACATGTCTTGTAGACAGTTAAATATATGTGTCATTTAACAGATGCAATTCTTAATATTTCTTTTTGGGCTTCATTTGAAGTAAGTTAGGTTGTTACATTTCTTTATCTATGGCATGTTAACAGTATTGTTTCATACAAAGGTCTTTCTGGTATGTATGTATGTATATATGTATGTATGTATGTGTACTTTTTTATGTTCAATCTCCACTCTTCTTCTCCCTTCGCAGGCAATCACTCTGTTTTTTAATATGTGTATTTTAGTTCATTAAGTATTCTCCCAACATGTGTATTATTGTTTTGTTCACATTTTCTTTGGAATCAAGAAAATATTATATCACACACACATACACTCAAAGACACAAAAACACACACACTTGATGGGTTGTCAAATTTAGCTGCAGATTAAAATGTAAGTTTAATCTGGTGCTCAACCTGTAGCCCATATATAAAAAATCAGAATCTGTGGGGGGTAGGACCCATGCATTATAAGTTTTAAATTACTTTGGATGATATAAATATAGGATATATATATCCTATATTTATATATACTTATATTTATATATTTACATATACATGTAAATATGTACATGTACTAATTGTTTCTTACTTTTTAAACCCAGAAATGTGTTTTAAAAATTTGTCCATGTGTCCAGATGTGCATTTCATCCAGAGGTCAAACTTTTTCTGTAAAGGGTCAGATTATTAAATAACTGGCTTTGCAGGCTATATAATCTTTTTTTCACTCAACTCTATTATTGTAGTGTGAAAAACAGCCATAGACAATACATAAACAAATGGATATGGCCACATTCCAATAAAGTATTATTTACTGAAAAACAGTAGATGAGCCATATTTGGTACATGGGCCACAGATTGCTGACCATCATCTAGTCCTTTGCTTCTAACTGCTGGGTATTTCCATGTAATACATCTACTGCATTTTCCCTATCTTTTCTTTTAGTTAGAGGCTAGTTTGCAACTAACTTTTTACTACCACAAAAAATGTTGCAATGAATATGTATCTGCCTATCCATATCCTTATGGCCTCATGGAGCTTTGATCATATAATTCTAGGTCTCTCTAGAATGATTGTACAATCTACATTACTACCATCAGGACATAAGGATTTCTAGATCTTCATATTCACAACAACATTTGTCACTATCTAACTGTCTAAAGTTTGCTGGTTTGCTTTCTGATTAAAAAAAATTTGTATTGTTATCTTGTTTATACTTGCCTCTCATAAAACTTTAAGCATGTTCCATGAGGGCAGGAACTTTGTCTAATTTCACTCACTATTCTGTTTTTAGCACCTAGCACAAATCTGGCATATAGTAGGTCTTCCATAAGTATTTGTGGAAAAATAGATATATGAGCACTTCTGTATTAGTTATACAAAAATATGCACTCATTTTTATTGATATAGTTGAGCTAGTGACCTGAGGTGAGTAAAAGAAACCTGCTTAGTTTGAGTAGTTGGATTCCTGCTCTCAAGAGGACTATTCTCTGGAAAAGTGGGCAAAAAATTTATTTATTCCACTTATTCATAAAATATTTTTGAGGATTTATTATGCTATGTGCCATATATTATGCAAAATACTAAACAAGACAGACAGAGCCCTGGCCTCAGAATGCCCACAGTGTGATGGAGATGTCAGCAGTATGAGGATAATTGTCATACAACTAAAGGAATGTTACTGGGGAAATATCAAATTCTCTGGAGGTTCTTAGCAAGTATTCCCTAACCTAATCTAGCAGGAGTAGGGAAGGCAAGCATGTAATTATATAAGATGGCTTCTTATAAAATGCTCAGAGAGTTTCTCTGGCAATGGGATGTTGAAGGAATTCAGGGATTCATAGGAGAGAACAGAAATATTCTAGTAACATCATACAAATAAGGTTGGATATGTCTTCAAGCTGTTCTGCAAATAGTGGAGTGATTTAAAGGAATTTAAGATAGTTGTGCTTAAATATCCTGTTTCCCAATTATTCTATTTTTGAGTATTGAAGAAGAATTGCTGGACTGGTTTCCTTTCATTTTATTAGTTTTAAAATAAACAATTGTCCAGGTTCTCAAAAAAGCAAAGCCTGTCTTATTTCTTTGGCCAATGACTGATATGTTCAGTAGTGAATAAAAAACCTTCAGTAAACTGTAACTGATCTCATGCAATTTTGAAGGTTTAACTGCTTTTGGAGAAATTCTGTATTCCTGGGAAAAGTAGAGTTGAAATTTAATGGCTAGAATTTTGTTTTGATCACTCCTTCCCCTGCCACATACACATCTAGAAGAGTTTCACTCAATGTTATCAGAGATTTAAAAGTTCCATAAAAATTGTTTCCCAAAAATTACTTTAGCTATCTTTCTTTATTCTTCATTCCAACATTACTTTTTTTTATCTCCCCATCTCAATTTTCTTTATCTCCCTTTAAAAATCTTAACAAGGAAGGACTGATAGATTTTTATTTTTTGTTTTATTTGACATTTGGAAGAAACTTGGAGTGATTTGGTCCATGCCCAGCATTTTTAGAGACAAAACTGAAGTCCAGGAAGTTGACCAACATATCCGTGGTCCAGGCCCTTTCCCAGTGGGAGAGGGAGGCAGGAATCAGTACAAATATCAAAGGACACTTCTAGGTGAGGAAGGAAGAGTTAGTAAAACAAAGACTGGCTCAGAAGATTAAAAGCAACAACAAGGAGCACACAGATGCCAGCATTACATGGACTCTCTCTCATCTCTTGCTTTTCTTTGATGACTGCTCTAAAATAGTTCTTGAGCCCTTCTACATTCAGAACACTTTGGTGGTGTGCCTGAGCACAGAAAGCCCTGAAGTCTTTACTGCCATAAGGGTTATTGTCTGTTACTGCCCATTTTCCTACCTGATTCCATTCTCTTCCCTTATCTTCTCTGCTCTCTGATCTGAGAGGGGCCTCTCCATAGACTGCATGGCTAACCTCCATTACCCCAGTCCCTGGTTGGGTTTGGTCAACAGGAGGCACAGACATGAGATGGAAGGACAGAAGAAAAACACACAGAAGTATTCCTTCTGCTTTCTCCCCTCTCTGACAGTGACTGAGATCTTACATGACTACAGCTCCCACTGGATGTTCTCTTTCTCCTCCATATGCCAGCTCCCACAGGGTTCTATTTCTTTCCCATATTCTCCTCAGGCGTACAATGGTAAGGGTTCCCTGCTGTGCTAATCTCTGGGTGCCTCAATATCCCTTATTTGTTCTCACAATTCAGTAAGTGGTCCTCTCATTAAAGTCTCTTTATTTGAATTTCATGGTTTGAATTCTTTTAAAGTCATTTTATTGTTATTCTATTACCGTTTTCCCAACTTTCCCCCCCTTGCTTTCCTCTGACCATTCTACCCCCCCCACTCCTACAGTCAATTCCCACACTGGTGTCCATGTCCATGGGTCATTCACAATTTTTCCCCACTGGGATCCTGACTAATATTATTTCTCTAGGTCTTATTGTACATTTCTGACTAGCAGTAGGTGTAGAACAATACTGTAGAAATTTAGAAGAAAAAGAACAAAAACACTGATCTTACAGCCTCGTGCCACAAATGGGAAAAACAGAAATATGCACACAGGGACATAAGTCCCTAAACCCAGTAAAAAAACAAACAATATGAACCCCATATGTACAGAGAAAGGTGCAAGATGCACATAAGTAGGGAAGTGGGGGAGATAAATGTGCTTCTCTGAACCTCTGTTCTTAGCATCATGTGCCTCGCAAATATTTACCCATGCTGTGAGCTCTTTCATTTGGCAAGATGATCATATTGCAATGTCACCCCAGGGGGACCTATATTTTAGCTTGCCAGGCACTGGAGAAAGGTCTTACTGCTTTGTGTTTCATTTGGTGAAGATAATGTTTCCTATGGCAAAATCATTCAGTGCTAAGGTATTTTATGTTTTCCTGTCTCTCTAAAGTCTGTCATTTCTTAAATAGTGTGTGTCTATTTCCCTGTATAATAGCTCAAAGGAGAAGGAAAAATAGCAGTTTTAATCCTATAAGTATTTTGATGCTGTTGTTGTTGCTGTTGCCTTCTTAAGATAATGAATCTCATGCATGATTGGCAAATGTCCTTCTCTTGCTCAGGCATGTGCCTCTGAGCTGGATGATGAACATCTATGCAGACTGAAACTACTGTTTCATATAGTCTGTGTACTGTGGGATGAATATCTTGAACCATTTGAAGCCCCTCTTGTGTCAGCCACTGTGGTAAACTGAAACACAAAGGGACTTTCACAATCTCTTTCCACTGGGGTTTTGGGCTGACTGTAACTAGGTTCTGGACATGTCTTTTCTGTAACTAGGTTCTGGACATGTCCAGTACAAAGAAGCTGATAGGGTAAAAGCTCTTTTAAAAGCATCAGAATTTTAATTATTTTTAATTTTCTAGGTAATACAAATAGAAGGAAACTTTGGGAGTCATGAAAAGCAGGGCCTTTCTTGCTACTGAACTGTAAACAAATTTAATCTAACTGTACTTCAGAATTCATTTCTTCATTTAACACGACTATATATCAAACACTTGTAAGTGCAAGATACTAAGCAAGGTATGAGCTATATTTAAAATAAAAAAGGAATGGTCTTGGTCCTCAAGAAGTTTGTAGCCTGGTAGCTTACCTGTTTGCCACCATTTACAGGCAACTCCAGAAGACAAATAAGCTTCTTATACTTATTTCTTAAGTTGTTCAACTTTTTAAAAATCATGGTCCATTATAGGCAGTATTGTATATTGCAGCTTTATCTTCTTTATCTTATTTAGTCATTACCACTACTCTGTTAGATCAATAAAGCCAGTATAATATCCCTTATTTATCATTGAGGAAACCCCTACAATCACTCAGATGGGGAAAGGCACTCCCCAGACCTCACTCGGAGAAAGGCATTTACTTCTTCCACTTCACTACTGTCTGCATCTAGCCTCTATCACTATTTTTTGCTCACTTTAATCTTATTGATCACCCAATTTTTTTTGCACATGTTAATCTTATTGATTGCATAGAAGACTTTGAGCTTCTCAAGGCTCAGTGTCATATATTTCTTTGAACTACTCCAAACATTTAACATAATGTTGAAGATATTGTTAATTCATATGGATTAGGAATATTGACCTGAGGAGATTTAAGTTAAAATTTGAGATGTACTTGAAAGAACTAACAAGGTATTTTACACGCACCTCTCCAGGACCTACATATTTAAAGGGGCATTGGCATGAAATTCTTCCTTTCCAAATGACATTCTTCTGTATGGGTTTAATTTACTGTGGGTTAATATATTTAGGAGGGGACGACACCATTACCTGGGAGACTTAATGGCTGAAGATCTAACTCATACACTTTATTGGAAGTAAATGCATGAGTAATTCTCACATGGCTTAACCAGGCCCTGGATTTCACTTGGGAGATTATGATTTTAATTTAACATATCCTGCTATACAGTGTTTGAACTATGCAGCCAACAGTGATCACTGTGAGATGAAAGTCCCAGTTGTGTTTATTTTAAGAGACTTGTGGTTCTTTGCCAAAGCCACATTCCTGGGCAATGAATAGCAAGAATGAATCATTCAAAGTAGGTGAGAGGTCAGAAGCCTGAAGAAAAAAACTGAAAGTTGAAAGGTTTTCCTCAGCTAAATGGCTGGCATTTGAAAAGGAATTTATAAAGAAGCTATTATGGAAACAGGTCTTTCTTTTCCAAGATGAATCTTCTGCTGGTAGATTCCTAAAACCTCTTCCTTGGCTCCACCTAATTACCATAGCTCTGATGCTGTTCACCTTACCTGGAAATTAGAATGGAAAAATACTCTGGTTCCTGTCTCTGTGGCTCTGGACAATGGCCTCATAAGGGAACAGAACATTAGCCACATTGTTCTGAAGGAAAAGTAAGCATATTCACTGTTAGTAACAGGCTGGCACCCCGCTCATGTGGCACAACTTTGGTGAGTATCCAACAAATCTAGGATTTGAAGATTGTATCTAGATTTATCAAGTATTATGGAATGTCAACAAGCATGACATCAAAGGCTGAAGACATGACAAATTTTTATTTAGCACATAGTATGTAGCAGGTGCTTATTTAATCCTTAATCATCCAAAAATGGGGGTATTTTAATGGATGAAGAAACTGAAGCTTATAAAGTTGAAGTGCTCAAGCAAGATCCTGAGTGGGATGGAAAGAACTTCATCTATCACCACCAGCTATAATAGCTGGAATAAAACAAATAACAAGTTCATTTTCTGGCTACTGTATATGAAACATAACTTCTATCTTTATAGGAAAAACAAAAACAAACCAATTTCATGTTATTCACAACACTCTAAAATATCAGAAGGTAAGATACCCTCTGTAAGCCCAGCCTTAGGAGAAACTAAATGAAAACAAACTACAAAAGATAACAAAGTTGTGCCAAGTCTCTGTCCTCAGGGGAGAAACACAGGTCTGTATATAAAGATGACCTAAAACTTGGACACCATAAACATGCTAGGGATAGCAGAAATTTAACCTAGTTATCCCTTGAGATAAAGTGATGACATCTCCTGAAGCCTGTTTTCAATGCAGGGGCTCTGGAAGGGAAACTCAACAGGCCATATCAGATTTTCCCTAAATTGTTTCATTTAACAACTAGCTATCATTTCATGGAGTAGGAAAGGTCTGGTTGAGAAAGCATGGGACAGTGTCTAGACTGGGCACCTTGCTGAGGGTGTGTACAATGGAAAGTTCTAGGGCAAAAACAGTTCATGTAAAGCAGTTCCAGGGTGGGGGGAAGTTGCTAGGCAACAAGAAGGCTCACTCTGGGTGCTGGGCAGGTGACCCAGACACCATCCCACAGTGCCTGAGGCATTATGGATGAGATACGAGGTAAATTCACATGGACTACCAAGTTTTGTGGAGGAAAAGGGATGGCATGGATACTCCCTCAAGAAGGGAGTGCCTCAGAGTGGCCTGGCCACTCTCTCAAGAGGAGATTGCCTTGGAGCAGCCTGGCCACTCTGTCAAGGGGACAGCACACTGACCCTTGCCCAGACAGGCGTTTATTGAGTTCAGTTAGCACAGGAATACAGGTATAGTTCATTAATCATTGTCAGGCAGTAAGGGTCAAGCAGTAGATAGCATACAAAGAACTATTAGGGCTTATCTTAGTCAGGGTCTATCAGCTAAAAGGCTACAAAACTTTGGGAAACAAACTAAATTCCTGCTTGGACCTTTATCATTTTATTAAGAGCATTCTTAGCAAAGCAGGTTTCACAGGATTTTACATATTCTTTCTCAGACCTTATCTCCCGGGGAGCCTGCTCTTTCTAGCATAGGGCTGCCCTGCCCACTGTCACTGTTTCAGGCCTAAGTCAGGCAGTGGGAATAAGGCAGCCAAGAGTTTAGGAGACTTCTCAGACAGAATGAGGACTCAGGCTTTTCAAAGCCAAAGGGCAAGGGTCCATCACCCCCTTTCTCCATAGCCTGCCAGTCCTTCCCTGGGGCCTCCACTCGATCATGCCTGTCTTAGGTCATTCCCCCCTTGGGGAATCTTACCTGTCATTGGCTAATGGACCAAGCGCTGGGGGCCAGTTATGGGAAAAGGAGCAGAAGCAGTGCTCCTGCCAGGGAGATAAGCTTTGTCTCCTTAGCATCTTATGGTCCAAAGGTTGCTCATTCAGCCTTAGCCATGGGGGGAATTACAGCTTCTGAGAACAGGCAGGGCAGTTCCAACAGGTAGGGTAGGCAGATGCAAGTTAAATTACCAGAGCTTATTTGAGGGAGCCATGGTGAAAGTGAGCAGGTAGAAAGGCATCTTTTTATTTACTTACTTTTTCCCTTTTTATTTTTTTAATTCTTTAAAAAAATTATTGATTATGCCATTACAGTTGTTCTATTCCCCCCTTCATTCCCCTCCACCCTGCACCCCCCTCCCCCACCATCCTCCCTTTAGTTTATGACCACATGTCTCAAGTTCTTTAGATTCTATATTTCCCATACTATTCTTGCCCCCCATCTATTTTCTACCTACCATCTATGCTACTTATTTTCTGTACCTTTTCACCCCTTCTCCTCCTCCCACTCCCCTGTTACTAACCCTCCATGAGATCTTCATTTCTATGGTTCTTCTCCTGATTTACCTGTCCTCTTAGTTTGCTTTTATTTTAGGTGTGGTTGTTAATAACTGTGAGTTTGCTGTTCTTTCACTGTTCATCTTTTTTATCTTCTTTTTCTTAGGTAAGTCCCTTTAACATTTCATATAATAAAAGCTTGGTGATGATGAACTCCTTGAATTTGATGTTATCTGAGAAGCACTTTCTCTGTCCTTCCATTCTAAATAAAAGCTTTGCTGGATAGAGCAATTTTGGTTGTAGGTCTTTGGATTTCATGACTTGGAATACTTCTTTCCAGCCCCTCTTGCCTGCAAGGTCTCTTTTGAGAAATCCGCTGATGGGGACTCCTTTGTAGGTGACTGTCCCCTTATCTCTTGCTGCTTCTAGGATTCTCTCCTTCATTTTAATCTTGGATAATGTAATTATGATGTGCCTTGGTGTGTTTCTCCTTTGGTCCAACTTCTTTGGGACTCTCTGAGCTTCCTGGATTTCCTGGAAGTCTATTTCCTTTGCCAGATTGGGGAAATTCTCCTTTATTATTTGCTCAAATAAGTTTTCCACTCATGGCTGTTCCTCTTCCCCTTCTGGTACCCCTGTAATTCAGAAGTTGGAGCGTTTAAAGATGTCCTGGAGGTTCCTAAGCCTCTCCTCATTTTTTTTGAATTCTGGTTTCTTCATTTTTTTTGTTTGGTCTTTTTTTTCTTCCTTGTGATCCACTTTCTTGATTTGAGTCCCCATTTTTTTCCATCACTATTGGTTTCCTGTGAATTTCCCTTCATTTCAATTAGTTTAGCCTTCATATGTTTCTCTATCTTGTGACTAAAATCAACTAGTTCTGTTATTTACTTATTTTTAATTTTAATTAAAAAAGTATTAATTAAATATATAGATAAAAAGGTAAGGTTGATGAGATAATATTGTATGTTAGTAATAGTCATTCAAGGCATGAATTACAACCTCTTTTGTGTTATAGGCACTCATTTATTTTATTTTATATTTTGTTTTTCAATGAAAATTAACATTTAATATTATATTACTTTCATGTATATGGCATAGTAATTATATAGTCATATAATTTACAAAGTGATCCCCCCAATAAATCTAATACCCACCTGGCACCATACATACTTATTATAACATTACTGACTATATTCCTTGTACTGTACTTTACATCCCCATGACTATTTTGTACTACCAATGTATACTTCTTAATCTTTCACCTGTTTCACCCAGTTTCTAACCTTTGTCCCATCTGGCAACCATTAGTTTGTTCCCTGTATCTATGAGTCTGTTTCTACTTTATTTTGTTCCTTTAGACTCCATATATAAGTAAAATCATATGGTATTTGTCTTTCTCTGATTGACTTATTTTACTTAGCATAATATCATCTAGGTCTATCCATGTTGCTCCAAATGGTGAGATTTTATTCTTTTTTGTGGCTGAGTAATATTCCATTGTACATATGTACTACATCTCTTTATCCAACCATCTACTGATGGACAGTTAAATTGCTTCCATATCTTGGCTATTGTAAATAATGCTGCAATGAACATAGGGATGACATGTATCTTTCCAAATTAGTGTTTGGATTTCTTCAGAGTAATATCTAGAAGTAGAATTGTTGGATCATAAGGTAGTTCTACTTTTAATTTTTTTGAGGAATCTCCATACTGTTTTATGTAGTGCCTGCATCAATCTGCTTTTTTATCAGTGGCGCATAACAGGGTTTTTTCTCCACATTGAGAGGCATTTTTCAAAAGGTCCTGTTGGTGCTGTCAGTTGAGTTTTAGTGCTGACATAATGTGTGTGTGTGTGTGTGTGTGTGTGTGTGTAAATTTTTATTTTAAATAATATTGTGTCCAAGTCTTCACTTTCCCTTTCATTGACTCCACAGTAGCAGTGCTGGGGAGCTTGTATTGGAAGAGGCCTTTGAGAGCTCTGCTTTGAGGAAATGTTCTTAGCGAACCCTAATATAATCATGGCCTCAGTTGATCATTCTTTATAGAATCTGGGTGTTCCCTGTTTTGGGGGGGCTTGGTGACTTAACAGAGGCCTCTATATAAAGGGGTGATGCATATGTACATGCAGGAGAGGGTTGGGGAGACACGTTGAGTAATTTTCCTCTGGTTCCTATCACCTCTGGTGGTACTTTCTGTCTCCCTTGGTTTCTCATTTCCCTGACTACCCTCCAATTGCCTCTGTCTGGTGGTGGCATTTTTTTGTGATTTATTTCCTTTTGCTCTTCTCTGAGCTATAGCTAATTAAAGACATTGCCACAGTAATTTCCAACATACCTACTCTGCTTCCTTTAATACAGTCTCTTTCCTGTCAGGACCTATTACAGTTTATGATTCAGAGCAGAGGTGGATATTGCTAGGGACAAACATCTCTTGAGACTAAGGTTAAGCTGAGAGTGGCTGATTGTATAGTTTGAATAACAGGAGAGAGGAGGGCTCCTGTCTCTGGTACATGATTTTGGAGGGGACAAATGAGCAGAGGCCACTGACTGGTCTGTGGGAAGGGAAAGAGTAGGGATTGTGAAGCTGAACTTAATTTTTTCTGTTTTTAAATATTTTATTTATATACTTTTAGAGAGAGACAGGGAGGGAGATAGAGGGAGAGAAACATTGATGACCAAGAGAAACATTCATGGGTTGCTTCTCCCACACCCCCAACCAGGCACCTGGCCTGCAATCCAGGCATGTGCCCTGACCTGAAATTCAACAGGCGATCTTTTGGTTTGCAGGATGATGCCGAACCCACTGAGCCACACCAGTCAGGTCATGAAGCTGAACTTCTAACAAACACATGAGTTGCAGAGCTTCTTGTAATCAATTCCACACACACTCCTTCTTAGAGAATGAAGAAAGCAACATAAGGGGTTTGAGGACATGCCTGCTCACCTTCTCCAGCACCCTGTGCTCCCTGCCACCCACACCAGCATCAGGAAAGCCCTCATCACCTCATTCTGGTTAGGATTTTCCCTTAATACTCCCAAAATTGTCTACTGATGTGGAATCAGAACATCAGCAGCTTTGTAGAAGAAGCCATCAAGGAGGCCACAGCAAGTGTTACTGGTGATTACTTGGAAGAGCCCATACTTGGAGAACCAAATGAGCCCAGAACCTCCATGGAAAGCAACAAGTTCATCTCAGTGCTTGTTTAAAATGAAGCAGACTCTCTATTGGCTGTGACCTTTACTCTGCTAACCACAGATTTCTAAGAAGATTCTGATCTTCTGCACCAGTCTACTACTCCATTATAGAAGTTTGAATAACTGGAAAAGATTAACGAGCCACAATATATACCCATCTGAGGATAAAAGCAATGGAGAGAATTGTCCACAGACAGGGGTTGCATATTTCCTAACCATGTCCCATTTAATATGGAATCAATAAATGTTCATTTGAAATGAAAAAAGCAACATATAGATATGAGCTGATCACATATGTAAATTCTCAATTATGTGTTGAGTGTTTATTTATTTATGTATTTAACACACATAATATTGACTACATTGCAGGCACTCTCCTAAGGGTTTTACAAATTTTAACTCATTTAATTCATTATAATCACAGGAAGTAGGTACCAATATTCTTTTCATGTTGCGAATAAATAAAGAGAGGCACAGGATAATTAACTTGCTCAAGGTCACCTACTTAGTGGCAGAGCTGGATAGAAACCCCCCACAATTTTGCACTTTGTTATTCTAACCTCTTTTGCTAACATGCTAATAAGAAAGTAATTGAAGCACCTAGTACTATATAATACCATGTAAGAATAATAATTGTGTTTATTGTTATTTAGCTAGTGTTTTACTCTTACAATACTTGCAGATGGCTTAAGAATTGGTGAAGAAACAGTTCCTGCTCTGGAATCATCAGTTCAAATCCTGATTATACTACTCATTGTGAGATATTAGACATGTTATTTAATCTGTCTATGTCTTAGTTTCTTAATATATAACATGAGAACGATAATAGTGTTTATCTCATTTTTGTGAGTATTAAATAAGGTAATGTTTGTACAGTACTCAGATCAATACCTGGCATATAGTAAGTGTTCAGAAAATATTTGTTCTTCACATTACCACCTGTTGCAACTGAATTAAGTTGCTTTTAATTTTTTGCAGTGTTTTTTTCATTTTGCCAATTTGTTACTTATTTCCAGGAATTTCCTGGTAATATTGCACTGTATTTATTTTTGGAAACACAGGTATGTTTCAAGCCTTCATGGGAATTATTCAACTTAATATTGAGGTTGATGAAGCAGGCATTATCTCCTTGGTAAGAATGTGGAAACTGAGGCCAGAGAAAGGAAATGACTAGATTAATTCTACATGGCCAATTGTGGCAGATTTTCTGACTAATATTGCAGTGTTCTTCACAGCATGTCTGTGCATGTGTGTGCATGTGTGTGCATGCATACACACAACACCTTTCCCTTAGGCTTCCTAATCATGTGTCACCTAACCAAAATTATTGAATCCCTTCCTGTCTGCATTAGCAAAGATTCATTACTTCCACTTGCTTCTTAGGGTGATGAAGAAGGAGGCTTCTGCAGACTCCTCCCTTCTTTCTTTCCCCATCCACCTTAACTTAATGCTTTGAGAACTCACCAAGCCTTGTTTTTCAGGGTTGAGAGCCATGTCATCTCCTATTTTCAATTTCTCAGAAAATAATTAAGGTAATGGATAAGACTAGAGACTGCTTTATTCATGAATGTTGTTTGTCTGTCAAGGCTGAGACTAAACCATGGAACTGAGGTCTAAGTGTTTGTGCAATGAATTTGGGCTAAATACTGTAGGTGGCCTTTTACTTTCAGAGCAAAAGAGAAGAGGTGGGAGGGCTGATGAAGTTGAAGAGGGCTGGTTAGAGAGTGACTGGATAGGCTGGGCTTGGCCCTGTGTTGTACAGAAAGCTCCACTTGTGCTTCAGGCCTTTGCAATCTAGCCAAGGACTCCTGGGGGAAAACGAGGCTTGGGGCAAAGGGGCTGCTCCTGTTGCTTCCAAGAGGGCAGTGGAGTTCCCTTGCACCTGATTCCAAGTTAGGTTTTATATTTTTGGCCATAGGACATTTCATTGTCTTCTTTTCTAAAATTTGTTGTTTTCTTTATCAACTATAGTTGGCTTACAATAATATCTTAGTGACTTTTCTGTGTGATGGAGTGGACAGAAGTTATCCACTCTCCTTGGGTTGTGACTTTGACAACTGTCTCATAAAGTCTGGGAGAGCAATAGATTGTTGGGGTTGGAGAAACAAACATTAAAGGTTATCTGTTCAAAAATCAGGGAGAAGGAATGTCTGCATACTGTGGACAGAAAAGCGATCATTAAATTACCCATCAGATACTTGACAGAGAACATTTGGGTCTGTTTCCTGCCCCATGTATCAGAACCTTCCTTCTGTGTGCAGGAGATAAGACCAGGTACAGGGACTCAAAGGAGAGGCAATGAGGAATGGTAAAAAAATGGGCACCCTAGTCTTATGGATTATGGAGATAAGGATTTTAGTTCTAGCTCACTGGCAACCAACTGTGTAATCCTGGGCTTGTCTCATAACTTCTCTGAGCCTTTTTTCCTTCACCTGAAAAAATTATGATATACTTCTACTTTGTAGGAATATAGTGAGAGCTAGATGAGTGTCATAGGTTGAGTTCTGAAAAAGAACAGCCTGAACCCAAAGCAATATACAGATTCAATGCAATACCTATTAAAGTACCAATGGCATATTTCACATAGAACAAGCACTTCAAAAATTTATAGGGAACCATAAACGAACCTGAATAGCAGCTGCACTTTTGAGAAAAAAGAACAAAGTAGGAGGGATCACAATACCTGATATCAAACTGTATTACAAGGCCACTGTAATCAAAACAGCCTGGTACTGGCATAAAAACAGGCACATAGACCAATGGAACAGAACAGAGAGCCCAGAAATAAACCCAACTCTATACAGTCAATTAATATTTGACAAAGGGGGCAATAACATAAAATGGAGTACAGATAGCCTCTTCAACAAATGGTGTTGGGAGAACTGGACAGCTACGTGCAAAAAAATGAAACTTGAGCACCAACTTACACCATACACCAAAATAAATTCAAAGTGGATAAAAGACTTAAATATAAGCTGTGACACTATTGAAGTTCTAGAGGAAAACATCGGCAAGAAAATCTCAGATAGTTCACACAGCAAAATTTTTACTGATATGTGCCCTAGAGCAAAGAAAAGAAAAGAAAAGAAAAGAAAAGAAAAGAATAGGACTTCCACCAAGATGGAGGCATAGGTGGATGTGCCGTGCCTTCTCACACAACCAAGATTAGAGAAAACTAAATATTAGCAACAGAAAACATAGCCAGAACATGGAAAATTGAACTTTTCGGAAGTCCGTTAACAACAAATTCTTCAGCCTGACCGGTAAGGGGCGAAACCAGCGGCTGGCAGAGCAGGGTTGCACAGGAGGACTCGGCCAGACACACTCAGGCCGGCGGAATCCAGGCGCAGGGTCAGACCTAGTGAGCGACCCAGCGAGCAACCAGGCGAGCGACCTCAGGGGAGACAGCCGGGCCCGGGGCTGCGTGTTGACTGAGGTCGCGCATTTGTGCGAGGGTGGACAGGCGAGGGAGTAGGCTGTTGGACCGGGCCGGCATGTCCCCACGGCAAGCGGCAGTGGAGGGCGCCGCCATTTCCCTGCTCTGACCCCACCTCCACATACAGCGTCATAACCCAGCGACTCTGAGCAGCCCGGCCCACGTGAACCACCTAAGGCACTGCTCCTCGGCACCCAGCTGTGAGAAGCGGCAGAGGGGGTCGCCAATTCCCCGCTCTGGCCACGCCCCCACATACAGCGTCACAACCCAGCGACCTGGGAATCCAAGGTGCCAGCTTCTCACACTTAAAGGGCCCGAACAGACCAAGAATGGCGCAGGAGGATCTCACAGTCCCAGAGCCAATAAATCTAAGCGATGAAGAAATAGCGAAACTCACAGACGCACAGTTTAAAACATTGGTGATCAGGATCCTCACAGAACTGGTTGATTATACCGACAAATTAGACAAATATATGAAGGCGAAACTAATTGAAATGAATGGAATTGCACAGGACACCAATAGCAATGAAAAGGAAACTGGGACTCAAATCAATGGAGTGGACCAGAAGAAAGCAAATAATGGCCAAACAGAAAAGAGTCAGGAAGCAAGAATTCAAAGAAATGAGGAGAGTCTTAGAACCTCCAGGACATCTTTAAACGCTCCAACATCCGAATTATAGGGGTACCAGAAGGGGAAAGGCACAGCCACCAGTGGAAAACTTATTTGAACAAATAATAAAGGAGAATTTCCCCAATCTGGCAAAGGAAATAGACTTCCAGGAAATCCAGGAAGCTCAGAGAGTCCCAAAGAAGTTGGACCAAAGGAGAAACACACCACGGCACATCGTAATTACATTAGCCAAGATTAAAATGAAGGAGAGAATCCTAGAAGCAGCAAGAGATAAGGGGACAGTCACCTACAAAGGAGTCCCCATCAGACTGTCAGCGGATTTCTCAAAAGACACCTTACAGGCAAGAAGGGGCTGGAAAGAGGTATTCCAAGTCATGAAATCTAAAGACCTACAACCAAAATTGCTCTATCCAGCAAAACTTTCATTTAAAATGGAAGGACAGATAAGGTGCTTCTCAGATAAGATCAAATTCAAGGAGTTCATCATCACCAAGCCTTTATTATATGAAATGTTAAAGGGACTTATCTAAGAAAAAGAAGTTAAAGAAACATGAACAGTGAAAGGACAACAAACTCACAGTTATTAACAACCACAGGAAAGCAAACTAAAAGGACAGCTAGATCAGGAGTGGAAACATAGAAATGAAGATCTCATGGAGGGTTAGCAACAGGGGAGTGGGAGGAGGAGAAGGGGGAGAAGGTACAGAAAATAAGTAGCATAGACAGTAGATAGAAAATAGATGGGGGGCAAGAATAGCATGGGAAATATAGAATCTAAAGGACTTGAGACACATGGTCATAAACTAAAGGGGGTGATGGTGGGGATGGGGGGTAGGGTGGAGGGGAATAAAGGGGGAATAGAACAACTGTAACAGCATAATCAATAAAAAAATATATTAAAAAAAAGAATAAACAAATGGGATCTCATCAAAATGAAAAGCTTCTGCGTGGCTAAGGAAAACAGTATTAAATTAAAAAGACAACCAACTGTATGGGAAAACATATTTGCCAATGATACCTCAGACAAAGGTTTAATCTCCAAAATATACAAAGAACTTACATGGCTTTACTCTAAGAAGACATCTAACCCAATTAAAAAATGGGAAAAGGACTTGAATGAACACTTCTCCAAGAAGGACATACAGAATATTCAGACACATGAAGAGATGCTCAATATCGTTAGCTATCAGAGAGATGCAAATTAAAACCACAATGAGATACCACTTTACACCAGTCAGGATGGCTATCATAAATAAAGCAACAAACAACAAATGTTGAAGAGGTTGTGGAGAAAAGGGGTCCTTAGTTCACTGTTGGTGGGATTGTAGACTGGTACAACCATTATGGAAAACAGTATGGAATTTTCTCAGAAAAATAAAACTCGACCTGCCTTTTGACCCAGCAATTCCACTGCTAGGATTATATCTTAAGAATCCTAAAACATCAATTTCAAAGAACCTATGCACCACAATGTTCATAGCAGCACAATTTACAATAGCCAAGAGTTGGAAACAACCTGGGTGCCCATCAGTAAATGAATGGATCCAAAAATGGTGGTACATATACACAATGGAATTCTATGCAGCAGAGAGAAAGAAGGAGCTCCTACCCTTTGCAACAACGTGGATGGAACTGGAAAGCATTATGCTGAGTGAAATAGGCCAGGTGTTGAAAGACAAATACTGTATGATCTTACCTTTAACAGGAAGCTAAACAACAAAATGAACAAGCAAGCAGAATAAAAACAAAGACACTGAAATAGAGAACAAGGGGACAGTGACCAGAGCGGAGAGGGAAGGAAATTTAAGGGGGAAGAGGGGAGGGATTTGGGGGAACAAATGTGAATGAGGCAGGAACAAGGGCTGGGGGGGGGGGGGGGGGGGGAGTGCGGGCCGGGGGGTGGGCTTGGATGGGAGAAATAGACAAAAAACTGTACTTGAAAAATAACTAAATTAAAAAAATAAATTAATTTTTTAAAAAAGAACAGCCTGAGATGTAGATTCTATGCAAGTGGTTTATTAAGGAAATGCTCCCAGGGACACCAGTAAGGCAGTGGGGAAGGAAAACAAGGATAGGAAAGAAGCTAAGCAAAGCAAAGTTCCAGCCTCAGCCTGATTCTTCAGGGAGTTTGGGATATGAAATTATGCCTGAGAGTTCATGCAACTTCAAGGGATTTGGGCTTTCCCATTCCAGCCAGTTATTGGTTAAGAGCCTTGGGGTAGAGGGTATAGGTGGATGTAAACTCAGGAATTTCCAGTTCTCTGTGTCTGAAGGATGGTTTCACATTTGATATATGCTGTTAGAAGCCAAAAGACACTGAAACTGGGAGAGGAATTCATAGAAAAAGTAGAATGGGATAAGAGGGCTCTGGGCATATAAATGACAGTATCTTCTACAATGGAAAAATATTCTTATTGGTCAACTTTCATCAGAGATTACCCAAAACACATGAATCTACTCTCAGCCTAGAACAGAATACCAACTTATTCTCCCAGACTTCCTGAAAGAGTATGATCTTAAACTATCTGCAAGTGATCTCATATTGAAAGCCTGGACAAGGAAAAGAACACGTAGAGATTATCTAAGGGAAGTCATTTCTCTCCTCTAATAGGCACTCTGTACTCCATTATTTTACAAGACAAAGAACAGAAATACAACTTGGTCATATTAGTTCATATCAATTTAGAATCACCTTCACTATGTAGTTGCTCAGTGCCGATAAAGCCCACTAACCAAAGACCTTCAGGAACAAAGTAGTCATTGTTAATCTAGTTGTGGCAAAAAAAAAGGAACATGTCCCAGAGGAATCCATAGTGTATTAGAAAGGGGACTCAGGCAGGGGCCTCTAATTGGGATTGGGTTTACTCCAAGTGATTCCCAGGAGGCATTAGGAAAGCATGGGCCATTCTGTATTGGATGCTTTCCAGAAGCAAGGGCAATTCAGTATTTTGGCATCTCAGTATTTTTTATATAGGACAAACAAGGCCGAAGTTGTCATTGTTAAAGGAACTCATGTTAATCAGAGAAGAAAGGTGTCTAGCCGTTTTTGTGATTGTTGATGGCTTTATCTTTATCTTGTTCCAATATGATCATGGAGTGGCCTGTCTCAGCATTGTTTATGTTAGTTGAGAACATCATGGTCTGGCTGCCAGCAGGTCTGTTTCTCGCTTTCTCTGCTTGTCAGCAGGCTGTATTTCATTTTCTCAATGGCATACTCTTTTTGTCATAAAAGTTAAAAGAAACAGCGCTACTAAGTCTGCTCCTGTAGCAGCAGTACAAATTCTAAAGAGCATGCCAGACTTTGCAACACCTGGGATATGCCAGAAAACCACTGTGGAAGTTTTGTTCAGAATTTAGCACCAAAAAAAATGATTCAATTTGAGGAATGATAGTCTTTCTTCTTCATGATACTATGGTCTAGGCAATCCATCCTACTTCTATTTTTGCCTTCTGGCTTATAAGATGCCCAGAGACACATTCGAAACTCCTTCAGACAATAGCCTTTTTAGCACATTTGCATTCACTTTTCCCCTTAGGCTTTATTTTCTGTTTCTATTTTACTATTTTTTGGTGTTATTGTTAGCTCCTTCAGATAAAGTTTGAGGAGGAATGAATAAGTTTCACTTGGAGCCATGTTGCACAGCTTGAAGCGAACACAAAATCTGATCTTGCATTAGTTCCCAGTTATTTTATGGATGTGATCTGTCTTGTATAATTTAAGGATAGAGCATCTATCTTCTTCTTCTTTAATTTCCTTTCTCCCCATAACATAGCACACAGAAGTGTTAAATATTTGGAAACTCTTTGTCTTTGATGGGAGGTATTTGGGGGATTCTTGCAGGCAGACAGTAGAGGTCACCATGGAGCTGTGCATGACAGAGCTCACAGACCTGGAAACAGCCCAATGACTCTGAAATGACTTGGGGTTAAACATTTGACTCTGATGTGTTTTTTTTTTTTTTTTTTTGCTCTGGTCATACTGCAAACAGCACTTTGTGGTGGTTGCCTTTAGTGTAACTTTGATAATTTGTTTAGTGGAGAGAAGGTGGCTTTTACATACTGTTTACCTAAAAAAAATTCCATTTTAAGCACTAAAGAACTTTAAAAAATGGTTACAAAATATGTTTACTTAAATATTGTGAAATGAGGATGGAAATTTGAAGTGCAGGGTATTTGTCATCTGTTCATGACTAGCAGATGGCCGACTCCTCTTCCTCCTACTACTTCGGGAGTGACTCACATCTTACAGGGTGTGCATATTGAAATTTCGAAACTCTGGAGTAGAGGTGTCAGTGCCATAACTCGATGCAGGAGGAGTGTGACAGCCAGATGACTTTGCCAGAGAGCTTGCTGCCAAAGACTTCACAAAATGTCTCTCTCGTTGGAAGGAAAAGCTTTTGGACATTCATTACAGCATTTCTGAAAAGATATGTTTCAGGCTGTGGGTGAGACTGAGTGTGTGAAAGGTAGTTTAACAGCCCAGAGGTGGATAATAATTGCTCCTACCAAGGACAATCATGGCAGATGGGCTTACCTGTTTGGGCTTGTCAGCTCTAGAATGGTGGCAAGTCTGCCTGCAGCCATTGTCAGAACCAAATCTGAGCTATTCTCACATGCTCCAGTAAATGAGAGATTAAATGCAGTTTAAAGAGATACAAGTCATAGAAGTTTTTCTTTTTCTCTTTTGTTTCATTAAAATGAACTCAGAGCCCTGGCTGGTGTAGCTCAGTGGATTGAGCGTGGACCTGCAAACCAGACGATCGCGGTTCGATTCCCAGACAGGGCACATTCGTGGGTTGCAGGCCAGTTCCCAGCAGGGGCTAGTTCCCAGCAGGGGATGCAACAGAAGCAACCATACATTGATATTTCTCTCCCTCTCTCCTTCCCTTCCCCTCTAAAGATAAATAAATAAATTCTTTAAAAAAATAAATAAAACGAACTCAGAGTTCAAAATACTGGTAATCAGGATTCTCAAAGAAATGATTGAGTTCAGTCACAAAATGAAGGAAGAAATGAAGGCTATGCAAAGTGAAAAAAAAAAGAAAACATACAGGGAACTAACAGTGAAAGGAAGATAACTGGGACTCAAATCAATGACCTGAAACAAAAGGAAGAAACAAATATTTAATCAGAACAGAATAAGGAAACAAGAATTCAAAAAAACCAGGAGAGGCTTAGGAACCACTAGGACAACTTTAAACACTCAACAAGTCATAAAAGTTTTCCCCCTTCTTTTGTTTAATTAAAAGGAACTCTGTGTCTACTATTCTTAACCAAAAAAAATGAAGACTGTATTTTAGGCAATTATATTTGTTTAAAGAAGAGTTCTGCTAGGCAAGCGAACTAACAGCTAACTTGACTTAAAGCTGCAGATTCTACTTTCCTTTGAAAGTAGATAGTAAACAAAGATACCAATGAACTGCACCTCCTGGTATTCCACCTTCCTCTAGTCCTCTTTTTTTTTTTAAGTCGAAGGAAGCCTTTCAGCTTCTACTTGGGTATCTTGGAACACTTGCTCTGGGTAAAGCCTGTTGCTATGTAAAAAGTCTGACTACCCTGAGACCACTAAGCTTTGAGAAAGCTCAGGCTACCATATAATGAGGCCATGCAGAGAAAGAAATGCCTGGTAAGTCCTTAGCTGTTTCAGGCATCACAGCTGATGAGCCAGACATGTGACTGAAGAAGCCATCTTGGACATCCAGCTCAGCTGAGCCTTCAGATGACTCCTGGTGTCATATAACTGCACTCACGTGCGAGAACCAAAAACTACCTTAGCCAAGCTCAGTCAATGCACAAGACCATGAGAGATAATAATAAATTGTTTTAAGCTACTACTGTATTTTGATGTGGTTTGTTACACAATAGATAACTTGAACACTCTCTCTGGTGGGAAGAGAGAGTGAAAGAGAAAAAAAGAGACAGGGAGAAGGGGTAAATAGTTTCTGAGTAAATAGATTGTTACAGCTCAGTAGTTGCAAGAACTTTTGACATGACCAGAACCTCAAATATTTTCTAAGGGATCTTAGACACTAGTGATATAATGAAGATACACTCATGGGTATGTGTAACACAGCAAAGACAGGGAAAAAATGTCCCCTGGGGATGTGTGAGATGGGGAAATACTCTATGGCTCTAAGAAGTAGGAGAGAGCCTCAAAATCACTCAATACATCAGTAAAATTGTCAGTTCCCATTATTTGTTCATTTTAGTGTACCTAGACATCAGACATATGTAGATAACTGGAAGAAAAACAAAAGGTTTCAATGGGTTATTTAAAGCAATGAAGAGAGAATGTTATAAAAGAAGATTAAAGGCTCTGTATTGGGAGAAACTAACTGAACAATGGTGCAGAAATGGCAGCATGTGAGGATGTCAGTGCCAAAGAAAAAATTATATCTTAGTCATTTGTAATACTGGGTTAGAGCCAATGAGGGAGGGGGTTGAAGTAGGACAGAGAGCAACAAAGTCAAGCAAAGAGATAGATCCAGGTTGTTTAAATAGTGGAATTTTTAGGTTAAACTCTTTTCAGTCAGCCACAACTTTAACAAGCAGAGTTTGGTTGAGCAGAAATAGTATCAATGTGCCAACTGGGAGATTTTTGTCCAGGCAATATAAACTTGGCAAATCCTTTATTCTCTCTGGGTCTCAGAAAAGTATGTTATAACTTATAAAAACCTCTACAAAGGCAAGGTACTATATAAATTATAATAAAATGAGGAACGTACTTTGTAAAATCTAAGCTCCCTTTCAACTATAAAATCTTATGATTCTAAACCAGTGATTTTAATAGGTATGCTGTAAGAGGCACCCTGGTACACCATAAGAATTTTTAAAACACACAATACCTGACTATTTAGTCAGAGGCACTAACCTCTTTTCCCTTACATTGTCAAACTAAAAATTACAACAACCAACACAACAATAGCTGAAAGGTGTGAATGAATCAAAATGATACCTATTTTTGTCAGATCAACAAAAAATCACTTATTTTTGGGTGTGCCAAAGAATTTTAGTAATTAGTTTATGTGCAATATGAGATGAAAAACATTGAAAATCACTGTTCTAAATAATAGAAACAGGTAATGGTTTTAAAATTTAAACATTAGATAATTAGGCTTATAGATTGGAGAGACATATTAATATATAAAGCTTTGATTGTGATTTTATTTAATACATGTAGGGAAAACTTTAAGAGATGGCAAGAATCTTTGCTTTATTTCCTGATATATCCCAACTACCTAGAACAAAGACAACATGGGGCAGGCACTAATAAAAAATATTTGTGGATGATTAATGGAGTTATTTCTGGGAAACCTAGGACAAAATTGACAGAGTGGAGGCGATAGGGTAACTGAGTGAAAGATGTGAAGAGATTGAGAAGGGTTGATTGGTAGTTACAAAATAGCCATGGGGATGTAAAGTACAGCATAGGAAACATAGTCAATAATATTATAATAACTATTTATGGTGTCAGATGGGTACTAGAAATATCAGGGAGAACACTGCATAAAGTATATGATTGTCTAACTACGAGGGTATGCACCTGAAACTAATTCAAAATAATATTGAATATAAATTGTAATTGAAAAAAATTTTAATTTAAAAACATGGCCTAACACCTAGACACATCCACTATAAGACTGTCCTTATTCCAGAGACAAAAAAAAAATATGGCCCAAATGAAAGAAGAGATCAAAGCTGAAAAAAAAACCACAATTAAGTGATGAGGAGATACACACCCTACCTGATTCAGAGTTCAAAACACTGGTAATCAGGGTGCTCACAAAAATGATTGAGTACAGTTGCAAAATGAAGGAATAAATGAAAGTGAAATAAAAGAAAATATACAGGGAACCAAAACTGAAGGGAAGGAAACTGGGAATCAAATCAACAATTTGGAGCAGAAGGAAGAAATAAGCATCCAACTGGAACAGAATAAAGAAAAAAATTCCAAAAAAATCAGGAGAGGCTTAGGAACCTCCAGGACAACTTGAAACATTCCAACATCTGAATCATAAGGGTGCCAGAAGGAGAAGAGGAAGAACAAGAAATTGAAAACTTATTTGAACAAATAATAAAGGAGAACTTCCTCAATCTGGAGAAGGAAATAGTCTTCCAGGAAGTCCAGGAAGCCCAGGGAGTCCCAAACAAATTGGACCCAAAGAGGAATACACCAATTCACATCATCATTAAGTTGCCCAGGAGAATCTTAAAAGCAGCAAGAAGAAAGGAAAGAGTTACCTACAAAAAAGTTTCCATAATACTATCAGCAGATTTCTCAAAAGAAACCTTACAGGCAAGAAGGGGCTGTAAGGAAGTATTCAAAGTTGTGAAAGGCAAAGACCTATATCCAAAATTATTCTATCCAACAAAGCTATCTTTTAGAATGGAAGGGCAGATAAAGTGCTTCCCAAATAAGGTCAAGTTTAAGGAGTTCATCATCACCAAGCCTTTATTATACGAAATGTTAAAGAGGTTTCTCATCTAAGAAGATCAAAACTATGAATTGTAAAATGACAATTAAGCTCACAACTATCAAAAACTGAAACTAAACAACAAAACCAAAAATTAACCAAACAACTAGAACAAAAACAGAATCACAGAAATGGGAGATCATATGAAGGATTACCAGTGGGGAGTGGGAGGAGGAAAATGGAGGGGAAAGTTACAGGGAATAAGAAGCATAGTTGGTAGGCATAAAGGAGACACGGGTAGCTTAAGAATAGTATAGGAAATATAGAAGACAAAGAACTTACATGTACAACCCATGGACATGAACTGAGGGCAGAGGGAATGCTGGAGGGTATAGGTTGCAGGGTAGAAGGGGATAAAAGAGAGAAAAAATTGGGAAAATTGTAATAGCATAATCACTAAAATATACTTTAAAAAGATTGTCTTTATCCCTTATTTTTAAAAATTTTTTTAATTTTTTTAAATTAATTAATTTTTAAATTGATTATGCTGTTACAGTTGTTCTATTCCCCCCTTCATTCCCCTCCACCCTGCCCCCCCAACCCCACCATTACCCCCCCTTTAGTTTATGTCCATGTGTCTCAAGTCCTTTAGGTTCTATATTTCCCATGCTATTCTTGCCCCCCCCATCTATTTTCTATCTACTGTCTATGCTACTTATTTTCTGTACCTTCTCCCCCCCTTCTCCTCTTCCCACTCCCCTGTTGCTAACCCTCCTTGAGATCTTCATTTCTATGTTTCCACTCCTGATCTAGTTGTCCTTTTAGTTTGCTTTCGTTTTAGGTGTGGTTGTTAATAACTGTGAGTTTGTTGTTCTTTCACTGTTCATGTTTCTTTAACTTCTTTTTCTTAGATAAGTCCCTTTAACATTTCATATAATAAGGGCTTGGTGATGATGAACTCGTTGAATTTGGTCTTATCTGAGAAGCACCTTATCTGTCCTTCCATTCTAAATGAAAGTTTTGCTGGATAGAGCAATCTTGGTTGTAGGTCTTTAGATTTCATGACTTGGAATATTTCTTTCCAGCCCCTTCTTGCCTGTAAGGTCTCTTTTGAGAAATCTGCTGACAGTCTGATGGAGACTCCTTTGTAGGTGATTGTCCCCTTAGCTCTTGCTGCTTCTAGGATTCTCTCCTTCATTTTAATTTTGGCTAATGTAATTATGATATGCCTTGGTGTGTTTCTTCTTGAGTCCAACTTTTTTGGTACTCTCTGGGCTTCTTGGATTTCTTGGAAGTCTATTTCCTTTGCCAGATTGGGGAAATTTTCTTTTATTATTTGTTCAAATAGTTTTTCCACTGGTGGTTGTGTCTTTCCCCCTTCTGGTACCCCCTATAATTCGGATATTGGAGCGTTTAAAGATGTCCTGGAGGTTCCTAAGACTCTCCTCATTTCTTTGAATTCTTGCTCCTTGACTCTTTTCTGTTTGGCCATTATTTGGTTTCTTCTGGTCCACTCCATTGATTTGAGTCCCAGTTTCCTTTTCATCTCTATGGGTTTCCTGTGGAATTCCATTCATTTCCCTTAATTTAGCCTTCATATGTTTCTCTAATTTGTGGCTATAATCAACCAGATCTGTGAGGAAGCTGATGACCAGTGTTTTAAACTGTGCGTCTGAGAGTTTTGCTATTTCTTCGTCGCTTAGATTTATCTCTGGGGCTTTGAGGTCTCCCTGTGACATTTTTGGTCTGTTCTGGCCCTTTAAATGTGAGAAACTGCGCCTTGGACTCCCAGGTCTCTGGGTTGTGACGCTCTATGTGGGGGCGTGGTCAGAGCGGGGAAATGGCGGCGCCCTGTATCGCCGCTGCGGCCGGGCCAACCGCCCACTCCCTCGCTCGCGCGCAATTAGGCAACCACAGTCAACTCGCTGCACCGCCTCCCCACTGTCTACTCTGCAGTCGCTCACCCGGTGGGTTGCTCGGTCGCTCACTAGGTCCAATCCTGGGTTTGGAACCCGTGCATCTGGATTCGCGCGTCTGGATTCCCCGCCCGGGCCAGACCGAGCCCTCCCTTGCAGCTCCTCACCCGACGCCGGTTTCGCCCTTTACCGGTCGGGCTGAAGAATTTGTTGTTAGCGGACTTCCGAAAAGTTCAGTTTTCCGTGTTCTGGTTGTGTTTTCTGATGCTAATATTTAGTTGTCCCTAAACTTGGTTGTGTGAGGAGGCACGGCACATCCACCTAAACCTCCATCTTGGCGGAAGTCCAAAATGTTTTCTCATTTAGCTCACTTACTACTATTGCTTGACAAACACTAATATGTAAATTTCTGGACAATGTTTAGTCTTCATTCACTTCTTCATTTTAAAGATAAATAGGGCCCTGGCTGGTGTGGCTCAGTGAATTGAGTGCTGGCCTGTGAATCAAAGGGTAACTGGTTCAATTTCCAGTCTAGGGCACATTCCTGATTTGAGGGCCTGGTGCCAAGTAGGGGGCTTGTGAGAGGCAACCACATATTGATGTTTCTCTCTATCTCCTTCTCCCACCCTTCCCCTCTGTCTAAAAATAAATAAGTAAAATATTTAAAAATAAGAAAAAGGTAAATAGGGAAGTGTGTATTTTTCCCAGCTAATGGTAACTCACTAATTAAATTTTTTAATTAAACTTTTTATTAAAATATCAAACATGTAAAGTAAATAGAATATTCATCATCCAGATTCAACAGTTATCAACATTCTATGATTCTACTTTTATTTATACCTCTACCACTACTTACTCTGACAGAATTATATGTGATTATTTAAAAAAATAAGCTGGGCCCTGGCTGGTGTAGCTCAGTGGATTGAGCACAGGCCTGTGAAGCAAAGGGTTGCTGGCTCAATTCCCAGTCAGGGCACATGCCTGGGTTGCAGGCCGGGTCCCCAGTAGGGGGCACATGAGAGGCAACCACACATTGATGTTTCTCTCCCACTCTTTCTCCTTCCCTTCCCCTCTCTCTAAAAATAAATAAATAAAATGCTTAAAAAAATAAGCTGGCTCCCTGGCTGGTGTGGCTCAATGGATTGAGCACCAGCCTGCAAACCAGGGGGTCGCTGGTTCGATTCCCAGTCTAGAGTACATGCCCAAGTTGCAGGCCAGGTCCCTGGTTGGTGGGGGATGCATGAGAGGCAACCACACATTAATGTTTCTCTCCCTCTCTTTCTGCCTCCCTTCCCCTCTCTGAAGATAAATAAATAAAACCTTTAAATGATAAGATAAAAAATAAGCTCACTAAAAAATAGAAAAAGAGGTATGGATACATGGAACAAACTGACAGCTATCAGAGGGGATGGGGGAAGAGTACTCGATAAAAGAAGGTGAAGAGATGAGCCAAAAAACATATATACATAACGCGGAAACACAGACAACAGTGTGGTGATAGCCAGAGAGAAAGGGGGGCAGGGTTTAGGTGGAGGTGGACAAAGGTGGGAAAAATGGAGACATCTGTAAAAGTATCAACACTAAAGCTTTTAAAATAGATTTTACTACATTGACTCAAACAAAATTTAGTATCCCTTTTATTTTTATTTTATTTTATTTTATTTAAATATTAAATTTTATTTAGTTACTTTTCAAGTACATTTTTTTTCATCTATTTCTCCCATCCCCCCCCCCCCCCCCGGTCTCCCCCCCCATTCCCCCCCCCCAGTCCTCATCTCTGTGTCCCTCATACTTGTTCCTCAAAATCCCTCCCCCTTTTTCCCCTTAAGTTCCCTTCCCTCTCCCCTCTGGTCGCTGCCCACTTGTTCTCTATTTCAGTGTCTTTGTTTTTGTTCTGTTTGCTTGTTTGTTTTATTCTTTAGCTTCCTGTCAAAGGTGAGATCATATGGTATTTGTCCTTCAATGCCTGGCCTATTTCACTCAGCATAATGCTTTCCAGTTCCATTCATGTTGTTGCAAAAGGTAGTAGCTCCTTCTTTCTCTCTGCTGCATAGAATTCCATTGTGTATATGTACCACAATTTTTTGATTCATTCGTTTACTGATGGGCACCTAGGTTGCTTCCAACTCTTGGCTATTGTAAATTGTGCTGCTATGAACATTGTGGTGCATAGGTTCTTTGAAATGGATGTTTTAGGATTCTTGGGATATAATCCTAGCAGTGGAATTGCTGGGTCAAAAGGCAGGTCGATTTTTATTTTTCTGAGAAAATTCCATACTGTTTTCCATAATGGTTGTACCAGTCTGCAATCCCACCAACAGTGAACTAAGGTCCCCTTTTCCCCACACCCTCTCCAACATTTGTTGTTTGTTGCTTTGTCTATTATAGCCATCCTGACTGGTGTAAAGTGGTATCTCATTGTGGTTTTAATTTGCATCTCTCTGATAGCTAACGATATTGAGCATCTCTTCATGTGTCTCTGGATATTCTGTATGTCCTCTTTAGAGAAGTGTCTGTTCAAGTCCTTTTCCCATTTTCTAATTGGGTTGGGTGTCTTCCTAGAGTGGAGTCGTGTAAGTTCTTTGTATATTTTGGAGATTAAACCTTTGTCTGAGGTATCATTGGCAAATATGTTTTCCCATACAGTTGGTTGTCTTTTTAATTTAATACTGTTTTCTTTAGCCATGCAGAAGCTTTTTATTTTGATGAGATCCCATTTGCTTATTCTTTCCTTTATATTCCTTGCTCTATGGGACATATCAGTAAAAATGTTGCTGCGTGAAATATCTGAGATTTTCTTGCCAATGTTCTCCTCTAGGACTTTAATGGTGTCACAGGTTATATTTAAGTCTTTTATCCACCTTGAATTTATTTTGGTATATGGTGTAAGTTGGTGCTCAAGTTTCATTTTTTTGCATGTAGCTGTCCAGTTCTCCCAACACCATTTGCTGAAGAGGCTATCTTTACTCCATTTTATGTTACTGCCCCCTTTGTCGAATATTAATTGACTGTAGAGGGTTGGGTTGATTTCTGGGCTCTCTGTTCTGTTCCATTGGTCTATGTGCCTGTTTTGATGCCAGTACCAGGCTGTTTTGATTACAGTGGCTTTGTAATACAGTTTGATATCAGGTATTGTGATCCCTCCTACTTTGTTCTTCTTTCTCAAAAGAGCAGCTGCTATTCGGGCTCGTTTATGATTCCATATAAATTTTTGAAGTGTTTGTTCTATGTCTGTGAAATACGCCATTGGTACTTTAATAGGTATTGCATTGAATCTGTATATTGCTTTGGGTAGTATGGACATTTTGATGATGTTAATTCTTCCAATCCATGAACAAGGTATATGTTTCCATTTGTTTGTGTCTTCCCTGATTTCTTTCTTCATTGCTGTGTAGTTTTCTGCATACAGGTCTTTTACCTCTTTGGTTAGGTTTATTCCCAGATATTTTATTTTTCTTTTTGCTATATCGAATGGGATTTTTTTCTTGATTTCTGCTTCTGCTGATTCATTGTTTGTATACAAAAATGCCTCTGATTTCTGGATATTGACTTTGTATCCTGCTGTTTTGCCAAATTCATTAATTAGTTCGAGCAGTTTTTGGGTAGAGTCTATAGGATTTTCCATGTACACTATCATGTCATCTGCAAACAGTGACAGTTTTGTGTCCTCCTTTCCTATTTGGATGCCTTTTATTTCCTTTTCCTGCCTGATCGCTGTGGCCAAAACTTCTAATACTATATTGAATAGAAGTGGTGAAAGTGGACATCCTTGTCTTGTTCCTGATCTTAGTGGAAAAGCTTTTAGTTTTTGCCCATTGAGTATGATATTGGCTGTGGGTCTCTCATAAATGGTCTTTATTATATTGAGGAATGTTCCCTCTATTCCCATTTTGCTGAGTGTTTTTATCATAAATGGGTGTTGTACCTTATCAAAAGCTTTTTCTGCGTCTATTGATATGATCATGTGGTTTTTGTCTTTGCTTTTGTTTATGTGATGAATTACATTTACTGATTTGCGAATATTGAACCATCCTTGCATCCCTGGGATGAATCCCACTTGGTCATGGTGTATAATCTTTTGTATATATTGTTGGATGCGATTTGCCAATATTTTGTTGAGGATTTTAGTGTCTATGTTCATCAGCGATATTGGCCTGAAGTTTTCTTTCTTTGTTGTATCTCTATCTGGTTTTGGAATTAAGATGATGCTGGCTTCATAAAAGGAGTTTGGGAGTTTTCCATCATTTTGGTTTTTTGGAATAGTCTGTGAAGAATGGGGGTTAGCTCTTCCTTAAATGCTTTGTAGAATTCTCCTGTGAATCCATCTGGTCCGGGGCTTTTGTGTGATGGGAGTTTTTTGATTACTGCTTCAATTTCTTTTGCTGTTATTGGTCTATTTGGGTGTTCTACTTCTTTTCATTGAGTTTTGGGAAATTATATTTTTCTAGAAATGTGTCCATTTCTCCTAGGTTCTCAAATTTCTTGGCATACAGTTCTTCATAGTAATTTCTTACAATCCCTTCTATTTCTGTGGTATCAGTTGTAATCTCTCCTCTTTCATTTCTGATTGTGTTTATTTGTGTCCATTCCCTTCTTTTCTTGATGAGCCTACTTAAAGGCTTGTCTATTTTGTTTATTTTTTCAAAGAACCAACTCCTGGATTCATTGATCTTTAGAATTGTACTTTTAGTCTCTATGTCATTTAGTTCTGCTCTGATCTTAGTTATTTCCTTCCTTCTACTTGCTTTGGGCTGTTTTTGTTGTTGTTCCTCGAGTTCTTGCAGGCGTAGAGTAAGGTCATTTGTTTGAAATGTTTCTGTTTTCTTTAGGTAGGCCTGTATTGCTATAATCTTCCCTCTCTTGACTGCCTTGGTTGTATCCCATAAGTTTTGGGTTGTTGTGAGATCATTTTCATTTGTTTCCAGAAATGTTTTGATATCCTGCCTGATTTCATTCTTGACCCATTCATTGTTTAATAGCATACCGTTCAGTCTCCATGATTTTGGGTGTTTTGGGTTTTTTCCTTTGGGGTTGGTTTCCATTTCAGTCCCTTGTGGTCAGAGAAAATGCTTGGTATGATTTCAATATTCTTGAATTTGTTGAGGCTTGTTTTGTGCCCTATCTTGTCATCTATCTTTGAAAATGTTCCATGTACATTTGAAAACAATGTGTATTTAGCTTCTTTGGGGTGAAGAGCTCTGTATATATCAGTTAGGTCCATTTCATCAAGGGTGTTGTTTAATGCCGCAATGTCTTTGTTGATATTTTGTTTGGAAGATCTGTCCATTTTTGATAGTGGGGTGTTAAAATCCCCCACTATAATTGTGTTGCTGTCTATATCTTTCTTGAATTCCTCTAAGATTTTCCTTATATATTTTGGTGCTCCTATGTTGGGTGCATAGATATTTATGATGTTAATGTCTTCTTGGTGGATTCTTCCCTTGAGTATTATGAAGTGACCTTCTGGGTCACTCTTTATGGCTGTTTTTTTGAAGTCTATTTTGTCTGATATGAGAATTGTTACCCCAGCTTTTTTTTTTTGTCCATTTGCTTGGAAATTTTGTTTCCATCCTTTCACTTTCAATCTGTGATGGTCTTTTGTCCTGAGGTGGGTCTCTTGTAGGCAGCATATGTGTGGATCATACTTTCTTATCCATGACACTATTCTGTGTCTTTTGATTGGAGCATTTAATCCATTTACATTTAAGGTTATTATTGATAGGTACTTATTCATTGCCATTTTTGTACCTGTGTTCCTCTCTCTCTGTCTTTTTTCCTTCCTTTCCTTAAAGCAGACCTTTTAGTATTTCTTGTGGAGCTGGCTTGGTGGCAGCAAATTCTTTTAGACTTCTTTTGTCTTGGAAGCTCTTTATTTGGCTTTCTATCTTGATTGAGAGCCTTGCTGGGTAAAGTAGCCTTGGTTGTAGGCCTCTGTTTCTCATTACTTGGAATATTTCTTGCCATTCTCTTCTTGCTTGGAGTGTTTCCATTGAGAAGTCAGTGGCTAACGTTATTGGGACACCCTTGTATGTTATTTCTTTTTTCTCCCTTACTGCCTTTAAGATTCTCTCTTTGTCTTGGAATTTTGCCATTTTGATGATGATGTGTCTTGAAGTGGGCCTCTTTGGGTTCCTGTTGAATGGGACTCTGTGTGATTCCTGGATTTGTGTGACTTTTTCCTTTGTCCAATTAGGGAAATTTTCTCTCATTACTCTTTCAAATATGTTTTCTATCCCTTGTTGTTCTTCTTCTCCTTCTGGTATTCCTATTATTCGGATATTATTACGTTTCATATTGTCTTGCATTTCTCTTAATCTCTCTTCATTCTTTCTGAGCCTCTTTTCCCTTTCCTGTTCTTTCTGTGAGATGCTTTCTACTTTGTCCTCCAATTCACTAATCCGATCTTCTGTTTCATCCACCCTATTTTTAATGCTTTCCACTGTGTTTTTTAATTCAGAAATTGTATTCTTCATTTCCTCTTCCCCCTTGCTAATAATTTCCATTTCCTTTTTCATGTTGATATAGTTTACAGTGAGCTCATTGTAGCTTCCCTGTAGTTTCTGGTAGCTGATTGTGAGCTCTTTGAACTTCCTGATAACCAGTGCTTTGAATTCAGTATCTGATAGTTGACTTGCCTCTATTTCATCTAACATTCTTTCTGAGGATTCCTCCTTTCCTTTCATTTGGGGATTGTTTCTTTGTCTTCCCATTGTTTGTGAGACTCTTCTTGTTAGCCTCAGCTTCTTAGATTAATCTGTTTTGACACCCTGGGTTTATGGTAGGAACTTTTGTGGTGGAATGCCTGTGAATTTCAATGGTGCAGCCTCTTTTGGTTATCCTGTTGTTCTCTGCTTCCACCTACTCAAATATGCAGCAACTTGTGGCTTCTCTCCTACAACAATGTGCAATTTGTCTCTCTGACTCTACTGTTGGGAGGCCTCTTCTATGGGTCCAGCTCTGGCCTTTTCATATTTTCAAGTTGATTGTGACTCTTGTGGGTAAAAGAAAGAAATGATAAGGAATGAAATAAAAGGAAGAAAGAAAAAAATCATAGGGGAATGGAAGAAAAAGCAATAAGTTTAGAAAGAAAAGAAAAAGAAATAAAACAGAAATTCCTGGAAAAGAGGACAAAAGTATGGAAAGATGAAACAGTAATAAAGTTTAAAAGAAATAACAGATTACTTTAAAAAAGCAAAAAGATAAAGAAAAGGAATGGAGGAGGAAGAAAGGTAAAAAAAAAAAAAGAAAGAATAAAAATAAAGTAAAAAAAACAAAAAACAAAAAATGCACAAACAAAAATAATCTCTCAAAAACAACCTCAGAAAAGGAAATGTCACTTGTTGGCTTCAAACTAGCAGAACCGGTTTTTCTGGTTGCAGTTGGCTGAGGGTCAATTGTTGTGATTTTTTCAGCCAGCCCCTCTCAGGATCCAGACACTTGGCGCCTCTCCCCCAGCTCCCTACAATGGGGAACTAGGACTTTCTGGCAGCGCTCCCCTCCCAGGGGTGACTGCCATAGTCTGGTTTGCTGTGTTTGCAGGCACCTGCACCGGCCTAGTTGCCTGGTTCCCTGGGGATTGAGCACAGGCCTGCCCCGGTTCAGTTGGGAAGCCCCAGACCCTCTGCCCAATCCTGGGTTTGCTGCCAAGCTGGGTGTGAAGCAGACCAGGCTGCCGTGTCTACTGGATTCAGAGCCCCAGGCTGCACCTCTGAGTTCTCCTGGGCTGGCAACCACAGAGTCTTTGGTTGGGCCCTTTGTCCTCTGCACCCTCTCTTTAAACTCTATCAAACAAGTCTCTCCTGGCCCCCCACCTTGCTTGGCCAGAAAGGGAGGGGGTTGAGGGTCTCAGCTCTTTTCCAAGGACCCCTCAGTTCCCAGGGCTTCCAGATAGTCTGAGGGGGGTAGACTGGAAGCCGGGAGCCGATCTGAGGTGCACGTCATGGCACGCTGTGTGGTGTGTATCCCTTCTGCTCCTGTGTTTGTCTGGGTCCCCTGGCCAACCTCTGGCAAAAAAAAACCTAGGGATGTAGCAGCACCACGCCGGGTGCTGGACCCAGAACTGTGTGCAGGCTGAAATCTCCTCTGCTCCCCTCTGGTTGGGTCTCTTGGCCGGTCCGGGCCCAAAAATCTTAGGGAGGGAGCTTTCTGGGCGCTGAACGTTGGCCTAGGCGCCCTCAGGCACTTGCCCAGACACATTGCGTGTGGAGCGACTAGTTCCCCAACTTGCGCGCAGGCTGAAGTTTCTTCCACACCTCTTTGCCTGGGCTACTCGGCCTGCCTGGCAGAAAAATTCCGGGGAGGGAGCCGTCCGGGCCCTGAAGGCTGTCCCAGGAGCCGTTGGGCTCTCGCCACAGGGCACTGGTTCCCCTACCCTGCACCGGCTGTTTCTCCCTGCTCCGTCCCAGAGACTACTGTACTGCTGCTGTCTCCCTACCGTCTGGTTCCTCCGTGACCGATGAGGTTTCTGGTCTCTTATTTTCATATATGCTTGGCAACTGCTGGCTTGCTGGCCTCACCTCCTCCAATCGATAGGTTTCTGTCTCTTTTGTACTAGGAACTGGTATCTGCTCTGTCCTAGTCCACCGCCATCTTGAAAAACCCCCCTTTTATTTTTATCTAGTGTATTACTTGTGTTTTAATTTCTCAATTATTTAGTAAACTACCGAGTTGTGAAGATCTTTCCCAGGGTGCTTTTTTTCCTGACTCTAGATTAAGTAAAACCACAGCAATTTTAGAAAAGCTCTCTGTGGATAAAGACCTGTACATAGGTTTTCGTAGCTATTCTGTTTCAAAAAGGATCTACAGCAGTCAGATTTCTTGGTTGCAAACATTAGCTGGCTAAGGGAAAACATATCTAATAGCTATCAGAAGCCTCAATAGACCCTCTGAGAGGATTAGAGTCCCAGGCTTAAAAATCTAGTCAGGAACAACATTCAAATAGTGATTCACAATGGCTCCAGAAAAGTCTCTACCATTGCTCCCACTGGGTGCAGACACCACAGATGCTCCATTGATTCTGGGCAATGAATGTTGAACTTCTGTCATCATTGTCCCTGAAGGCCATTCTCTCTTCCATTACCTCTTTAAAAAGTGGTCTCCACTGTGCCTGCTTCCTCACATTTGTCCCTTTTAAACTGAAATCTCACTAGGTGTACTTCATTGACTGAGTCTATTAATTGGCTGAAGTGCTTACTGATAGACTCTAGCTTCCTTGGAAGGCTAGAAGAGTGAATTTCTGGCTTCTAGGTTAGGAAAACAGGACAGGTTGGCTATTTATCCCACATGTAAGTGTTCAAAAGTTGTGGATGGCTGAAAATTATGAAACGAATTTATTAAAATATCTTTAAATGCAAGTGGTCATTGAAGGAATTTCTAGACTCTATGAAAGAAATAATACAGTTGATATTTTTATTTACATGCTCTAAACAATTTATACATTCCTTCTCCACTGGAAAAAAATCATAATTGTTAGCTTTTTCAAAAAGTCATATATACTACTTTCTGTTGCTTTAATATCTTTTCTCCACAACCTTCAAAATTGTCAGCCATTTTATTTTATTTTTATTCTCACCCAAGGACATGCTTATTGATTTTAAAGAGAGGGGAATGGATGGAGAGGAACATCAACCTGTGGACTGAACCTATAACCAAGATATGTACCCTGACTGGGGGTTGAACCCACAACCCTTCAGTTTATGGGACAATGCTACAAATGAGTTACACCAGTCAGGGCCAAACCTGTAAGTCATTTTAGAGATCTTCACCATCTAGTAGCATTTTATCCTCTTATCAGCTTCCCCCACTCTACCATCTCAGAGTTTTTTCTAAAATAGTTTGTAGTCTAAGCTATTCTTTGGTACAGTATTTTCTTTACTTTGCAGTTTTCCCTCATTAAAATTTTTTTCTAAAGCATATATGTTTCCCTTGATAAGAAAGGATGCATCTCAAGTGCAATAAAAACATGATGTTTACTGATATACACTAACTCACTCCCCAGATACTTTACAATTATTGGCATGGTAACATCTTTTTCTAAGTGAATACAATGAAATAAGCTATATATTTTCTATTATGAATAAAAAGAAAAAGGCTAAGGAGATAAGACACTGGAGAAGGATATGCTTCCAAGTTCCCTTAGGTAGCTGGAAGGACTGACTCATTTCCTTGTGGCTGTAGAGCTCATTGGAAGATTTCTTCTTCAAGACCATCAGGATATCAGAGAGCAACTCTGCTTAGAGGTTTCTATAGAAATTGTAAGATAATCACAGTAGAGAGATATCATCTTTGCTGTAGTCTGCTGGTTAGAAGTAAGCCACCAGTTCTGCCTACACTCACTTGAGGGGTTTGGGTTGGGGGGAAATTATACAGGGTGTGATCATGGAAGCCATCTTAATGTTATAACATGGGGTAGGATTTTGTCTACTACACATTTGAAACCATATTTTAACAAATGTCAATGAAATACAAAGCAGAAAGTATACCGGACACAGCACCCTTTGATTAACATACTTGTTGGTATTTATAACTATAAGATTAGTATCCAAAGGAGTTCCAGGTATTTCAAGGATTTAAAGGGAAAATGTTGAAATACTCTTTTGACTATGCAAACCCTAGCAGAAAACACTGCAGTGCTGTGGCCCTGGAAAGTTTTCAGCTCTGGCCTCATAGTTCTTCATGAATCCAGCCTGTCCACAGTGTATAGGGTCATATTTAAGTACAGCAAGCAGAGACAATCCTGTTTATGACACCACTGATGAATTACCTCTACTGAAGTGAACAGGCACTGAAACCATTAAGGGACCACAGGGTCTGGTTCAGCTACTGCAAGCAGTCTTCCTTGAATGTCAGTAGTAAGTTTAGTTCTTACAAGGAAAATCAAACAGAAGTAAGATTAAACACCCTTTATGTAAGAAAATCTAACAGGGTAAGTAGTAAAATATAGAAACGAAGTACTACAGTTCCCCCCTTTGAAAGCAAACTTGTGTAAATCATGACAGCTTCCAAACTGATGAATTGCCTGTTGACAGCTGAAAGACATTGTACAAGGTTGCTGTAACTTGATCTGTATTTTTGTTGAATAAAGTCTTTGTAAAAAATATTTATAGCCCTGGCTGGTGTGGCTCAGTGGATTGAGCTCGGGCCTGCGAACCACACGATCGCTGTTCGATTCCCAATCAGGGCACATGCCTGGGTTGCAGGCCGGTTCCCTGCAGTCCAGTTCCCCGCAGGGGACGCACGAGAGGCAACCATACGTTGATGTTTCTCTCCCTCTCTCCCTCCCCCCTTCCCCTCTAAAGATAAATAAATAAAATCTTAAAAATACAGATGAGGACTGGGGGAAGGGAATGGGAGAGAGGGGGGAGACGGGGGGGCTGGGATGGGAGAAATAGACAAAAAATGTACTTGAAAAATAACTAAATAAAAATTAAAAAATAAATAAATAAATAAAATAAATAATTAATTAAAAAAGAAATTAAAGTCTGCAAAACATGAAAAAATATATATATTTATAATGTTATTTGAATGAATTGTAAATTCTGTAAATCTATAATATTTGTTTTGTATCTATATGTTAAAATTAATTTTCTAAAATAAAAAATGCTATAATCTATATGCATCCTCTTTAGCATGTATTCATGTATATAAACAGGGTTATAACGGACTATAGAAATGATCCCTTTGCAACAACATGGATGGAACTGGAAAGCATTATGCTGAGTGAAATAGGCCAGGTGTTGAAAGACAAATACCATATGCTCTCACCTTTAACAGGAAACTAAACAACAAAACAAACAAGCAAGCAGAATAAAAACAAAAGACACTGAAATAGAGAACAAGGGGACAGTGACCAGAGGGGAGAGGGGAGGGAATTTAAGGGGGAAAAAGGGAAGGAATTTGGAGGAACAAGTATGAAGGACACAAGGACAAGAACTAAGGGGAGTGGAAATGGGAGGGAGGTGGGGAGCACAGGGCAGATTGGGCTGGGATGGGAGAAATAGAAAACTGTACTTGAAAAATAAGTAAATAAAATTTAAAATACAGGGTTATAGACAAAACTGATGTGGGAACTGAAGATAATATATACTTTTTATAATTTCCCATGCTATAGAAAAAAGAAATTAACTCTACTCCTGTGTTGGTTGGATTCTCTGTAAAGCAAATACTGAAATGAAGTTAGGGAAGCAAAAGTTTTATTGGGGAGTAACACCTGCGAGGAAACAGAATTTGGCATGGAATGTTGCATCTACCACAACTCCATATGGCCCACAGAGGTTACAATTATGATCTTTAATTTAAAAACTCAAGAAGTTCTATGGCTTTGTAGTATCTGCCCCTGTTTATAATGATGAAAACCATTTCACAGAACCTTGGGGACATAGGCAAATTCTCAGAAGTTTTCCATCTCTCTTTTTTAAAGTTTTTATTTATTTATTTTTAGACAGATGGGAAGGCAGGGAGAAAGAGAGGGAGAGCAACATCAATGTGTGGCTGCCTGTCACGCAACCCCCAGTGGGGACCTGGCCCTAAACCGGGCATGTGCCCTGGCTGGGAATTGAACCAGCAGCCCTTCGGTTCGAAGGCAGGACTCAATCCACTAAGCCACACCAGCCAGGGTTCTATATCTTTATCTTTAAAGAGGAATGCATCAAATCATCCCATTGGTGGGAAACTTTTCTATCTTTGATATGCCCCAGGTGCATGGTTCTACAAATCTTTTGCTATGCTGTTTCTTAAGAGGTCTAGACATTTGCACCTTTATAACTAAATTCTCCAGGTCTACCCCAGGTTATAAGCAAGGCAGTATCCTCTAGTGGTTCTTTTTCTTTTGCTAGTCCATCACATTTAGGGTTTAGTATTATCCTCTTCTCTTCTTATTTTAAACATTTCCCAAGTAGAACTTATCTACTGCCATAGTTTTAGTTTATACCTGCAGAGCAGTGGTTCTCAACTAGGGGCTATTTTGCCCCTGATGGGATCTTTGGCAATGTCTGAAGACATTTTTGGTCATCATGACTGAGGAGATGATACTGGTATCTAGAAGATAGAGGACATGGTTGCTGTTTGACATCCAACAATGTACAAGATAGTCCCCCACAACAAAGAATCATCCACCCCAAATCGTTATTAGTGTCAAGGTTGAGACTCTCTACTGTATAGAGACAACTCGCATTTCACATATCCTGCCCAGGTTTCATTCCAAGCTCTACATGCCAAGATGAGGAATCTTATATATTCTGTAAATAAAGTAAAAAGCAAGGTTATCAGATGAAGAGATGCTGGGTAGGAGAGCTGACTTATCCATTAGACATAGTAATTAGTCACGGCATCTAACTGGGGCCCACAACACTTTTAGAATTCCCATGAAAATGTTTTAATTTTAATTTATTTTGAAATTAAAAGGAAAAAATAATGAGCTTGGGGAGCTAAAGTGGACAAGGAGTGAAGTAAAAACAGAATGGAGGTCTTGAGATTGATGCAAAAAAGCCAGTAAATTAGAGTCCAATTAGGTTGAGAAATTGAAACCTATGTGTTATGATTTGTGAGATTTAGGGGAGCTACCATGTACCCAAATATCTACTACTGCATACATAAAGAGCTAGAAAATTTGACAATATAGATTAGCCACTCTGGGAATTGCCAGAATCATTTTGTCAATTTATCACACTTGCCAATTTGTCAATTTATCTGTTAAAATGCAGTCATTCTTGAGAAAGGAATAAAACTATGTTCTTTTTAGTTAGCACCTGAGCATATAGCTAATTCTGATTGAGATCTAATAGGGCACAGGTGGAAAACACAAGGCCTGAGGGCCAAATCTGGTCCTCCACCTTGTTTTATCTGACCTGGCACCATGTTTCTACCCAGCAGCAGCACTGCTATTGGGTAGTTAAGGAGTAGTTTTTGCCCCTAGTTAAGGAGTAGTTACATTTATATGATCCCCAAATTACTTTTAGCCCTTTGAAGGCAAATGCGAGGCTGATGTGGCCCCCAGTGAAAATGAGTTTAACACCCCTGTATAGAACCTTGAATGTGGGCCTAGGAATCAGGCTAATTCAAATCAAGATCTACTTGCCAAAAATCAATTCAGCTTGTAGAAGGGCCCACATGACAAATTGCCAATTGTGATATTATGGATTCTCTGAAAAAATAATTTTTACAAGTGTAAAATTTGTAGCAATCCATGTTGAATTAGACAGTTCACCAACCATTGAAGTTTTTAAGGTTTTACTTTATTTAACATAGTTTAGCTTAGGTTTAACTTTTCATTTGCTGCAGCCATTTACCACAGTCATTTTGCATTAGATTTGTTAGTCTAACTCAGTTGAACCTCATTTTTCTTCTGTGATTTACATTTCAGAAATTGAGCTCTTTCAACTGCCTTTTGGGAGACAATTTCCTATGGGTCTCATATTCTGAACATTTTGTAAGCAAATTAGATCTGGAAAGCAAAACAAGACTGCCCTTTTTTCTGGGTTATTTTTTCAATGATATTTGTTTAATGAAGAGTGTCTTCCACCTAAGCAAAGTGTATGGAATCATTTTACTTAGAAAGATTTGGGTTCCCTTCATTCAGAGTTCTCTTGTAATAAAACCTACATGAGAAAATACTTGATATGATTTCAATTTTCTTGAATTTGTTGAGGTTTGTTTTGTGTCCCATCATGTAATATATTTTCAAAAATGTTCTGTGTGCACTTGAAAAAAATGTGTATTTTCCTTCTTTGGGATGAAAGGCTCTATATATATCAGTTAAGTCCATTTCATCTAGGGCATTGTTCAATGCCACAATCACAATATCTTTGTTGATATTTTGTTTGGAAAATCTGTCCACTTATGACAGTGGGGTGTTAAAATCCCCAACTATAATTGTGTTGCTGTCAATATCTTTCTTGAAGTCCTTCAAGATTTTCTTTATGTATTTGGGTGCTTCTATGTTGGGTGCATATATACTTACAATGTTTATGTCTTCTTTGTGGATTCTTCCATTGAATATTATGAAGTAATCTTCTGGGTCTCTTTTTATGGCTCTTACTTTTAAGTCTATTTTGTCTCATATGAGCATTGCTACCCTGGCTTTTTTCCCCTGTCTGTTTGCTTGGAATATTTATTTACAGCCTTTCACTTTCTGTCTGTGTAGGTCTTTTGTCCTGAGGTGGGTGTCTTGTAGGCAGCATATGTGTGGGTTATGCATTCTTATCCATTCAGCTTTTCTATGTCTTTTTAAAAAATATTTTATTTATTTTTCAAGAAAGGAGAAGGGAAGGAGAAAGAGTGGGAGAGAAATATCAATGTAGGGTTGCCTCTTATGCATCCCCTGCTGGGAACTGGCCTGCAACCCAGGCATGTGCCCTGACTGGGAATCGAACCGCGATACTCTGGTTCACAGGCCCGCACTCAATCCACTGAACTACACCAGCCAGGGCTATTCTATGTCTTTTGATTGCAGCATTTAATCCATTTACATTTAAGGTTATTATTGATAAGTACTTATTCATTGCCATTTTTTCATGCCTGTGTTCCTCTTTGTCTCTTTCTTTTCCTTCCTTTCCTTAGAGCAGTCCCTTTAGCATCTCTTGCAGACCCGGTTTGGAGGAGGTGTATTTTTTTTAAACTTCTTTTGTCTCTGAAGCTCTTTATTTGTCCTTCTATCTTGATTGAGAACCTTGCTGGGTAGAGTAGTCTCGGTTGCAGGCCTCTGGCTTTCATTACTTGGAGTATTTCTTGCCATTCTCTTCTGGCTTGGAGAGTTTCCATTGAGAAGTCAGCTGTTAGCCTTATTGGGGCTCCCTTCTATGTTACTTCCTTTTTCTCCCTTGCTGCCTTTAAGATTCTCTCTTTATCTTGGAATTTTGCCATTTTAATTATGATGTATCTTGAAGTGGGCCTCTTTGTCTTCCTCTTGTTTGGGACTCTGTGTTTCCTGGATTTGTGTGACTTTACCTCTCATCAAATTAGGGAAGTTTCCATTATTACTTTTTCAAACAGGTTTTCTGTCTCTTGCTCTTCTTCTCCTTCTGGTATTCCTATTATAGGGATATTGTTACATTTCATGTTGTCTTGCAGTTCCCTTACCATCTGTTTGTTCTTTCTGAGTGTGTTTTCTTCCTCTTGCTCTATCTGGTAGTTTTTTTCTACCTTGTCCTCAAATTCGCTGATTCGATCCTCTGCCTCATTCAGCCTGCTTATAATTTTTTCTAATGTGTCTTTTATTTCTGAGATTTTATTATTTCTTTCTGTTTTTTAATACTTTCTATTTCCTTTTTCATGCTGATATAGTTCTCACTCAGTTCCTTGTAGTTGTCTGTGAGCTCCTTGAGCATCTTTACAACCATTAATTTAAATTCCATATCTGATAGTTTGTTTACCTCCATTTCATTTAGCTCTTTTAGTGGGGAGGCTTCCATTTCTTTTGATTTCACGTTCATTTTGTCTCCCCATTTTAGTTGACTCTTTTGTTTGTTTCTGTGCTTTTTGATGTTTCACTTTGTTAGCTGTCTTTGTAGGGTAAACTTCAATGGTAGGAATTCTACTAAGTTCAGTGTTGTGGTCTATGATCTCCTTGACTGGATGCTCTAGGTTTTCCCTTTCTTCTGTTTTTGTGGGTTCTCTTGTTGTACTTAGGGTTGTACATTTGGTGGTTGCTTCAGTGATGGTTTTTCTCCTCCAGCAGGTATACTGATGTTCACTGCTTCCACCAATTCTTGTATTTGGTCAGTGGCAGAGGGTAGGCAAGATGGATTAAAACAGCAGGAGAGTATTTTATGAGGTCTAAAATACCAGCAAGTAGAGAAGAGATAGGAGATTCTTTGGATAAGTAGCTATTCTATGTGTTTTGATTGGAACATTTAATCCATTTAGGTTTAAGTTTATTATTGATAGATACTTATTCATTGCCATTTTTTTGTATCTGTGTTCCTCTCTCTCTCATTTTTTTTCTTTTCTTAAAGCAGACCCTTTAGCACCTTTAACAGACCTGGTTTGGATGACGTGTATTCTTTGAGGCTTCTTTTGTCTGGGAAACTCCTTATTTGGCTTTTTATTTTAATTGACAGCCTTGCTGGACAGAGTGGTCTCAATCGTAGGCGTTTGCTTTTCATTACTTAGAATATTTATTGCCATTCTCTTCTGGCTTGCAGCATTTTCACTGAGAAGTCAGCTGTTAGCCTTATTGGGGCTCCCTTCTATGTTACTTCCTTTTTCTCCCTTGCCACCTTTAAGATTCTCTCTTTGTTTGGGATTTTGCCATTTTAATTATGATGTGTCTTGAAGTGGACCTCTTTGGCTTCCTCTTGATTGGGACTCTCTGTGTTTCCTGGATTTGTGTGACTTTTTCTTTCATCAAATTTGGGAAGTTTTCCATCCTTACTTTTTAAAACAGGTTTTCTATCCCTTGCTCTTCTCCTTCTCCTTCTGGTATCCCTATTATACAGATATTATTATGTTTCATGTTGTCCTCTGGTTTTCTTACCACCTGTTCATTCTTTCTGAGTCTGGTTTTTTTTCTTTTTCTTTTTTTCTTTTTTTTGCTCTTTCTGGGTGTTTTTTTCTATCTTCTCTTCCAGCTCTCTGATTCAATCCTCTGCTTCATCCAGCCTGTTTGTAATTCCTTCTAATGTGTTTTTTACTTCCAAGATTTTGTTGTTCATTTCTTCCTGGTTTTGTTTATAGTTTCTATTTCCTTTTTCATACTGTCATAGTTCTCAATCAATCCTTGTAGTTCCTTGAGCATCTTCATAACCATTATTTTCAATTTTATATCTGATTGTTTGATTACTTCCACTTTGTTTAGCTCTTTTAGTGAGGAGTCTTACATTCCTTTTGATTGCATGTTCTTTTTTGTTTCCCCATTTTAGGTGACTCTCTTTGTTTGTTTCTGTGCTTTTTGATGTTTCACTTTGTTAGCTGTCATTGTAGGGTTAACTTCTATGGTAGGAATTCTGTGGGGTTCAGTGGTGTGGTCTTTTTTATCTCCTGGTCTGGACTCTCTAGGTTTGTCCTTTGTTCTGTTTGTGTGGACTGTCTTGTTGTACTTGGGTTTTTAACTTTTGTTGGTTCCTTGGTTTCTCTACTCCAGCAGGTATACTGATGTTTACAGCTCCTGCCTATTCCTTTATGTGATCAGTGGCAGCAGGTAGGCAAAATGGATTAAGACAGCAGGAGAGTAATTTATGAGATTTAAAGTACCAGTAAGTAGAGAAGAGATAGGAGATTCTTTGGATAAGTATAGCATTAACTCTGGCATTTCACCCAACTAGCCACTTTATATAAAAGGTAAAAGAAAGATAAGATTCTTGTTAAAGGAAAGGATGATTGTGAGCTGGATCTGGAAAACAGAGCGCTTGTGCAAGGTGAGGTAGTGAGATATAGTGAGAGTAAAGGATAGAAAGCAGGTGTAGTGTGTGAGAGGATAGAATTAACCACAAGAATATTAATGCTTGGGAATAAAGTGAAGTGGAATAAGATAATGGAGGGTTGCTGTGTAGTATGTACAATTGTATGGAACAACAATTATTTACAGTAGTACTGGAACTGCAATAATATGTCAAGAAATATATGATTTGGGACTTCAGCCAAGATGGAGGCATAGGTAGATACACCATGCTTTCTCACACAATCAAGTTTAGAGGCAACAAAATATTAGCAACAGAAAATACAGCCAGAACACAGAAAATTGAACTTTTCAGAAGTCTGATAACAACAAATGCTTCAGCCTAACCAGGAAGAGGGGTGAAACCAGCAGCTGGCAGAGTGGGGTTGCACAGAAAAACTCAGTCAGACTGACTCAGGCGTGTGGATCCCAGGCATGGGGTTGCAAAGGGCGGACCCAGTGAGCGACCTTGTGAGCAACCCAGTGAGCGACTGGTGGATCCAGTGAGGGCACAGGGCGGTGGGTTGACCGTGGTGGTACATCCCTCCACAGATAGACCAGCGAGGGAGTGGGCAGTGAGACGGGACCAAGAGAGCCCCAACAAGGAGAGGCAGCAGAGATGGCTGCCATTTCCCCGCTCTGACCCCACCCCCACATACAGCATCACAACCCAGCGACCCCATTCCGGTGGCCCCACCCCGCCCCTACGGCTCTGCTCCTCATACTTAATAGGCACGAACAGAACAAAAATGGCTCAAGAAGATCTCGAAGCCCCAGAGTCCATAACTCTAAGAGATGAAGAAATAGCAAACAGCTAGATCAGGAGTGGAAACATAGAAATGAAGATCTCAAGGAGGGTTAGCAACAGGGGAGTGGGAGGAGGAGAAGGGGGGAGAAGGTACAGAACATAAGTAGCATAGACAGTAGATAGAAAATAGAAGGGGGGGCAAGAATAGCATGGTAAATATAGAATCTAAAGGACTTTAGACACATGGTCATAAACTAAAGGGGGGTAATGGTGGGGATGGGGGGGTAGGGTGGAAGGGAATGAAAGGGGGAATAGAACAACTGTAACAGCATAATCAATAAAAAAATTTAAAAAAAAGAAATAGCAAAACCTTCAGATGCACAGTTCAAAACACTGGTGATCAGGATGCTCACAAAACTGGTTGATTTTAGTCACAAATTAGAGGAACATATGAAGGCTAAAGTAATTGAAATGAAGGGAATTGCACAGGAAACCAATAGTGATGAAAAGTAAACTGGGACTCAAATCAAGGGAGTGAACCAGAAGGAAGGAAAAAATTACCAAACAGGAAAATATGAAGAAACAAGAATTCAAAAAAATGAGGAGAGGCTTAGGAACCTCAAGGACATCTTTAAACATTCCAACATCTGAATTATAAGGGTACCAGAAGGGGGAAAGGAACAGCCACCAGTGGAAAACTTATTTGAACAAATAATAAAGGAGAATTTCCCCAATCTGGCAAAGGAAATAGACTTCCAGGAAATCCAGGAAGCTCAGAGAGTCCCAAAGAAGTTGGACCCAAGAAGAAACACACCAAGGCACATCATAATTATATTAGCCAAGATTGAAATGAAGGAGAGAATCCTGGAAGCAGCAAGAGATAAGGGGACAGTCACCTACAAAGGAGTGCCCATCAGACTGTCAGCAGATTTCTCAAAAGAGACCTTACAGGCAAGAAGGGGCTGGAAAGAGGTATTCCAAGTCATGAAATCTAAAGACCTACAACCAAGATTACTCTATCCAGCAAAACTTTCATTTAGAATGGAAGGACAGATAAGGTGCTTCTCAGATAAGACCAAATTCAAGGAGTTCATCATCACCAAGCCCTTATTATATGAAATGTTAAAGGGACTTATTGAAGAAAAAGAAGATAAAAAATATGAACAGTGAAAGGACAGCAAACTCACAGTTATTAACAACCACATCTAAAAACCAAAGCAAACTAAAAGGACAGCTAGATCAGGAGTGGAAACATAGAAATGAAGATCTCACTGGAGGGCTAGCAACAGGGTAGTGGGAGAAGAAGGGGGGAGAAGGTACAGAAAATAAGTAGCATAGACGGTAGGTAGAAAATAGATAGGGGAGGGCAAGAATAGTATGGGAAATATAGAATCTAAAGAACTTGAGACACATGGTCATAAACTAAAGAAGGGAATTTGGGGGGAGGGGTGTGCAGGGTGGAGGGAAATGAAGGGAGGAATAGAACAACTGTAATGGCGTAAGCAATAAAATAAAAATTAAAAAAAGAAGAAAAAACATGGAACTTAAAAAAAATATATATGATTTGGATAACCAGAATAGAAAGTACCCAATCAAGACCAGTGTGTTATTGGAACATGGATGAAGTGACAGAAGGAAAATTAAAATACAATAAAGAGAGAATAAGGAAAACCAGTCAAGCAATGCAATTAAACAGAGAAATGAAATGGAGAAAACGAAATATAAGAAAAAGAAATAAAAATACTAATAAAATAAAAGTAGTAAAGATAATGAAAAATAATAATAATACACATAAGCTCTGGCTGGTGTAGCTCAGCAGATTGAGCGCGGGCCTATGAACCAGACAATCATGGTTCGATTCCCAGTCAGGGCACATACGGGGTTGCAGGCAGGTTCCCTGCAGGCCAGTTTCCAGCAGGGGATGCACGAAAGGCAATCATACATTGATGTTTCTCTCCTTCTCTCCTTCCCTTCCCCTCTAAAGATAAATAAAAAAAAAATCTAAAAAAATATAATAATAATAATACACATAAAAATAAAATACTACTTCTATGGGATGGCAAAGTGACATTTGTCTCAGTTTCTCAGTTTTGGGGGTTAGCCTCGTGCTTCCCCTTTGGATCTGTCTCTGTACTTTTCATAACTCCACATTTTATTGTCTCACTTGAAGGAAGGAAAAAAAAGAGAGAGGAAAGAAAAAATAATCATAAATCTCCTGCTGACTTCAAACCCATTGAGAGAGTTCTTCTGGTCTTCCTGGATGCCACAGAAAGAGGGGAGCTGGGCTTTACTTTTCTTCCTTTCTATGGTTTTGCAAGGATGGTGACCAGGTCTGGGCTGCAATATTTATCGTTTCCCAGGCTCCAGCCCAGGTCCTCCATGAGCTGCCAGGGCCAAATCAGCCACTCTGTCTTTGGGCATGCAGCACGAGTCAAGCCTGAGCATGCAGCTCCAATCAGCCACTCAGTCTCTGGGCACACAGCTTAAATCACCCTCTGGGTGAGCCAGCCGCCATGAGTTCCTTAAACAAAGCAGCTGTCTGCTATTCTTAACAAGCACACAGCTTTTCACACAGCCCAACTTTCCAACCAGTCTGAAGAGTATCTGGGTCAGGTTCTAACATGACCCAACTCTTCTCCCTTCTCTAGGTGTCCCTGGCACCCAAATTTCTCTGGTAATGACCTAGCCAGCATCCATTGTCCCAGGGGATGTATACTGCCTTTGTATGGCTCCCACTTCACCTCTCTTTCCCCCAGCAACTTCCAACATGCAGGTCCCTCCTGGTGCCAGGCTGCCCTCCCTGCTCTGGTAGGGGAGGGAGCTCGTTATAAATCTCTCCTTCCCCACATCCTGTGGCAGGCACCATCCAGGGGGATGGCCACAGCAGCCTAGGTCCCTGCACAGATCCCAGGGAGCTTACCATCCCAATGCAATCTCCTCACCATCTGTTTTTCAGTGTCCTCTACACTCCTTGGCCTCCAAACTTCATGTAAGCTGGGATTCCACTGGCTGTTCACTGTGTTCCTCAGAAGATTGGCTGGGTGTTCCAGCTGGGCACAGGGAGAACTGGGCTCCAATCCCACCTACCACACTGTCATCTTGCTCTAATAATAATAATAATCTGATTTTATTTATTAAAACTTTAAATATATATATTTTATTAGCTTTTGGTAGATTCACAATGTTGTAAACTATTACCTCTATTGAGTTCCAGAATATTTCATTGCCCCAAAAGGAAACTCTATACATATTAGCAGTCACTCTGCATTTCCCACCCATCCAGCCCCTGGCAATTACTGAGCTGTTTCTGTCTCAATTGATTTGCATATTGTGGACATTTTTAATAAAAAGAATGTGTACAATATATAGCCTTTGTGTCTGGTTTCTTTTACTTAATATAATATTTTCAAAGCTCATCTATATTATAGCTCTAATAATCTGATTTTAAAAGAGCATATGACCTAAAAAGACATTTTTTCCAAAGTAGATATTCAAATAGCCAACAAATACATAAAAAGGTACTCAACACCACTAATCATCAGAGAAATATAAATCAAAACCACAATGAGATATTACCTCATACCTGTGAGGATGACTGTTATAAAAAAAAGTGATAACAAGTGTTTGCAAGAATTTGAGGAAAAGGAAATCCTTGTACACTATTAGTGGAAATGTAAATTGGTGTAGCCACTAGGTAAAACAGTATAGATGTTCCTCGAAAATTAATAATAGAACTACCATATCATCCAGCAATTCCACTTCTGGGTATTTGGGTATATATCTGAAGGAAATAGAATTAATATCCCAAAGATATACATACATTTCTATGTTCATTGCAGCATTATTTACAATAGCCAAAATATGGAAAATCCTTAGTGTCCAACAATGAATAAATAAATTAAAATATAAGCCCTGGCTGGTGTACCTCAGTGGATTGAGCGCGGGCCTGTGAACCAGACAATCGCGGTTCGATTCCCAGTCAGGGCACATGCCTGGGTTGCAGGCCGGTTCCCTGCAGGCCACTTCCCAGCAGGGGACGCACAAAAGGCAACCATACATTGATGTTTCTCTCCCTCTCTCCTTCCCTTCCCCTCTAAAGATAAATAAATAAAATCTTTTTAAAAATTAAAAATATATATGTATTTATATGTATGTATGTACACATACACAAATATTACTCATCTATGAAAAAGGAAATCTTACCATTTATGAAAACATAGATGGAAATTAAGGGTTTTATGTTAAGTGAAATAAGTCAGATAGAGAAAGACAAATACTGTAAGGTTTCACTTATATGCAGAATCTAAAAAAGCTGAACTCAGAATAAAATGGTGTATGCCAGAGTCTGAGGGGAAATAAAGAAATGTTGGTCTAAGGGTACAAACTTCCAGTTATAAGAGAACTAAATTCTAGAGATCTGCTGTACAGCATCATGACTATAGTTAACAATATTGTATTGTATACTTGAAAGTTTCTAAGTGAGCAGATCTTAAATGTCCTTGCCATAACAACAACGGAACAATAGTAATCATGTAAGTTAAAGGATGTGTTAACTATCCATGTTGTGGTAAGCATTTTGCAATATATTAGTGTATTAAATGCTCACATTCTTAATTTTAACCTCACAATGTCCTATATCAGGTTTCTGATTTTTTAAATTTATTTAATTATTGTTCAAGTCCAGGTTTCTGTATTATACTCCCATCCCAGCCCACCCCCCCATGCTCCCCACCTCCCTCCCATTCTCCACCCCCCCCTTAGTTTTTGTCCATGAGTCCTTTATAGTTGTTCCTGTGAATCCTTCCCTTTTGCCCTGAAATACTCTCCCCTCTACCCTCTGGTCCCTGTCAGCCTGTTCTGTATTTCAGTGTCTTTAGTCATATTTTGCTTGCTTGTTTGTTTTGTTGTTTAGCTTCTTGTTAAAGGTGAGATCATATGGTATTTGTCTTTCACAGCCTGGCTTATTTCACTCAGCATAATGCTCTCCAGTTCCATCCGTGCTGTTGCATAGGTTAAGAGCTCCTTCTTTCGTTCTACCGCATAGAATTCCACTGTGTGAATGTATCACAGTTTTTTGATCCACTCATTTACTGATGGGTACCTAGGTTGCTTCAATCTCTTGGCTATTGTAAATTACGCTGCTCTGAACATTGGGGTGCATAGGTTCTTTTGAATTGGTGTTTCAGGGTTCCTAAGATATATTCCTAACAGTGGAATTGCTGGGTCAAGAGGCATATTCATTTCTAGTTTACTGAGAAAATTCCATACTGTTTTCCATAGTGGTTGTACCAGTATGCAATCCCACCAACAGTGAACTAGGGACCCCTTTTCCCCACAACCTCTCCAACATTTGTTGTTTGTTGCTTTCTTTATGATGGCCATTCTGACCAGTGAAAAGTGGTATCTTGTTGTGGTTTTAATTTGCATCTCTCTGATAGCTAGCAATATTGAGCATCTTTTCATGTGTCTCTGGATCCTGTGTATGTCCTCCTTGGAGAAGTATCTGTTCAGGTCCTTTGCCCATTTTTTAATTGGGTTGCTTGTCTTCTTAGAGTGGAGTCAGGTGAGTTCTTTGTATATTTTGGAGATTAAACCTTTATATGAGGTATCATTGGAAAATATATTTTCTCAAACAGTGGGTTCTCTTTTTATCTTAAAACTGTTTTCTTTAGCTGTGCAGAAGCTTTTAATTTTGATGAGATCCCATTTGTTTATTCTTTCCTTTATGTCCCTTGCTCTAGGGGACATATCAGTAAAACTGTTGCCATGTGAAATATCTGAGATTTTCCTGTCAATGTTCTCCTCTAGGATTTTAATGGTGTCATGGCTTATATTTAAGTCTTTTATGCACCTTGAATTTATGTTGGCGTATAGTGTAAGTTAGTGCTCAAGTTTCATTTTTTTGCATGTAGCTGTCCAGTTCTCCCAACACCATTTGTTGAAGAGGCTATTTTTACTCCATTTTATGTTGCTGCCCCCTTTGTGAAATACTAGTTCACCCTAGAGACTTGGGTTGATTTCTCGGCTCTCCATTCTGTTCCATTGGTCTATGTGCCTGTTTTTATGTCAGTACCAGGCTGTTTTGATTACAGTGGCCCTGTAATATAGTTTGGTATTGGGTATTGTGATCCCTCCTACTTTGTTCTTCTTTCTCAAAATTGCAGCTGCTATTTGGGGTCATTTATGGTTCCATATAAATTTTTGAAGTATTTGTTCTATGTCTCTCAAATATGCCATTGGTACTTTAATAGGAATTGCATTGAATCTGTATATTGCTTTGGGTAGTATGGACATTTTGATGATGTTAATTCTTCCAATCCATGAACATGGTATATGTTTCCATTTGTTTGTGTCTTCCTTGATTTCTCTCTTCAGTGTTGTGTAGTTTTCTGCATACAGGTCGTTCACCTCCTTGGTTAGGTTTATTACTATGTATTTTATTTATTTTTTTTTGCTATATCGAACAGAATTTTTTTCTTGATTTCAGCTTCTGCTTTTTCATTGTTAGTATGCAAAAATGCCTTTGATTTCTGGTTATTGACTTTGTATTCTGCTGTTTTGCCAAATTCGTTTAGTAGGTTGAGCAGTTTTTGGGTAGATTCTATAGGATTTTCCATGTACACTGTGATGTCATCTGCAAACAGTAACAGTTTTGCGTCCTCCTTTCCTATTTGGATGCCTTTTATTTCCTTTTTTTGTCTGATCTCTGTGGCTGAAACTTCCAATACTATATTAAATAGAAGTGGTGAAAGTGGACAACCTTGTGTTGCTCCTGATTTTGGTGGAAAGATTTTAATTTTTGCCCATTGAGTATGATGTTGGCTGTAGGTCTCGCGTATGTGGCCTTTATCATATTGAGGAATGCTCCCTCTGTTCCCACTTTGCTGAGTGTTTTTATCATAAATGGGTGTTGTACCTTATCCAAAGCTTTCTCTGCATCTATTGATATGATCATGTGATTTTTGTCTTTGCTTTTGTTTACGTCATGTATTACATTTACTGATTTGCAAATATTGAACCATCCTTGCATCCCTGGGATGAATCCCGCTTGGTCATGGTATATGATCTATTTTATATATTGTTGGATGTGATTTCCCAATATTTTGTTGAGGATTTTAGCGTCTATGTTCATCAGCATTATTGGCCTGAAGTTTTCTTTCTTTGTTGTGTCTCTATCTGGTTTTGGAATTAGGATGATGTTGACTTCATAAAAAGAATTTGGGAGTTTTCCATTCTTCTGGATTTTTTGGAATAGTCTGTGGAGAATAGGAGTTAGCTCTTCATTAAATGCTTTGTAGAATTCTCCTGTGAATCCATCTGGTCCAGGGCTTTTGTGTGATGGGAGTTTTTTGATTACTGCTTCAATTTCTTTTGCTGTTATTGGTGTGTTTAGATTATCTGCTTTTTTTTCATTGAGTTTTAGAAGATTATATTTTTCTAGAAATTTGTTCTAGAAACACAGGTTTTCAAATTTTGTGGCACATTGTTCTTCATAGTAATTTCTTACAATCCTTTGTATTTATGTGGTGTTAGTTGTAATCTGTCTTCTTTCATTTCTGATTGTGTTTATTTGGGTCCTCTCTCTCTCTCTTTTTTTTTTTTTTTTGATGAGCCTACTTAAAGGCTTGTCAATTTTGTTTATCTTCTCAAAGAACCAGCTCCTGGATACATTGATCCTTAGAATTGTGCTTTTAGTCTCTATGTCATTTAATTCTGCTCTGATTTCGGTTATTTTCTTCCTTCTACTTCCTCTGGGCTGTCTTTTTTGTTGTTCCTCGAGTTCTTGAAGGCATAGGTTTAGGTCGTTTGTTTTAAATGTTTCTATATTCTTTAGGTAGACCTGATTGCTATGAACTTTTCTCTCAGGACTGACTTTGGTGTGTCCCATAGGTCTTGGGTTTTCGTGACTTCATTTTCATTTGTTTCCAGAAACAAACTTTTTAATTTCTTCCCTAATTTCATTCTTGATTCATTAATTGTTTAAAAGCATATTATTCAATCTTCATTATTTTGAGTGTTTTGGGTTTTATCCCTTGGAGTTGGTTTCTAGTTCCAGGCCTTTGTGGTCTGAGAACACGCTTGATATGATTTCAATTTTCTTAAATTTGTTGAGGCTCATTTTGTGTTCTATCATGTGGTCTATCTTTGAAAATGCTACATGTGCATTTGAAAAGAATGTGTACTTAGTTTCTTTGGGATGAAGGGCTCTATATATATCATTTAAGTCCATTTCATCTGGGGTGTTGTTCAATGCCATGATATCTTTGTTGATATTTTGTTTAGAAGATCTGTCCATTTTTGACAGTGGGGTGTTAAAATCCCCAACTATAAATGTGTTGCTCTCAATATCTTTCTTGAAGTCCTTCAAGACTTTTTTTATGTATTTGGGTGCTCCTATGTTGGGTGCATATATATTTACAATGTTTATGTTTTCTTGGTGGATTCTTCCCTTGATTATTATGAAGTGACCTTCTGGGTCTCTCTTTATGCCCCCTTTTTTGAAGTCTATTTTGTCTGATATGAGTATTGCTACCCCAGCTTTTTTTCCCTGTTCTTTTGCCTGGAAAATTGGCTTCCATCCCTTCACTTTTAGTGTGCAGAGGTCTTTTGTTTTTAGGTGGGTCTCTTGTAGGCAGTATATGTGTGGGTCATGCTTTCTTATCCATTCAGCTATTCTATGTCTTTTTATTGGAGCATTTAATCCATTTACTTTTTATGTTATTATTGATAGGTACTTATTTATTGCCATTTTTTCATACCTGTGTTCCTCTCTGTCTCACTCTTTTTCTTCCTGTTCTTGAAGCAGTTTCTTTAGCATCTCTTGAAGACCTGGTTTGGAGGAGGTGTATTCTTTTAAACTCCTTTTGTCTCTGAAGCTCTTTATTTGGCCTTCTATTTTGATTGAGAGCCTTGCTGGGTAAAGTAGCCTTGGTTGCAGGCCTCTGGTTCTCATTACTTGGAATATTTCTTGCCATTCTCTTCTTGCTTGGAGTGTTTCCATTGAGAAGTCAGTAGCTAACCTTATTGAGGCTTTCTTGTATGTTACTTCTTTTTTCTCCCTTGCTGCCTTAAGATTCTCTCTTTGTCTTGGAATGTTGCATGTTTAATTATGATGTGTCTTGAAGTGGGCTTGTTTGAGTTCATCTTGATTGGGTCTTTGTGTGTCTTAGATTTTTGTGACTTTTTCTCCCATCAAATTAAGAAGTTTTACATCAATACTTTTTCAAATGAATTTTGTATCCCTTGCTCTTCTTCTTCTCCTTCTGGTATTCCTATTATACAGATATTATTACATTTCTTATTGTCCTGCATTTCTCTTAATCTCTCTTCATGCTTTCTGAGCCTCTTTTCCTTTTCTTGCTCTTTCTGTGTGTTTTCTTTCTATTTTTTCTTTCATCTTGCTGATCCGTTCTTCTGCTTCATCGATCCTGCTTTTGATTTCTTCCACTGTGTTCTTCAATGAAAAAATTGTATTTTTCATTTTCTCTGGGCCCTTGCTGAATTTCTATTTTTTTTCAGGATGATATAGTTTGCAATGAGTTCATTGTAGTTTCCCTGTAGTTTCTGGTAGCTCATTTTGAACTCATTGAAATTCCTGATAACCAGTGAGTTGAGTTCAATATCTGATAGCTGACTTGCCTCTATTTCATCTAGCATTCTTTCTGAGGCTTCCTCCTTTCCTTTCATTTGGGTTTTGTTCTTTGTCTTCCCATTGTTTGTGAGAGTCTTCTTAGCTTTAGCTTCTTAAATTGATTTGTTCTGGCTCCCTGAGTTAATAATGGTGTGAACTTCTGTGATAGAACACCTGTAAGATTTAGTGGTGTAATTTCCTTGATCTCCCAAGCTCTCTGGTCTTGGGCTGTCCTTTAAGTTGGCTCTGTGCTTGTCTTGGGTTTTGATCATTTTGGGGTCTTTCTTTTGTGGGTTCTTTCCACTAGTTGGTTAACTGATGGTCACTCTGTCCACCTCCTGTTGCAATTTGTTGTGCTGGTGATGGCAGTTTGTGTTAAAGCTAGTTCTTTCATGTGTACAAGGTTTTAAGGATTCTCTTTTGCTTTTGTTCAGTCGTTTGCACCGGGCAGTTACTCCACTATTTAGTTGTATTTCCAGATAGGTCCTGGATTGAAATTTGTGTGGTTTCCACTCCTTCCTTCACATTCTTCTATTGTTATCTGCTGCTGGTTCCTTTGTGGTTACACTTCCTCTTCCAGTAGGTATCCTGGTGTTCACGGCTTTCACTTACTTTTTTCTTGTGATCATTTTGAGGGGAAGACTAAATGGCTTAAGACAGTAGGAGACTATTCTATGATATTTACAGTAGCAGCAGGTAGAGAAGTGATAGGAGATCCTTTGTCTATGTATAGTGTTAACTGTGATCTTCAATCCAACTAGCCACTTTTAAGAAAGGATTGGAAGAAGATAAGACTCTTGTTGGGGAGGGAAGGATTGTGAGTTGGATCTAGAAAGCAGTGAGGTCAGATTCTTAGGTAAGGTGAGAGTAAATGATAGTAAATAGGTGTAGTGTGTGAGAGAATAGAGTTAACCACTACAGTAATAGAGTTCAGGAAACTGAAGTGCACTAAGATTTGAGAGGGGTGTTGTGAAGTATTTACAATTGTATGGAACAGCTATTATTTAAAATCATATTAGAGCTACAATCATATGACAGTCTCTATGTGATCTGGATAACATGAATAGGGGGTGTAGGACTTTGAGTAGTGTGCTAAAGGAACACAAGTTACGTGAAAGATAGTAAATTACTAATATACTTGTTACCGAACAAGAGGAGGTCCAAGGGAGGGGCAATACAATATTTGGCCCACCTAGGGATGCCCAAAACTGCTGTACAACAGGGGCCCCTCCCAAAAACCAAAATACTAAAATCTACTGGGCCCTTCTGTCCGCCGCCAATTGGAAACACATCTCTTAAAGCCAGAGATTTGTGAAAAGGAAACAAAATGTTTATTTAATGCTATTCAGGCCTAATGCCACCACTAAAATATCAAAGTCCTTTAGGTTGTACACCTACACCCACACAGCGCTCCCTTCCCTCTTGTCCCAACTCCGGGTACCGTAAATCAGGAAAAAGAGCACACGTCTGTGTTGCAGGCCGCTGGCACCGTCAGCTGTGTCACTGTGCAGGATCTCGAGTTAATCCAAAGTACTGTGGTACCCTCTCATGGTCCACTGGCAAGAGTCCCTTTTGTACCCAGTTCCAGTCAAAGTCTCTGTTGCTTTTCAGGCCCCGCGGCCAAAGGGGGCACCCCAAAGCCGCGTGGGCCTCTTCTACCAAAGCTGCAGGAGTCCGCACTCCACCAAAAGTATGTGGCTGTCTTCTTCACCTGGCTGCAGGGATCTCCATTCTGGCAAAGCTGCGTGGTTTTTCCCTTTCACCTGGGAAAGAGGGGTTCCACACTCTGCCAAAACCACGTGGCTCCCTCTTTCACCCCACCAACAGGGGGTCCTCACTCTGCTGAAACCGCGTGGCTCTCTCCCAATGGCTGCCGTGCCTGGCTCTTAAATCCCAGCACCCATCTTCCTCTGTACCCCTATTTCCGACTCCTCCCAAAATCAGTTACACCTGCCAGTATTCTGTATTAATACAAGTTTACTGGGCTGCCATCGTTAGTCTGGGCAGTAATCATCCCATGTCCTCGAGCCAATCTTCTCCAAGCCCCTACGCAAGCGCTTGTAACTTGGGGGGACCTGCCCCCCAGTTACATCTTGGGGGAAGTGACTTCATCCCCCTAGCTCCAAGCCTGGCCACAGCCATTTAACATATCCAAGTGACCGCCAGAGGCTATAGATATGTTAAAAGACAATGCCATGGATTAGCTGCAAGGCTGTGGCTGTGCAAAACTGTCCCTTCCCCCCCCAACTCACACCTGTGGGGGTGGGGTGAGGACATCTTATATGTCTCTCCATCATTCCCATACACTTTGAATTCTGGACACCATTCCAAATCTTTTTCTGGGGGGGCCCCCTTTGGCTGCACCCTGTATCATACTGTGGAAGTGAGAACAGAGGAAACCTGTCAAATGATACAATATAACTAGCCAAGCAAAAAGGACTATACAGGAAGAAGATGAATACAAAAATACTATTAAAATAAAAGATGTAATAACAATGAAAATAATAATAATGCAAATACACAGTATATTGTAGTTTCTCTGCAATGGCAAAGTGAAATTTGTCTCAGTGTCTCAACTGTTGGGATGCCCCTTCTTTTCATCCAATTCTGTTTTTTTCATAGTTCCAAGTTTTTTGTGTCACTTGTGGGTATTAAAAAAAAAAAGAAGGAGGAGGGAGGAAGAAGAGATAAGAATGGAAAGAAAGGGAGAAGAAATAAAACAAAAAATGAAGAAAAGAGAGGAAAAAGGTATTGAAAGATAAAACAATAATGGAAATTAAAAAAAAAGATTACTTAAAAAAAAACACCTCTTGTTGGTTTCAAACTGGCCAAACCTGTTTTTCTGGTCTTGCTGGCTGCAGCAGTCTGAGGGGCAATTTGTGTGGCCTTTCTCTTTTCCTGATGTTTACTCGGCCAGTCTTGTGAGCACTCCCGCAAGAGCTAGTCTGGCACGTCTCCGGAGCACCTTACATGAGTGATCCTGCTCTTCTTCAGAGCGCTCTTTCCTTGGGGGTAATTGCTATGGGCTGGGTTGCAGGGCATGCACCTGGCCAGGCTGCCTGGGTCCTGGGGTTTGGGTGCAAACCCTTCCCAGTGGCATGGGGGAGCACAAGGCCTTCCGCCCAACCTGGGGATCGCTTCCAGGCTGCAAGGGGAGTAGGCCAAGCAGCTGTCACAGGAGAATCTCCCAGTTTACTTCTTGAAAAATTCCTCTTACTCATGCCTGCTGCTTAGTATAGCCTAATTCTCCAGCCAGACTGATGACTATCAGGGTCAGTGTGTGTCACTGCAGGACTCTCAACTCTTTCAAGCTGGGGACCACAGACACCACAGGTGATCACAGCCCTTGTGTGTTGGCCTCTTTGTCCCACACAGAGACTCTTAAATTCCTTCTAGACAATAACAACATTCATCTCTTAAGAGGAAAAAGAAATCTTTGTATAATCCAGATGCCAGATGCAGGTCTCATCCTTTAATGTTAAGTAGAATTTTTCCCTGAGCTGAATTTGATGCAATCTTGGTTTCATAATCAACCACTGCAAGAAAGCCAATCATACCAAATTGACTTAAAATTTTGTGGAACATTTTGTGAGGCCACTGGGAAGAATCTGGTTAGACAACACATTATTTCATTTGAATATTCCTAAACAGAACCACCTCTCCTCTATGTCTCTTCTCTGAACTTCCAGCTGGTTTATCTTTCATTCCCCAAACATTGCCCCACACAATGCTCAGTTAACTCCTCCTCCTTAGAGGACTTTGGGTCTTTGAGACTCAATCTTCCCTCTTCCCTTATCCAAGTATCTTCTCAACAAAGCTGGTCTATGCCTACAAAAAAGTTCTTCCAGAAAAATCAACTTTTCCACTTCTAGGCATTTGCAAACAAAAATATTTTGCTTGTTGAAGGTTGAATTTGATGTGGAAATATCCTGCTTGGCCCTAAGGTCTCAATTATGTAGCAAATCTTAGACTCTTCTCTTTAGGAATTGTGCTCCTCACCCCTAACACAGCATGTGTAGTAGACTTTCTAGGTTATTTCCCAGGCACCATCTTGTTAAGTGACACTAAAGTTGCTTTGGATCCAACCTGTAATTTCATTAGAAATTGATCAACTCAAAAGGCTGACTTTCTTACTCCATCCAAAATAAACTGGAAAAATCCAGTTAATTAGAAGGAAAATAGAAAAGATGTTAAAATTATGAAAATGCAGTTTTCTCAGATGATTAGACATATTTTCATTTTAAAAAGAATACATAAAAGGGAAAGAGAGGCAGAATAATGGCACAGGTTTTATTTTCTTAAAGTAAAATGAACATAGTGTCCATTTTATTAAGCTAGAATAGATAGCACATTATAGACATTTTAGGTGGAGATGTGAGTGGGCACATAGAGGGGTAATAAAAGCATTGAAAATACACCTGAAAGAATAAGCATGTAATATGAAAGATCAGGCTACAGGGTGGAAGGATCCCCACTTTGATCACAGACAAAGAAGATGGAGGTCAGAAAATAAGATAACCATTTAGCTGGGCTGAGAGACTGGGGTAGCCTGGGCTAACTGGGCTAGACATAGATGGAAAGAAAACAGGGGACACTTAAACATTGACTTGGGTTTTTAAAATTGAACCTTGTGCTTTAAGGGAAGAAAAGCACAATAATGTCATTCATAAAAATACCTAGTTCTATGCATACTAACCATAATGGAAATAGAAGCTACAGTATTTGCTTCTGTTTGATCTGAAGCAAACTTGCTAGAATATAGAACATTGGGTTTGAAAATGATTCTGCCCCCCTCTTAAAGCATGAACAGCACCATCCTTCATGCATATTGTCCTTCCTTTATTAATTTAAAAAATGAGGAAGTTGAAGGCCTTATGTGTTTTTATTTTTATTTTTTAAAGATTTTATTTATTTAAATTTAGAGGGGAAGGGAAGGAGAGAGGGAGAGAAATATAATTGTATGGTTGCCTCTCGTGCATCCCCTGCTGGGAACTGGCCTGCAACCCAGGCATGTGCCCTGACTGGGAACCAAACCATGATCCTTTGGTTCCCAGGATCCACTGAGCTACACCAGCCAGGGCATGTGTTTTTATTATTGTTATTTATTTATTATTTTTTTCTAATTTTTTATTTTTAAAGAGAGGAGAAGGGAAAGAGAAAGTGGGAGAGAAACATCAATGGTGTGGTTGCCTCTCATATGTGCCCTACTGGGGACCTGGCCTCCAACCCAGGCATGTGCCCTGACTGGGAATTGAACTGGCGACCTTTTGCTTCACAGGCCCGTGCTCAATCCACTGAGCTACACCAGCCAGGGCATGTGTTTTTATTTTAAAAAATATTTTATTTATTATTAGAGAGAGGGGAAGGGAGGGAAAGAGAGAAACATTGATGTGTGGTCACCCCTTGTGCACCCTCTACTGGGGACCTGGTCTGCAACCCAAGCATGGGCCATGATCAGAAATCAAACTGGTGACCCTCTGGTTCACAGGCTGTCATTCAATCCACTGAGTCATGCCAGTCAGGGCAGAAGTGATTTTTAAAAAAAAATGCTTTGAGAGGCAGACAACCAAATCTCTGTATGTGATTTCTACAGAAAGGGTTCTGCATATTTGACACATAGTAGGAAATGAACCAAGAAATTATTAACAGGATTGAATCAATTTATTTAGATTCTGAAAAGATGTTTATAAACTAAGTAAATTAATCTGAGTTTGGGATTTCTTTTCCTGATCTGTGTCCAGCATAGTATTTAAACAGTATTATTTTTTTCAGCTATAAATCCAAAAGCCCACGTGTTGTCTATATAATATTTTCTCTTCCAAAACCTAGACATTTAGATGCAAAGTCTCAAATCCAAATGAGTTCTGCAATGTCATCCTTTCAGACAGTTCTCCCTGCATCTCCCAGGCAGTGTCCCCACTCTCTAACCTCTCTCCCTACTTAGGATCTCCTTCTCGCTCTCCTCCTAGTCTTTCTCACTTCCCACCCACACCTCCTTTACATCTCCCCATATTACCTCCTCTCATCATGGTTTCCCTTGATGGCTATTGAGAGGAGCTTTGACGGTCCAGTAAATATGAAGCCCAAGATCTCATAAAAGTTAGATCCCCCTTAAGGACAAGAAGCATTCTTTCCCAGCAACATAATTAACTTTTTAGTCTCCCTAGAGACTTTCCTCTTAGTGAAGAGGAACCTTCTTTCTATATTAGTACAAACATTTGTCATGCAGCACTGAAAAAAAGAGAAAAAGGTGAAGTATTTCCTTAAAACAAAGGGAATCCCTGCATACTGCTCAACTGTCTACTTCATGTCATGATGGATAATCTGTTCTTGGTGTCCATCATAGAACTCGCAAATACCAACCTGCAGCATGCAGCTTGATCCCTCAATAGCTTCTCTAGAGGAGTTCTGTCTGTGCTTAAACAATTCACCTGAGATTGTGGTGTTCTCAACCTTCTCATCTAATGAAACTGACTCCCATTTAATTTTTGTTTAGCACATTACTTCTTTCTTTTTTGTTTTTATTTTATTTTTTATTGTTGTTCAGTTACAGTTGTCCCATTCTCCCCCCATTACTCTCCCCCACCATATCTACCTGGCCTCCCACATTCAATCCTCCCCCACCGTTGTCTTTGTCGATGGGTCCTTTATACATATTCATTGACAACCTTTCACCTTCATTCTCCCATTGTCCCCCTTCCCTCTCCACTCTAATCACTGTCAATTTATTGTTTAATTCCATGTTTCTGGTTGTATTTTGCTTGCTTGTTTGTTTTCTTGATTAGGTTCCATTAATACATGAGATGATATGGTATTTTTCTTTCACTGCCTGGCTTATTTCACGTAGCATAATCTCCAGTTCTATCCATGCTGTCATGAAGAATAGAACTTCCTTCTTTCTTTCGCTGAGTATTCCATTGTGTAAATGTACCATAGTTTTTTGATCCATACATTTACTGTGGGGCACTTAGGCTGTTTGCAGCACTTGGCTATTGTAAATAATGCTGCTATGAACATAGGGATGCAAAGGTTCTTTTGAATTGATGTTTCAGTGTTCTTAAAGCATACTATGAACAGCAGAATTGCTGCGTCAAAAGGCAGTTCCATTTTCAGTTCTCAGAGGAAATTCCATATTATTTTCCACAGTGGCTGCACCAGTCTGCATTCCCAACAACAAAACGTACTAAGATTTCCTTTTGTCCATAACCTCACCGGCACTTATTTTTTTCTTGATTTGTTTATTGTGGCCATTCTGACTGGTGTGAAGTGGTATCTCATTGTGGTTTTAATTTGCATCTTCCTGCTGGCTAGTGATACTCAGTATCCTTTTATATGTCTCAGAGCCCTATATGTGTCCTCCCTGGAGAAGTGTCTGTTCAGGTCCTTTCCCCTTTTTAAAATTGGATTGTTTGTATTCCTGGTGTGGACTTGTGTGAATTCTTTATATATTTTGGGGATCAAACCCTTGTCCAAAGTATCACTGGCAAATATATTTTCTCATACAGTTGGTTCCCTTTTCATTATGTTGATCTCTTTAGCCATGAAGAAGCTTTTTATTTTGATGAGGTCCCATTTGTTTATTATTCCCTTTATATCCTTTGCTCTAGGAGACATATTGGTGAAAATATTGCTGCATGCAATATCTGAAATTTTCCTGTCTATGTTTCCCTCTAGGACTTTTATGGCGTCACGACTTATGTTTAAGTCTTTTACCATATTGAATTTATTTTTGAGTATGATGTAAATTGGTGGGCAAGTTTCTTTTTTTGCATATAGCTGTCCAGATCTCCCAACATCATTTGTTGAAGAGGCTTTTTTACTCCATTTTATGCTTCTCCTCCCTTTATTGAATATTAATTGACCATAGAGACATAGGTTTATTTTTAGACTCTCTGTTCTGTTCCAGTTGTCTGTGTGTCTGTTCTTATGCCAGTACCAGACCTTTTTTTAAATTATAGTGGCCTTGTTATATAGTCGATAACAGATATTGTGATCCCTCCTACTTTGTTCTTTCTCAAAATTACTGAGGTGATTCGAGGTTATTTATGGTTCTATATAAATTTTTGAAATGTTTGTTCTATATCTGTGAAATACATCATTAGAATCTTGATGGGGATTGCATTCAATCTATAGATTGCTTTGGGTAGCATGGACATTTCGATGATGTTAATTCATCCAATCCATGAGCATGGCATGTGCTTCTACTTATTTGTATCTTTTCAATTTCTTTCTTCAGTGTAGTATATTTTTCCAAGTACAGGTCTTTTACATCCTTGGTTAGGTTTATTCCTAGGTGATTTATTCTTTTTGAAGCAATTGCGAATGGAAGTGTTTCCCTAATTTCCACTTCTGTTAGTTTGTTATTGGCATATAAAAATGCAACTGATTTCTGAATATTAACTTTGTATCCTGCTACTTTGCTGAATTCATTTACCAGGTCTCGTAGATTCTTGGTGGAATCTTTGGGGTTCTCTCTGTATAGTATTATGTCATGGGCAAATTACAGTTTTACTTCTTCCTTTCCAATTTGGATGTCTTTTATTTCATCTTCTATTGTCTTTTATTTGTCTGATTGCTGTGGCTAGGACTTCCAGTACTATGTTGAATAAGAGAAGTGAAAGCAGACATCTCTGTCTTTTTCCCAATCTTAAGGGGAATGGTTGTAGTTTTTGTTTATTGAGTATGATGCTGGCAGTAGGTTTGTCATATATGGCACTTATTATGTTTAGGAGTCTTCCCTCTGTTCCTACTTTGCTGAGAGTTTTTATCATAAATGGGTGCTGGATTTTGTCAAAAGATTTTTCTACATCCATTGCTATAATTATGTTGTTTTTATCCTTAATTTTGTTTATATGGTGAATCACATGTATTGATTTCTGAATGTTGTGCCATCCTTGCATTCCCAGAATAAATCCCACTTGGTAATAGTGTATGATCTCTTTGATGCATTGCCGATGCAGTTTGCTGATATTTTGTTGAGGATTTTAGCATCTTTGTTCATCAGTGATATTGACCTATAATTTTCTTTCTTATTATTTGTCTTTATCTGGTTTTGGAATTAGGATAATGCTGGACTCATAAAATGAATTTAGAAGCCTTCCCTCCTGTTGAATTTTATGAAATAATTTCAGAAGCACAAGTGTTAATTCTCAGAATGTTTGGTAAAATTCACCCGTGAAACCATCTGGTCCAGGGCTTTTGTTTGTTGGGAGTTTTTTAAAATTACTGCTTCAATTTCATTAGGTGTAGTTGTCTATTCAGATTCACTGTTTCTTCCTTATTTATTTTTGGAAGATTGTATGTTTTTTGGAATTTATCCATTTCATTAAGTTTGTCCAGTTTGTTGGAATGCAATTATTCATAGTATTTTCCTACAATCCTTTGTGTTTTTGGTGTCAGTTGTTATTTTTCCTCTTTCCTTCTGATTTTATTTATTTGGGTCTTCTCTCTTTATCTTTGATGAGACTGGTTAACAGTTTGTAAATGTTGTTTATCTTTTCAAAGAACCAGCTCATGGACTCTTTGATCTTTTGTATCTTTTTTATACCCTATTTCATTTATTTTGCTCCAACCTTAATTATTTCCTTTCTTCTACTCACATTGTGTTTTGTTTTTTGTTTCTTTTCAAGTTAACTGTGAAGTCAGATTGTTTCTTTGAGTTTTTTTTCTTGTTTTTTTTAGATAGACCTGTAATGCTATGAATTTCCCTCTTAGGATTGCTTTCCCAGTGTCCCACAGATTTGGAATTGTTTCATCCTCATATTCATTTGTCACAAGGTATGTTTTGAATTCTTCCTTGATCTCATTGTTGATCCATTCACTTTTAAATAACATGTTATTTAGCTTCCCTGTCTTTGCATGTTCTTTTCCTGATTGATTTCTAGTTTCACCATTAAGAGAAAATTCCTGGTATGATTTCAATGTTCTTAAATTTATTTAGACATATTTTGTATCCTAACATATGGTGTATCCTAGAAAATGGTCCGTGTGCACTTGAAAAGTATGTATATTCTGCTGCTTTTGGGTGAAATGCTCTGAAGATATCAATTACATCTATTTGATCTAGTGTGTCATTTAAGGCCACTGTCTCCTTGTTGATTTTCTGCCTAGAAGATCTATCCACTGAAGTGAATAGGGCATTAAAATCCCCAGCTATGACTGTATTTTTGTTGATCTGTCCCTGTGTTCATCAAGATTTGCTTCATATATTTAGGTGCTCCTATGTTGGGTGTGTTAATACTTACTAGGGTTATATCCTCTGATTGGATTGTTCCCTTCATCATTATATAGTATCTTTCCTTGTCTCTTACTGTAGCCTTGGTTTTAAACTCTATTATGTCAGATATAAGTACTACTACCCCAGCTTTTTCTTTACCATTTGCATGAAATATCTTTTTCCATCCCATTACTTTTAGTCTGTGTGTATCATTCTATCTCAGATGGGTCTCTTGGAGGTAGCATATATATGGGTCTTATGTTCTTAGCCATTCAGCTATGCTATTACTTTCGGTTGGAGGATTTAAGCCATTTACATTTAAGGTGGTTATTTAGAGATAGGTATGTAGTGCCATTTTATTGTTAGACTAATTTTCTATGTTTTTTTTTCTTTCTCTTTCTCTTCTTCTTCGTATTAAAGTGAACCCTTTAACATTTGTTGCAGTACTGGTTTGGTGTTAACAGACTCTTTTAACTTTTTCTTGTCTGGGAAGCTTCTTATATTTCTCTTTCAATTTTAAATAATAGCTTTGGTGGGTAAAGTGGCCTTAGTTGTAGGTCCTCGACTTTCATCACCTTGAATAATTCACACCACTCCCTTGTGACCTGAAGTGTTTCTGATTAGTAATCAGATGACAGTCTAATTGGTACTTTCTTGTAGGTAACTACCTGCTTTTCTCTTGCGGGTGTTAGGATTCTCTCATTATATTTAAGTATTGTTATTTAATTATGATATTTCTTAGTGTGGGCCTATTTGGGTGCAAATTATTTGGGGCTGTATGAGCTTCCTGGACTTGTAGGACTTTTTCCTTCCCCTGATTAGGGAAGTTTTTGGGTTTTGTTTCTTCAGATAGGTTCTCAATCCTTTGCTCACTCTCTTCTCCTTCTGGTATTTTCATGATGCAGATATTGTTGGACTTCATGTTGTCCAAGCTGTTTCTTGAGCTCTCCTCATTTAAAAAAATTCTTTTTTTTCTTCTTCTGGTCTGCCTGATTGATTGTTTTTTTCTACCTTGTTACCCAAAACACTGATTGGATCCTTAGCTTCATCTAACCTACTCTTTAGTGTATTATTTATCTCAGATATTGCATTCTTTATTTCTGACTACTAATTTTTATGGTTTCTATGTCTTTTTTCATGCTGTTGAGTATCCTTATAATCATTACTCTGAACTCTCTATCTGATAAATTGCTTACTTCTATTTCATCTAGTTCTTCAGGAAAATTTTTGTGTTCTTTCATTTGGGCTCTAATATCATTTTGGCTGCTTCTTTGTATTTTCTGCCTTAAATATTAAACTGATTAGCCATCAATCTGATTAGTTTGTTAATCAAATCAATCTGCAATATGCAGTCAGGCTTAAGCACCATGGGGTGTGGCAGAGTAATTCCTATGGGTGGGGTTATTACTTCCCCTCAGGCTGATGCCATTCAGAGCACAGTGCCTTGCCTAAGAAAGATGGCTCCAGCAGTATGGAGGATGACTTAGTGCATGGATACTGATTGATGCTCCCTCAGTTCTTTCCCCAGTGCCACCAACTTCAGACTCTCCTCAAAGTTCTCTACTCCACTCAGCCCTCCCTTTGCCAGAACTCAGGGTAAGTGACTGCAAATGAAATTCTATGCTTTGGCCCAAAATAACTCTCTGCATCTCTAGCCACATCTTCCTGTCTGACAGAACCCCTGCTGCTTTTTACAACTGGATTTAATCTGGGTTCCTTTCTGGCTCTGGTGCTATAAGCTGGGGATCCCAGCTTGGGGTTTAAACCCCATACTTTTCAGGGGGAACCCCCTGATGCTAAAGTATCCCTTCAGCACTTCAGCTGCCACCTTTGGGAACTCAGCTATCCCTCTCACATCTCCACACTCCCTACCAGTCATGTTGTGCTGAAGTGTTATCTTCTGTCAGTCCATAGTTGTAAAACTTCCCTCCAGCTAGTGTTCAGTTGGTTATTCAAGATGATTTCTCTACAATTTAGTTGTAATTTCATAGTGGTCCTGGGAAGAAGTTAGTGTAGCTTCCAATTACTCCTCTGCCATCTTGAATCTCTCTGATCTTCCTTTCTTTGAATCTCTCTGATCTTCCTTTCTTTTGTTGTGAGAAGAAATAGCAACTTTCCTCTGGATCAGGGCATCTTTTACCTTTGTCATATCCAGGAGAAGATTTTGTGTGTTCCCAGCTTCTAAAGAACCACTCAAATTACAGATGATTTCCCTGCTCATCTGTAATTCAGATGTGTCTTGGATCCATTCAATTTTATTTCTGTGTTCATCTTTTTACCTTTTCAACAACATTTGTTGTGCACCTAAGATCTAGAAATAAAAATAAATAAACATGGTCCCTATTGCCAAAGAGTTCATTATCTAGTAGGATAGAAAGACATATGCAAAACTGCTAAAAGTCTTAAGTAATACAAAGTTTTCTCAATGTACAGTAGAGAACAAAGAAGGAAATGGCAATAGGTATTTTTGGTTTTGTATCCCCTGAAAATTCATTCACTGTAATCTGGTAACCGCCGCCTGATTTTTTCCTTTGTTTTTCACTACATGCTGTCTCAGATAAACTGTAAGTCTAGGTGACTGTACTTTCTTTCACTAAGAGGCTTCTATAAAACTCATGCTGGAACACTTAGTTTTCTCCATTAATTATTCATGTTGGGAAATTCAAGGATGGAAAAATAGATATAGTTTATTTATTTCAGAGCTATTTTCTGGGCCAGATGGTGATGTTCTAATCCCTGCTGCATGTCTGTCTGCGATCTATCTATCTATTTCTGTGTCTGGTACTCCTACCTTCTTATTGTATCTGTTATACACTTCTAATAAACTTCCCCTTTTCCCACTAAATAAACTTGTCAGGTTCAGTTGCTTATGAAGAACCTTAAATGATATAGCTCCATGGAAGAATATGTCTGAAGTTGCCAATTAACCTGTATGTGGGAAGGATGAGCCATAGAGACATTTGAACTTAGAGAAATATACAGGAGCCAGACTCTGGCATGTCTTAAGATAAGGACCAGAAGATTTTAAAGTGGAAAGTAATCAACAAATAAATTCATAGCTCAGTGGTTCTCACAGAGTGGTCTTCCACTAAGCTAGAAATATCAACATCACATAGGGGTTTGTGAGAAATGCAACTTTTAGGGTTCCACTGAATCACATCTACTATATCAGAAACTCTGAGAATAGGGCCCAGCAATTCATGTTTGAAGAAATCGTTCAAGTAATTCTGATGTACCCAAACACTTGAGAATCATTGTACTAAATAATTCTTGCTGCTGTGTGAAAAGGGGTTGGGTAGGTATTAAAGGGCTAAAATTTAAAGGAAAAAAATCCCGTTGGACATTATCAGAGTAGTTTATGGCCTAACCTAGGATACTGCTAGTAGATAAAGTGCAGGAAAAGATGCAAAAATGCAATGGATATCATGCCAATGTATTCCATGATTAATAGTATGTTTGTGATAAGAAAAAGTAGCTATTCAAAATTATTTCCATAATCCACTGCTAGGATTATACCCCAAGAATCCTAAAACATCAATTTCAAAGAACCTATGCACCACAATGTTCATAGCAGCACAATTTACAATAGCCAAGAGTTGGAAGCAACCTAGGTGCCCACCAGTAAACGAATGGATCAAAAAATTGTGGTACATATACACAATGGAATTCTATGCAGCAGAGAGAAAGAAGGAGCTACTACCTTTTGCAACAACATGGATATAACTGGAAAGCATTATGCTGAGTGAAATAGGCCAGGCATTGAAGGACAAATGCCATATGATCTCACCTTTGACAGGAAGCTAAAGAATAAAACAAACAAGCAAACAGAACAAAAACAAAGACACTGAAATAGAGAACAAGTGGGCAGCGACCAGAGGGGAGAGGGAAGGGAACTTAAGGGGAAAAAGGGGGAGGGATTTTGAGGAACAAGTATGAAAGACACAGAGATGAGGACTGGGGGGGGGAATGGGAGAGAGGGGGGAGACCGGGCGGGGGGGGGGGGTGGGATGGGAGAAATAGATAAAAAAAATGTACTTGAAAAGTAACTAAATAATAAGGGGGGTTTCAAGATGGCGGTGGACTAGGACAGAGTAAATACCAGTTCCTAGTACAAAAGAGACAGAAATCTATCCGATCGGAGGAGGTGAGGCCAGCAAGCCAGCAGTTGCCAAGCATATATGAAAATAAGAGACCAGAAACCTCATCGGTCACGGAGGAACCAGACGGTAGGGAGACAGCAGCAGTACAGTAGTCTCTGGGACGGAGCAGGGAGAAACAGCCGGTGCAGGGTAGGGGAACCAGCGCCCTGTGGCGAGAGCCCAACGGCTCCTGGGACAGCCTTCAGCGCCCGGAGGGCTCCCTCCCTGAGATTTTTCTGCCTGGCAGGCCGAGTGGCCCAGGCAAAGAGGTGTGGAAGAAATTTCAGCCTGCGCGCAATCTGGGGAACTAGTCGCTCCACTCGCAGTGTGTCTGGGCGGGTGCCTAAGGACACCTAGGCCAACATTCAGTGCCCGGAAAGCTCCCTCCCTAGGATTTTTGGGCCGGGGACCTGCCAAGTGGCCCAACCAGAGGGGAGCAGAGGTGATTTCAGTCTGTGCATAGCTCGGAGGTTCAGCACCTGGTGGGAACTGTGTCTGGGAGAGTGCCTAAAGGCGCCTGGGACAGCATTCAGCGCCCGGACGGCTTCCTCCCTGGGATTTTTCTGCCTGGCAGGCCGAGTGGCCCAGGCAAAGAGGTGTGGAAGAAACTTCAGCCTGCGCACAATCTGGGGAACTAGTCGCTTCACTTGCAGTGTGTCTGGGCGGGTGCCTAAGGGCACCGAGGCCAACATTCAGCGCCCAGAAAGCTCCCTCCCTAGGATTTTTGGGCCCGGACCGGCCAAGAGACCCAACCAGAGGGGAGCAGAGGAGATTTCAGCCTGCACACAGTTCTGGGTCCAGCACCCGGCACGGTGCTGCTACATCCCTAGGGTTTTTTTTTTTTTTTTTGCCAGAGGTTGGCCAGGGGACCCAGACAAACACAGGAGCAGAAGGGATACACACCACACAGCGTGCCATGACGAGCACACAGAGTTTCTAGGTCTGCGCCGAGTCCTCAGATCGGCTCCCGGCTTCCAGTCTACCCCCCTCAGACTATCTGGAAGCTCGGGACGCTGAGGGGTCCTGGGAAAAGAGCTGAGACCCTCAACCCCCTCCCTTTCTGGCCAAGCAAGGTGGGGGGCAGGAGAGACTTGATTGATAGAGTTTACAGAGAGGGTGCGGAGGACAAAGGGCCCCAACCAAAGACTCTGTGGTTGCCAGCCCAGGAGAACTCAGAGGTGCAGCCTGGGGCTCTGAATCCAGTAGACACGGCAGACTGGTCTGCTTCACACCCAGCTTGGCAGCAAACCCAGGATTGGGCAGAGGGTCTGGAGCCTCCCAACTGAACCGGGGCAGGCCTGTGCTCAATCCCCAGGGAACCAGGCAACTAGGCCGGTGCAGGTGCCTGCAAACACAGCAAACCAGACTATGGCAGTAACCCCTGGGAGGGGAGCGCTGCCAGAAAGTCCTAGTTCCCCATTGTAGGGAGCTGGGGGAGAGGCGCCAAGTGTCTGGATCCTGAGAGGGGCTGGCTGAAAAAATCACAACAATTGACCCTCAGCCAACTGCAACCAGAAAAACCGGTTCTGCTAGTTTGAAGCCAACAAGTGACATTCCTTTTTCTGAGGTTGTTTTTGAGAGATTATTTTGGTGCGTTTTTGGTTTTTTGTTTTTTTACTTTATTTTATTTTTATTCTTTCTTTTGTTTTTTATTTACCTTTCTTCCTCCTCCATTCCTTTTCTTCATCTTTTTGCTTTTTTAAAGTAATCTGTTATTTCTTTTAAACTTTATTACTGTTTCATCTTTCCATACTTTTGTCCTCTTTTCCCGGATTTCCTGTTTTATTTCTTTTTCTTTTCTTTCTAAACTTATTGCTCTTTCTTCCATTCCCCTACCATTTTTTTCTTTCTTCCTTTTATTTCTTTCCTTATCATTTCTTTCTTTTACCCACAAGAGTCACAATCAACTTGAAAATATGAAAAGGCCAGAGCTGGACCCATAGAAGAGGCCTCCCAATAGTAGAGTCAGAGAGACAATTTGCACATTGTTGTAGGAGAGAAGCCACAAGTTGCTGCATATTTGAGTAGGTGGAAGCAGAGAACAACAGGATAACCAAAAGAGGCTGCACCATTGAAATTCACAGGCATTCCACCACAAAAGTTCCTACCATAAACCCAGGGTGTCAAAACAGATTAATCTAAGAAGCTGAGGCTAACAAGAAGAGTCTCACAAACAATGGGAAGACAAAGAAACAATCCCCAAATGAAAGGAATGGAGGAATCCTCAGAAAGAATGTTAGATGAAACAGAGGCAAGTCAACTATCAGATACTGAATTCAAAGCACTGGTGATCAGGAAGTTCAAAGAGCTCACAATCAGCTACCAGAAACTACACGGAAGCTACAATGAGCTCACTGTGAACTATATCAACATGAAAAAGGAAATGGAAATTATTAGCAAGGGCGAAGAGGAAATGAAGAATACAATTTCTGAATTAAAAAACACAGTGGAAAGCATTAAAAATAGGGTGGATGAAACAGAAGATCGGATTAGTGAATTGGAGGACAAAGTAGAAAGCATCTCACAGAAAGAACAGGAAAGGGAAAAGAGGCTCAAAAAGAATGAAGAGAGATTAAGAGAAATGCGAGACAATATGAAAAGTAATAATATCCGAATAATAGGAATACCAGAAGGAGAAGAAGAAGAACAAGAACAAGGGATAGAAAACATATTTGAAAGAGTAATGAGAGAAAATTTCCCTAATTTGATAAAAGAAAAAGTCACACAAATCCAGGAATCACACAGAGTCCCATTTAAGAGGAACCCAAAGACGCCCACTTCAAGACACATCATCATTAAAATGGCAAACTTCCAAGACAAAGAGAGAATCTTAAAGGCAGCAAGGGAGAAAAAAGAAATAACGTACAAGGGCGTCCCAATAAGGTTAGCCACTGACTTCTCAATGGAAACACTCCAAGCAAGAAGAGAATGGCAAGAAATATTCCAAGTAATGAGAAACAGAGGCCTACAACCAAAGCTACTTTACCCAGCAAGGCTCTCAATCAAGAAAGAAGGCCAAATAAAGAGCTTCCAAGACAAAAGAAGTCTAAAAGAATTTGCTGCCACCAAGCCAGCTCTACAAGAAATACTAAAAGGTCTGCTTTAAGGAAAGGAAGGAAAAGAGACAGACAGAGAGGAACACAGGTACAAAAATGGCAATGAATAAGTACCTATCAATAATAACCTTAAATGTAAATGGATTAAATGCTCCAATCAAAAGACACAGAATAGCGTCATGGATAAGAAAGTATGACCCACACATATGCTGCCTACAAGAGACCCACCTCAGGACAAAAGACCATCACAGACTAAAAGTGAAAGGATGGAAACAAATTTTCCAAGCAAATGGACAAGGAAAAAAAGCTGGGGTAGCAATTCTCATATCAGACAAAATAGACTTCAAAAAAACAGCCATAAAGAGTGACCCAGAAGGTCACTTCATAATACTCAAGGGAAGAATCCACCAAGAAGACATTAACATCATAAATATCTATGCACCCAACATAGGAGCACCAAAATATATAAGGAAAATCTTAGAGGAATTCAAGAAAGATATAGACAGCTACACAATTATAGTGGGGATTTTAACACCCCACTATCAAAAATGGACAGATCTTCCAAACAAAATATCAACAAAGACATTGCGGCATTAAACAACACCCTTGATGAAATGGACCTAACTGATATATACAGAGCTCTTCACCCCAAAGAAGCTAAATACACATTCTTTTCAAATGCACATGGAACATTCTCAAAGATAGACCACATGATAGGGCACAAAACAAGCCTCAACAAATTCAAGAATATTGAAATCATACCAAGCATTTTCTCTGACCACAAGGGACTGAAACTGGAAACCAACCCCAAAGGAAAAAATCCAAAACACCCAAAATCATGGAGACTGAACTGTATGCTATTAAACAATGAATGGGTCAAGAATGAAATTAGGGAAGAAATCAAAAAGTTTCTGGAAACAAATGAAAATGATCTCACAACAACCCAAAACTTATGGGATACAGCCAAGGCAGTCCTGAGAGGGAAGTTTATAGCAATACAGGCCTACCTAAAGAAAACAGAAACATTTCAAACAAATGACCTTACTCTACGCCTGCAAGAACTCGAGGAACAACCACAAAAACAGCCCAAAGCAAGTAGAAGGAAGGAAATAAGTAAGATCAGAGCAGAACTAAATGACATAGAGACTAAAAGTACAATTCTAAAGATCAATGAATCCAGGAGTTGGTTCTTTGAAAAAATAAACAAAATAGACAAGCCTTTAAGCAGGCTCATCAAGAAAAGAAGGGAACGGACACAAATAAACACAATCAGAAATGAAAGAGGAGAGATTACAACTGATACCACAGAAATAGAGAGGATTGTAAGAAATTACTATGAAGAACTGTATGCCAAGAAATTTGAGAACCTAGGGGAAATGGACACATTTCTAGAAAAATATAATCTCCCAAAACTCAATGAAAAAGAAGTGGAATACCTGAATAGACCAATAACAGCAAAAGAAATTGAAGCAGTAATCAAAAAACTCCCATCACACAAAAGCCCTGGACCAGATGGATTCACAGGAGAATTCTACAAAGCATTTAAGGAAGAGCTAACCCCCATTCTTCACAGACTATTCCAAAAAATCCAAAATGATGGAAAACTCCCAAACTCCTTTTATGAAGCCAGCATCATCTTAATTCCAAAACCAGATAGAGATACAACAAAAAAAGAAAACTTCAGGCCAATATCGCTGATGAACATAGACTCTAAAATCCTCAACAAAATATTGGCAAATCGCATCCAACAATATATACAAAAGATTATACACCATGACCAAGTGGGATTCATCCCAGGGATGCAAGGGTGGTTCAACATTCACTAAACAGTAAATGTAATTCATCACATAAACAAAAGCAAAGACAAAAACCACATGATCATATCAACAGACGCAGAAAAAGCTTTCGATAAGGTACAACACCCATTTATGATAAAAACACTCAGCAAAATGGGAATAGAGGGAACATTCCTCAATATAATAAAGGCTATTTATGAGAAACCTACAGCCAATATCATACTCAATGGAAAAAAACTAAAAGCTTTTCCACTAAGATCAGGAACAAGACAAGGATGTCCACTTTCACCACTTCTATTCAATATAGTATTAGAAGATTTGGCCACAGCGATCAGGCAGGAAAAGGAAATAAAAGGCATCCAAATAGGAAAGGAGGACACAAAACTGTCACTGTTTGCAGATGACATGATAGTGTACATGGAAAATCCTATAGACTCTACCCAAAAACTGCTTGAACTAATTAATGAATTTGGCAAAACAGCAGGATACAAAGTCAATATCCAGAAATCAAAGGCATTTTTGTATACAAACAATGAATCAGCAGAAGCAGAAATCAAGGAAAAAATCCCATTCGATATAGCAAAAAGAAAAATAAAATATCTGGGAATAAACCTAACCAAAGAGGTAAAAGACCTGTATGCAGAAAAATACACAGCACTGAAGAAAGAAATCAGGGAAGACACAAACAAATGGAAACATATACCTTGTTCATGGATTCGAAGAATTAACATCATCAAAATGTCCATACTACCCAAAGCAATATACAGGTTCAATGCAATACCTATTAAAGTACCAATGGCGTATTTCACAGACATAGAACAAACACTTCAAAAATTTATATGGAATCATAAACGAGCCCGAATAGCAGCTGCTCATTTGAGAAAGAAGAACAAAGTAGGAGGGATCACAATACCTGATATCAAACTGTATTACAAAGCCACTGTAATCAAAACAGCCTGGTACTGGCATCAAAACAGGCACATAGACCAATGGAACAGAACAGAGAGCCCAGAAATCAACCCAACCCTCTACAGTCAATTAATATTCGACAAAGGGGGCAGTAACATAAAATGGAGTAAAGATAGCCTCTTCAGCAAATGGTGTTGGGAGAACTGGACAGCTATGTGCAAAAAAATGAGACTTGAGCACCAACTTACAGCATACACCAAAATAAATTCAAGGTGGATAAAAGACTTAAATGTAAGTCATGACACCATTAAAGTCCTAGAGGAGAACATTGGCAAGAAAATCTCAGATATTCTACGCAGCAACATTTTTACGGATATGTGCCCTAGAGCAAGGAATATAAAGGAAAGAATAAACAAATGGGATCTCATCAAAATAAAAAGCTTCTGCATGGCTAAAGAAAACAGTATTAAATTAGCAAGACAACCAACTGTATGGGAAAACATATTTGCCAATGATACCTCAGACAAAGGTTTAATCTCCAAAATATACAAAGAACTTATACGAATCCACTCTAGGAAGACATCGAACCCAATTAAAAAATGGGAAAAGGACTTGAACAGACACTTCTCTAAAGAGGACATACAGAATATCCAGAGACACATGAAGAGATGCTCAATATCGTTAGCTATCAGAGAGATGCAAATTAAAACCACAATGAGATACCACTTTACACCAGTCAGGATGGCTATAATAGACAAAGCAACAAACAACAAATGTTGGAGAGGGTGTGGGGAAAAGGGGACCTTAGTTCACTGTTGGTGGGATTGCAGACTGCTACAACCATTATGGAAAACAGTATGGAATTTTCTCAGAAAAATAAAAATCGACCTGCCTTTTGACCCAGCAATTCCACTGCTAGGATTATACCCCAAGAATCCTAAAACATCAATTTCAAAGAACCTATGCACCACAATGTTCATAGCAGCACGATTTACAATAGCCAAGAGTTGGAAGCAACCTAGGTGCCCATCAGTAAATGAATGGATCAAAAAATTGTGGTACATATACACCATGGAATTCTATGCAGCAGAAAGAAAGAAGGAGCTACTAACTTTTGCAACAACATGGATGGAACTGGAAAGCATTATGCTGAGTGAAATAGGCCAGGCATTGAAGGACAAATACCATATGATCTCACCTTTGACAGGAAGCTAAAGAATAAAACAAACAAGCAAACAGAATAAAAACAAAGACGCTGAAATAGAGAACAAGTGGGCAGCCACCAGAGGGGAGAGGGAAGGGAACTTAAGGGGAAAAAGGGGGAGGGATTTTGAGGAACAAGTATGAAAGACACAGAGATGAGGACTGGGGGAGGGGAATGGGAGAGAGGGGGGAGACCGGGCGGGGGGGTGGGGTGGGATGGGAGAAATAGATAAAAAAAAATGTACTTGAAAAGTAACTAAATAAAATTTATTATAAAAAAAGTAACTAAATAAAATTTAATATTAAAAAAAGAAAACAAAAAACAAACAAACAAAAAAAGAATGAATGGGTAGTACTGCCATTAATTAAGCCTTAGACATATAAGAATCAAAGGAGATTTTGAAAAATATATTGAGATTAAAGTCACATAGCATAAAATTAACCATTAAAGTGAAGAATTCAGTGTCACTTAGCACATTCGCAATGATGTGGAACCATCACCATTAACTAGTTCCAAAATATTTCCATTATGCCCAAATAGAATTCTATGCTCATTATGCAGTTTCTCTTCCATTTTATCCTCCCCCAGCTTCTGGAAACCACCAATATTTGTTCTGGCTGTTGATGGGATTTTTTGGAAAGAGCATGTAGGAGAAGAGAGAAAAACCCTTGGACTCACCAACATTAAGAAAGTGTAAGGGAGCTTTTGAAGCTAATTTGGTAAAATGGGAATAATGGAGAAATTAAGTAAACAAAAATAATGCTATTGTAGAAACCAAGGAAAAAGAAAGATTTAATACATGCAGTTTCACATTGCAGAGCTCATGACATAAGTCTGAAAAGCAGTCAATTGTTTTGGCAGTTATGAGGCCATTGATGACCTTGAGCAAGTAAGTCTGTGTGGATTGTGGAGGCTGAAACCTGGCCAAGCTGTGTTAGAGCATATACAGGAAGTGATAAAGAAGGAGCAGAAGAAATATAGAATATTGTTTTTTAGTATCGACTTTTAAAAAAGAGGAAAGATGAGGCTAATTCAAGAGTGGGATATCTAGTGTTATTAGAAGATTTAGAGGCTACAATAAGTACTTCAAAGAGGATGTAATTTGAAAATAGAGAAGAAAGAGGGATTAATGAATGAATTAATGCCTTGTATTTGTAGAAGATGAGGGGGGAATGGAAGGAGTTGTCTTGAACAGGAGAATGGATACCTTCCACAATCTACTTTCTTTTTCATTAGTATGAATGACCAAACCTGAAGGTAAGTGCAGATGAAAATGACTCATAGGTATGGAGGGAAATTATGGAAGTCCAATATTTGATAGCCTTGATATTCTGGATGAAATAGGAAGTAAGATCAACTGCACTAAAGGGATGAAGTACTTGAGGTTAATAAAACAGGCATTCAAAGAAATAAGAGAAGAAGTTAGTCAGAAATAAGGTTGGAAATTAATAAGAGATGCTGAGGGTCAAGGAAAGGATGCAGACCATAAATATATGGTGGTCTTAATCCATTCAAGGATGTGATTTTCTGCATTCATAATATTAGATATGGGAGCAGTAAAGGATGGTGGATAGGATTGATCTGAAGTTGAAGACTGTTGAGGAGATGTGGTGGAAAGACAGTGGACTTGATTTTGAGTGCAAATGTAGAGTGGTTGAGTGAAGTGGGGTCAACTTTGGATAGGTGAAGAAGTGAAGCCAAATAGGGCTAATGGACTTGGAATAAAATGGCTTTGAGGTCTCTCTGTGTGAGATTAAAAAGCTAAAGTAAGTGAGGAAAATCTGGAAAGATAGAATGACATCAGAATGGTACATTAGAATATAAGAGTTCAAAGGTGGAACTGTTATAGGTGATATCAGGGTCTAGGGTATGATGATCAGGACAGGTCACTTGAGGTAGTGACAGATGAGGATTATTGGTGTTGATTTTTTAGAAAATTCACCCACATGGTGGGTGTCTTCACATGAAGATAGAAGCTGCCCAGCATGAATTTAGCACTTGAGGAGGAGAAAAAAGCAGTGGGCTTTATGTCCAGGCCTTTAATGAATAAAAGAGAACAGGTGAGAAGTTCAAAGATAAAACAAAGAAAGATAGAAGGAAGTATATGTGGTTGGCACAAACCTTAGTAAAGTGTGTGGAGGGGTGCCCCAGGATGGGGGAGTAATTATCTTTCAGTTGTGTTGGAATGCTAAGAGATCATGATCAAGCCACAACCCATGACATGTGAGAATATATAGAAGAATCCGCCTTCTCCATAGAAAAGTTTTAGGAGAGGTGTTATGTTCTGAGAACAGCCTGGAGATCATGCTTTGTGAAGTGGTTGAGGATTTAAAGGAGACTATTTACAAAAAAAATAAGGAGAGGGTCTGAGGAACTGGAGGGAAGGCAGCAATGTGAGAAATATTTAGGTAATGGAAGAAGATATTTACAAACAACAGCTCCAGCAAGAGGTTGATATCCAAAATATATTTAAAAAACTCATACAACTCAACACACACACAACCCCCCCCCAAAAAAAATCTAATTAAAAAAATGGGCAGAGGACCTGGGCAGACACTTCTCCCAAGAATACATATAAATATCCAACAGATTATGAAAAGATGCTCAACTTTACTAGATATTAGAAAAATGCAAATCAAAATTAAAATAAGATACCACATCACACTTGTTAGAATGGCTATTCTCAACAAGAAAAGTAAAAACAAGTGCTGGAGAGGTTGTGGAGAAAAAGGAATCCTCATTCACTGCTGGTGGGAATGTAAACTAGTACAGCCACTATGGAAAACAGTATGGAGGTTCCTCGAAAAATTAAGAATACAGTTATCATATGGCCCACCAACCCCTTTTCTGGGTATCTATAAAATAAACTGTTAAAACATTTGTTTGCAAAGATATATGCACCTCTATCTATATCCTTTACATCTTTATTTATGGAGGCCAAGACATGGAAATAAGTGAAGTATCCTTTGATAGATGATTGGATAAAGAAGATGATTATACACACACTCACAATGGAATACTATTCAGCCATAAGATGAAATACTTTTATTTGCAACAGTGTGGATGGATATTGAAAATATCATGCTAAGCAAAATATGTCAGACAGAAAAGTCAAGAACCAAATGATTTCACTCTTATGTGGGGATATGAAATTGAAAGCAACAAATGAGCAAACAAGGTAAATAAAAACGCAGGCATAGAAAACAGTATGATTGTTATTAGTGGGAGGGGGTTAGGGAGATAGTAAAGGGTAAAGCAGGTCAAATATATGGTATTGGAAAAAGATTTGACTTTGGGTGTTGGTCACACAATGCACTGTGCAAATGATATATCATAGAACTGCACACTTGAAACTATATAATTTTATTAACCAATGTCACCCCAATAAATTGAATAAAATATTCAGGTGGAATGAGAATAATAAATAATAATAATGTATGTCAGACACCATGCAAAGGGCTTTATATATTTATTTTATTTAATCTTTGCACTTAATTCTGCAATATAGGTGTTATTTCTATATTCATTTGACTAAAAAGACATTGAGAGCATATAGAAACTTGTCTAAAATCTTGTATCTAAAAAATTACTGAATTGGTTTTCCAAGATTTGACTTCAAGGCCTAGTCTGTTAACCACTAAAGAGGATTGGAATAAGAACATGTAAGAGGAGAAGGTGCCAGGGGAGCTCCCATTTTGGAATGGGGCTTCAAATGTTTGTAGAAAAGGTGTCATATATCTAACGAACTGAGAATGCAGGTGTGTGCTCATAGGATCCTCCAGGTGGCAGACACCTCCAGTCAGAGTCAGTTGTTTGTCCTCAGAGTTCCAGATGGAATGTAAGCAGTGGATATTCTCTGCTCTCAAAGAGGGAATGAGAAAATGGTAATAAATGATAATCAGGTCTAAGGAGATACCTGGCCCTCTAGAATGTGTGTGGAGGAATTCATAGCTTCTCACATATGGCCCCATCTGTTATTATATTTAAATAATCAGTCTGCACAGGCTGATGGGGAGGAATATGCAGACAAGATTTGCCAGGATGGCTTTTTTTGGGGAAGCAAACAAAACGAATTGCTTATCCAAGGTATTCCCTGCTCCCTATTATCAATGAGATGTTGGAAGGTTTTGTCTGATAACAGCTTTTGACAGCTAGGATTTCAGCATAAATAGAGATAATTAAGCAAGGGTCTTCAGCTTGAGCTCTGGGAATGTAACAATAACAGGATTACAGAGTCAAGAAGTAATTTTTTTTCTCCTTTTCTCACCACCAGCCAAGTGTCTCCCACAGCCTTCTCCTTTCTAGGTTTTGTTAGCTGTGGTGAAAGCATTATTAGTACTTACTCAGATTTATGCAGGGATCTTTCTTACTGTTTCTACACAACACCTTTCAGGTTTGGTCTGCTTTTGTCCAAAGTCTAAATCTAAAATTGTTCTAATGACTTCTCTTTTCCTGGAACACCCGTTAGCCAGTGACTAATGGATATGGTGATGTGAAAGCTCAGCTTCCTTGTCTCATGTCAGGATAACTTGGAGGCATAACTTACAGAACAGAGTTCCTCTAAGGAATCAGGCTGAATCTACCTTCTGTGGGACCTTGCCTGAAATTGCACTCTGGTTTGACTTCTTTCCCTTCTCTGTCATGCTTCCTACACTTTATTCCTAGTTTCTTCTGGAAGCAGTTTTTTTTTAAATCACTATACAGGAATCCTCAGTTTAGGGTTTGCTTCTGGGGAATTCAGCTGAAGACAGGAAATCAGATAGCTGTTAAAGGGAAGTTCAATTAGATAGAAAATTTGAGGAAAAATTTGAAAATGTAATTTTTTAAAACAACAATAAAATTAAAAGAAAAAACAAAAACACATGAAGAAACATTTAAATAGTAAAATAAAATATGAGTAAATTAGTTCATAATTTGTATATGAGGAAAGATTTTCTATGACTTAAAATCAATTAAAATATTAATTAATTCTGCTACGTGAAAATGAGAATGAGGCACGGCTGGTGTAGCTCAGTGGATTGAGTGCAGGCCTATGAACCAAAGGGTTGCTGGTTCCATTCCTAGTCAGGGCACATGCCTGGGTTGCAGGCTAGGTCTCAAGTAGGGGGCATGTGAGAGGCAACCACACATTGATGTTTCTGTCTCTCTCTTTCTCCCTCTCTTCCCCTCTCTCTAAAAATAAATAAAAAATATTTTTAAAAAGAAAATGAAATTTGCTTAGAAACAACATAAGTTAAAAACAGCAAAGTGAAATGAAAAGTATTTGCAATTTCTATCATAGATGGAGAGCTAATCTATCTTATATACAAAGAAACATTAAAAATTGAACAAGGAAAACAAGGATGCCCACTCTCACTACATCTGTTCATAGTTGTGGAAGTCCTAGCCAGAGCAATTAAACAAGTAAAAGAAATAAAAGGCATCTAAATCAGAAAAGAAGAAGTAAAATTTACCCTGTTGGCAGATGACATTATCTTATGTATCAAAAACCCTAAAGACTCCATAAAAAGACTGTTATATCTAGTAAATAAATTCAGTAAAATGCAAGATATAAAATCAACAAACAAAAATCATTTGCATTTCTATATACCAATGAACCATATGAAAAGGAAATTAAGAGAACAATACATTTACAATAGTATCAGAAAAAATAAAGTACTTAGAAATAAACTTAATTACACAGATGAAAGACTTGTATATTAAAAAAATTATAAAACACTGATGAAAAATATTAAACAAGACACAAATTGAAAGACATACCATGCTCATGAAATGGAATATTAATAGTGTTACAATGCCCATATTAACCAAAGTGACCTACAGATTTAATGCAATCTCTATCAAAAGTATAATGGCATATTTTACAAAAATTAGAAAAGAATTCCAGAATTCATATTAAATCACAAGAGACAATGAATAGCCAAATCAATCTTGAGAAAGTAGAGTGAAGCTAGAGGCATCATGTTTCCTGATTTCAAAATATCTGATAAAGCTACAGTAATCAAAACAGTATGTATGGTATTGACATAAAGACCACAGCAAAGAATGAAGAACATAGAAATAAATTCAAAGTTTTACAGAGAGGAGACAAGATGGCGACTGAGTAGGACAGAGCAGATTCCAGCTCCTTGTACACAAGGGAAAGAATCCTGTCCGATTGGCGGAGGAGAAGCCAGGCAGCCAGAAGTTGCTCAGCATATATAAAAATAGGAAATGGGGCGGGGGCGGGGCTGGGATGGGAGAAATAGACAAAAAACTGTACTTGAAAAATAACTAAATAAAATTTATAAATAAATAAATAAATAAATAAATAAATAAATAAATAAATAAATAAAATAAAGGACCAGAAATCTTTTTTCATATTTTTTATTTCGTTATTTTTATTTATTTATTTATTTATTTATTTACTTATTTATTTATTTATAATTAGTTTTATTTAGTTATTTTTCAAGTACAGTTTTCGTCTATTTTTCCCATCCCAGCCTCCCCCGCCCCTTGCTCCCCCCCTCCCTCCCATTTCCCCCCCCTTAGTTCTCGTCCCTGTGTCCTTCCTATTTGTTCCTCCAAATCCCTCCCCTTTTTTCCCCTTAACTTCCCTTCCTTCTACCCTCTGGTCACTATCCCCTTGTTCTCTATTTCAGTGTCTTTGTTTTTTTTTTCTTCTTGCTTGTTTGTTTTGTTGTTTAGCTTCCTGTTAAAGGTGATATCATATGGTATTTGTCTTTCAGCACCTGGCCTATTTCACTCAGCATAATGCTTTCCAGTTCCATCCATGTTGTTGCAAAAGGTAGTAGCTCCTTCTTTCTCTCTGCAGCATAGAATTCCATTATGTATATGTACCACCATTTTGGGATCCATTCATTTACTGATGGGCACCTAGGTTGCTTCCAACTCTTGGCTATTGTAAATCGTGCTGCTATGAACATTGTGGTGCATAGGTTCTTTGAAATTGATGTTTTAGGATTCTTAGGATATAATCCCAGCAGTGGAATTGCTGGGTCAAAAGGCAGGTCGATTTTTATTTTTCTGAGAAAATTCCATACTGTTTTCCATAATGGTTGTACCAGTCTGCAATCCCACCAACAGTGAACTAAGGACCCCTTTTCCCCACGACCTCTCCAACATTTGTTGTTTGTGGCTTTGTTTATGATAGCCATCCTGACCAGTGTAAAGTGGAATCTCATTGTGGTTTTAATTTGCATCTCTCTGATAGCTAACAATATTGAGCATCTCTTCATGTGTCTCTGGATGTTCTGCATGTCCTCCTTGGAGAAGTGTCTATTCAAGTCCTTTTCCCATATTTTAATTGGGTTGGGTGTCTTCTTAGAGTGGAGTCGTGTAAGTTCTTTGTATATTTTGGAGATTAAACCTTTGTCTGAGGTATCATTGGCAAATATGTATTCCCATACAGTTGGTTGTCTTTTTAATTTAATACTGTTTTCTTTAGCCATGCAGAAGCTTTTTATTTTGATGAGATCCCATTTGTTTATTCTTTCCTTTATATTCCTTGCTCTAGGGCACATATCCGTAAAAATATTGCTGCGTGAAATATCTGAGATTTTCTTGCCAATGTTCTCCTCTAGGACTTTAATGGTGTCACGGTTTATATTTAAGTCTTTTATCCACCTTGAATTTATTTTGGTGTATGGTGTAAGTTTGTGCTCAAGTTTCATTTTTTCTGCATGTAGCTTGCCGTTCTCCCAATACCATTTGTTGAAGAGGCGATCTTTACTCCATTTTATGTTACTGCCCCCTTTGTCGAATATTAATTGACTGTAGAGAGTTGGGTTTATTTCTGGGCTCTCTGTTCTGTTCCATTGGTCTATGTGCCTGTTTTGATGCCAGTACCAGGCTGTTTTGATGACAGTGGCCTTGTTATAGAGTTTGATATCAGGTATTGTGATCCCTCCTACTTTGTTCTTCTTTCTCAAAATACCAGCTGCTATTCAGGCTTATTTATGGTTCCATATGAATTTTTGAAGTGTTTGTTCTATGTCTCTCAAATGTGCCATTGGTACTTTAATAGGTATTGCATTGAATCTATAAATTGCTTTGGGTAGTATGGACATTTTGATGATGTTAATTATTCCAATCCATGAACACGGTATATGTTTCCATTTGTTGGTGTCTTCCCTGATTTCTTTCTTCAGTGCTGTGTAGTTTTCTGCATACAGGTCTTTTACCTCCTTGGTTAGGTTTATTCCCAGATATTTTATTTTTGTTTTTGCTATTTTGAGTGGTATTTTTTTCTTGATTTCTGATTCTGCTGATTCATTGTTAGTGTACAAAAATGCCTTTGATTTCTGGATATTGACTTTGTATCCTGCTGTTTTGCCAAATTCATTAATTAGTTCGAGCAGTTTTTGGGTAGAGTCTATAGGATTTTCCACGTACACTATCATGTCATCTGCAAACAGTGACAGTTTTGTTTCCTCCTTTCCTATTTGGATGCTTTTTATTTCATTTTCTTGCCTAATCGCTCTGGCCAAAACTTCCAATACTATATTGAATAGAAGTGGTGAAAGTGGACATCCTTGTCTTGTTCCTGATATTAGTGGAAATGCTTTTAATTTTTGCCCATTGAGTATGATGTTGGCTGTAGGTCTCTCATATATGGCCTTTATTATATTGAGGAATGCTCCCTCTATTCCCACTTTGCTGAGTATTTTTATCATAAATGGGTTTTGTACCTTATCAAAAGTTTTTTCCACATCTATTGATATGATCATGTGGTTTTTATGTTTGCTTTTGTTTATGTGATGTATTACATTTACTGATTTGCGAATGTTGAACCATCCTTGCATCCCTGGGATGGATCCCACTTGGTCATGGTGTATAATCTTTTGTATATATTGTTGGATGCGATTTGCCAATATTTTGTTGAGAATTGTAGCGACTATATTCATCAGCGATATTGGCCTGAAGTTTTCTTTCTTTGTTTTGTCTCTATCTGGTTTTGGAATTAGGATGATGCTGACTTCATAAAAAGAATTTGGGAGTTTTCCATCCTTCTGGATTTTTTGGAATAGTCTGTGGAGAATAGGGGTTAGCTCTTCCTTAAATGCTTTGTAGAATTCTCCTGTGAAACCATCTGGGACCAGAAATCTTGACGGTCATGGACGAACCCAATGGTAGGGAGACAGCAGCGGTACAGTAGAGTCTCGGGGACAGAGCAAAGACAGGAACAGCGGGGAATTTGTGGGGTGCAGAGTCTGGGGACCAGTGTTCTATGCGCAGTGCAAGTTGACGGGCTCCCAGCGCAGCTTGGGAGGCGCACAGCCTTCTGGACCAGTTCCCCGTGCATATCCCTACCTCGGATTTCTCAGGAGGCCGGAGACTGCTGTAGGGACCAAAACAAAAATGGGAGCTGAAGAGATTTAGGTTGGCACACAGTCCGGGGACCAGTGCATACCCCTCAGTGTGTCTGGGTGAGGAGGACCTAGCACACCTGGGTCAACGCTCCGGTACAGTTCCCCCTGCTTCTCCTTCCCTAGGATTTTTCGGGAGGCTGGGGACTCCCAAATGGACTGAAACAAAGACAGGAGCAGAAGGGTTTTTGGCTGGTGCACAGTCCGAGGACAAGTGCACACCCCGCAGCGTGCCTTGACGTGCGCCCAGCGTTTCTAGGTTGGCTCTCAGCCCTCAGATCGGCTCCGGGCTTTCAGTTCATCTCCCTCGGACTCTTTGGGAGCCCTGGGCCTGCTGAGGGGTCCTTGGGAGAGAGCTGAGATCCTCAACTTTCTCCCCTTCTGGCGAGGCAAGGTTGGGTGCCAGGAGAGACTTGTTTGCTAGAGTTTACAGAGAGGGTGCTGAGGGCAAAGGGCCCCAACTGCGGACTCTGTGGTCACCAGCCCTGCAGATCTGATAGGCACAGTATGGGGCTCTGACTCCAATAGACACAGCTGCCTGGTCTGCTCCTCACCCAGCCTGGCAGCGAATCCAAGGTTGGGCAGAGGGCCTGGAGTTCCCCCACAGAATGGGGGCAGGTCTGTGCTCGATCTACTGGGAACCAAGCATCCTGGCCAGTGCAGGCACCCGTGCACCCCGCAAACCAACCCTCAGTGGTAACCCTGGGAAAAGAGCTCTGTGAGGAAGTCCTAGTTCCCCATTGCAGGGAGCTGGGGAGAGGGGCCTATGGTCTGGCTCCTGAGAGAGGGCTGGCAGAAAAATCACAATAATGGACCCTCAGCCAGCTGCACCCAGAAAAACCGGTTTGGCTGGTTTGAAACCAACAAGCGACATTTCTTCTTTTGTTGTTTTTGTTTTTTGTTTGTGTGTATTTATGTGTTTTTTATTCTTTTTCTTTTCTTTCTATTTGCTTTCTTTTTCTTTTTCTTTTTTAAAAATTGATCTGTTATTTTTTAAATTTTATTAATGTTTTATCTTTCAATAATCTTGTCCTCATTTTTTGTATTTTCTGTTTTATTCCTTCTTCCTTTTTTCCAAACTTATAGCTCTTTCCTCCATTCCCCTGCCTTTTCTTCCTTTTATTTCTTCCCTTGTCTTTTCTTTCTTTTACCCACAAGAGTCACAATCAACTTGAAAATATGAAAAGACCAGAGCTGGACCCATAGAAGAGTCTTCCAAACAGTAGAGTCAGAGAGACAAATTTCACTTTGCTGTAGGAGAGAAGCCACAAGTTGCTGCATGTTTTAGTACATGGAAGCAGAGAACACCAGGATAACCAAAACAGACCACAGAAGTTCCCACCATAAACCCAGGGAGTAAGAACAGATCAATCTAAGAAGCTGAGGCTAACAAGAAGAGTCTCACAAACAACAGGAAGATAAAGAAACAATCCCCAAATGAAAGGAAGGGAGGAACCCTCAGAAATAATGTTAGATGAAATAGAGGCAAGTCAACTATCAGGTATTGAATTCAAAGCACTGGTTATCAGGAAGCTCAAAGAGCTCACAATGAGCTACCGGAAACTACAGGGGAGCTACAACGGTCTCACCATGAACTATATCAACATGAAAAAGGAAATGGAAACTATTAGCAAGGGCCAAGAAGAAATGAAGAATACAATTTCTGAATTAAAAAACACAGTAGAAAGCATTAAAAATAGAGTTAGTGAAACAGAAGATCAAATTAGTGAGTTGGAGGACAAAGTAGAAAGCATCTCACAGAAAGAACAGGAAAGGGAAAAGAGGCTCAGAAGGAATGAACAGGGATTAAGAGAAATGCAAGACAATATGAAACATAATAATATCTGAATAATAGAAATACCAGAAGGAGAAGAAGAAGAACAAGGGATAGAAAACGTATTTGAACGAGTAATGAGAGAAAACTTCTCTAATTTGATGAGAGAAAAAGTTACACAAATCCAGGAATCACAGAGAGTCCCATTCAAGAGGAACCCAAAGAGGCCCACTTCAAGACACATCATCATTAAAATGGCAAAATTCCAAGACAAAGAGAGAATCTTAAAGGAAGCAAGGGAGAAAAAAAAAAGTAACACACAAGGGAGCCCCAGTAATGTTAGCTTCTGAATTCTCAATAGAAACACCCCAAGCAAGAAGAGAATGGCAAGAAACATTCCATGTAATAAGAACCAGAGGCCTACAACCAAAGCTACTTTATCCAGCAAGACTCTCAATCAAGAGAGAAGGCCAAATAAAGAGATTCCAAGACAAAAGAAGTCTAAAAGGATATGATTCCACCAAACCAGCCCTACAAGAAATACTAAAAGGTCTGCTTTAAGGAAAGGAAGGAAAAGAGAGAGACAGAGAGGAACACAGGTACAAAAATGGCAATGAATAAGTACCTATCAATAATAACCTTAAACATAAATGGATGAAATGCTCCAATCAAAAGACACAGAATAGCTCAATGGATAAGAAAGCATGATCCACACATATTCTGCCTACAAGAGACCCACCTCAGGACAAAAGACCATCACACACTAAAAGTTAAAGGCTGGAAACAAATTTTCCAAGCAAACAGAGAAGAAAAGAGCCAAGGTAGCAATTCTCATATCAGACAAAATAGACATCAAAAAAAGGGCCACAAAGAGAAACCCAGAAGGTCACTTCATAATATTAAATGAAAGAATCCACCAAGAAGACATTAACATTATAAATATATATGCACCCAACATAGGAGCACCCAAATATATCAAGAAAATCTTAGAGGACTTCAAGAAAGATATTGACAGCAACACAATTATAGTAGGGGATTTTAACACCCCACTATCAAAAATGGACAGATCTTCCAAAGAAAATATCAACAAAGATATTGCGGCATTAAACAACACCCTAGATGAAATGGACTTAACTGATATATATATAGAGCCCTTCATCCCACAGAAGCTAAATACACATTCTTTTCAAATGCACATGGAACATTTTCAAAGATAGACCACATGATAAGACACCAAATGAGTCTCAACAAATTTAAGAAACTTGAAATCATACCACGTATTTTTTTCTGACCATAAGGGACTGAAATTGGAAACCAACCCCAAAGGAAAAAAACCAAAACACCCAAAATCATGGAGTCTGAATGGCATGCTATTAAACAATGAATGGGTCAAGAATGAAATTAGGGAAGATATCAAAAAGTTTCTGGAAACAAATGAAAACAAATGCACAACAACCCAAAACTTATGGGACGCAGCAAAGGCAGTCCTGAGAGGGAAGTTCATAGCAATACAGGCCTACTTAAAAAAGATACAAACATTACAAACAAACAACCTAACCCTAAGCCTGCAAGAACTCAATGAACAACAACAAAAACAGCCCAGAGCAAGTAGAAGGAAGGAAATAACCAAGATCAGAGCAGAACTAAATGACATAGAGACTAAAAGCACAGTTCTAAGGATCAATGAATCCCGGAGTTGGTTCTTTGAAAAGATCAACAAAATAGACAAGCCTTTAAGTAGGCTCCTCAAGAAAAGAGGAAAGAGGAAACAAATAAACACAATGAGAAATGAAAAAAAAGAGATTACAAGTGACACCACAGAAATAGAAAGGATTGTAATAAATGACTATGAAGAACTGTATGCCAAGAAATTTGAAATGCTAGGTGAAATAGAAAAATTTCTAGAAAAATATAATCTTCCAAAACTCAATAAAAAAAGAAGCACAAAACCTGAACAGACCAATAACAGCAAAAGAAATTAAACCAGTAATCAGAAAACTCCCGACACACAAAAGCCCTGGTCCAGATGGTTTCACAGGAGAATTCTACAAAGCATTTAAGGAACAGCTAACCCCTATTCTTCACAGACTATTCCAAAAAATCCAAAAGGATAGAAAACTCCCAAACTCTTTTTATGAAGCCAGCATCATCCTAATTATGAAACCAGACAGAGACACAACAAAGAAGAACTTCAGGCCAATATCGCTGATGAACATAGTCGCTAAAATCCTCAGCAAAATATTGTCAAATCGCATCCAACAATATATTCAAAAGATCATGCACCATGACCAAGTGGGATTCATCCCATGGATGCAAGGATGGTTCAATATTCACAAATCAGTAAATGCAATACATTACATAAACAAAAGTAAAGAAAAAACCACATGATCATATCAATAGATGTGGAAAAAGCTTTGGATTAGGTACAACACCCATTTATGATAAAAACACTCAGCAAAGTGGGAATAGAGGGAGCATTCCTCAATATAATAAAGGCCACATACAAGAGACCTACGGCGGACATCATACTCAATGGACAAAAACTAAAATCTTTTCCACTAAGATCAGGAACAAGACAAGGATGTCTACTTTCACCACTTCTATTCAATATAGCTTTGGAAGTTTTAACCATAGCTATCTGACAAGAAAACAAAATAAAAGGCATCCAAATAGAAAAGGAGGAAACGAAATTGTCACTGTTTGCAGATGACATGATAATCTACATGGAAAATCCTATAGACTCTACTCAAAAATTGCTCGAACTAATAAATGAGTTTGGTAAGACAGCTGGTTACAAAGTCAATATCTAGAAATCAAAAGCATTTTTATATACTAACTATGAATCAGCAGAAGCAGAAATCAAGAAAAAAATACCATTCGAAATAGCAAAAACAAAAATAAAATATCTGGGAATAAACCTAACCAAGAAGGTAAAAGACCTGTATGCAGAAAACCACACAACACTGAAGAAAGAAATCAAGGAAGACAAAAACAAATGGAAACATATACCGTGTTCATGGATTGGAAGAATTAACATCATCAAAATGTCCATACTACCCAAATCAATTTACAGATTCAATGCAATACCTATTAAAGTACCAATGGCATATTTCACAGACATAGAACAAACATTTCAAATATTTACATGGAACCATAAATGACCCTGAATAGAAGCTATACTTTTGAGAAAGAAGAACAAAGTAGGAGGGATCACAACACCTGATATCAACCTGTATTACAAAGCCACGGTCATCAAGACAGCCTGGTACTGGCATAAAAACAGGCACATAGACCAATGGAACAGAACAGAGAGCCCAGAAACAAACCCAACTCTCTACAGTCAATTAATATTTGACAAAGGGAGCAGCAACATAAAATGGAGTAAAAATAGCCTCTTCAACAAATGGTGTTGGGAGAACTGGACAGCTATGTGCAAAAAAATGAAACTTCAGCACCAACTTACACCATACACCAAAATAAATTCAAGGTGGATAAAAGACTTAAATATAACCTGTGACACCACTAAGGTCCTAGAGGAGAACATTGGCAGGAAAATCTCAGATATTTCACATGGCAACAGTTTTACTGATATGTCCCCTAGAGCTAGGAACACAAAGGAAAGAAATAACAAATGGGATCTCATCAAAATAAAAAGCTTCTGCATGGCTAGAGAAAACAGTATTAAAAGAAAAACAGAACCAACTGTATGGGAAAACATATTTGCCAATGATACCTCAGACAAGGGTTTAATCTCCAAAATATACAAAGAACTTACACGACTCCACTCTAGGAACACAACTAACCCAATTAAAAAATGGGAAAAGAACTTGAACAGACACTTCTTCAAGGAGGACATACAGAGGATCCAGAAACAAGTGAAAAAATGCTCAATATTGCTAACTATCAGAGACATGCAAATTAAAACCACAATAAGATCCCACTTTACATCAGTCAGAATGGCTATCATAAACAAAGCAAGAAACAACAAATGTTGGAGAGGCTGTGGGGAAAAGGGGTCCCTAGTTCACTGTTGGTGGGAATGCAGAGTGGTACAACCATTATGGAAAACAGTATGATATTTTCTAAGAAACTAAAATGAATCTGCCTTATGACCCAGCAATTCCATTGCTGGGACTATATCCTAAGAACCCTAAAACACCAATCCCAAAGAACCTATGCACCCAATGTTCATAGCAGCACAATTTACAATAGCCAAGAGCTGGAAGCAACCTAGGTGCCCATCAGGAAATGAATGGATCAAAAAATTATGGTACATAAACACAATGGAATTCTATGCAGGAGAAAGAAGGAAGGAGCTTCTACCCTTTGCAACAGCTTGGATGGAACTGGAAAGCATTATGCTGAGTGTAATAAGCTAGGTTGTGAAAGACAAATACCATATGATCTCACCTTTAACAAGAAGCTAAATAACAAAACAAACAAGCAAGGAAAATAAAAACAATGACACTTAAATTGAGAACAGGGGAACAGTGACGAGAGGGGAGAGGGGAGTGAATTTCAGGGGGAAAAGGAGAAGGATTTACAGGAACTAGTATAAAGGATCATGGACAAGAGCCAAGGGGGGTGGAAATGGGAGGGAGGTGGGGGGTACAGTGGGATGGGCTGGGATGGGAATAAAAGACAGAGTACTGTAGTTGAAAAAATAATTAAATTAAACAAAAAAATTCAAAGTTATACAGTCTTCTGGTCTCTGACAATGGTGCCAAGAATGCACAAGGGAAAAGTGTCATTTCTTCATTGAACAGTGCTGTGAAAACTGGATGTCCACATGTATAAGAATGAAATAAAGTTTATCTTATACCATACACAAAGATCAACTTAAAATGGTCAGAGACTTAAACATAATATCCAAAAGTGTAAACCACCTAAGAGAAAATATAGGTAGGTAAAGCTTCATGATATTGATCTCGGCAATGATTTCATAAATATGACACCAAAGAACAGGCCAAAAAAAAACCCCACAAAAAATAAGCAAGTGAAATTACATCAAACCAAAAAGCTTTCTCACAACAAGGAGATAATAAGCAGAGTAAAAAGGCAACATACAGAATGAAAGAAAATATTTACAAATCATGTGTCTGATAAGGAGTTAATATTCAAAACATAAGGAAATCCTTCAGCTCTATTGTAAATGAAACTAATAGTCCAATTAAAAATAGACAAAAGATAGGAGTAGACATTTCGCCAAAGAAAACATACAAATGGACAACAAGTGTATGAAAAAATGCTTATCACTAATGATCAGGGAAATGTAAATCAAAACCACAATAAGATACCATTTTACAGCTGTCAAGATGGCTATTATCAGAAAAACAAAATACAAAAATTTTGGTGAGTATGTGAAAAAATTGGAATCCTTTACCATTATTGGGGGAATGAATACAAAATAGTACAGCCTCTGTGGAAAATGGTATCAATGTTCTTTAAAGAATTAAAAATGTAACTACCACATGGTCCAGCAAGCTCATTTCTGGGTATTTATCCAAAAGAAAAGAAATCAGGATCTTGAAGAAATATGAGCACTTCTATGTTCATTGCAGCACTGTTTACCATAGCCAAGATGTATGAACAACCCAAATGTTAATCAACGATGAATAAATAAAATATGTGGCAAATGTATATAGTGGAATATTATTCAGCCTTTAAAAAAAGGACATTAGGCAATATGTGACAACATGGGTGAAACTTGAGGACATTATGCTAAGTGAAATAAGCCAGTTACATAAACACAAATATATCATGACTACACTTACATTGGGTATCTAAAATAGTCAAATTCATAGGACCAAAGAGTGAAATGGTAGCTACCAGGGGCTGGGGAGAGGGAGAATTGGGGAGTTATTAATTGGTATAAAATTTCAGTTAAACAAGAGAATAAGGTCTAGAGATCTGCCATAAAACTTTATACCTATATTCAACAATAATGTATTATACACTTAAAATTGTATTAAAGTGGTAAATCTCATGCTAAGTGTTCTCACCACAATGAAATAAAATTTAAAAAATAAATAACTCAAATTTTAAAAACTGATGCATAGTATTCCATTATGTAAATGTATCATAGTTGTTGTTTTTTTATTGTTCCACTCATTTACTGATGGGCACTCAGGTTGCTTCAAACACTTGGCTATTGTAAATTTTGAGAGCATTATGCTAAATGAAATAAGCTGGGCATTGAAAAGCAAATACCATGTGATCTTACCTATAAGTGGAACCTAATCAACAATACAAACAAGCAAGTAAAATATAATTAGAGTCATTGAAATAAAGAACAAACTGACAGTAACCAAAGGTCAGGAGGGGGGATAACAGGGGGAAAAGGTGAAGAGTAGTTAAGTAACATGTATAAAGGACCCATGGACAAAGCCAAATGGGTTTAGCATTGAGGGTGGGAGGTAGGGATGGCTGGTGTGATTGAAGGAAAAATGGAGACAATTGTGTTTGAACAACAATAAAATTAAATAAATTTTAAAAACTGAGAGGAAAAATATCAAAAGCCTAACAGAAAAATTAGAAAAAGTATGACAGAGAAACTCTAGGAAATAAAAGTGAAATGCCTCTTAAATATATGAAAATGTGCTTATATTCACTCATAATAGAAGTATAAATTACTATTACTCAAATATATTTTATACTTATTAAATTGGAAAAACTTAAATGCTTGACAAAACACCCTGTTGTAAGTCTGTGTAGAAACATATGCAATCAAGCATTAGTGGTAGAAAATACAAAACAACACAGGCCCTCTGATGGAGAATTTGGCAATATCTAATGAAATTAAATCTGTACATAATCTTTTACTAAGCAATACTGTAATACACCTCCACAGGAAGAAAACAATATATATATATATAAAATTTATTATTAGTCATGTATTATTTGTAACAATAAAAGATTGTAAACAATGCATGTCTGTTAATATAGAGTAGTTGAATAAACTATCCACATAATGGAATGCTATGTAGCCATAAAGAAAGAATAAGGACAAACTATGAATTGATATAGAATAATTTCTAAGGCATATTAAGTTAAAAAATCAAGTAGTAGAACCATCTATATGGTGTGCTATCTTTTGCATATAAATGAAGGACACTTGTAAAACTTATATTTACAGATGAGATCAGGCACGTTCAGGGTGGTATGGTCATAGACAACATACTTATATTTACAAATAAAAGGGAATATAGGAAGGACAATCAGAAACTAATAAAATTGCCAGTATAAAATGTATGAATGAAGAGGGAGGTATGTAGAGGAAGTTTCCATGTAGTCCCCACTTTTGAAATATACTAATATTTTACATACTTGAAAATAAAATTATATCCAATAAAGTAAAAAAATCTAAACCCTAATATTTACCATAGCAGCAACAGATGAATCTTGCTGTATATAAAATTAATAATATAACCACACAGACAAAAAAAGAATTACAAGTTATTTCAAATGAATTTTGAACACCATTCTCTGACTCCAATACTCTATATATTTAGGGGCATATAATGTAATGATGCAAAAAAGTGCAAAAAGAACCCCTAAACTTTACTCAGTAGATATACTGTTCATACTACTAGTTTGGTTTGTATTTATTGTAGAATGAAACAATTTGCCAATTGGAGGATGAATTAAAAATTGCTGTATTTTATTGTAGTACAGGAAATAAATAAAAGTCTATAAGCCCATAGTGATATTCAAAGACAGGGAGGGAGGGAGGGAGAAAGGGGGGAAGGGAGACAGAGAGAGAGAGAAAGGAAAAAGAAAACAGGGAGACAGAGGGACGGAGGAAAGCTCTTCTATGCAGAAGAATACTAGTTAGTAAGTGTAGAAAAATGATATAATAAGAAAATCAACATTTTACATGTTCTAAGATAATAATTGATTCAGACAAGGATTACAAAAGATGCTAAAATGTCATTAGGTGTAAACTTTCTAGGTAACAGGATATTTTCACAATGCCAAAATATCACCCATTGGTTTCTTACTAATTGCAAAAAGGGAAATGACTTTACAATGAAGAGACTTAACAGTAACTACATGTTAACTAAGTGATCAAACTTATCATAACCAACAGAGCAACAAACTAGCATTATCTGCCCCATGCAACACAAAGTACACATCATTATCTATGAGCACCTATGAGGTATTCTTGTCAAAACATTTAATCTGAGTCTAATCAACCCCACAGGGAAAACAGGGGAAAGAGAAATGAGTTAAACGAAACCAAAAAGAAATGATCAGACATATCTAAAATGCAGAATAAGACAATTGTCCTGTACTCCTCAATAAGTCAATATTATGCAAAGAAATTACTTGAGGGGACTGCCATAGTCTGAAAAAAACTGCAGTGACATAGCAACCTGATATGCAAAACCTAGGATTTTTTTTTGGTTTTAAGGCAATTGCTAAATAACACTTCTTTGTGACAATGAGGTAATTTGGGTATTGTATCATTTTTCCATTGTACTTCATAGTGGCTTAAAAAGGCAAACATGTATTATCTCAAAATTTCTGTGGTCAGGAATTTTAGAGTGGCTTAGCTGGGCAGTTCTGGCTTAGGATGTCAGCAAGGGCTGTAGTCATCTGAGGGCTTGACTGGGACTGGAAGGTCTGCTTCCAAGTTCACTCTCATGTCTATTGGCTGGAGGCCTCAGTTTCTCAACATGTGGACCTCTTTATAAGTTGCTCGGATGTCTCCACAACATGACAGCTAACTTCCCCCAAAATGAATGATACAAGACAAAATGATCAGAGAAAGGGAGAAATAGAGAGAGAGATTTAAAATAATTACAAATAAAATAAGGTATGGACTGACCACTAGAATACATGATGAAATTATTGGTAATTTTCTTAGATATGACAATTTTCTTAGGTGTGATAATTTAGAAAGTTGTCATTCTAAGGATATGCGTGCAGAAAAATTTAGGGGTGAGATGTTACAATGTCAAATGAAAGATAGGTGAAGCAAATATGTCAAAATACTTGCACTTGTTGAGTCTGGAAGGGGGTTTGTGGATGTTTATTGAATTATTCTCTGAACAACTTTCTATGCTCAAATTTTTTACAGCAAAAAATGGAGGTGAGAAATATTTAACACTAAGTATGCACAAAACATTGTGCCTGACATATGCTAGATGATGAGGGTGACAAGCAAGACTGAGGGTCAATACAAATTAAACAGCATGTACAGATTTACAAATACCAAAACAGTTAGAGGTAGTGAATAGAGGGTAAAGAGTTGAGGGGACAGGTTCAGAAAATGGATGCAGGGAAGGGGGACAGTAAAGAAAAGTATAAGAAGGTATGGAGTTAGAGAGGGAATATAGAAACAGTCGTTCTTAACTTTTGAAAATTTGACCCTAATTTTAATGGCCACTTGAACATCCCAACTTGTTAGAACTTTGATCAGGAACAAGATCATTTACATAATTTCAGTGCATCTCTTCACGAACTACATTCCAAAGAGAAAAAATTGTGGCTTTACAGTTAAAAAATAACATGAAGGACACCAGCTTAACCAAATGGTAAAGGGTTTTTAAATGTATTTTTGTTGTATTTTTCCATTACCATTTAGTCTCCTTACACACCCCTCCCCCCACAATCACCATACTGATGTCTATGTCCATGAGTCATTTTTTATTTTTGCTCAATCCCTCCACACCCTTACCCTCCAATAGCTGTCATCCTGCTCTCTATCTATGAATCTGTCTCTATTTTGCTTGTTAGTTAAGTTTGTATTTAAATTCCATATATGAGTGAAATCATATGGCATTTGTCTTTCTCTGACTGGCTTACTTCACTTACCATAATGTTGTCTGGGTCCATCCATGTTCTTGCAAAAGGTAAAATTTTCTTCTTCTTTATGACCATTGTGTAAATGACCCATAGTTGTTTCATCTACTCATCTACTGATAGACCCTTGGGCTGCTTCTACGTCTCGGTCATTGTAAATAATGCTGCAATGAACATGGGGGTGCTTATGTTCTCTCAAATTTTTTAGATGTGATTTCATTTATTTCTGCTCTGATCTTTATTATTTCCTTCCTTTTATTCACTTTAGTCTTTGTTTGCTGTTCTTTTTTAAGTTTCTTTAGGTGTAAAGTTAGATCGTTTAGTTGAACTTTTTCTTATTTCTTGAGATAGGCCCTTACTGCTATGCATTTCCCTCTTAAGACTGTTTTCCCCATGTCCCACAGATTTTGGGTTATTGCCTTCCAAATCACTACTTTCATCCTCTGCATCATCTCACCTACTGTTTATTCTTTCAAGTGTAATATTTATTTCAGACAAAGCATTCTTTATTTCTGACTGGTCCTTTTTTATGGTTTCTATGTCTTTTTTCATGCTATTGGGTATTCTTATAATCAATATTCTAAACTACATATCTGATAAATTGTTTGCCTCTACTTTATTTAGTTCTTCTTCTGAAAAATTCTCTTGTTCTTTCATTTGGGACCTGATTCTTTATTTTCCTATTTTGCCTGCCTCTTTGTTTTTATTTCTATGTATTAGGTAAATCTGCAAAGACTATGATGCAGACCTGTGTTAGATGCTACCTATGACTGGACCTGGGCAACCTGTTTGGACCTATCAGTTACCCACATCTTGGGGCTCCATCTGCTGGTACTGGGTGTGTGCAGAAAGAATCGGGTTGCAGACCAACACCAGCTTTTACCAGCATTAGGCCCAGGGGAAGGTCAGTTAAAGTCTCAGAGCTCCCAGAGATCCACTTTAGTTGTTAAACTTAATCACTGATATAGCCTCAAACTGTACTCAGCAGCCTGGATTAATCTCCACCAGGTGAGGCAGAGTAATTCTTGTGGGCAGGGCTGTTGTTTCCCCTAAGCCTGATGCCTCTTGGAGAGGAGTGCTCTGCCCAAGAAAGATTGATTCTGCAGTATGGGGAATGGCTAAGCACAGGGATCCTGGGGGCCATTTCTTCAGTTCTCTCCCCAGAACCACCAGCCTCAGATTCTCCTCACACATCTCTAGTCCACTCTGCATTCCCTCTGCCAGAGCTTAGGGTAAGTGGCTGCAAACAAAATTTTGTGCATTGGCCCTTTAAGAGGCTCTCTGCATTTCTAGACATCTCACCTTGTAGACAGAAACCCTACTGCTTTCCACATCCAAGTGTTATTTGGGTTTTTTCCCAGTTCTGGTGCTCTAGGCTGGGGAGCCCAGCTTCATGTTCAGCCCCCACACTTCTCAATATCTAATCCACACTTCTCAATATTTCAGCCAGTGAAATATTCCTCCAGAACCTCAGCTGTCGCCTGTGGGAGCCCAGTCAACCCTCTCGCACCTTCATACTTCCTACCAGTTTTGCTGTGGTGCTGTGCTTTCTTCCATAAGTCCTTGATTATAAGGCTTCTCTCCAGCTAGTTTTCAGTTTGTTATTCAGCATAATTTTTCTATAATTTAGTTGTAATTCCAGTTTTGTCCTCGGAGGAGTTTAGTGTAGCTTCCACCTAACCTGCTGTCATCTTGGATCTCCCCTCTCTAAACCAAAGTTTAACATCTTCAAAATTGAGACAAACATCATCACGTACCTTGTTATACACATAGTATACTAAAAAATGGTACATGTTTTTTAAGTAGTAATGCTGCCAAAAATTCTAACCTGAACCAAATCATTAGGAAACATGAGACAAGCCCAAATTGAGGGACATTCTGCAAAGTAACCAGCCTCTACTCTGCTATATGGCATAGTGATAAAAGACAGAGATGCTGAGGAGGTGTTCCAGATTAAAGGAGACTGAGAAGACATGAACAAATACAATTTGATTCATGGCCCTGAATCAAATCCTGGAATAGGAAAAACAAAATAGCTATAAAGGTCATTATTTGTAACAATAATGAAATGTGAATATGGAGTTTGAATTAAATAACAACATTGTATCAATGTTAGATTTCCTAGTTTTATTGTTGCACTATGTTTACTTAGGAGAATGTCCTTGATCTTAAGAAATGTACAATAAAGGATTTGGTAAAGGGGCTTGATATCATAAAATGCTTCCATTTGGGAATATTTAGTTCGGAAAAAATTGTGTACATGCACACAAAAAGAGAGAGAGAATATAAGAAATGGAACAAAATGTAAACAGTTGGTAATTTAAATAAAGAGTATAGGAGAGATCCTTACACTCTTGAAATTTGAAATTATATTAAAGTAAAATGTTATAAAGCAAAAAGCTACCCCCAAAATATCGCCTTCTCAGTATGTACAACATTTGAGAGCAGAACAGATGGAATGCCTGCTGTTTATGCTAGAATATTAACCCTGGTGCAAGATGCAAGGTGGTTAGAAAACAAAAAGAAAGTCCAATCCCAAATAATCAAATTAATCCTTTAATGACTGAGAACCCATGCATGGTTCACAAAATCAAAATGTCTCCAGTTTTTGTTATTAAAAACCACAAGTACTTTCATCGCATAAAACAAATGGATGGTGTGTTATTTTTAAAACTGTTTTTTGTTGTTCTTCAAGTACAGTTTCCTCCATTCCAGCCCCCACTCCTCCCACCCCAGCCATCCCCACCTCCCACCCTCCATCCTACACCTGTTTGGTTTTGTCCATGTGTCCTTCATACATGTTCCTGAAAACCCTTTCCCCTTTTCTTCCCATTGTCCCCTCCCACCTTCTCTCTGGTTACTGTCATTTGTTCTTACTTTCAGTGTCTCTAGTTATGGTGTTTCAAATGTGGAATGATAAATACTAAGATCAGATGTAAAGCCACACTCCAGCATAGGTCGATTGGTTCTTGGGCTAAGCAATAGTCTGGTGCATATGTTAGGCTGTGTGTGTATATGAGTGTAGAAGTCAATCTCCAAAGGGAGATGGAGGGACTGGAGTACAAGTAAGACAGTAGAAAGGAGTGTTCTCCTTAATAAAAAGGAGGGGGACTGCCAGGAGGCCACAGCCTCTTCACTTGGGCCAGCAGCATCAGGCCTTTATAGCCACCTCATTAACACATCATTAAGAAGAGTCCAGTCTACATTAAGTGAGTATTTCCCAGAAAAATGAATTATTTCTGTCCCCTTAAAATTCATAAATGCTGCCCAGAGAGCCCCAGGTTTCCTGTAATGTCTATTTAAAATTCCAGATATTCCAGCAACAATATCCAATCCCCACTATTTCCACTAAGAGAAATACAATAGTAACACTAAATTATGCTGGTTCTTAGATGATGTACCCAGTGGGTTGAAACTGCAATTTCTCAGGATCATTACTGAAATACACGATAACCCCTTAAATATTGTAATATGTCTCCTTCTCTCAAAACTAAAAAGTTGGAAAACTATTTCAATTATTATAGTTTAAAAAATTAAACTAAAAGAGTTTACTGTGATGAGGAATGTGAGATGAGGTTGGCTTTGATTCCTGAACTGAACTGTTGTTTCTTTATAGCCATAAAGCTAGTTTTATTTTAGAGTATCTTATATTTTATAGGAAGGAAGGAAATTGATATTTATTAGCTGCCAACTATGTGCTATACATTGTACTACTTCATTTAATTGAGAGTTTAGCTCCAAACTCAGAAGAAGAAAAGAATATACTACAGGATTTTTTTTTTTAGAAAGTAACAATGTCAGTACTATTTTGTTTTGTGAATACAAACTTTGAACCTGTACATTCAAATATGTTTCAGGCATATTCTTCAGTATCTGAGAAGTCATGTTCCCCTTGGTTATTTTTGTCAATAAGAATTTCTTATGCAAGTATTTTTTCTTCCTTCATTTCCTGGTGGCTTCTTTTTATAAACTAGAATACTTACAATATTAGATCAACAAGGCCAATTATGTCATGTTTTTTTCACTTAAAGACAATATAGCCCTGGCTGGTGTAGCTCAGTGGACTGAGCACGGGCCTGCGAACCACATGATTGCAGTTCGATTCCCAGTCAGGGCACATGCCTGGGTTGCAATCCAGTTCCTTGCAGGCCAATTCCTTGCAGGGGACGCACAAAAGGCAACCGTACATTGATGTTTCTTTCCCTCTCTCCTTTCCCCCCCTTCCCCTCTAAAGATAAATAAATAAAATCTTAAAAAAAAGACAATATAAAAGTTTCTCTCACAATCAGAAGTAGAACTCTTCTACGAAAACTTTCATAAGCCAAAATAGCATAAACCAAAGAGTATCCACTACTTTTGGAAAGTTTTAGTTATGCTACTTTGCTCTTAGGAAATACCTAAAAAATGTAAAAATATTTTCACTTTTATTAAAAAATTATGTACCATAGGTACAGTATATTTCATATATCAATATGGTGTATTTTGGTATATTTCTTTCTGTTAGTGGAAACATACTAATGTAGGTCTTTACTAAAAGCAAAACAGTGTAACTAGAAATTTCAGAAAGTGGAGGATACCTGTATAAACATTGTATGTAATTTTACAAGATAATAGCAAAAAAACCCTAAAATCTCATAATACAGCAATAATACTTTTCAATTCTGTCTCCCCCTTCCAGTTTTTGTTCATAGATTTTGTAAAATGCACTCTTTTTAATTTCTTTTTGTTTTTAAAAGATTTTATTTATTAAATTGAAAATGGAACTGTTTTTTGACCCAGCAATACCACTGTTGGGGTTATACCCTAAGAACCCTGAAACACCAATTTAAAAGAACCTATGCACCCCAATGTTCATAGTGGCACAATTTACAATAACCAAGTGCTGGAGGCAACCTAAGTGCCTATCAGTAAATGAGTGGATCAAAAAACTATGGTACATTTGCCCCATGGAATACTACACAGCAGAGAGAAAGAAGGAGCTCCTGCCCTTTCCTACAGCATGGATGGAACTAGAGAGCATTTTGCTAAGTGAAATAAGCAAGGTGGTGAGGGACAAATACCATATGATCTCACCTTTAACTGGAACCTAATCAACAAAAGAGAAAATAGGCAAAATATAATTAGAAACATTGAAATAAATAGCAAAATCACAGTAACTGGAGGGAAGGGGTGAGAGAGATAATGGGGGATTTTAGGGAAAGGTCTATCAAGGAACATGTATAAAGGACGCATGGACAAGGCCAAATGTGGTAAGTTCGAGGATGAGAGGTGGGAATGGGTGGGGTGGGGAGCCATGGTGGGGTGAAAACAGAGACAACTGTACTTCAATAACAATAAAAAAGAATATTCTGGAAGAATATACAAAAAACTGTCAACAATGATTGCCTTTGGATTGGAAGATCAGAGAATTGAGATTATTTATTACATAAGTAATGTAATAAATGTATTCTATTCATTCATTTTATAAAGATTTTGGCATTTAATTTTTTTCAATTAAAAAGGAAATAAAGCTTGAAAGTAATAAATACTAGAAAAAGAGTTTGTGAGTCTTCCCTCTTCTTAGATCTTATGGAATAGTCTGAGAATTTTAGGGGTTAGCTCTTCCTTAAAAGTTTTAAGTTTTAAGGAAGATCTAACTGTATAAAATCTGCTGTGAAACCATCTGGTTTAGGGCTTTTGTGTGATGGGAGTTTTTTTTTTTTTTTTTACTACTGCTTAAATTTCACCAGCTGTTATTGGTCTGTTAAGGCTTTCTGCTTCTTCTTGATTCAGTTTTGGAAGATTATATATTTTTTCAAAACCTGTCCATTTCACCCAGGTTTTTATATTTTTTGGCATAGAGTCATGCATAGTAATTTGTTACAATCCTTTGTATTTTTCTGGTATCAGTTGTGATTTTGCTCTGTCATTTCTGATTTTATTTATTTCAGTCCTCTGCCTGTTTTTTTTTATGAGTCTGATTAAAGTCTTGACAATCTTCCTAATCTTTTCACAGAACCAGCTCCTGGAATTATTATTGGTCTTCCCATTGTTCTTTCAGTCTCTGTGTTATTTTATTCTGCTTTGATCTGGATTCTTTCTTTCTTTCTACTCACTCCGGGCTTTGTTTGTTGTTTTTGCTCCAGTTCTTGTAGATGTAGGGTTGGGTTGTTTACTTTAAATGTTTCTATCATTTTTAGTAAGGCCTGTACCATTATGAACTTTCCTCTCAAGATTGCCTTTGCTGGGTCCCATAGGTTTTGTACTGTTGCATGTTCATTTTTTTTGGACCATTTTTTCATTTTATTTTATTTTTTTCAAAAATTCTTTAATTTTTTTAATTGATTATGCTGTTACAGTTGTTCTATTCCCCCCTTCATTCCCCTCCACCCTACCCCCGTCCCCACCATTACCCCCCCCTTTAGTTTATGACCATGTGTCTCAAGTTCTTTAGATTCTATATTTCCCATGCTATTCTTGCCCCCCCCCACCTATTTTCTATCTACTGTCTATGCTACTTATTTTCTGTACCTTCTCCCCCCCTTCTCCTCCTCCCACTCCCCTGTTGCTAACCCTCCTTGAGATCTTCATTTCTATGTTTCCACTCCTGATCTAGCTGTCCTTTTAGTTTGCTTTTGTTTTAGGTGTGGTTGTTAATAACTGTGAGTTTGTTGTCCTTTCACTGTACATGTTTCTTTAACTTCTTTTTCTTAGATAAGTCCTTTAACGTTTCATATACTAAGGGCTTGGTGATGATGAACTCCTTGAATTTGATCTTATCTGAGAAGCACTTTATCCATCCTTCCATTCTAAATGAAAGTTTTGCTGGATAGAGCAATCTTGGATGTAGGTCTTTGAATTTCATGACTTGGAATACTTCTTTCCAGCCCCTTCTTGCCTGTAAGGTCTCTTTTGAGAAATCTGCTGACAGTCTGATGGGGACTCCTTTGTAGGTGACTGTCCCCTTATCTCTCTTGCTGCTTCTAGGATTCTCTCCTTCATTTTAATCTTGGCTAATGAAATGATGATGTGCCTTGGTGTGTTCCTTCTTGGGTCCAACTTCTTTGGGACTCTCTGAGCTTCCTGGATTTCCTGGAAGTCTATTTCCTTTGCCAGATTGGGGAAATTCTCCTTTATTATTTGTTCAAATAAGTTTTCCACTGGTGGCTGTGCCTTTCCCCCTTCTAGCACCCCTATAATTCGGATGTTGGAGCATTTAAAGCTGTCCTGGAGATTCCTAAGACTCTCCTCATTTCTTTGAATTCTTGCTTCTTGACTCTTTTCTGTTTGGCCATTATTTGCTTTCTTCTGGTCCACTCCATTGATTGGAGTCCCAGTTGCCTTTTCATAGCTATTGGTTTCCTGTGCAATTCCATTCATTTCAATTAATTTCGCCTTCATATATTTGTCTAATTTGTGGCTATAATCAACCAGTTCTGTGAGGATCCTGATCACCAGTGTTTTAAACTGTGCATCTGAGAGTTTTACTATTTCTTCATCGCTTACATTTATAGGCTCTGGGGCTTTGAGATCTTCTTGAGCCATTTTTGGTCTGTTCGCACCCTTTAAGTGTGAGGAATGGAGCCTTGGACTCCCAGGTCCCTGGGTTGTGATGCTGTATGTGGGAGCATTGTCAGAGAGGGGAAATGGCGGCACCCTCTGCTGTTTCATGCCGCTGGGTGAGGAGCGGAGCCTTAGGTGGTTCACCTGGGCCCGGCCATTCAGAGTCGCTGGGTTATGACGCTGTATGTGGAGGTGGGGTCAGAGCAGGGAAATGGCGGCGCCCTCCACTGCCGCTTGCCTCGGGGACCGGCTGGGTTCCGGTCCAATTGCCCACTCCCTGGCTTGTCTATCCGCGCACCAATGCACGACCACAGTCAACCTGCAGCCCTGCTCCCTCGCTGTTTCCCCGTGGTTGCTTGCTTGGTCGCTTGCTCGGTCGCTCACTAGGTCCAACCCTGCGCCTGGATTCCGCACACCTGAGTCCGTCTGATCGAGTTTTCCTGTCCAACCCTGCTCCACCAGCTGCTGGTTTCGCCCCTTACCGGTCAGGCTGAAGAATTTGTTGTTAACAGACTTCCAAAAAGTTCAATTTTCTGTGTTCTGGCTGTGTTTTCTGTTGCTAATATTTAATTGTCTCTAAACTTGGTTGTGTGAGAAGGCACGGCTTATCCACCTATGCCTCCGTCTTGGTGGAAGTCTGCATGTTCATTTTTATTTGTTTCGAAAGCTTTGAATTTCCTCCTTGATCTCATTATTAACCCATTCAATTGTTTAATAGAATGCTATTCAGTCGCCATGAGTTTGAGTATCTTTGATTTTTTTTTCCTTGAGGTTGATTTCTAGTTTCAAGCCCTTGTGGTCCAGGAAAATGCTTGTTATGATTTCAAGTTTCTTGAGGCTTGTTTTGTGTCCTATCATGCAGTCTATCTTTGAAAATGTTCCATGTGCATTTGAAAAGAAGGTATATTTTACTCTTTTGGTTGAAAAGTTCTATATATCCCTTAAGTCCATTTGAACTAATGCGTTGTTCTGTTCCACAATATCCTTGTTCATACTTTGTTTGAAAGATCTATCCATTGTTGACAGTGGGGTGTTAAAATCCCCTATTATAATTGTGTTGCTATTTATATCTTTCTTGAAGTCCTCCAGGAATTTGCTTATGTGCTTGGGTGCTCCTATGTTGGGTGCATATGTATACAACGTTTATTTCTTCTTGATGGATTTTTCCCTTGGGTGTTGTGAAGTGACCTATTGTATCTCTTTTTATGGCTTTTGTTCTGAAGTCTATTTTGTCTGATATGTATTGCTACCCTGGCTTTTTTTCCCCTGTCTATTTTCTTGGAATATTTGTCCCTAGCCCTTCACTTTTAGTCTGTGTAGGTCTTTTATTCTGAGGTGGGTCTCTTGTAGGCAGCATATGTACAGGTCCTGTTTTCGTATCCATCCAGCTATCCTATGTCTTTTGATTGGAACACTTAATCCATTTATATTTAAGGGTATTATAGATAGGTATTTGTTCATTTTTTTCCTTTTATACCTGTGTTCGTCTCTCTCTCACTGTTTTTCTTCCTCTTCTTATAGCAGTCACTTTAGCATCTCTTGCCGTGCTGGTTTGGTGGAGGTATGTTCTTTGAGCCGTCTGCTGTCTGGGAAACTCCTTATTTCACCTTCCATTTTAATTGAGAGCTTTGCTGTGTAAAGTAGTCTTGGTTGCAGGATTTTGCTTTTAAGTACTTGGAATATTTCTTGCCTTTCCCTTCTGGCTTGCAGTGTTTCTGTTGAGAAGTCAGTTGCTAGCCTTGGGGTCCCTTGTACATTACTTCCTGTTTCTCCATTGCTGCCTTTAAGATTCACTGTTTCTCTTTGAATTTTGCCATTTTTAACTATAATGTGTTTTGGTGGGAGCCTCTTTGGGTTCATCTTGATTGGGACCCTCTGCACTTCCTGGACTGATGTGGCTCTTTCATCAAATTAGGGAGGTTTTCCATCATTACTTTTTTTTTCTATTCTTATTTTTATATATTGTATTGATTATACTATTACAGTTTTTCCATCTTCCCCTCTTTATTACCCTCTGCCTGGCACACCCTCTCCCACCTGTATTTTCCCCCTTTACTTCATGTCCATGAGTCATATGTATAAGTTCTTTGGCTTCTATATTTCTTATACTATTCTTAATCTCTCCTTGTCTCTTTTGTGCTTACCGTTTATGCTACTTATTCCCTGTACCTTTTTTCTTTCTATCTCCCTCCCACTCCCCTGCTGATAACCCTCCAGGTAATCTCCATTTCTGTGATTCTATTCTTGTTTTAGTTGTTTGATTAGTTTGTTTTTATTTTTGTATTTTTTAGGTTCAGTTGTTGATAGTTGTGAGTTTGTTTTTATTTTGCTGTTCTAGTTTTGATCTTCTTTTTCTTAGATCAATCCCTTTAACATTTCATATAATATCAGCTTAGCAATGACGAACTCCTTTAACTTGACCTTATCTAGGAAGCACTTTATCTGCTCTTCCACTCAAATGATAGCTTTGCTGGATAGAGCAATCTTAGATGTATGTCCTTGCCTTTCATGACTTAGAATACTTTCTTATAACCCTTTCTTATCTGTAAGGTTTCTTTTGAGAAATCAGCTGATAGTCTGATGGGAACTCCTTTGTAGATGACTGTCCCCTTATCTCTTGCTGCTTCTGGGATTCTCTCCTTCATTTTAATCTTGGCTAATATAATGATGATGTGCCTGGGTGTGTTCCTTCTTGGGTCCCACCCCTTTGGGACTCTCTGAGCTTCCTGGACTTCCTGGAAGTCTATTTTTTTTGCCAGATCAGGGAAGTTCTCCTTCATTATGTTTTCAAATAAGTTTTCAATTGCTTCCTCTTTCTCTTCTACTTCTGGCATCCTTATAATTCAGATGTTGGAACATTTAAAGTTGTCCTGGAGATTCCTCAGCCTCTCCTCATTTTTTTTTTTTTTTTTTGTATTCTCGTTTCTTCATTCAGTTCTGGGTGAATTTTTTTTCTTCCTTCTGCTCCAAACCATTGATTTGAATCCTGGTTGCCTTCCCATCACTGTTAGTTCCCTGTACATTTTCCTTTATTTCTCTTTGCGTAGCCTTCATTTTTCCCTCTATTTTGCAATGATAAACAATTATGTTAGCTTCCTAATTACCAGTGTTTTAAACTGTACATCTGATAGGCTGACTATCTCTTTGTTGCTTAGTTGTATTTTTTTCTGGAGATTTTATCTGTTCTTTCATTTGGACCATTTTTTTTTTTGTCTTAGTGCACCTGTTGTATAGTAAGGGGCAGAGCCTTAGGTGTTCATCAGGGCAAGGCAATCCAAGTTGCTGTGTTGTGAGGCTGTCAGTAGAGGAGGGGTCTGAGAGGGAATAGTGTCTCTTGCTGCACTCTCAGTCACTTCTGGGGTTACCCACAAGCATATTGGGCCTTTCTGGTGCTGATTCCCAGATAGGTGGGTCTGTGTACATTCTAGGTGCCCATGGGTCTCTCCAGTGAACTCACCTGTGAGGCTGGGGGTTTCTCCTGATGCCACAACCCTCACAGGTTTTTTTCAGTTAGAGTTTTGAGGCTTTATTTTCCTTTGCTGGGACCTCGGGTTCCACGGTCTGTCTCACTCCCCAGTTGCTCTTCCTGGCTTAACTGCATGCAAATGTGAGACTATGTACTCCACCAGCCACCACCTTACCTGCTTTGCCAGTTGTTGCCTTGCTGTGAGTCCTCTCCACCACAGCTGCCCATCTCTACCCCTCCTACTGGTATGGATGAATGTTTCTTCTTTAACTCTTTGGTTGTTAGACTTCCATACAGTTTGATTTTTGCCAGTTCTGGTTGTTTTTTGTTTTTAAATTTGTTGTTGTCCTTCTTTTGATTGTGGGAGAAGGCACAGTGTGTCTACCTATGCCACCATCTTGGCCAGAGGTCTCCCATCATTACTTTTCAAACAGGGTTTCCATCCCTTGCTTCTCTTCTACTTGTAATATCCCTATTATACTGATATTATTATGTTTCATGGTATCCTGCAGTTCCCTCAACCCATCTTCATTATTTTTTTAGTCTTTTTTCCTTTTCTTGCTTTCTGAGAACTTTTTTCTACCTTGCCCTCCAGCTCACTGATTCAACCCTCTGCTTCACTGAGCTTCTTTTGATTCCTTCTACTGTGTTCTTCAGTTCAGAAATTGTATTCTTCATTTTCCTCCTTATTTGGCTATTGTTGATGGTTTCTATGTCCTTTTTCATGCTGATACAGTTTGCAGTAAGTTCCTCATAGTTTCCTGTAGTTTTTGATAATCCTTGGTGAGCTCATTGAACTTCCTTATAATCATTGTTTTGAACTCAATATCTGATAGTTGACTTGCCTCTATTTCATTTAGCATTCTTTCTGAGGATTCCCCCTTTCCTTTCAATTGGGGGTTGTTTCTTTGTCTTCCCAGTATTTTTTATATTCTTCTTGTTTGCTTCTGCTTCTTAAATTGATGTGCTTTGACTCCTGGTCTTTATGGTATGAACTCCTATGGTAGGAGACCTGTGAGATTCAGTGGTACAGTCTCCTTGGTCACCTAAACTAGATACATTTGCGATGCCCTTTATGCCATTTATGTTGGTTCTCTGGATGTAATTGGGTGTTGATTGTTGTTGGGTCTTTTTTTGGTGAGTTCTTCCGTCATCTGGTTGACTGAGAGTCACTCAGCCCACTAATTCTTGTGTGCTGTTGTGCAGTTACAAACAGTTTGTGCTGAAGCTGATTCTTCTGTCTGGTGTTTATCAGAAGATTCTTTTAATATACAACCTTGTTGTGAAGCAGGCAAATGTAAGAATGTTTCTTGTACAGGTGGCCCATTCAGCATCTAAGAGCTCATAAGAATATCAGATTATCTAGCAGTCTCTGAGGTCAAACCTCTGAAGAGGTTATGTTCAAGCCTGCATTTTTAAAGGTGGAATGGCCTTAGAAATCATGAAGACAATGGTGATTGGTGATAAGAAATTAACTCTTGTCTCCTATTTTCTCAAATTGAATCTTTAATTATAGGATTAATACTCCCACCACTTACCTTTGAAAACAATTATCACATCATTCAGACATATTACTTAGTGATTATAATTCAAGTAGTGAGGATTCAGGAGTGAACTTCATGTCAATTCAATAATAAGTGCCTACTGTAAGAAATTTTTCTTTTACAGTCTTATCTGGTACAGTCTTCTTTAATCTTTCTACCTTATTGCTTTCTATTTTAAATTAAAATTATTTTTTAGTTAAAAATTAAAATTAATTTTTTGCTTAGTAGATATACTTTTTAATTTATTTTGTCCTCTATTATTATTTTATATTTTAAATCTGCATAGCTTGAGGGATAATCTATTTGAAAGGTGTTAACAAAAAAGTTCTATGGCTAAAGCATCACACACCTAGTAGCAAGCAACACATACCATCTACTCAAAAGACTTATAGCATTCACAGTATCCTTTTCATGACTACTAAGAACATGGCTCTATGGACTTGACAAGGTTCTTGCCTTAAAAGAATAGAGAACTGAGAATAAAGAGGCAAACATGAATTCATGGATATGAAAAATTCATTTATAAAAGAGAAGATGCTGCAGTTTATTTGTGTGTATTTCAAGGTAGCAAATACAAGGAGTACACTAGAATAGCACTTTTCAAACTTTAATATGCACAAGAATCACCTGGAAATATCATTTTTTTCTTCTGAAATTAATTTTATTTGTTTATTTTTAGAGAGAGGGGAAGGGAGGGAGAAATATCAATGTGTGGTTGCCTCTCATGTGGCCCCCACTAGGGATCTGGCCCACAACCCAGGTATGTATCCTGACTGGGAGGAATATTGTTAAATGTAGATTCTAATTCAGTAGTTCTGTAGTGAGGCCTGAGATTCTGCATTTCTAACACACTCCCAGATGATGCTGATGATGCATGTGGATCACACTCTGAGAAATGTAATAGCTAACGAAGGCTATTTTAGGATTTGTGTATTTACATCCTCTTGGTTCCAAGAAAAAATCATTGCCATTTATAAATTTGTGACAATAAAACAAGATAAAAATAAAGGGGGAAATTGAGTTTAAGGGGGGAAAGGTAGGAAAGGAAAAAAGCACAAGTTTTGATGGATCAGTTGACATAGGAAATACAAATCATCATGTCCTGAACAATTAGTAGAAAAGGAAAAGCCTTTCTGTGCATTTCATGAACAGAATAAGAATGAAAAAACTTGATCTGTTACAAGCCTACAGTGTTTGTGAAATAAAACCTTCCTAATGCTTAGCAGAAGCAAGAAGCACTAACCACCAAGGGCATAATTTCCTGTGGGTAACAATGCAAGAAGTCCCAGATGAAGCAGTCAGCAACATTCTTTAACATGTTCTGAAAAGAAATAGATTGGTAAACTCTTTGTTTTTTAAAAAAATAATGTACGCATTTGTATAGGCCAATGGCACAGTGCCAAAGTGTAGATTTATGGGTCTCTGGTGTTCTGACTTGTTTCAAAGATAAGATTTAGGATCCCTAGTACAGAAGGACTGCATATCCCTCAGTATGAATTTTTTATACAGAGAGGAGTCATAAATCTATGTATCCAGCTCAAGTAAAATTTGAGAAACAGGATGTATAAAAGGATATGAAATATTTTTGTTCAAAGCTAAGGACAAGTCTGCCACTAAGCACAACCCCTCAAGATATTCTGCAATGTAGACTAACTGGTCTAGTATAGAATAAATACCCTACCAGAAATATCCAGAATATAAGTGAGAATGCTGGATAGTTACTAGTGTGATCTTTGATGGGAATTTACAGAAAAGAAGAGAACCGTGGCATTTCCCCCTTCCTATAGGGGAAGAATAGGAGTTTTCTTCAGCCCAGTAAATTTGAATTTTTGAGAAGTACTTGGTTAGGGATTTCTTCAGATTCTTACAGAAATTCCTAATGCTGTGTCTTGAATGTTTTAGGAAGTGATGTGCTATTAAATGTACTTTCGGGAAAGGGAGAAGGGATAGGAGAAGTCCTGATTTGAAGCATTTTCTGATTTCTGTGGTGGAAATATTCCCATCATAACCAATTTCAAGCTACAAGCCTCAAGTCACTATGTGAAATTGTGAAGAGATGTATATGGTCAGCTCTCAGCTCCAAAATACCACTGATTTTAGGCAAACCTCATGTTGCCATATTAATGGTCCCCAAATCCATGACTTTTTATAGATTTCTCACTTATTAACTCTGGGCTTCATCATGTGACTTGCTTTCAGCCGCAGGAAATCAGCAAACATAAGGAGAAGCATAGAAAGTGCTATGCTTTGGGGTTTTCCCTCTTGGGGTGTTTCATAATATTAAGAAGCCTGGAGGATGAGAGACCAGTTGGAGGTACGTGGCCTAGCAAACACCCAACACCAAATGCCAGACATGTAAATGAGGTTATTTAAGCCAATCCAGCCCCAGTAAGGCCACTAGATATCTACAGCTGTATGCATCAACACAGAATAGGCCAGCAGAAGTACCACCCAGCTGAGACCAACCCAAATTGCTGAGTGACAGAATTTCGAGCAAATCAAATAGCCGTTGTTTTGATCTACTAAGTTTTGGAGTCTTTTTACCTACTAAGTTTGTATGCAACAATAGATAACTGATACACTCCACATGTTCCCTAAAGTTTGGGGTGAACGTGAGTATTGATGCTGATAAAGTAGCTCATGATGGCTTGGTATGGAAAGAAGGGTCAGTATTGGATCAAGCCACATTTTTGGTGATCAAGGGTAAGCCCTTGCTATGAAGGGGATCTTTGAAAGGACCCTATCCCCCCAAAATAACATACTGTGGCAAAAGGGCCCTACAAGAATAAAGACTGTGGGAATTCCCCTGGAAGCAGGAGATGTGGGTGTATTATAACAGAAGTCTGCCAGAAAGCTTATTGCAGACACATCTGAAAGAAGGTATAATGAGGTAGCTTCCACCAATGTACTTCATGATAGACTTAGGATGCTTTACAAGACCAGTGGTATTTAATAGTCAAGAGAAACACGAACAACACCAACACTAAGCTCTCTTTCCTCCATCCCTTCCTTAGAGGAGCCATTGGTGGCAGTAAAGAATAAAGTAAAATAAACCTGCTTCCTATTTGTATTGTACCAAATCCAGACAATTCTATAACATGCAAAAATTACATTTGCATTTAAAGAACTTTTAAATAATATTCTATGCATAATAAATGGCTGGTGAACACCCAACAAAAATTTAAATAATATTTTATTCATTAATTTTTCCATTAAATTTGGATTGAGTTACTTTCTGCCAGGCAAGTTGTAGGAGCTAAGACTTCAAGCAATGGAAAATACAAAGTTTTTACCTTCATAAACTTACATTTTAGTGTTTGGAACAGATAAAACATGAATACATAATCAAATATCAGTGGGAAGTGTTCAAATAAAAGTAAACATTTATGTTCTGATACATTCCAGTAGGTAAAAGAATATCACATCATTACTGTTGGGTGGAGATGATAGTCCAATTTCTCCATTCAACTTTCATTGATCATTGGGTGGAATGAGTTTCTTGTTCCTCTTTGTTAGGGGATGGGGGACAAAATTGCAGACAAAGATAGGTCAGAGATGCTATCTTTCACCAGGTCCTAACACTTACTAAGCAACAAGGGAAGTTCTCATTTTGTAGTTATTTGAGACAACTTAAGTATTAACAGCAGAACAGTGGATAATTGTGACATATTCATACAATGGAATACTATGCACTAATGACCACAAATGACTGATAGGCACATGCATTAACACAAATTATTCTCAAACACATAATGTGACAGACTTCCACCAAGATGGAGGCATAGGTAGAAGCACTGCACATTCTCACACAAACAAGTTTAAAAACAACAAAGTTTTAGCAACAAAAACACAGCTAAACCACAGAAAATTTAACTACACGGAAGTCTGACAACAACGAACCCTTCAGCCAAATCAGTAAGAGGGGCACAGACAGCAGCAGAGTGGGGTCGGGAAGGAAAGATCCACCTGACCGACCCAGGTGCGCCAGCAGCCATGGGCGGAACCCAGGTGTGGAGAAGCGGGCGGACCCACTGAGGGTGCAAGGCAGTGGACCCACTGAGGGCTGATCATGGTCACACATTCACACGCAGATAGACCTGTGAAGGAGCGAGCAGTGAGACGGACCATGGACCAAACAGACCCCATTGGCAGGAAGCAGCAGAGGTAACCGCCATTGTCCCTCTCTGACCCTGCCCCCACTTAGAGCGTCACAAACTAGAGAACTGGGTGGCCCCACCCTGAAGAACACTTAAGGCTTCGCTCCTCATACATAACAGGCACGAACAAATGAAAACATGGCTCAAGAACAACTTAGAGCCCCAGACCCGAAAAATATAAGCAATGAAGAAATAGCTAAACTTTCAGATGCACAGTTCAAAACACTGGTCATCAGGATGCTCACAGAGCCAGTTGATTTTAGTCACAAATTAGAGGAACATATGAAAGCTGAACTACTTGAAATGAATGGAAATGTGTGGGAAACCAATACTAATGGAAAGGAAACTGGGACTCAAATCAAAGGAATGGACAAGAAGGAGGAAAAAACTGACCAAACAGAAAAGAATGTACAAACAAGAATTCAAAAAAAATGAGAGGCTTAGGAACCTCCAGGACACCTTTAAACACTCCAACATCTGAATTATAGGGGTGCCAGAAGGGGGAAAGGAACAGCCACCAGTGGAAAACTTATTTGAACAAATAATAAAGGAGAATTTCCCCAATCTGGCAAAGGAAATAGACTTCCAGGAAATCCAGGAAGCTCAGAGAGTACCAAAGAAGTTGGACCCAAGAAGGAACACACCCAGGCACATCATCATTATATTAGCCAAGATTAAAATGAAGGAGAGAATCCTAGAAGCAGCAAGAGCTAAGGGGACAGTCACTTACAAAGGAATTCCCATCGGACTGTCAGCAGATTTCTCAAAAGAGACCTTCCAGGCAAGAAGGGGCTGGAAAGAAGTATTCCAAGTCATGAAATCCAAAGACCTATATCCAAGATTGTTCTATCCAGCAAAACTTTCATTTAGAATGGAAGGACAGATAAAGTGCTTCTCAGATAAGATCAAATTCAAGGAGTTCATCATCATCAAGCTCTTATTATATGAAATGTTAAAGGGACTTTTCTAAGAAAAAGAAGATAAAAAAGATGAACAGTGAAAGGACAGCAAACTCACAGTTATTAAGAACTACACCTAAAACAATAGCAAACTAAGAGGATAGCTAGATCAGGAGCAGAACCATAGAAATGAAGATCACATGGAGGGTTAGCAACAGGGGAGTGGGAGAAGGAGAAGGGTGGATAAGGTACAGAAAATAAGTAGCATAGATGGTAGGTAGAAAATAGATAGTGGGAGGGCAAGAATAGTATGGTAAATATAGAATCTAAAGAACTTGAGACACATGGTCATAAACTAAAAAGGGGGGAAAAGTGGAGAGGGGTGTGCAGGGTGGAGGGGAATGAAGGGGGGTAATAGAACAACTGTAATGGCATAATTAATAAAATATATTAAAAAACATGTGACAAATTACAAACAAGTCACAGAATAAAACATACTGTGTTTCTAATTATATAAAGCTGAGAAACAAGCAAAAGCAAACAAAACACAGAGTGGGCAAAAGCAGGTTTAGAGTTTGAGTATGCAAAACACAGTTTATTCTTATTTTCTTATTTATTAATTATTGTTATTTTACATATGAACAATTTTCTACCTACCCTATAAGTAGGTAGAAAATTGTCCCACCCTATATTTTTTAGAAATATATGAGTGGGTGCAAGTAAAATACTATATTGAATAATGAGGGGATGATTAACACAACTGAAGACAATAGATGATTTTGAAAGTAGTAGAGGGGTATATTTGAGGTGTATACAGTAGCCTTCAAAGGTACCAGTAATGTTCAAGTTTAAGATTTTTCAAACTTCAATCTGTGTCAGAATCAGATCATAAGCTTGGTAAAAACAAACAAACAAACAAACAAAGCCTGAGTTCCATCCTACTTCTAGGAGGTTGGGCTTCTGCGCTCTCTACTAGCTCTCAATTTAATTCTGATAGATACCAAGGTTTGACAACAAAAGTTCTAGCTATTAATATAAATAGTGTGTAAACAAAACTTTATCTTTTTTTTACACTCCTGCTCCACCCCCTCCTTTTTAAAAATTTTTTTAAATTTATTTTTTATTGATTATGCTGTTACAGTTGTTCTATTTCCCCCCTTCATTCCCCTCCACCCTACCCCCCGTCCCCACCATTACCCCCCTTTAGTTTATTACCATGTGTCTCAAGTTCTTTAGATTCTATATTTCCCATACTATTCTTGCCCCCCCCCATCTATTTTCTATCTACTGTCTATGCTGCTTATTTTCTGTACCTTCTCCCCCCTTCTTCTCCTCCCACTCCCCTGTTGCTAACCCTCCTTGAGATCTTCATTTCTATGTTTCCACTCCTGATCTAGCTGTCCTTTTAGTTTGCTTTTGTTTTAGGTGTGGTTGTTAATAACTGTGAGTTTGCTGTCCTTTCACTGTTCATGTTTTTTTAACTTCTTTTTCTTAGATAAGTCCTTTAACGTTTCATATACTAAGGGCTTGGTGATGATGAACTCCTTGAATTTGATCTTATCTGAGAAGCACTTTATCCATCCTTCCATTCTAAATGAAAGTTTTGCTGGATAGAGCAATCTTGGTTGTAGGTCTTTGGATTTCATGACTTGGAATACCTCTTTCCAGCTCCTTCTTGCCTGTAAGGTCTCTTTTGAGAAATCTGCTGACAGTCTGATGGGAATTCCTTTGTAAGTGACTGTCCCCTTAGCTCTTGCTGCTTCTAGGATTCTCTCCTTCATTTTAATCTTGGCTAATATAATGATGATGTGCCTTGGTGTGTTCCTTCTTGGGTCCAACTTCTTTGGGACTCTTTGAGCTTCCTGGATTTCCTGGAAGTGTATTTCCTTTGCCAGATTGGGGAAGTTCTCCTTTATTATTTGTTCAAATAAGTTTTCCACGGGTGGCTGTTCCTTTCCCCTTTCTGGTACCCCTATAATTTGGATGTTGGAGCATTTAAAGCTGTCCTGGAGATTCCTAAGACTCTCCTCACTTTTTTGAATTCTTGCTTCTTCACTCTTTTCTGTTTGGCCATTATTTGCTTTCTTCTGGTCCATTCCTTTGATTTGAGTTTCAGTTTCCTTTTCATTGCTATTGGTTTCCTGTGCAATTCCATTCATTTCAATTAGTTTCGCCTTCATATGTTTGTCTAATTTGTGGCTATAATCAACCAGTTCTGTGAGGATCCTGATCACCAGTGTTTTAAACTGTGTGTCTGAGAGTTTTGCTATTTCTTCATCGCTTAGATTTATAGGCTCTGGGGCTTTGAGATCTTCTTGAGCCATTTTTGATCTGTTTGCACCAGTTAAGTATGAGGAGCGGAGCCTTGGACCCCCAGGTTGCTTGCTTGTGACTCTGTATGTGGAGGTGGGGTCAGAGTGGGGAAATGGCAGCCCCCTCTGCTGTTTCTCACAGCTAGGTGAAGAGCAGAGCCTTAGTTTGTTCACCGGTGCAGGGCCACTTAGATCGCTGGATTATGATGCTGTATGTGGAGGTGGGGTTAGAACAAGAAATGGCGGCGCCCTCCGCCTCAGCTGCCGCTTGCCGCTGGGGCTGCTGGCTCTCGTCCAATCGCCCACTCCCTCGCTTGTCTATACACACACGAATGCGCGACCACAGTCAACCTGCAGCCCTGCTCCCTTGCTGTTTCCCCATGATTGCTTGCTGAGTTGCCCACCAGGTCCAACCCTGCATTTGGATTCTGCGTGCCTGAGTCCCTCTGACCGAGTTTTCCTGTGCTACCCCACTCTGCCAGCTGCTGGTTTCGCCCCTCTTACCGGTCAGGCTGAAGAATTTGTTGTTATCAGACTTCCGAAAAGTTCAATTTTCTGTGTTCTGGCTGTGTTTTCTGTTGCTATTATTTAGTTGTCTCTAAACTTGGTTGTGTGAGGAAGCACGGTGTCTCCACCTATGCCTCTATCTTGGCGGAAGTAACAAAACTTTACCTTGTCATTTTATTTGACTATATGTGTACACTGAATATACTAATGTGTATGATACACTCCATTTAAAATTTTAATGTAATTGCTTTCATGGCCTTGTCCAAAAGCACAAATACTTTCAGCAGTCCAAGACTCTTGACCATTACCAGACAGACCTTAAGATACTTTATGTAGCAGTCTCCGTTCATAAATAGATCATCCATTCTCATTTGAGTCAAAACTCCAAACTCCATTTTGTATTAAACTGTATTTCTCTTCCATTTTATGCCTGCTTCAGACTAGAAGTCTGTAACAGAAAAGGTGAGGTGGGTTGAACTGGTTGACTTGTTTTTTTTTTTCCTTTTTTATTGTTGTTCAAGTGAAGTTGTTTCTATTTCCCCCCACCACTTTCCCCTGCTTCACCCACCAACACCTCCTATCCTCAATCATTCCCCACTTTGGCTCTGTCCATGGGTCCTTTGTGAATGTACCTTAATGAACCTTCCCTTTCTTTCCCACTATCTCTGTCCCCATCCCCTCTGGTTACTGGCAGTTTGTTCTTTATTTCAATGTCTCTGGTTATATTTTGTTTGTTTGTTTTGTTCATTAGGTTCAACTTATGGGTGAGATCATATGGACTTGTTTTTTAATTTATTTACTTTTATTGTTGTTCCAGTATGTAGGGGACCGGTTTGTTTTGGTCTGGCAAATGTGACTCAGCTCTGTATGGAAAACCTACAGAAGCTAAGTGGTAGGCAGGAGCCAGACCTTCAAACCAAGTTTTCCCATGGGAATCGGGCCTAGAAAATGCATACAGATTGTTATGGGTTGCTCTTGCTAAAACTCCATCACCCTGGTCTAAAACAACAAATGTGCTCCCCACCTCCCTCCCATTTCCACCCCCCTTAGTTCTCATTCCTGTGTCCTTCCTATTTGTTCCTCCAAATCCCTCCCCCCTTTTTCCCCTTAAATTCCCTTCCCTCTCCCCTCTGGTCACTGTCCCCTTGTTCTTTATTTCAGCGTCTTTGTTTTTTTTTCTGCTTGCTTATTTGTTTTGTTGTTTAGCTTCCTGTTAAAGGTGAGATCATATGGTATTTGTCTTTCAACCCCTGGCCTATTTCACTCAGCATAATGCTTTCCAGTTCTATCCATGTTGTTGCAAAGAGTAGTAGCTCCTTTTTTCTCTCTGCTGCACAATTTTTTGATCCATTCATTTATTAACAGGGTGGGGGAGGCTGGGATGGGAGAAATAGACAAAAAAAACTGTACTTGGAAAATAACTAAATAAAAATTTTAAAAAATATTGTGAAAAGGCAACCATTAAATATTTGCAAATAATGTATCTGATAAAGGGTTAATATTCAGAATAAAATATAAAAATAAAAAAACAAATGTGTATTGTCTATCTTCAAGGTAATATCCAAAGCCTGTATGAGTTTTCCCAAGGACAGAGCTAATCAACTCACCACCATTCCCTTCTGCATGTTATTTTCATTTTTCGATTGTACCTAAAATGTAGACAATAACATTCTATGTAATAGATAATAAATCTTTCTCTCATGTAAGACCCCAGGAAAACAATAAAAGCCTGTCTAGGCAAGGGACGGGGCGCTCCCCTCTTGAGGGAGTTGCCAAGGTATCCATAAGCACTCTCCCCTTGAGAGAGTACTCATGCCATCCCCTTTCTCTCCACAGGATTGTTGTCACCTGTGCATTTATTCTCATCATCAGCCACAACATGTGGACTCTGCTGGCTGGAGTCCACCACACAAGTACAGTTTTCTGCCTTTTCCCCCAACCCCGCCCGACCACCCCAACCCTCCCCACCTGCTTCCCCTATTTTCATCCACCCTCATTATTGTCCAAGTGTACTTTATAACTATTCCTGTAAACCCTTCACTCTTTTCCCCTATTATCCAATCCCCTTTTCCCTCTGGTCACTGTCAGCATGTTCTCAATGTCAATGTCTTTGGTTATATTGTGCTTGCTTCTTTGTTTTGTTGATTAGGTTCCAGTTAAAGGTGAGATCATACGGTATTTGTCTTTTACCACCTGGCTTATTTCACTTAGCATAAAGTTCTCCAGTTCCATTCATGCTGTTGCAAAGGGTAGGAGCTCCTTCTTTCTTTCTGCTGCATAGAATTCCATCATGTAAATGTACCATAATTTTCTGATCCATTCCTGATGCATTTTCTGATCCATTTCTGATTCATTGCCTGATGGGCACTTAATCTGCCTCTAGCACTTAGCTATTGTAAATTGTGCTGCAATGAACACTGGGGTGTGTAGGTTCTTTGGGATTGGTGTTTCAGTGTTCTTAGAATGTAATCTTAGCAGTGGAATTACTGAGTCAAAAGGCATATCATTTTTTAGTTTTCTGAGGAAATTCCATACTCATTTCCATAGTGGTTGCACCAGTCTGCAATTCCACCAACAACCCACTAAGGTTTTCTTTTCTCCACAACATTTCCAACACTTGTTTGTTGTTTTATTTACGATGGCCATTCTCAATGGCGTGAGGTGGTATATTATTGTGGTTTTCACTGGCATTTCTCTGATTACTAGTGATACTGAGAATCTTTTCATATATCTCTGGACCCTCTGTATGTCCTCCTTGGAGAAGTGTCTGTTCAAGTCCTTTGCCCACTTTTCAATTGGGTTGGTTGTCTTCTTAGAGTGGAGTCATGTAAGTTCTTTGTATATTTTGGAAATCAAACCTTTGTATGAGGTATCATTGGCAAATATGTTTTCCCATATGGTTGGTTCTCTTTTTATTTTAATACTGTTTTCTTTAGCCATGAGGAAGCTTTTAGTTTTGATGAGATCCCATTTGTTTATTCTTTCTTTTATGTCCCTTGCTCTAGGGGACATATCAGTGAAAGTATTGCTACATCAAATATCTGAGATTTTCCTGCCTATGTTCTCCTTTAGGACTTTAATGGTGTCATGACTTACATTTAAATCTTCTATCCACCTTGAATTTATTTTTGTGTATGGTGTAAGTTGGTGCTTGTTTCATTTTATTGCACATAGCTGTCCAGTTCTCCCAACACCATTTGTTGAAGAGGCTATTATCAGTCCATTTTATGTTGCTGCCCCCTTTGTGGAATATTAAATGGCTGTAGAGACTTGGGTTTATTTCTGGGCTCTCTGTTCTGTTCCATTGGTCTATGTGCCTGTTTTTATGCCAGTACCAGGCTGTTTTGATTACAGTGGCCTTGCAATACAGTTTGATATCAGGTATTATGATCCCTCCTACTTTGTTCTTCTTTCTCAAAATTGCAGCTGCTATTCGGGGTCATTTATGGTTCCCTATAAATTTTTGAAGTGTTTGTTCTATGTCTGTGAAGTATGTCATTGGTACTTTAATAGGTATTAAAGTATTGAATCTGTAAAATGGTTTGGGTAGTGTGGACATTTTGATGATGTTAATTCTTCTGATCTGTGAATACACTATATCCTTCCATTTATTTGTGTCTTCCATAATTTCATTCTTCAGTGTTGTGTAGTTTTCTGAGTGCAGGTCATTTACCTCCTTGGTTAGGTTTATTCCTGGGTACTTTATTTTTCTTTTTGCTATATCAAATAATTCTCTAAATTCTCTTTATGGTTTTTTGTCAGTGGTGTAGAAAAATGCCTTTGATTTTGCATACTGACTTTGTGTCCCATGATTTGACAAATTCACTTATTTAGTCAAGTAATATTTTGCTGGAATCTATAGGGTTTTCTATGTACACGATCATGTCATCTGTAAGGCATGACAGTTTTACTTCCTCCTTTCATTTTTAATGCTTTTTCCATTTTTTTTGGTCTGATTGTGCTGGGGAGAACTTCCAATACTATGTTGAATAGAAGTGGTGAAATTGAGCATCCTTGTCTTGTGCCTGAACTTAGCGAAAAGCTTCTAGATATTGCCCATTGATTATATTGTTGGCTGTAGGTTTCTCATATATGGTCTTTATTATGGTGGGTTATGCTCCCTCTACTCCCACTTTTCTGAGTGTTTTTTAAATCATAAATGGGCATTGCACCTTATCAAATGCTTTTTGCGCATCTAGTGATATGATCATGTGATTTTTGTCTTTCCATTTTTTATGTGATATATTACATTTATTGATTTGTGAATATTGTACCATTCTTGCATCCCTGGGATGAATCCCATTTGATAATGGTGTATGATCTTTTTAACATATTGCTGGATATGGTGTGACAATATTTTGTAGAGGATTTTACCATCTATTACCATCAGTGATTTGGCCTGTAGTTCTCTTTCTTTGCTGTTTCTTTAACTGGTTTTCAGATCAGGATGATGATAGCTTCATAAAAAGGAGTTTGGGACTCTTCCTGCTTCTTCAATTTTTTGGAATAGTCTACTAAGGATAAGAGTTAGCTCTTCTTTAAACATTTTATAAAATTCTCCCATGAAACCATTGATTCCAGGCCATTCTGTTCACATGCCAGCACATGCCAGTTGTTTGATTACTGCCTCAAGTGAACTAGCTACTATTGGTCTGTTAAAGGTTTCTATTTCTTCTACCTTCAGTTTACAGAGATTATATGTCTCTAGGAATTTGTCCATTTCATCCAGGTTTTCAAATTCCTTTGCATATAGTTTTTCATAGTAATTTCTTACAATCATTTATATTTCTGTGGTATCAGTTGTAATCTCTCCTCTTCATTTTTGGTTCTGTTCATTTGGGTCCTCTCTCTTTTTTTCTTGATGAGCTTGCTTAAAGGATTGCTTATTATGTTTATCTTTTCAAAGAACTAGCTCCTGGGTCTGTTGATCCTTAAAATTGTTCTTTTATTATCTATGTGATTTAATTCTGCTCTGATCTCTGTTATTTCCTTCCTTCTAATCACTCTGGGCTTTGTTTGTCATTTTTCCTCCAGTTCTTGTAGATGTAGGGTTGTTCATTTGAAATGTTTCTATGCTTTTTAGGTAGGCCTATGTTGCTACGAACTTCCCTTTAAGGACTGACTTCACTGTATCCTACAAGTTTTTGACTGCTGTGAGTTCATTTTCATTTGTTTCCAGAAATGTTTAATTTCTTTTGTGATCTAATTATTAACCCATTCATTATTTAATAGCATGCTATTTAGTCTCCATGAATTTGAGGGGTTTTGAGTATTTCCCTTGAGGTTGGTTTCAATTTTCAGGCCCTTGTGATTTGAGAAAATGCTTGATATGATTTCAATTTTCTTGAAATTTTTGAGGCTTGTTTTTTATCCTTTCATGTGATCCATCTTTGAAAATGTTCCAGGTGCATTTGAGAAGAATGTGTATTTTGTTCTTTTGGATGAAAGGTTCTATATATATAGCCATTAAGTCCGTTTGATTAAGGGCATTGTTCAATGATGCAATATCCTTGTTGATATTTTGTTTGGAAAATCTATCCATTTTTGACAGTGGTGTGTATTAAAACTCCAACTATAACTGTAGTTGTGTATATCTTTCATGAAGTCCTCCCAGATTTTCCTTATATATATGTATGCTCCTATGTTGGATGCATATATGTTTATAATGTTTATGTCTTCTTAATAAACTCTTTTCTTGAGTATTATGAAGTGTCCTTCTGTGTCTCTTTTATGGCCTTCATTTTGAAGTCTATTTTGTCTGATATAAGTATTGGTACTCCAGCTTTTTCTTTTTCCTGTCCCTCTGGCTGGAATATTTTTTTCTAACACTTCACTTTCAATATGTGTAGGTGTTTTGTTCTGAGGTGAGTCTCTTGAAGATACCATGTGTGGGTCATGTTTTCATATCCATTCAGCTACCCTATGTCTTTTGATTAGAGCATTTAACCATTAACATATAAGGTTATTATTGATAGGTACTTATTCAATGACATTTTACTACTTTTGTACCCATGTTTCTCACTCTCTCAACCATTTCCTTCATCTACTTCTTTTTTTAGGTGCTACTTATTATTTAAAGAAAAAGAGAAGAAGATGGTGATGGACTAGGACAGAGCAGATACCAGTTCCTAGTACAAAAAGGAGAGAAACCTGTCCGATCGGAGGAGGTGAAACCAGCAACCCAGCAGTTGCCAAGCATATATGAAAATAAGAGACCAGAAACCTCATCGGTCATGGAGGAACCAGACGGTAGGGAGACAGCAGCGGTACAGTAGTTTCTGGGACGGAGCAAAGAGAAACAGCCAGTGCAGGGCAGGGGAACCAGCGCCCAGTGGTGAGAGCCCAACGGTGCATGGGACAGCATTCAGCGCCCAGATGGCTCCCTCCCTAGGATTTTTGGGCCGGGACCTGCCAAGTGGCCCAACCAGAGGGGAGCAGAGGTGATTTCAGCCTGTGCATAGTTCAGAGGTCCTGCGCCTGGTGGGAAGTGTGTCTGGGAGAGTGCCTAATGGTGCCTGGGACAGCATTCAGCACCCAGACAGCTCCCTCCCTGGGATTTTTCCACTGGGGAGGCCAAGTGGCCCAGGCAAAGAGGTGTGGAAGGAATTTCAGCCTGTGAGCAATTTGGGGAACCAGTTGCCCCACACGCAGTGCATCTGGGAGAATGCCTGAGGGCGCCTAGGCCAACGATCAGCACCCAGAAAGCTCCCTCCCTAGGATTTTTGGGCCCGGACTGGCCAAGAGACCGAACCAGAGGGGAGCAGAGGAGATTTCAGCTTGCACACAGTTCTGGGTCCAGCGCCCGGCTTGGTGCTGCTCCATCCCTAGGTTTTTTTTGGCAGAGGTTGGCCAGGGGACCCAGAAAAACACAGGAGCAGAAGGGATACACACCACGCAGAGCGCCATGACGTGCGCACAGAGTTTCTAGGTTGGCGCCCAGTCCTCAGATCGACTCCGGGGTTCCACTCCATCCCCCTCAGACTATCTGGAAGCCCCGGGCACTGAGGGGTCCTGGGAAAGAGCTGAGACCCTCAACCCCTCCCTTTCTGGCCAAGCAAGGTGGGGGGCCAGGAGGGACTTGTTTGATAGAGTTTGAGGAGAGGGTGCTGAGGACAAAGGGCCCCAACCAAGGACTCTGTGGGTGCCAGCCCAGGAGAACTCAGAGGTACAGCCTGGGGCTCTGAATCCAATAGACATAACAGCCTGGTCTGCTTCACACCCAGCTTGGCAGCGAACCCAAGATTGGGCAGAGGGCCTAGAGCTTCCCAACAGAATGGGGGCAGGTCTGTGCTCAATCCCAAGGGAACCAGGGAACTAGGCCGGTGCCCACAAACACAGCAAACCAGCCCAGGGCGGTAACCCCTGGGAGGGGAGCGCTGTGAGGAAATCCTAGTTCCCCATTGTAGGAAGCTGGGGAGAGGCGCCAAGTATCTGGATCCTGAGAGGGGCTGGCTGAAAAAATCACAACAATCGACCCTCAGCCAACTGCCGCCAGAAAAAACAGTTCTGCTAGTTTGAAGCCAACAAGTGACATTTCCTTTTCTGATGTTGTTTTGGGGGGATTATTTTTGTTTGTGTGTTTTTTGTATTTTGTTTCTTATTTTTTTTACTTTATTTTATTTTTATTCTTTCTTTTTTTTTACTTTTCTTCCTTCTCCATTCCTTTTCTTTATCTTATTAATTTTTTAAAGTAATCTGTTATTTATTTTAAATTTTATTACTGTTTCATCTTTCTGTACTTTTGTCCTCTTTTCCCAGATTTTGTCTTATTTCTTCTTATTTTTCCTTCTAAACTTATTGCACTTTCTTCCATTCCCCTACCATTTTTTCTTTCTTCCTTTTATTTCTTTCCTTATCATTTCTTTCTTTTACCCAAAAGAGTCACAATCAACTGGAAAATATGAAAAGACCAGAGATGGACCCATAGAAGAGGCCTCCCAATAGTAGAGTCAGAGAGACAAATTGCACATTGCTGTAGGAGAGCAGCCAAAAGTTGCTGCATATTTGAGTAGGTGGAAGCAGAGAACTACAGGATAACCAAAAGAAGCTGCACCATTGAAATGCACAGGCCTTCCACGACAGAAGTTCACACCATAAACCCAGGGTATCAAAACAGATTAATCTAAGAAGCTGAGGCTAACGAGAGTCTCAAAAACAACGGGAAGACAAAGAAACAATCCCCAAATGAAAGGAAAGGAGGAACCTTCAGAAACAATGTTAGATGAAATAGAGGCAACTCAACTATCAGATACTGAATTCAGAGCACTGGTTATAAGGAAGTTCAAAGAGCTCACAATGAACTACCAGACACTACAGGGGAGCTCTAATGATCTCACCACGAACTATATCAACAGGAAAAAGGAAATGGAAATTATTAGCAAAGGCCAAGAAGAAATGAAGAATACAATTTCTGAATTAAAAAACACAGTAGAAAGCATTAAAAATAGGGTAGCTGAAACAGAAGATCGGATTAGTGAATTGGAGGACAAGGTAGAAAGCATCTCACAGAAAGAACAGGAATGGGAAAAGAAGCTCAGAAGGAATGAACAGGGATTAAGAGAAATGCAAGACAATATGAAACATAATAATATCCAAATAATAGGAATAGCAGAAGGAGAAAAGAAGAACAAGAAATAGAAAACATATTTGAAAGAGTAAAGAGAGAAAATTTCCCTAATTTGATAAAAGAAAAAGTCACACAAATCCATGAATCACAGAGTCCCATTCAAGAGGAACCCAAGGAGGCCCACTTCAAGACACATTATCATCAAAATGGCAAAATTCCAAGACAAAGTGAGAATCTTAAAGGCAGCAAGGGAAAAAAAAGAAATAACATACAAGGGAGCTCCAATAAGGTTAGCCACTGACTTCTCAATGGAAACACTCCAAGCAAGAAGAGAATGGCAAGAAATATTCCAAGTAATGAGAACCAGAAGTCTACAACCAAGGCTACTTTACCCAGCAAGGCTCTCAATCAAGATAGAAGGCCAAATAAAAAGCTTCCAAGACAAAAGAAGCCTAAAAGAATACTCCTCCACCAAACCAGCTCTACAAGAAATACTAAAAGGACTGCTTTAAGGAAAGGAAGGAAAAAAGACAGACAGAGAGGAACACAGGTACAAAAATGGCAATGAATAAGTACCTATCAATAATAACCTTAAATGTAAATGGATTAAATGCTTCAATCAAAAGACACAGAATAGCGTCATGGATAAGAAAGCATGAGCCACACATATGCTGCCTACAAGAGACTCACGTCAGGACAAAAGACCATCACAGACTAAAAGTGAAATGCTGGAAATAAATTTTCCAAGCAAATGGACAAAAAAAAAAGCAGGGGTAGCAGTTCTCATATTGGACAAAATAGACTTCAAAAAAGAGCCATAGAGTGACCCAGAAGGTCACTTCATAATACTCAAGGGAAGAATCCACCAAGAAGACATTAACATTATAAATATATATGCACCCAACATAGGAGAACCAAAATATATAAAGAAAATCTTAGAAAAATTCAAGAGAGATAGCAACACAATTCTAGTGGGGGATTTTAACACCCCACTATCAAAAATGGACAGATCTTCCAAACAAAATATCAACAAAGACATTGCGGCATTAAACAACACCCTTGATGAAATGGACCTAACTGATATATACAGAGCTCTTCACCCCAAAGAAGCTAAATACAAATTCTTTTCAAATGCACATGGAACATTCTCAAAGATAGACCACATGATAGGGCACAAAACAAGCCTCAACAAATTCAAGAAAATTGAAATCATACCAAGCATTTTCTCTGACCACAAGGGACTGAAACTGGAAACTAACCCCAAAGGAAAAAACCCAAAACACCCAAAATCATGGAGACTGAATGGTATGCTATTAAACAATGAATGGGTCAAGAATGAAATTAGGGAAGAAATCAAAAAGTTTCTGGAAACAAATGAAAACGATCTCACAACAACCCAAAACTTATGGAACACAGCGAAGGCAGTCCTGAGAGGGAAGTTTATAGCAATACAGGCCTACCTAAAGAAGATAGAAACATTTCAAACAAACAACCTTACTCTATGCCTGAAGGAACTGGAGAAACAACCACAAAAACAGCCCAAAGCAAGTAGAAGGAAGGAAATAACAAAGATCAGAGCAGAACTAAACGACATTGAAACTAAAAGCACAATTCTAAGGATCAATAAATCCAGGAGATGGTTCTTTGAGAAGATAAACAAAATAGACAAGCCTTTAAGTAGGCTCATCAAGAAAAGAAGGGAGAGTACTCAAATAAACACAATCAGAAATGAAACAGGAGAGATTACAACTGATACCACAGAAATAGAAGGGATTGTTAGAAATTACTATGAAGAACGGTATGCCAAGGAATTTGAAAACCTAGGGGAAATGGACACATTTCTAGAAAAATATAATCTTCCAAAACTCAGTGAAAAAGAAGCAGAAAATCTAAATACACCAATAACAGCAAAAGAAATTGAAGCAGTAATCAAAAAACTCCCATCACACAAAAGTCCCGGACCAGATGGGTTAACAGGAGAATTCTACAAAGCATTTAAAGAAAAGCTAACCCCTATTCTTCACAGACTATTCCAAACAATCCAAAAGGATAGAAAACTCTGAAAATCCTTTTTTGAAGCCTGCATCATCCTAATTCCAAAACCAGATAGAGACACAACAAAGAAAGAAAACTTCAGGCCAATATCACTGAGGAACACAGATGCTAAAATCCTCAACAAAATTTTGGCAAATCGCATCCAAAAATATATCCAAAAGATTATACACCATGACCAAGTGGGATTCATCCCAGGGATGCAAGGATGGTTCAACATTCGCAAATCAGTAAATATAATTCATCATATAAACAAAAGCAAAGACAAAAATCACATGATCATATCAATAGATGCGGGAAAAGCTTTCGATAAGGTACAGCACCCATTTACGATAAAAACACTCAGCAAAGTGGGAATAGAGCGAGCATTCCTCAATATAATAAAGGCCATTTATGAGAGACCTATAGCCAATATCATACGCAATGGGCAAAAACTAAAAGCTTTTCCACTAAGATCAGGAACAAGACAAGGATGTCCACTTTCACCACTTCTATTCAATATAGTATTACAAGTTTTGGCCACAGCAATCAGGCAGGAAAAGGAAATAAAAGGCATCCAAATGGGAAAGAAGGAAACAAAACTGTCACTGTTTTTAGATGACATGATAGTGTACACGGAAAATCCTATAGATTCTACCAAAAAACTACTCAAACTAATTAACAAATTTGGCAAAACAGCAGGATACAAAGTCAATATCCACAAATCAAAGGCATTTTTGTATACTAACAATGAATCATCAGAAGTAGAAATCAAGGAAAAAATCCCATTTGATATAGCAAAAAGAAAAATAAAATATCTGGGAATAAACCTAACAAAGGAGGTAAAAGACCTGTGTGCAGAAACTACACAGCCTTGAAGACAGAAATCAGGAAAGACACAAACAAATGGAAACATATACCTTGTTCATGCATTGGAAGAATTAACATCATCAAAATGTCCATACGACCCAAAGCGATATATACATTCAACGCAATACCTATTAAACTACCAATGGCATATTTCACAGACATAGAACAAACACTTCAAAAATTTATATGGAACCATAAACGAGCCCAAATAGCAGCTGCTCTTTTGAGAAAGAAGAACAAAGTAGGAGGGATCACAATACCTGATATCAAACTGTATTACAAAGCCACCGTAGTAAAAACAGCCTGGTACTGGCATAAAAACAGGCACATAGACCAATGGAACAAATCAGAGAGCCCAGAAAGCAACCCAACTCTCTATAGTGAATTAATATTTGACAAAGGGGGCAGTAACATAAAATGGAGTAAAGATAGCCTCTTCAACAAATGGTGTTGGGAGAACTGGACAGGTACGTGCAAAAAAATGAAACTTGAGCACCAACTTACACCATACACCGAATAAATTCAAGGTGGATAAAAGACTTAAATATAATCTGAGACACCGTTAAAGTCCTAGAGGAGAACATTGGCAAGAAAATCTCAGATATTCCACACAGCAACATTTTTACCGATTTGCCATTGTTACTTTTTCAAACAGGCTTTCTATTTGTTGCTCTTCTTCTTCTTCTTCTGGTATCCCTATTATACAGATATTATTATGTTTCATGAGGTTCTTAAGTTCCCTTATCCCTCTCTTTCTTTCTGATCCCTTTTTTCTTTTCTTGGTCTTTCTGGGAGCTTTCTTATACCTTGTCCTCCAGCTCACTGATTCTATCCTCTGTTTCATGTACCCTGCTTTTGATACCTTCTACAGTATTCTTCAATTCGGAAATTGTATTCTTCAATTCCTCTTGGGCCTTGTTGATTCTTTCAATGTCCTTTTTCATCCTAATATAGTTTGCAGTAATTTCATCATAGTTTTTGGTAATTCTCACTGAGCTCATTGAGCCTCCTTATAACCATTTGTTTGAACTTAATATCTGATAGTTGACCTGCCTCTATTTCACTTAGCACTCCTTCTGATAGTTCCTCCTTTCTTTTGATCAGAGGTTATTTGTCTTCCCATTATTTGGGAGAATCTTCTTGTTTGTCTCTGCTTCTTAAATTGATCTGCTTTGACTCCCTGAATTTGTGGTATATAAACTTCAATGGTAGGAGGTGAGATTCAGTGGTGCTGTCTCTTTGATCTCTTGAACTTGATGTTTTTGAGATGCCCTTTATGCCATTTATGTCAGTTCTCTGGATGTAATTGTGTTTTTATCATGTTTGGGTCATTCTTCAGTGTGTCCTTCCCTCCAGCAGGTTGACTAAGGGTCACTCTGCCCACCCTGTCTTCTATGCTTTTGTGCAGGTGCTACCAGAACAAAACCAGAAAGCTCAGGAGAGAAACTCATTTCTGCAAAAATAACTTCTCACAATTCCACTATCAACAACAAATTTACCAGTATTAATATGGGTGTAAAGATAATGGGAGGAAGGTGGGGAGCACAGGGGGGTGGGGGTGGCCTGGGATTGGAGTAAAAAAAGAAAACTGTATTTGAACAACAATTAAATAAATAAATTTTAAAAATATTGGTGTAAAGAGATTAAGACCATTATAAGAAAGGACAGAAATAAACTATATTATAAAATCTAGTGACTTATTATACACAAACTCGACAGACAAGAAATAAATGTTAAAAAGCTATGCAGGAAAGAAAATATTGCAAACCATGGAGAAGACAAAAGTGGATTTTGTCTTGGTAGCATCTAGTATTTACCACTGTTTTTTCTTTCTGGGTCTTCCTCTGGTGATGTCTGATGTTGACCCCAACTGACCCTAGGCAGCCTTCTCTGAGACTGCCAAGGATCTACTGTCTGTATCTGTCCCCTGTAGTTGTTAATCTGGTCATTCTACACTCAACAGTCAGGTTTAAGCATCCATCCTGGGATTAGGAATTGGGGCTATAGTTTCCCCTCAGGCTGCTCCTGCTTGGAAGTGAGTGGTCTGCCTGAGCAGAATGGCTGCTGCCATATGGGGGATGAATTAGCATCAAGATCCCAGCATGTACTCTCTCAGTTCTTTCCCCAAAGCCTCCATCCCTAGTCTTTCTTCAGGCATCTCTAGTTCACTATGCCCCCCTGTTTTCCAGAGCCCAGAGTAAGTGTCTGCAAATTAACATTTATGCATTGGCCCTTTAAATGGCCCTTTTATCACTACCCATTCATCTACGGCAGACAATAAACCTACTTTTTCACTGCTGGATGTTTTCTGTGTACTTTTTGTGCTATAGTTCTGTAGGCTGGGAATTCCAACTTAGGATTTAGACACCACACTTCTCAGGGGGATCCAACCAACTGCTTACCTATCCCTCTACCCCTTCAGTTGCTGCCTGTGGGCACCCAGCCATCTATCTCACGTCTCCGCTGCCCTCCCTACCAGTGAGGCTTTGCTGCAGTGATTCTTCTGTCTGTCCAAAGTTCTAAGGTTTCTCTCTCACTATTGTTTAGTTTTTTGTTCTGGGTGATTTCTCCAAAATTTAGCTGTAATTCCCGATTTGTCCTGGGAGGAGGTTAGTGTAACTTCCACTCACTCTTCTGCTACCTTGGATCCTTCATGTTTATCATTTCTTTTCTTCTGCTTACTTTAATTTCTTGTTCTTTTTCTAGTTTCCTAAGATGGAACTTAGAGTATTGATTTTAGATTGTTCTTATTTCTAGTGACTGTATTAGAAAAGAAGCACTGCTTTTGCCACATCGCATAAATTTTGATAAGTCATGTCTCACTTTTCATTTTGTTCAAAATATTTTGGAATTTCATCATTTCTGTTTTTACATATGTGTAATTTCAAAATATGTCATTTAATCTGTATGTATTTGAGGACAACTGTAAAAAAATAAAGTAATACAGCTAAATGAAAACTTTTAAAATCTGATATAGCCCAAACCAGCACAATTTAAGCTACCAAAGCAAATGGGAGTTTGAAAATATTATTTATAACTCTATTCTAGACTTGTATATTCAATAGGACTCAATTCCTTATATACCCAAGAGAATTCATGGAGTCAAGGGCCAAGTCCAGCTAAATTAATAAATTAGATGTGTATTCATTATTTAACTGTATATTATCTCATTGTCAAAGAAGGGAAGATTTCTGGCCAGGATGGAAACATAGTTAAATATGCTTCACTTCCTTGCACAACTGAAAGAAGGATAATAGCCAATTTAAAAACAAAAAAAACCAACCAGAATTGTCATGAAATTGAACTGTGTGGAAGTCTGACAACCAAGTAGTTAAAAAAGAAACATTCATTCAGACTGGTAAGAGGGGCAGAAAGGACACATAACAAGGTGGCAGCTGGTGGGCTGAGCAGCCCCACACTTCCATGCAGATAAACCAGGAGGAATAATTGGGGAACAAGACAAACCGCACAACCCAGGGTTCTACTGCAGAAAATTAAAGCCTTAGAACATCTGGCTGTAGAAACCTATAGGGGTTTAGATGGTGGGAGAAACTTCCATCTCACAGAAGAGTCCGTTGGAGGGACCCATGGGGTACTAGAACAAACACAAGCCTACCAACCCAAGAATCAGCTCCAAGATAGCGCCTGAAAGGGCACAATCTGCTTTTGAGAAGTGAGAGAAATGACTGAAAGTAGGGCAAGAGCTGAGACGGTGTCATTGTTTTCCCTCTTTGACCCCTCTCCCACATACAGCAAAGTGAGTTGCCTGCCCTCATGAATACCTAAGGCTCCACTGCTTACAATGTAACAGGTGCACCAAGACAAAGAAATATGGCCTAAATGAAAGAACAGATCAAAACTCCAGAAAGAAGAACTAGAACTAAGCAACAAGGAGATAACCAACCTATTAGATACAGAGTTCAAAACACTAGTAATCAGGATGCTCACAGAAATGACTTTTTATGGTAGGAAAATAAAGAAAGAAGTGAAGACTACACAAAGTGAAATAAAGGAAAATATATAGGGAAACAACAGTGAAGGTAAGGAAACCAGGACTCAAATCAATCATTTGGAATAAAAGGAAGAAATAAACATTCAACCAGAATACAATGAAGAAATAGTAATTTAAAAAAAATGAGGAGAGGCTGAGGAACCTCTGTAACAACTTTAAACATAACAACATTTGAATCATAGGGATGCCAGAAGGAGAAGAGGAACAGCAAGAAATTGAAAACTTATTTGAAAAAATAATGAAGGAAAACTTCCCTAATCTGGCAAAGGAAATAGACATGCAAATCCAGGAAGTTCAGAGTCCCAAAGATGTTGGACCCAAGGAAGAACACACCAAGATATGTCATAATTATATTGCCCAAGATTAAAGATAAGGAGAGAATCTTGGAAGCAGCAAGAGAAAAGGAGAGATTTATCTACAAAAGAGTTCCCATAAGACTATCAGCTGATTTCTCAAAAGAAACCTTGCAGGCAAGAAGGGGCTGGAAAGAAGTATTCCAAGTCATGAAATCCAAAGACCTACATCCAAGATGACTCTATCCAGCAAAACTATCATCTAGAATGGAAGGACAGATAATGTGCTTCCTAGATTAGGTCAAATTAAAGGAGTTATCATCACTAAGACCTTATTATATAAAATGTTAAAGGGACTTATCTAAGAAAAAGAAGATAAAAAACATGTATAATAAAATGAAAGCAGACTCACAATTATGAACAACCACACCTAAAAAAAACAAAAACAAACTAAGCAAACAACTAGAACAGGAACAGAATTACAGAAATGGAAATCACATGGAAGGTTATCAGCAGGGAAGGAAAGGATTTATCAGCAAGGAGTGGGGAGAATGAAGGAAAAGGTACAGGGAATAAGAAGCATAAAAGTTAGGTACAAAACAGACAGTGGGAGGTTAAGAATAGTATAGGAAATGGAGAAGCCAAAGAACTTATATTTATGACACATGGACATGAACCAAGAGGAGGATGCTGGAGGTAGGGGATGCAGGATGGAGGGTATAAAGGGGAAAAATTGCACAACAGTAATAGCACAATCAATAAAATAGACTTTTAAAAAAGAGAAGAGAAAGAAGATAAATATAGCCTACTCCCCCTAAACCTCAGCTGTGATTACTGTGGACTGAAAGGTAATAAACACTTCCTGGGTTTCTTTTTGTGATGAGAGAACATTAAACAACTATCACTTACAGTGTCTTTCTCTTGCATGAGGAACAAATAAAATAGAAACCAATGTACAGACTATGTTTGCAGCAATTTTTTGAGCCTGTAACTTTTTTAAAAAAAAACAAGTATACATTTATTCATGTAATGTAAACTTTGCATTTTTCTGTTTTCAGGTCAAACTGCAAGAGTTCAAGGTTAAAATTTTAAAGATATTTATTTATTTATTTATTTATTTATTTATTTGGTCAGAGGGGAAAGGAAAGAGAAAGAGAGAGAGAAACATCAATGAGCGGTTGCCTCTCACACTCCCCCATATGGGGATCTGGCCTGCAACCCAGGCATGTGCCCTGACTGGGAATCAAACCAGCAACTCTTTGGCTTGCAGGCCGATACTCAATCCACTGGGCTACACCAGCCAGGGTAAGGTCAAATTTTGCTGGAACACCCAGATGTCCTCATCTGTCATGGAGAATACTTACCACGTTTGTATGAATGTTTTCCCCATTATACTGGCAGATAATTATTAATGTAGAAGAAAGAGGTGAACTAAAGTGTTAATGTGTTAGTCACTGTAGTGTGGGGCCAAGGGGCTTTTAGGGTCATTGTATTCTTTCAAAAAGAACCCATTATTTCATATGTGGCTAGTGAAATAGTAATAAAAATAAATACAGTGATAAGAATAAGAAAATGATACCTATTGAACACTACCATCCAACTACATAAGTGTGTGCATACACACACACACACAGACACACACCATTCTGTCTATTGTTTCCATCATAGTTGTCATCACATACCCATTCTTTTTTAAATTTTATTTACTTATTTTTCAACTAGCTTTCTGTCTATTTCTCCCATCACAGCCTAACCCTCCCTGTGCTCCCCACCTCCCTCCCATTCCACCCACCCTCAGTTCTCATCCCTGTGTCTTTCCTATTTGTTCCTCCAAATCCCTCACCTTTTTTCCCCTTAAATTCCCTCCCCTCTCCCCTCTGGTCACTGTCCCCCTATTCTCTATTTCAGTATCTTTTGTTTTTATTCTGCTTGCTTGTTTGTTTTGTTATTTAGCTTCCTGTTAAAGGTGAGATCATATGGTATTTGTTTTTCAGCACCTGGCCTAATTCACTCAGCATAATGCTTTCCAGTTCCATCCATGTTGTTGCAAAGGGTAGTAGCTCCTTCTTTCTCCCTGCTGCATAGAATTCCATGGTGTATATTTACCACAATTTTTTGATCCATTCATTTACTGATGGGCACCTAGGATGCTTCCAACTCTTGGTTATTTTAAATTGTGCTGCTATGAGCATTGTGGTAAATAGATTCTTTGAAATTGATGTTTTAGGATTCTTGTGATATAATCACAAGTCCTAGCAGTGGACTTGATGGGTCAAAAGGCAGGTCAATTTTTATTTTTCTGAGAAAATTCCATACTGTTTTCCACAATGGTTGCACCAGTCTTAAATCCCACCAATAGTGAACTAGGGTCCCCTTTTCCCCACAACCTCTCCAACATTAGTTGTTGGTTGCATTGTTTATGATAGCCATCCTGACCTGTGTAAAGTGGTATCTCATTATGGTTTTAATTTGCATCTCTCTGATGACTAACGATATTGAGCATGTTTTCATGTGTCTCTGGATCCTCTGTATGTCCTCCCTGGTGAAGTATCTGTTCAACTTCTTTTCCCATTTTTTAATTGGGTTGCTTGTCTTCTTAGAGTGGAGTCCTATAAGTTCTTTGTATATTTTGGAGATTAAACCCTTGTCTGGGATATCATTGGCAAATATGTTTTCCCATACAGTTGGTTCTGTTTTTCTTCTAATACTGTTTTCTTTAGCCATGCAGAAGCTTTTAATTTTTATGAGATCCCATTTGTTTATTCTTTCCTTTATGTCCCTTGCTCTAGGGGACATATCAGTAAAACTGTTGCCATGTGAAATATCTGAGATTTTCCTGTCAATGTTCTCCTCTAGGATTTTAATGGTGTCATGGCTTATATTTAAGTCTTTTATCCACCTTGAATTTATGTGGGTGTATAGTGTAAGATGGTGCTCAAGTTTCATTTTTTTGCATGTAGCTGTTCAGTTCTTTCAACACCATTTGTTGAAGAGGCTATTTTTACTCCATATTATGTTGCTGCCCCCTTTGTGAAATACTAGTTCACCCTAGAGACTTGGGTTGATTTCTCGGCTCTCCATTCTGTTCCATTGGTCTATGTGCCCGTTTTTATTGCCAGTACCAGGCTGTTTTGATTACAGTGGCCTTGTAATATAGTTTGGTGTTGGGTATTGTGATCCCTCCTACTTTGTTCTTCTTTCTCAAAATTGCAGCTGCTATTCGGCCTCGTTTATGGTTCCATATAAATTTTCGAAGTATTTGTTCTATGTCTTTGAAATATGCCATTGGCACATTTATAGGTATTGCATTGAATCTGTAAATTGCTTTGGGTAGTATGGACATTTTGATGATGTTAATTCTCCCAATCCATGAACATGGTATATGTTTCCATTTGTTTTTGTCTTCCTTGATTTCTTTCTTCAGTGTTCTCTAGTTTTTTGTATACAGGTCTTCTACCTCCTTGGTTAGGTTTATTCCTAGGCATTTTATTTCTCTTCGTGCTGTATCGAATGAAATTATTTTTCTTGATTTCTGCTTCCGCTGATTCATTGTTATTATACAAAAATGCCTTTGATTTCTGGATATTGACTTTGTATCCCGCTGTTTTGCCAAATTCATTTATTAGTTGAAGCAGTTTTTTGGTAGAGTCTATAGGATTTTTCCATGTGCACTGTCATGTCATCTGCAAACAGTCACAGTTTTGTTCCCTCCTTTCCGATTTGGATGCCTTTTATTTTCATTTCTCGCCTGATTGCTGTGGCTAAAGCTTCCAATATTATATTGAATAGAGATGGTGAAAGTGGACAACCTTGTCTTGTTCCTTATCTTAGTGGAAAAGTTTTTAGTTTTTGCGCATTGAGTATGATGTTGGCTGTAGGTCTCTTATATATGGCCTTTATTATATTGTGGAATGCTCCCTCTATTCCCACTTTGCTGAGTGTTTTTTTATCATAAATTCGTGTTGTACCTTATCCAAAGCTTGTCCATATCTATTGATATGATCATGTAATTTTTGTCTTTGCTTTTGTTTATGTGGTTTATTACATTTATTAATTTGCCAATATTGATCCATCCTTGCATCCTGGGATGAATCCCACTTGGTCATTGCCTATGATCTTTTTAATGTAATGTTGGATGCGATTTGCCAATATTTTGTTGCGGATTTTAGTGTCTATGTTAATCAGTGATATTGGCCTGAAGTTTTCTTTCTCTGTTGTGTCTTTGTTTGGTTTTAGAATTAGGATGATGCTGGCTTCATAAAAAGACTTTAGGAGTCCTCCATCATTTTGGATTTTTTGAAATAGTCTGTGAAAAATAGGGGTTAGCTCTTCCTTAAATGCTTTGTAGAATTCTTCTGTGAAACCATTAGGTCTAGGGCATTTGTGTGACCAGAGTTTTTTGATTATTGCTTCAATTTCATCTGCTGTTATTGGTATGTTCAGGCTTTCTGCTTCTTCTCATTGGATTTTGGAAGATTACATTTTTCTAGAATTTTGTCCATTCCATCTAGGTTTTCAAATTTCTTTGTATATAATTCTTCATACTAATTTCTTAAAATCCCCTCTATTTCTGTGGTATCAGTTGTAATCTCTCCTCTTTCATTTGATTCTGTTTATTTGTGTCCTCTCTCTTCTTTTCTTGATGAGCTTACTTAAAGGCTTGTCTATTTTGTTTATCTTTTAAGAAAACCAGCTCTTGAATTCATTGATTGTTAGAATTGTGCTTTTAGTTTCTATGTTGTTTAGTTCTGCTGTGATCTTGGTTATTTCCTTCCTTCTGCTTGTTCTGGGCTGTCTTTGTTGTTGTTCCTCAAGTTCTTGCAGACATAGGATTAGGTTGTTTGTTTGAAATCTTTCTATCTTTTTTAGATAGGCCTGTATTGCTATGAACTTCCTTCTCAGTTCTGCCTTCACAGTGTCTCATAAGTTTTGGGTTATCGTGACTTCATTTTCATTTGTTTCTAAAAACTTTTTGATTTCTTCCTTAATTTCATTCTTGACCCATTCATTGTTTAATAGCATGGTATACCATTACCATAATTTTGCGTGTTTTGGGTTTTTTCCTTTGATGTCAGTTTCCAGTTTCAGTCTTTTGTGGTCAGAGAAAATGCTTGGTATGATTCCAATTTTCATGAATTTGTTGAGGCTTGTTTTGTTTACTATCATGTGGTCTATCTTTGAAAATGTTCCATGTGCATTTGAAAAGAATGTGTATTGAGCTTCTTTGGGATGAAGGGCTCTGTATATATCAGTTAAGTTCATTTCATCTAGGGCGTTGTTCAGTGCCACAGTATCTTTGTTCATATTTTTGTTTAGATCAGTTCATTTATGACAGTGGGGTGTTAAAATTCCCAACTATAATTGTATTGCTGTCAATATCTTTCTTGAGGTCCTCTAAGATTTTCTTTATATATTTGGGTACTCCTGTGTTGGGTGCATATATATTTACAATGTTTATGTCTTCTTGGTGGATTCTTCCCTTGCATATTATGAAGTGACCTTCAGGGTCTCTTTTTATGGCCCTTTTTTTTTTGAAGTCTATTTTGTCTGATATAAATATTGCTATCCCAGCTTTTTTTTCTGTTCATTTCCTTGGAAAATTGGTTTCCGGTCCTTCTCTTATAGTCTGTGTATGCTTTTTGTCCGTAGGTGGGTGTCTTGTAGGCAGCATATGTGCAGGTAATGCTTTCTTATCTATTCAGCTATTCTATGCCTTTTGATTTGAGCATTTAATCCATTTATATTTAAGGTTATTATTGTTAGGTACTCATTGTTTGCCATTTTCATAACTGTGTTACTCTCTCTCTCTCTCTCTCTTCCTTCCTTTTCTTAAAGCAGTCCTTTTAGCATCTCTTGCAGAGCTGGTTTGGTGGAGGTGTATTCTTTTAGACTTATTTTGTCTTGGAAGCTCTTTATTTGGCCTTCTATTTTGATTGAGGGTCTTTCTGGGTAAAGTAGCCTTGTTTGAAGGCCTCTGGTTCTTATGACTTGGAATATTCCTTGCCATTCTCTTCTTGTTTGGAGTGTTTCCATTGAGAATTCAGAAGCTAAGCTTATTGGGGGTCCCTTGTATGTTATTTTCTTCTTCTCCCTTGCTGCCTTTTAGATTCTCTCTTTGTCTTGGAATTTTGCCATTTTGATGATGATGTGTCTTGAAGTGGGCCTCTTTGGGTTGCTCTTGATTGGGATTCTCTGTGATTCCTGGATTTGTGTGACTTTTTCTCTCATCAAATTAGGGAAATTTTCTCTCATTCCGCTTTCAAATATGTCTTCTATCCCTTGTTCTTCTTCCCCTTCTGGTATTTCTATTATTCAGATATTATTGCGTTTCATATTGTCTTGTATTTCTCTTAATCCCTCTTCATTCTTTCTGAGTCTTTTTTTCTTGCTCTTTCTGGGTGTATTTTTCTACTTTGTCCTCCAACTCATTGATCCAATCTTCTTCGTTGATCCTGCTTTTGATTCCTTCTACTGTGTTCTTCAGTTCAGAAATTGTATTCTTCATTTCCTCTTGCCTCTTGCTGATAGTTTCTAGTTCTTTTTTCATGTTGATATAGTTTGAAGTGAGTTCATTATAGTTCCCCTGTAGTTTCTGGTAGCTCATTGTGAGCTCTCTGAACTTCCTGATAACCAGTGCTTTGAAGTCAATATCTGATAGCTGACTTGGATCTATTTTATCTAGCATTCTTTCTGAGGCTTCCTCCTTTTTTTCATTTGGGGATTGTTTATTTGTCTTCCCATTGTTTCCGAGACTCTTCTTGTTAGCTTCAGCTTCTTATATTGATTTTTTTCTGGCTTCTTGGGTTTGTGATGTGAACTTCTGTGGTATATCGCCTGTGCAATTCAGTGGTGCAGTCTCCTTTATCTCCCCAGCTCACTTGTCTTGGGCTGTCATTTAAGTTGGCTCTGTTTGTCTTTCTGTTTTGGTTGTTTTGTGGTCTTTCTTTTGTTGGTCCTTCCCACTAACTGGTTAAATGATGGTCCCTGTGTCCACCACCTGTTTTAATTTGTTGTCCTGGTGAGGGCAGGTTGTTCTGAAGCTAGTTCTCCTGTGTACAAAGTTTTGAGAATTCTCTTTTTGTTCTTGTTCAGTTGTTTGTACTGGGTAGGTTTCTCCACTATTTAGTTGTATTTCCAAAAAGGTCTTGAATTCAGGTTTGTGTGGTTTCTACTCCCCCATTCACCTTCTTCTGTTGTTATCTGTTGATGGTTCCTTTGTTGTTGGTTTTTCTCTCCCTGAGTGTAACCTGAAGTTCTCCGCTTCCACCTACTCTTTCTTTTTTTGTGTGTATGATCAGTTGGAGGGGTAGGCAAAATGGTTTATGACAGCAGGAGAGTATATTATAATATTTACAGTCATGGCTGGTAGGGAAGAGATAGGAGATCTTTAGGCTATGTATAGTGTTAACCATGATCTTCAACCCCCAGCATCTTTTAAGAAAGGATGGACAGAAGATACAATGCTTGTTGGGGAGGGAAGGGTTTTGAGTTGAATCCAGAAAGCAGTAAACTTATGGGAGGTCAGCTTCTAAGGCAAAGTGAGAGTAAAGGATAGTAAATAGGTGTAGTGTGTGAGCAAATAGAGTTAACCACTACAGTAATAGAGTTCAGGAGACTGTGAAGTGGGATAAGATCCAGGACATGTGTTGTGAAGTATTTACAGTTGTACATAACAGCTATTATTTACAATAACATTAGAGCAACAATCATATGCCAGAATCTATGTGATCTTGATACCAAGAATAGGGAGTATCGGACCTTCAGTAGTGTGCTAATGGAACACAGGTGAAGTTAAGGACAATAAATTAGCAATACTCTGTGAAAGAGAGAACAGTGGAAACCTGTCAAATGATACAATATAACCAGCCAAGGCAAAGAAGCCTATACAGAATGATGAGGAATAGAAATATATTATTAAAATATAAAAGATGTGAGAATAGTGAGAAAATAATACACAAATATGCAGTAACTTGTGGTTTCTCTTCTATAGCAAACTGAAATTTTTCTCTTTTTCTCTGCTGTTGGGGTGGCCCCTTTTTGGCTCCAACTCTGGTCTTTTTGCAGTTCCAAGTTCTTGTCACTTGTGGGTAAAAGGAAAAAATGCAGGAGAAGGGAGGAAGAAGTGGTAAATTTGGAAAGAAAGGAGTAAAACAAGAAAGAAAGAAAAAAGTATTGAAAGGTAAAACAATAATAAAATTAAAAAAGATAAAAGATGACTTAAAACACACACAGGCACACACACAAACAAACAAAAACCAAAAACAAAAATAAAACCCCATCTCTTGTTAGTTTCAAACTGGCGAAACCAGTTTTTCTGGTCTCAATGGCTGTAGCAAGCTGAGGGGGGGATTGGTGTGGTCTTTATGCTATTGCTCTCCCAAGAGTTAACCTGGCGCCTCTCCCCGGCATCCCAAGAAGGGTTTCTAGGCCCTCTATAGAGCACTTTCCCCAGGGGTCATCACTGTGGGCTGAGGCATGGGCACGTACTTGCCAGCCAGGCTGCCTGGGTCCCATGGGTTCAGACACAGACCCCAATTCTTTGGGGGGACTCTGGGCCTTCTGCCCAACCTCAGGATCACTGCTAGGTTGGGTGGGGAGCAGGCCAAGCGGTGTCTGGGTTTTCAGTGTCCGATACAATTTCTGGTCTCTTATTTTCATATATGCTGGGGAACTGTTGGCTGTTTGCACTGTTCCTCCATAGATTGGCCAGGATTTTCTCCCATGTATACATGGGAAATATAATTCTCTCCCTCCTACTCTATCGCCATCTTCCTTCTTCCTATTACTGTATGCTTTCTCCTCTCTGTCCTTGCTTGCCTGCAAATCCTGACCCCTGTTCCCACTATGGAAAAATCTCCTAAGAGATGGCTGCCTGCATCGCCTTTGCTCCTAGGAGGTGTGGAGCACAGGTCACAGGAGCCGAGCATTTACTGTATAATTTTAAAATAAAAAAAGCATCTTTTAAAAAGGAATGCAAAGTAGCTTTAAAAGTTTGCTTTCTTTTCTCCTTTCTTCCTTTCTTTCTTCCCTCCCATTGCCTGCTGTCTTTCCCTCTTTCTTTCCTTCTGTTTCTCTCTCTCTCTTCTTTCTCTTTCTCTCCTCCCCTTTTTGCTTCATTGGAGAATGTGTAGGTTGAAGGCAGTTGGAATGTATAATTCTAAATTAAACCTAAGAGGCAAGATGAAAGGTTTTCTCAAGTAAAATGCACTGGAAGAAGAAAAAAATCAGAATGTAAGAAAAGTGGTTTGGGGAAGACAAAACACTGAAGGCTTCATGAATTCCATTTAAAATATAAAATAATGACCCTGGCCATTGTGGTTCAGTGTATTGAGTGCCAGCCTGTGAACCAAAGTGTTGCTGGTTCAATTCTTAGTCTGGGCACATACCTGGGTTGCAGGCCAGGTTTCTGGTAGGGGGAGTGTGAGAGATAGCCATATATCGATGTTTCTCTTTCTCTCTCCCTTCCCCTCACTCTAAAAATAAATAAAATATTTAAATATATATGTGTATACGTATATATACATACACACATGTATACATACATATAAATATAATGGATATAAATGGCTTAGCTTGGTAAAGTTAGGAAAATAAGTCTAGAGGAAAGAAATCATTAAGAAGTTTTTTTTTCTTTTTTCTTTAAGTGGAAAAGAGATTTTTGCTTTGTTTTCTTTTTTTACTATATCTATTTTATTGCATTTTTCCATGACCATTTATCCCCCTTACACCCCCTCCAATGACCACACTTTTGTCCATGTTCTTGAATCCTTTTTCCTTTTTGCTCAATCGCTCCACCTCCTAACCTCCCCCCAACCACAATAGCTGTCATCCTGCTCTCCATCTATGAGTCTGTTTCCATTTTCCTTGTTAGTTAAGTTTGTTCATTGCCTCCCAAATATAAGTGAAATCATACAGTATTTGTCTTCCTCTGACTGGCTTATTTCATTTATCCTAATGTTCTCCAGGTCCATCCATGCTGTTGCAAAGGGTAAAATTTTCTTCTCTTGCTTGGCAAGTAGTATTCTATTGAATATTCCATAGTTGTTTTATCCACCCATCTACTGACTAACACTTGGACTGCTTCCATATCTTGGCCATTGTAAACACTGTGATGAACATAAGCGTGCTTATATTCTTTCATATCAGTGTTTTGGGTATCTTTGTATATATTTCCAGAACTAGGATTGTTGGGTCAAAAGGAATATCCATTTTTAAGTTCTGAGGTATCTCCAGACTGCTTTCCACAGTGGCTGCATCAACATACATTCCAGATCTTCATCAGCATTTGTTCTTTGTTGATTTATTGATGATAGCCATACTGACCGCTGTGTGGTGATATCTCATTGTGGTTTTAATTTGCATTTCTCTGATGATTAATGACATTTACCATCATTTCATATGTCTATTGACCATCTATCCATAGATTCTCTCTGGAGAAGTGTCTATTCAGGTCCTTTGCCCATTTTTAATTGGATTTGGGGGGTTAGTGTTGAATTTTATAAGTTCTTTATAAAAGTTGGATATTAATCCCTCATCCAGTGTTATCAGTAAATGTGTTCTCCCATTCAGTGGGTAGTCTTTATTTTGTGGGTGGTTTGATTTGCTGTGCATAGGTTTTTTTAGTTTGGTATAGTCCCATTTCTTTTTCTTTCTTTTTTTAAATCTATTTTTTATTGATTATGACATTACAGTTGTTCTATTGCCCCCTTCATTCCCCTCCACCCCACCGCCCATCCCCACCATTACCCCCCTTTATTTTATGACCATGTGTCTCAAGTTCTTTAGATTCCACATTTCCCATACTATTCTTGCCCCCCCCATCAATTTTCTTATTTATTTATTTATTTATTTATTTATTTATTTATTTATTTATTATTGATTATGCTGTTACAGTTGTTCTATTCCCCCTTTATTCCCCTCCACCCTACCCCTCATCCCCACCATTACCCCCCTTTAGTTTATGACCATGTGTCTCAAGTCCTTTAGATTCTATATTTCCCATGCTATTCTTGCCCCCCCATCTATTTTCTATCTACTGTCTATGCTACTTATTTTCTGTACCTTCTCTCCCCTTCTCCTCCTCCCACTCCCCTGTTGCTAACCCTCCTTGAGATCTTCATTTCTATGTTTCCACTCCTGATCTAGCTGTCCTTTTAGTTTGCTTTTGTTTTAGGTGTGGTTGTTAATAACTGTGAGTTTGCTGTCCTTTCACTGTTCATGTTTTTTTAACTTCTTTTTCTTAGATAAGTCCCTTTAACATTTCATATAATAAGGGCTTGCTGATGATGAACTCCTTGAATTTGACCTTATCTGAGAAGCACTTTATATGTCCTTCCATTCTAAATGAAAGTTTTGCTGGATAGAGCAATCTTGGTTGTAGGTCTTTGGATTTCATGACTTGAAATACTTCTTTCCAGCCCCTTCTTGCCTGGAAAATATCTTTTGAGAAATCCACTGACAGTCTGATGGGAACTCCTTTGTAGGTGACTGTCCCCTTATCTCTTGCTGCTTCTAGGATTCTCTCCTTCATTTTAATCTTGGCTAATATAATGATGATGTGCCTTGGTGTGTTCCTTCTTGGGTCCAACTTCTTTGGGACTCTCTGAGCTTCCTGGATTTCCTGGAAGTCTATTTCCTTTGCCAGATTGGGGAAATTCTCCTTTATTATTTGTTCAAATAAGTTTTCCACTGGTGGCTGTGCCTTTCCCCCTTCTGGTACCCCTATAATTCGGATGTTGGAGTGTTTAAAGATGTCCTGTAAGTTCCTAAGACTCTCCTCATTTTTTTGAATTCTTGCTTCTTGACTCTTTTCTGTTTGGCCATTATTTGCTTTCTTCTGGTCCACTCCATTGATTTGAGTCCCAGTTTCCTTTTCATTGCTATTGGTTTCCTGTGCAATTCCATTCATTTCAATTAGTTTCACCTTCATATGTTTGTCTAATTTGTGGCTATAATCAACCAGTTCTGTGAGGATCCTGATCACCAGTATTTTAAACTGTGCGTCTAAGAATTTTGCTATTTCTTCATCGCTTAGATTTATAGGCTCTGGGGCTTTGAGATCTTTTTGAGCCATTTTTTGTCTGTTTGCACCCATTAAGTATGAGGAGTGGAGTCTTGGACTCCCAGGTCACTGGATTGTGATGCTGTATGTGGGGGCGTGGTCAGAGCGGGGAAATGTCGACCCCCTCGGCTGTTTTTCTCAGCTGGGTGAAGAGCAGAGCCTTAGGTGGTTCATCAGGGCAGGGCCACTCTGGTCACTGGGTTATGACACTGTATGTGAAGGCGTGGTCAGAGTGGGGAAATGGCAGCACCCTCTGCTGCTACTCGCCGTTGGGGTCTGCTGGGTCCCTTCTAATCACCCACTCCCTCGCTTGTCTATCTGCGCATGAATGTGTGGCCACAGTCAACCCACAGCCCTGCTCCCTCTCTGTTTCCCCGAGGTTGCTCACTGGGTCGCTCACTAGGTCCAACCCTGAGCCTGGGTTCCACGCTCCTGAGTCTGTCTGACCAAGTTTTCCTGTGCAACCCCGCTCCACCAGCTGCTGGTTTTGCCCCTCTTACCAGTCAGGCTGAAGAATTTGTTGTTATCAGACTTCCGAAAAGTTCAATTTTCTGTGTTCTGGCTGTGTTTTCTGTTGCTAATATTTAGTTGTCTCTAAACTTGGTTGTGTGAGAAAGCAGGGCATCTCCATCTATTCCTCCATCTTGGCGAAAGTCCCCCATTTCTTTATTTTTTTAATTTTGTTTCCCTTTCCTGAGGAGATATATCAGATAAAATATTGCTACAAACAATGTCCAAGATTTTAATGTCTGTATTTTCTTCTAGTTGTTTTCTTTCAAAGCTGTACTCATGAAATATATTTTGCTGGAAGAATTTTGGATAGAGTAATTAATTACTGGTTCAGATGAATGAAATGTGGTGCCCAAAGTCACACATCAGGCAGAGCCACCAGGTATCAAACTGTTAAACTGTTTTTTTTTTACTGTATTATACCAGTTCTAAGTCAAGAAAGCTTTCCAATACAATGCATCACTTTTTAAAGGACATCTTAATTTACACTCAAGGTCTCTGTACAACCATCATTCTGACTGGTATTTGAGTGAAGGGAGCTGTGAGTTTTCACAGGAAAGGGTTGTAACAGACAGGTAATTCTCCCTAATGCCTTCATGCAGTACCGGGAAGCCTAGTTTGACACTCACCCAAGCTTCATCCTCCAAACAGCTTTAGTAAAAACAAAGCTGATATTTTTTATTTTTACTTTTGAGTCTTATAAGGTCACATGTAGAAGAAAGATGTAAATTATTGAAACATCTCAAAGCCCAACTACATATCCTATATTTTATATATATTTTATAGTGGTCAACAAACAAGCAAGCAAAATACAACTAGAGGCATTGAAATAAAATACATTAAAAAAGCAAAAAAACATACTCACAGTAACCACAGAGGAGGGGGGTAACAGTGGAAAGAAAGAGAAGGGTCATCAAGGAACATGTATAAAAAACCCATGGGCATAGATAATGGGGAGCGGGTAAGGATTGAGTGTGGGAGGTGGGGGTGGGTGGAGCAAAGAAGAGTGGTGTGCAGAAATAGGGATAACTGCAGTTGAAAAAGAATAAAAAATAAAAACAATAAGAAAACTAACAAAGAAAACATTGGCATTGGAGCCAGACTAACTGAGTTTATATCTCAGCTCTAACATTTTCTAGCTGTGTTGCTCTCGGTGAATTGCTTAACTTTTCTGGACCTCTGTAAAATGGAATAAAATGTAGTAGAATCTATGTTAAAGTGTTTTGTGACAATTTTTTGAAAATTAAAAAACTGTCTCACACTGCCCTGGCTGAAGTGGTTCAGTGGATTGAGTGCAAGCCTGTGAACCAAAGGGTCACTGGTACAATTCCCAGTCAGGGCACATGCCTGGATTGTGAGCCAGGTCCCCAATAGGGGTGCTCAAGAGGCAACCACACATTGATGTTCCTCTCTTTCTCTTTCTATCTCCCTCCCTCTCTCTGTAAAAATAAACAAATAAAATCTTTTAAAAAGAAACTGTCTCACACATACTGGGCCCTATATGACTGTTATCTTTGTTTTCCTATAAGATAAATTTAATTAGCTAGTTTTTAACAATGGTTTATTACTATATATAAGGGACAGAATTTCAAGAAGACTGTCCACTGTATATAGGGATTTTTATTACATTAATATTTCAAATGTTTTTTTTATAAAGGAGACAGTATAGTTTCTGGTTAAAATATGGACTTAGAGTCCAATGCCTGCCTTCAAATCATAGCCTTATGTCTTACCAGTTTTGTGAGCTCAAGCAAGTTACTTAATATCCTTGTCTGCCCATCAGGACTCCTGGTATACACAGAGTAGACACTCTGAAATTCTTGTTGACCTAAATTAGTTTCTACCAAATTCTCTCAACTTGTCTGTGGGAAACTCAGTCAGTCCCCTGCTGGATCCCTCTGATTCTAGATAACTGTCCCAGATGATTACTACCTCAACTTCTTTATGTTATCATTAACTGTTCTAGTGAATATCAGTGTGGATTGTTGCACCACCCGCCAAGCTCCTTTTCTGACCATGTTGGGCAGATCTTCTTAATCACTTGTCAAGTGACCTCAGATGGCTGGTGAGGCAATGTAGGCATATGAATATATCAATACAAGAGAATAAGAGTTAAGAGTCCAAACCTTCACAATCTTCAAGTTAGATACATAGCAAAGCTTTGTATCTTCTCCCCATCCCTCTTTCTTACTTCATACTGTGGAAAGAATGATATTTTTTTTTGAAATTTTATTTAGTTATTTTTCAAGTACAGTTTTTTGTCTATTTTTCCCATCCCAGCCTCCCCCGCCCCTTGCTCCCCACCGCCCTCCCATTTCCATCCCCCTTAGTTCTTGTCCCTGTGTCCTTCCTATTTGTTCCTCCAAATCCCTCCCCCTTTTTCCCCTTAACTTCCCTTCCCTCTCCCCTCTGGTCACGATCACCTTGTTCTCTATTTCAGTGTCTTTGTTTTTTGTTTTTTGTTTTCTGCTTGCTTGTTTTGTTATTTAGCTTCCTGTTAAAGGTGAGATCATATGGTATTTGTCTTTCAGCACCTGGCCTATTTCACTCAGCATAATGCTTTCCAGTTCCATCCATGTTGTTGCAAAGGGTAGTAGCTCCTTCTTTCTCTCTACAGCATAGAATTCCATTGTGTATATGTACCACAATTTTTGGATCCATTCATTTACTGATGGGCACCTAGGTTGCTTCCAACTCTTGGCTATTGTAAATTGTGCTGCTATGAACATTGTGGTGCATAGGTTCTTTGATATTGATGTTTTAGGATTCTTAGGATATAATCCCAGCAGTGGAATTGCTGGTCAAAAGGCAAGTCGATTTTTCTTTTTCTGAGAAAATTCCATACTGTTTTCCATAATGGTTGTACCAGTCTGCACTCCCACCAACAGTGAACTAAGGACCCCTTTTCCCCACAACCCCTCAAACATTTGTTGTTTGTTTCTTTGTTTATGATAGCCATCCTGACTGGTGTAAAGTGGTATCTCATTGTGGTTTTACTTTGCATCTCTCTGATAGCTAATGATATTGAACATCTCTTCATGTGTCTCTGAATGTTCTGTATGTCCTCCTTGGAGAAGTGTTTGTTCAAGTCCTTTTCCCATTTTCTAATTGGGTTGGGTGTCTTCTTAGAGTGGAGTCGTGTAAGTTCTTTGTATATTTTAGAGATTAAAGCTTTGTCTGAGGTATCATTGGCAAATATGTTTTCCCATACAGTTGGTTGTCTTGCTAATTTAATACTGTTTTCTTTAGAGATGCAGAAGCTTTTTATTTTTATGAGATTCCATTTGTTTATTCTTTCCTTTACATTCCTTACTCTAGGGGACATATCAGTAAAGAAGTTGCTGCATGAAATATCTGAGATTTTCTTACCAATGTTCTCCTCTAGGACTTTAATGGTGTTATGACTTACATTTAAGTCTTTTATCCACCTTGAATTTATTTTGGTGTATGGTGTAAGTCTGTGCTCAAGTTTCATTTTTTTGCACGTAGCTGTCCAGTTCTCCCAACACCATTTGCTGAAGAGGCTATCTTTACTCCATTTTATGTTACTGCCCCCTTTTGTCGAATATTAATTGACTGTAGAGGGTTGGGTTGATTTCTGGGCTCTCTGTTCTGCTCCATTGGTCTATGTGCCTGTTTTTATGCCAGTACCAGGCTGTTATGATTACAGTGGCCTTGTAATACAGTTTGATATCAGGTATTGTGATCCCTCCTACTTTGTTCTTCTTTCTCAAAAGAGCAGCTGCTATTCGGGCTCATTTATGGTTCCATATAAATTTTCGAAGTGTTTGTTCTATGTCTGTGAAATATGCCATTGGTACTTTAATAGGTATTGCATTGAATCTGTATATTGCTTTGGGTAGTATGCACATTTTGATGATGTTAATTCTTCCAATCCATGAACAAGGTATACGTTTCCATTTGTTTGTGTCTTCCTTGATTTCGTTCTTCAGGGCTGTGTAGTTTTCTGCATACAGGTTTTTAACCTCCTTAGTTAGGTTTATTCCCAGATATTTTATTTTTCTTTTTGCTATATCAAATGGGATATTTCTCTTTATTTCTGCTTCTGCTGATTCACTGTTGGTATACAAGAATGCCTTTCATTTCTGGATATTGATTTTGTAACCAGCTGTTTTGCCAAACTCATTAATTAGTTTGAGCAGTTTTTGGGTAGAGTCTATAGGATTTTCCATGTACACTATCATGTCATCTGCAAACAGTGACAGTTTTGCTTCCTCCTTTCCGATTTGGATGCCTTTTATTTCCTTTTCTTGCCTGATCGCTGTGGCTAAAACTTCCAATACTATATTGAATAGAAGTGGTGAAAGTGGACAACCTTGTCTTGTTCCTGATCTTAGTGGAAAAGCTTTTAGTTTTTTCCCATTGAGAATGATATTGGCTGTAGGTCTCTCATATATGGCCTTTATTATTTTGAGAAATGCTCCCTGTATTCCCACTTTGCTGAGTGTTTTTATCATAAATGGGTGTTGTACCTTATCGAAAGTTTTTTCCGCATCTATTGATATGATCATGTGATTTTTGTCTTTGCTTTTGTTTATGTGATGTATTACATTTACTGATTTGCAAATATTGAACCATCCTTGCATCCCTGGGATGAATCCTACTTGATTATGGTGTATGATCTTTTTGATATATTGTTGGATGCGATTTGCCAATATTTTGTTGAGGATTTTAGCATGTATGTTCATCAGTGACATTGCCCTGAAGTTTTCTTTCTTTGTTGTGTCTCTATCTGGTTTTGGAATTAAGATGATGCTGGCTTCATAAAAAGAATTTGGGAGTTTTCCATCCTTCTGGATTTTTTGAAATAGTCTGTGGAGAATAGGGGTTAGCTCTTCCTTAAATGCTTTGTAGAATTCTCCTGTGAAACCATCTGGTCCGGGGCTTTTGTGTGATGGGAGTTTTTGATTACTGCTTCAATTTCTTTTGCTGTTATTGATGTATTTAGATTTTCTGCTTCTTTTTCACTGAGTTTTGGAAGATTGTATTTTTCTAGAAATGTGTCCATTTCCCCTAGGTTTTCAAATTTCTTGGCATACAGTTCTTCATAGTAATTTCTTACAATCCTTTCTAATTCTGTGGTATCAGTTGTAATCTCTTCTTTTTCATTTCTGATTGTGTTTATTTGTGTCCTCTCTCTTCTTTTCTTGATGAGCCTACTTAAAGGCTTGTCTATTTTGTTTATCTTCTCAAAGAACCAACTCCTGGATTCATTGATCCTTAAAATTGTGCTTTTAGTTTCTATGCCATTTAATTTTGCTCTAATCTTGGTTATTTCCTTCCTTCTGCTTGCTCTGGGCTGTCTTTGTTGTTGTTCCTCGAGTTCTTGCAGGCGTAGGGTTAGGTTGTTTGTTTGAAATGTTTCTATTTTCTTTAGGTAGGCCTGTATTGCTATAAACTTCCCTCTCAGGACTGCCTTCGCTGCGTCCCATAAGTTTTGGGTTGTTGTGAGATCATTTTCATTTGTTTCCAGAAATCTTTTGATATCCTGCCTGATTTCATTCTTGACCCATTCGTTGTTTAATAGCATACCATTCAGTCTCCATGTTTTTGGGTGCTTTGGGTTTTTTTCTTTGGGGTTGGTTTCTAATTTCAGTCCCTTGTGGTCAGAGAAGATGCTTGGTATGACTTCAATTTTCTTGAATTTATTGAGGCTTGTTTTGTGTCCTATCATATGGTCTATCGTTGAGAATGTTCCATGTGCATTTGAAAAGAATGTGTATTTAGCTTCTTTGGGATGAAGGGCTCTATATATATAAGTTAAGTCCATTTCATCTAGGATGTTGTCTAATGCCACAATATCTTTGTTGATAATTTGTTTGGAAGATCTGTCCATTTTTGATAGTGTGGTGTTCAAATCCCCTACTATGATTGTGTTGCTGTCAATATCTTTCTTGAAGTCCTCTAAGATTTTCTTGATATATTTGGGTTCCCCTATGTTTGGTGCATATATGTTTACAATGTTAATGTCTTCTTTGTGGATTCTTCCCTTGAGTATAATGAAATGACCTTCTGGGTCTCTCTTTATAGCCTTTTTTTTGAAGTCTATTTTGTCCGATATGAGAATTGCTACCCCAGCTTTTTTTTCTTGTCCGTTTGCTTGGAAAACTTGTTTCCAGCCTTTCACTTTTAGTCTGTGATGGTCTTTTGTCCTGAGGTGGGTCTCTTGTAGGCAGCATATGTGTGGGTCATGCTTTCTTATCCATTGAGCTGTTCTGTGTCTTTTGATTGGAGCATTTAATCTATTTACGTTTAAGGTTATTATTGATAGGTACTTATTCATTGCCATTTTTGTACCTGTGTTCCTCTCTGTCTCCCTCTTATCCTTCCTTTCCTTAAAGCAGTCCTTTTAGTATTTCTTGTAGAGCTGGTTTGGTGGAGGCAAATTCTTTTAGACTTCTTTTGTCTTGGAAGCTCTTTATTTGGCCTTCTATATTGATTGAGAGCCTTGCTGGGTAAAGTAGCCTTGGTTGTAGGCCTCTGGTTCTCATTACTTGAAATATTTCTTGCCATTCTCTTCTTTCTTGAAGTGTTTCCATTGAGAAGTCAGTAGCTAACCTTATTGGGGCTCCCTTGTATGTTATTTCTTTTTCTCCCTTGCTGCCTTTAAGATTCTCTCTTTGTCTTGGAATTTTGCCATTTTGATGATGATGTGTCTTGAAGTGGGCCTCCTTGGGTTCCTCTTGATTGGGACTCTCTGTGATTCCTGGATTTGTGAGACTTTTTCTCTTATCAAATTAGGGAAATTTTCTCTCATTACTCGTTCAAATACGTTTTCTATCCCTTGTTCTTCTTCTCCTTCTGGTATTCCTATTATTCTGATATTATTATGTTTCATATTGTCTTGCATTTCTCTTAATCCCTCTTCATTCTTTCTGAGCCTCTTTTCATTTTCTTGCTCTTTCTGTGAGATGCTTTCTACCTTGTCCTCCAACTCACTAATCCTATCCTCCGCTTCATCTATCCTACTTTGGAAACTTTCTACTGTGTACTTCAATTCAGAAATTGTATTCTTCATTTCCTCTTGTCTCTTGCTGATAGTTTCCATTTCCTTTTTGATGTTGCTGTAGTTTGCAGAGAGATCATTATAGTTCCCCTGTAGTTTCTGGTAGTTCACTGTGAGCTCTTTGAACTTCGTAATAACCAGTGCTTTGAATTCACTGTCTGATAGTTGATCAGCGTCTATTTCATCTAACATTCTTTCTGAAGTTTCTGCTTTTTCTTTCATTTGGGGATTGTTTCTTTGTCTTCCCATTGTTTGAGACTCTTCTTGTTAGTCTCTGCTTCCAAAATTGATCTGTTCTGAAACACTGGTTTTATGGTGTAAACTTCTGTGGTATGATCCTTGTGAAGTTCAGTGGTGCAGTCTCCTTGAAGTTTCTTGATGTTCTTCGTCTCCACCTACACTCACGCTGGTCCTCGCGGTGGTCCCTGCGTTGGTCGCCTACCACTGCTGAATGTCCCGGCTCTAGTAGCCGCCTCCTCAAGCACCCAGGCCCGTTACTACGGCAGTGGCACAGAGGCTGGGAATGTCCAGCCTCCCGCATCTGGCTCTCTCTGCCGCCCAGTGCCGTCACAGGGGCTTGGAGTGTCCCGGTTTCCGTACCTGACTCCCCGGCGTCTAGTCCTGTCTCTACGGCAGTGGCAGAGAGGCTTAGAAATTCCCAACTCCTGTACCTGATTCCCCAGTGTCCAGTCCCATCGCTATGGCAGCAGCACAGGGGCTGAGACCGTCCCAGTTTCTGTAGAGGGATCCTCTGCCACCCAGGGCTGTCTCAGGGGTTTGGAGTGTCCCGGCTTCCGAACCTGACTCCCCTGAGTCCAGTCCTGTCGCTATGGCAGCGGCACAGGGTTTGAGAGCTTCTGGGCTCCCGTAGCTGGCTCCTCTGCTGCGTCACAGGGGTTTGGAGTGTCCCGGCTTCCGTACCTGACTCCCTGGCATCCAGTCCCGTCGCTATGGCAGTGGCACAGGATCTGCGAATGTCCCGGCTCCCGTAGCTGTCTCCTCAGGGTCCAGGCCTGTCTCTATGGTGGCGTCACAGGGGCCTTTGGTGTCCCAGCTCCTGCAACTGACCCTTCCGTAGCCCAGGCCGGTAGCTATGGCATCGGCACAAGGGTGTCCCCGCTCCGGTTCCTGACTCCTCTGTCTCCCAGGACTGTCACAGTGGCTTGGAGTGTCCGGCTTCCATACCTGACTCCCTGGCTCCCAGGCCTGTTGCTCTGGCGGCAGCACAGGGGCCACGTGAGACCCAGCTCCAGTAGCTGACTCTGCCGCCGTCTGGTGTTTCAGCGTCGGTCACAATCTCTGGTCTTTTAATTTCATAAATGCTGGGTAACCGATGGTTTATTGTGCTGTTTCTCCATAGATCTGCCAGGATTTTCACCCATGAGTACAGGAGCTAGTATCAGCTCCATCTTACTCCATCGCCATCTTCCCAGCATCTCCTAGTAGTTTCTTTTATAAGTTTGTTTTATTTTATAATTATTTTATTGTTGTTTAATTACAGTTTTCTGCATTTTCCCCCATCACTACCCCCACCCCAGCCAAAACCTTCTCCCACCTTGCTTCCACCCTCCCCTTGGTTTTCTCCATGTGTCCTTTACACTAGTTCCTGAAAAGCCTTCCCCCCATTATCCCCTCCCATCTCCCCTCTGGTTACTGTCATACTGTTTTCACTTTCAGTGTCTCTGGTTATATTTTGCTTGCTTTTTTCTTTTGTTGATTAAATTCCAGTTAGAGATGAGATCATATGGTATTTGTCCCTCACTGCTTGGCTTACTTCACTTAGCATAATGCTCTCCAATTCCATCCATGCTGTCGTGAAGGTAGGAGCTCCTTCTTTCTTTCTGCTGCATAGTATTCCATTCTGTAAATGTACCACAGTTTTTTGATCCATTCATTTACTGATGGGCACTTAGGTTGCTTTCTGCACTTGGCTATTGTAAATTGTGCTGCTGTGAACATTGGGGTGCATAGGTTCTTTTGGATTGATGTTTCAGGGGTCTTGGGGTATAATTCTAGCAGTAGAATTGCTGGGTCAAAAAGCAGTTCCATTTTTAGTTTTCCGAGGAAATTCCATAGTGTTTTCCACAGTGGCTACACCACTCTGCATTACCAACAGCAGTGCACTAGGGTTCTCTTTTCTCCACAACCTCTCCAACACTGGTTTGTTGATTTCTTTATGATGGCCATTCTTTCTGATGTGAAGTGGTATCTCATTGTGGATTTAACTTGCATCTCTCTCATGGCTAGCGATACTGAACATCTTTCCATATGTCTCTGTCCCCTGGGTAGGTCCTCCTCGGAGAAGCATCTGTGTAAGTCTTTTGCCCATTTAAAATTTTTTTTTTGTCTTCCTGGGGTGGAGTCATGGAGTTATTTATATATTCTGGAGATCAAGCCCTTGTCCAAGGAATCATTGCCAAATATGTTTTTCCATATTGTTGGTTCTCTTTTCATTTTAATGCTGTTTTCTTTGGCCATACAGAAGTTTTTAACTTGATGAGGTCCCATTTATTTTTTCCCTTATGTCCCTTGCTTTAGGAGATGTACCAATGAAGATGTTCCTTCCTGGAATATCTGAGATTTTCCTGCTGACGTTTTCCTCCAGGGCTTTTATGGCGTCACAACTTATATTTAAGTCTTTTATCCATCTTGAATTTATTTTTCTGTACGGTGTAAGCTGGTGATCACATTCCATTTTTTTTTTCATGTAGCTGTCCAGATCTTCCAAAACCATTTGTTGAAGAGGCTATTTTTGCCCCATGTTATACTGCTTCCCCCTTTTGTGGTGGACTCTGCCCAGCAAAGTCTGCCTGTTGTGGCTGAGGACAAGAATAAATGCACAGGTGACAGCAATCCTGTGGAGAGAAAGAGGATGGCATGGCTACTCTCAAAGGGAGAGTGCCTATGAATGCCTTGGCCACTACCTGAAGAGGACAGCACATTGACCCTTGCCTAGACAGGCTTTGATTGTTTTCCTCAGGTCCTATATCAGAGAAATATTTATTAAATATTACATAGAATATTATTGTCTACGTTTTAGGTACAATTAAGGAAATGAAAATAACATGCAGAGGGGAATGGTGATGAGCTAATTACCTTGGTGCTTGGGAAAATTCACATAGGCTTAAGAAATTACCTTGAAGGTAGACAATACACATGTTCTTTCAGAGCAGGGTGATGGAGTTTTAACAAGAGCAAGCCATAACACTCTGTATGCATTATCTAGGCGTGATTCCCATGGGAAAACTCGATTTGAAGGTATGGCTCCTTAGCACTACTTCACTTCTGTAGGTTTTCCATACAGAGCTGAGTCACATTTGCCAGGTTAAAACAAATTGGTCCCCTACACCCTTTCTCAAATATTAATTGACCATAGAGACTTGGATTTATTTCTTGGCTCTCTGTTCTGTTCCATTGGTCTATGTGCATGTTCTTATGCCAGTACCAGGCTGTTTTGATTACAGTAGCCTTGTAATACAGTTTGATATCAGGTATTGTTATCAGCTCCTACTTTGCTCTTCTTTCTCAAAATTGCTGCAGCTATTCAGGGCCATTTATGGTTCCATATAAATTTCTGAAATATTTGTTCTATATCTGTGAAATATGTCATTGGTACTTTAACAGGGATTGCATTGAATGCATAAGTCACTTTTGGTAGTATGGACCTTTTGACGATGTGAATTCTTACAACCCATGAACATGGTACCTGCTTCCCCTTTGTTTGTGTCTTCCTTAACTCTTTCTCCACTGTTGTGTAGTTTTCTGAGTACAGGTCATTTACCTCCTTGGTTAGGTTTATTCCTAGGTACTTTATTTTTCTTGTTGCTATATCAAATGGGATTTTTTCCCTGATTTCTGTTTCTGATATTTCATTGTTGGCGTACAAAAATGCCTTTGATTTCTGAATATTGACTTTGTATCCTGCTGTTTTGCAAAATTCACTTACTAGGTTGAGAAGTTGTTTGGTGGAGTCTATAGGATTTTCTATGTACACTACCATGTCATTTTGTAAGCAATGATGGTTTTTCTTCCTCCTTTCTGATTTGGATGGCTTTTATTTCTTTTTCTTGTTTGATTCCTGTGGTTAGGATGGCTAGGATGGCTAGGACTTCTATACTATGTTGAATAGGAGTGGTGAAAGTGGACATCCTTGTCTCATTTCTGATTTTAGTGGGAAAGCTGTAAGATTTTGCTCATTGAGTATGATGTTGGCTGTAGGTCTCTCATATATGGCCTTTATTATCATGAGGAATGCTCCCTCTATACCCACTTTGCTAAGCTTTTTTTTATCATAAATGGGTGCTGTACCTTATGAAATGCTTTTCTCGCATCTAATGCTATGATCATGTGATTTTTGTCTTTTGTTTTGTTTATGTGATATATTACATTTATTGACTTGTGAATATTTTACCATCCTTGCATCCATGGGATGAATCCCACTTGGTCATGGTGTATGATGTTTTGAATGTATTCCTGGATGTAGTTTGCCAATGTTTTTTGAGCATCTATGTTCATCAGCGATATTGGCCTGAAGTTTTCTTTCTTCGTTATGTCTTTATCTGGGTTTGGGATTATGATGATGCTACCTCCATAGAAAGAGTTTGGAAGTCTTCCATGTTCTTGATTTTTTGGAATAGTCTGTGAAGGATAGGGGTTAGGTCTTCCTTAAATGCTTTATAGAATTCTCCTGTGAAACTGTCCAGTCCAGGGGTTTTGTATTCAGGGAGTTTTCTGATTACTGCTTCAATTTCATCAGTTGTTATTGGTCTGTTCAGGCTTTCTGCTTCTTCATGCAGTTTTGGAAAATTATATTTTTCTAGAAATTTGTCTATTTCACCCAGATTTTCAAATTTCTTGGCATATAGTTCTTCATAGTAATTTCTTTCTTTTTTATTTAATTATTTTCCTATACACTTTTCTGTCTATTACTCCCATCCCAGCCAACGCAGCCCCGTGCTCCCCACCTCCCTTCAATTTACATCCCCCCTTAGTTGTTGTCCATGTATCCTTTATACTTGTTCCTCTAAATCCCTCTCCTATTTCCCTTGATTCCCTCCCCTCCCCCCTCTTCTCTCTGGTCCCTGTTTTCTATTTCAGTGTCTTTGTTTTTATTCTGCTTGCTTGTTTGTTTTGTTGTTTAGCTTCCTGTCAAAGGTGAGATCATATGGTACTTGTTTTTCAACACCTGGCCTATTTCACTCAGCATAATGCTTTCCAGTTCCATCCATGCTGTTGCAAAGGGTAGGAGCTCCTATTTCTTTCTGCTGCATAGAATTCCATTGTGTATATGTACCACAATTTTTTGACACAGTCATTTACTGATGGGCATTCAAGTTGCTTCCAACTCTTGGCTATTGTAAATTGTGCTGCTCTGAACATTGGGGTGCATAGGTTCTTTGGGATTGGTGTTTTAGGCTTCTTAGGATATAATCCTAGCAGTGGAATTGCTGGGTCAAAAGGCAGGTCAATTTTTATTTTTCTGAGAAAATTCCATACTGTTTTCCATAATAGTTGTACCAGTCTGCAATCCCACCAACAGTGAACTAGGGTCCCCTTTTCCCCACAACCACTCCAACATTTGTTGTTTGTTGCTTTGTTTATGATAGCCATTCTGACCATTGTAAAATGGTATCTCATTGTGGTTTTAATTTGCATCTCTCTGATGGCTAGTGACATTGAGCATATTTTCATGTCTTTCTAGATCTTCTGTATATCTTCCTTGGAGAAGTGTCTGTTCAAGTCCTTTTCTCATTTTTTAATTGGGTTAGTTGTCTTCTTAGAGTGCAGTCATATGAGTTCTTTGTATATTTTAGAGATTAAACCTTAGTCTGAGGTATCACCGGCAAATATGTTTTCCCATACAGTTGGTTGTCTTTTTATTTTAATAGTTTTCTTTAGCTACTGAGAAGCTTTTTATTTTGATGCGATCCCATTTGTTATTTCTTTCCTTTGTGTCCCTAGCTCTAGGGGACATATCAGTAAAAATGTTGCTGCATGAAATATCTGAGATTTTCCTGCCAATGTTGTCCTCTAGGATTTTAATGGTGTCACAGCTTATATTTAAATCTTTTATCCACCTTGAATTTATTTTGGTGTATGGTGTAAGTTGGTGCTCGTTTCATGTTTTTACACGTAGCTGTTCAGTTCTCCCAACACCATTTGTTAAAGAGTCTATCTTTACTCCATTTCATGTTACTGCCCCCTTTGTTGAATATTAATTGACTGTAGTGAGTTGGGTTGATTTCTGGCTCTTTGTTCTATTCCATTGGTCTATGTGCCTCTTTTTATGCCAGTACCATGCTGTTTTGATTACAGTGGCCTCGTAATAGAGTTTGATATCAGGTATTGTGATCCCTCCTACTTTGTTCTTCTTTCTCAAAATTGCAGCTGCTATTCGGAGTCATTTATGGTTCCACATAAATTTTTGAACTGTTTGTTCTATGTCTTTGAAATATGCCATTGGCACCTTAATAGGTATTGCATTGAATCTGTAAATTGCTTTGGGTAGTATGGACATTTTGATGATGTTAATTCTTCCAATTCATGAACATGGTATAAGTTTCCATTTGTTTTAGTCTTCCTTGATTTCTTTCTTCAGTGTTGTGTAGTTTTTTGCATAGAGGTCTTTTACCTCCTTGGTTAGGTTTATTCCCAGATATTTTATTTTTCTTTTTGCTATATCGAATGGGATTTTTTCCTTGATTTTTGCTTCTGCTGTTTCACTGTTAGTATAAAAAATGCCTTTGGTTTCTGGATATTGACTTTGTAACACACTGTTTTGCCAAATTCATTTATTAGTTCAAGCAGTTTTTTGGTAGAGTCTATAGGATTTTTCCATGTACACTATACTGTCATCTGCAAACAATGACAGTTGTGTTTCCTCCTTTCTAATTTGGATGGTTTTTATTTCCTTTCCTTGCCTGATCACTGCGGCTAAATCTTCCTATACTATATTGAATGGAAGTGGTGAAAATGGACTACCTTGTCTTGTTCCTGATCTTAGTGGAAAAGCTTTTAGTTTTTGCACATTGAGTATGATGTTGGCTGTAGGTCTCTCATATATTGCCTTTATTATATTGAAGAATGCTTCTTTTATTCCCACTTTGCTGAATGCATTTGGCATAAATGCATGTTGTACCTTGTCAAAAGCTTTTTGTGCATCTATTGATATGATCATGTGGTTTTTATCTTTGCTTTTGTTCATGTGATATATTACATTTACTGATTTGTGAATATTGAACCATCCTTAGATCCCTGGGATGAATCCCACCTGGTCATGGTGTATGATCTTTTTGATATATGGTTGGATGCAATTTGCCAATATTTTGTTGAGAATTGTAGCGACTATATTCATCAGTGATATTGGCTTGAAGTTTTTTTCTTTGTTGTGTCTCTGTCTGGTTTCATAATTAGGATGATGCTGGCTTCATAAAAAGACTTTGGGAGTCCTCCATAATTTTGGAGTTTTTGAAATAGTCTGTGAAGAATAGGGGTTAGCTCTTCCTTAAATGCTTTGTAGAATTCTCCTGTGAAACCATCTGTGCAGGGCTTTTGTGTGATGGAAGTTTTTTGATTATTGCTTCAATTTCATCTGCTGTTATTGGTATGTTCAGGCTTTCTGCTTCTTCTTTATTGAGTTTTGGAAGATTGTATTTTTCTAGAAATATGTCCATCTCCCCTAGGTTTTCAATTTTCTTGGCATACAGTTCTTCATAGTAATTGCTTACAATCCCTTTTATTTCTGTGGTGTCACTAGTAATCTCTCCTTTTTCATTTCCAATTCTGTTTGTTTCCTCTTTCTTCTTTTGTTGATGAGCCTACTTAAAGGCTTATCTATTTTGTTTATCTTTTCAAAGAACCAACTCCTGGATTCATTGATCCTTAGGATTGTACTTTTAGTCTCTATGTCATTTATTTCTGCTCTAATCATGGTTATTTCCTTCCTTCTGCTTACTCTGGGCTGGTTTTTTGTTTGTTTGTTTGTTTTTGTTCCTTGAGTTCTTGCAAGCATAGGGTTAGGTTGTTTGTTTGAAATGTTTCTGTCTTCTTTAGGTAGGCCTGTATTGCTATAAACTTCCCTCTGAGGACTGCCTCTGCTGTGTCCCATAAGTTTTGGGTTGTTGTGAGTTTGTTTCAATTTGTTTCCAGAAACTTTTTGATTTCTTCCCTAATTTCATTCTCGACCCATTCATTGTTTAATAGCATACCATTCACTCTCCATGATTTTGGGTGTTTTCGATTGTTTCCTTTGCGGTTGATTTCCAGTTTCAGTCCCTTGTGGTCAGAGAAAATGCTTGGTATGATTTCAATATTCTTGAATTTGTTGAGGCTTGTTTTGTGTCCTATCATGTGGTGTAACTTTGAGAATGTTCCATGTGCATTTGAAAAGAATGTGTCTTTAACTTCTTTGGGATGAAGGGCTCTATATATATCAGTTAAGTCCAATTAATTTAGGGTGTTGTTTAATGACGCAATATCTTTGTTGATATTTTGTTAGGAAGATCTGTCCATTTTTGATAGTGTGGTGTTAAAATCCTCTACTATAATTGTATTGCCGTCAATATCTTTCTTGAAGTCCTCTAAGTTTTCTTTATATATTTTGGTGCTCCTATGTTGGGTGCATATATATTTACGATGTTAATGTCTTCTTTTTCGATTCTTCTCTTGAGTATAATGAAGTGACCTTCTGGGTCTCTCATTATGGCCCTTTTTTTGAAGTCTATTTTGTCCGATATGAGAATTGCTACCCCAGCTTTTTTTTCTTGTGTGTTTGCTTGGAAAATTTGTTTCTAGCCTTTCACTTTTAGTCAGTGATGGTCTTTTGTTCTGAGGTGGGTCTCTTGTAGGCAGCATATGTGTGGGTCATGCTTTCTTATCCATTCAGCTATTCTGTATCTTTTGATGGGATTATTTAATCCATTTATGTTTAAGGTTATTATCAATAGGTACTTATTCACTGGCATTTTTGTACCTGTGTTTTTCTCTGTCTCTCTCTTTTTCTTTTTTTCTTTAAAGCAGTCCTTGTAGTATTTCTTGTAGAGCTGGTTTGGTGGAGGGATATTCTTTTAGACATCTTTTGTCATGGAAGCTTTTTATTTGGCCTTCTATCTTGATTGAGAGCCTTGCTGGGTCAAGTAGCCTTGGTTGCAGGCTTCCGTTTCTTATGACTTGGAATATTTCTTTCCATTCTCTCCTTGTTTGGAGTGTTTCCATTGAGAAGTCAGTAGCTAACCTTACTGGGGCTCCCTTGTTTGTTACTTCTTTTTCCTCTTTTGCTGCCTTTAAGATTCTCTCTTTGTCTTGGAATTTTGGCATTTTAATGATGATGTGTCTCGAAGTGGGCCTCTTTGGGTTCTTCTTGATTGGGACTCTCTGTGCTTCCTGCATTTGTGAGACTTCTTCTCTCATCAATTTAGGGAAATTTCCTCTCATTACTCTCTCAAATAGGTTTTCTATCCCTTGTTCTTATTCTTCTCATTCTGGTATTCTTATTATTTGGATATTATTACGTTTCATATTTTGTTGTATTTCTCTTTTCCCTCTTCATTCTTTCTGAACCTCTTTCCCTTTTCTTGTTCTTTCTGTGAGATTTTTTCTGCTTTGTCCTCCAACTCACTGATCCAATCCTCTTCCTCATCGATTCTACTTTTGATACCTTCTACTGTGTTCTTCGGTTCAGAAATTGTATTTTTCATTTCCTCTTGTCCCTTGCTGATAGTTTCTATTTTCTTTTTCATGTTGATATATTTTGTGGTGAGTTCATTGTACCTCCCCTGTAGTTTCTGGTAGCTTATTGTGAGCTCTCTGAACTTCCTGATAACCAGTGCTTTGAATTCAATATCTGATAGCTGCCTTGCCTCTATTTCATCTAACATTCTTTCTGAGGGTTTCTACTTTCCTGTCATTTGGGGATTGTTTCTTTGTCTTCCCATTGTTTGTGAGACTCTTCTTTTTAGGTTCAGCTTCTAAAATTGATCTGTTCTTACTTTCTGGGTTTGTGGTGTGAACTTCTGTGGTAGAATACCTGTGAAATTCAGTGGTGCAGTCTCCTGCAGGTATATTGATTTTCTCTGCTTCCACCTAATTCTTTTGTGTGTGTGTGTGTGATCAGTTGGGGGGAGGCAACATGGTCTATGACAGCAGGAGAGTAGTGTATGATATTTACAGTCACAGCTAGTAGAGAAGAGATAGAAAATCTTTAAGCTATATATAGTGTGATCCATAATCTTCAACCCAACTTTCCACTTTTACGAAAGGATGGACAAAAGATAAGCCTCTTTTACTGGGGAGAGAAGGCTTGTGAGTTGGAACTAGAAAGCAGTGAGGTTGCAGACAGTCAGATTTTGAGGTAAGGTGAGAGTAAGGAATAGTAAATAGGTGTAGTGTGTGAGCAAATAGAGTTAATTACTCCAGTAATAGAATTCAGGAACCTGTAAAGTGGGCTAAGATCTGTGAGATTTGTTGTGAAGTATTTACAGTTGTATAGAAGAGCTATTATTTACAGTAATATTAGATCAACAATCATATGACAGACTCTGTGTGATCTGTCTGAATGGGGGTTTAGATCTTTGGGTAGTGTGCTAGAGGAAAACAAGAGGCATGAGGTATAGAAAATTAGCAATACACTGTGGAGTAAAGAACAGGGGAAACCTGTCAAATAATGCAGTATAACCAGCCAAGACTGAGAAGCCTATACAGAAAGAGGAGGAATACAAAAATAATATTAAAAAATAAAAGAAGTGACAGTAATGAAAAAATAATAATACAAGTATACAGCAACTTGTGGCTTCTCTGCTATAGCAAAGTGAAATTTGTCTCTCTGTCTCTATTGTTGAGATGTCCCCTCTTTGGTTCCCACTCTGGTCTTTTCGCAGTTCCCAGTTGTTTTTTCTCGTGTTGGTAAAAGAAAACAAACAAGAAACAAACAGACAAACAAAAGAAACAAAAGGCAGTAGAAGGGAGGAAAAAGTGATAAGTTTGGGAAGAAAGGAAGAAGGACTAAAACAGAAAAGAAAGGAGAGGAAGAAAGTATTGAAAGATAAAGTAATAATAAAATTAAAAATATATAAGATTACTAAAACAAAGAACAAACAAACAAATAAAAATGGAAAACAAAACGAAAAACTTCCCTTGTTGGTTTTAAACTGTGCAAACTGGTTTTTCTGGTTGTAGCAGGACCTCTCTGTGGGCTGTGGTGCAGGCATGCATGCTAGCCAGTCTACCAGACTGGGTTGCAGGCACTTGAGCACCCACCAGTCTGCCTGTGAGCCATGGAATTTGGCACAGTCCTTCTCAGTACTGTGGTTGGACTCAAATGTTTCTACTCCTGTGCGCAACCGCCAGGGTACCTGGGTCCCTTGGAACTGGCATAGTCCTTGCCAGTCCTGTTGCAGGACTTACATGTCTCTGCTCCCCCCGCCCCCAATGGCAGTCAGGCTGGATGGGAAGCAAGCTAAACTGCTGTGTCAGGAGAACACCTCAGTCCACTTTCTAAAAAAAACCCTTCTCCAGACAGCCTGCCTTTCAGCCCAGTCCAATCCCCAGCCAGACCAGTGATGACAATGCGCCTCTCAATTCTCCCTGGCTGGTGACCACAGAATCTGCAGTTGAACATAGCCCTTTGTCCTTGTTTCCCTCTGCGTAAACTCAAGCAGACATGTCTCTGCCTGGCGTTGCTTAGATGTGGAGGGAGGAAGCTGATGAACGGTGCTGGTCACCTACCAAGGCCGCCTGATCCCTGGGCTCCTGTGGAAGATGCCTCTGGCGCTGGTCCCAGACCAACGCCTGTGAACCCGGACCATCCGCAGTGGCGGCAGCACCCGGGCCACCTGGCTGCAGGTGCCGGCCATGCTACTCCTGTCTCCACTCAACTCCCCAAGACCCCACTGACCTGCCACTAACCGGTCCCTCAGAGTCTGTCATAATTGGTGCTCTCCTAATTTCAAAAATGCTGTGGATCTTTTAGTTGATTGTGCTATTCCTCAGTAGATCTGCCAGGAATTTCACCCACATGTACCAGAGCTGGAATTCGGTCCGTCCTACTCCTTCACCATCTTCCTTCCCCCTCCAGTAATTCTTACAATCTTTTGTATTTCTGTGGTGTCAATTGTAATCTCTCCTCTTTCCTTTTTGATTGTGTTTATTTGAGTCCTCGCTCTCTTTTTCTCAATGAGTCTGCTTAAATGCTTGTCGATTTTGTTTATCTTTTCAAAGAACCAGCTCCTGGGTTCATTGATCCTTAGAATTGTGCTTTTAGTCTCTATTCCATTTAATTCTGCTCTGATTTTCGTTGTTTCCTTCCTTGTACTTGCTATGGGCTGTCTTTGTTGTTGTATATCAAGTTCTTGTAGTTGTAGGGCTAGGTTTTTTGTTGAAAATGTTTCTGTTTTATGTAGGCCTGTATCACTATGAACTTCTCTCTCAGGACTGCCTTCACTGTGTCCCATAAGTTTGGATGGTTGTGAGCTTATTATTTTGTTTCCAGAAACTTTTTGATTTTTTTCTTAATTTCATTTTTGACCCATTCATTGCTTAACAGCATGCTATTCAATCTCTATGAGTTTGTGTGTTTTGGGTTTTTTTCCTTGAGGTTGGTTTGCAGTTTCAGTCGCTTGTGGTCAGAGAAAATGCCTGGTATGATTTCCTTTTTTTTGAATTTGTTGAGGCTCATTTTGTGTCTTCTCATGTGGTCTATCTTTGAAAATATTTCATGTACATGAAAAGAATGTGTATTTTGCTTCTTTGGGATGAAAGGCTCTATATGTATTAGTTAAGTCCATTTGATCTAGGGCATTGTTCAATGCCAAAATGTCTTTTTTGACATTTTGTTTTGAAGATCTGTCCATTTTTGACAGTGGGGTGTCATGATATCTTACTATAATCGTGTTGCTGTCAATATCTTTCTTGAAGTCCTTCAAGATTTTCTTTATGTATTTGTGTGTTCCTATGTTAGGTGCATATATATTTACAATGTTTATGTCTTTCTGGTGGATTCTTTTTCTGGAGTGTTATGAAGTGACCTTCTTGGTCCCATTTTTATGGCTCCTAATTTGAAGTCTATTTTTTCTGATATGAGTATTGCTACCATGGCTTTTTTCCTGCATATTTACTTGCAAAATTGGTTTTCCACAACTTCACTTTCAGTCTGTGTAGGACTTTTGTTCTGAGGTGGGTCTCTTGTAGGCTACATATGTGTGGGTCATAATTTTTTATCCATTCAGCTCTTCAGTGTCTTTTGATTGTGGCATTTAATCCTTTACATTTAAGTTTATTGTTGATAGGTGCTTATTCATTGCCATTTTTTCATACCTGTGTTCCTCTCTGTCTCACTCTTTTTCTTCCTGTTCTTTAAGCAGACCCTTTAGCATCTCTTGAAGACCTGTTTTGGCGGAGGTGTATTCTTTGAGGCTTCTTTTGTTGAGGAAGCTCCAATTTGGCCTTCCAATTTAATTGAGAGCCTTGCTGGGTAGAGTAGTCTCGACTTTAGGCCCTTAATTTATATTACTTAGAATATTTCTTGCCATTCTCTTCTGGCTTGAAGCATTTCCATTGAGAAATCAGGTGCCTGTATTTTGGGGGCTTCTTTGTATGTTAGTTCCTATTTTTCCCTTGCTGCCTTTAAGATTGTCTCTTTGTCTTGGAATTTTGTCATTTTAATGATGATGTGTCTTGAAGTGGGCCTCTTTCATTTCCTCTTGACTGGGACTCTCTGTGTTTCCTGGATTTGTGTGACTTTTCTCTAATCAAATTAGGAAAATTTCGCTTCATTACTTTTTTCAAACAGGCTTTCTATTCCTTGCTCTTCTTCTTCTCCTTCTTCTGGTATTCCTATATAGATATTATTCCATTTCATGTTGTCCTGCATTTCCCTTAATTCCTTTTCATTTTTACTAAGTCTGTTTTCCTTTTCTTGCTCTTTCTGGGTGTTTATTTCTACCTTGTCCTCCAGCTCACTGATCTGACTCTCTGCTTCATCTATTCTGCTTCTGATTCCTTCTACTGTGTCCTTCAGTTCAGAAATTGCATTCTTCATTTCCTCTTGGCCCTTGTTGATAATTTCTGTTTTCTTTTTCATGCTGATGTAGTTTGCAGTGAGTTCGTTGTATTTTCCCTGTAGTTTTTGGTAATCCTCTGTGAACTCATTGAGCTTCCTGGTAACCATTGCTATGAACTCAATATCTGATAGTTGACTTGCCTCTGTTTCATTTAGCACTCTTTCTGAGGTTTTCTCCTTTTTTTCATTTGGGGATTTTTTCTTTGTCTTCCCATTATTTGTGGGACTCTTCTTGTTAGTGTGTGGTCCTTAAATTGATCTGTTATGACTCCCCGAGTTTATGGTGTGAACTTCTATGAGACCTGTGAGGTTCAGTGGTGCACTCTCCTTGATCTCCTGAACTTGCTGGTCTTGGACTGTTGTTTATGTGGGTTCTCTGTATCACTCTGGGTTTTTATTGTTATTGGGTCTGTCTTTGGTGGGTCCTTTCCTCCACCTGGTAAACTGAGGGTCACTCCATCTACCACATCTTGTATTTTGTTGTGCAGGTGTGGACAGGTTGTGTTGAAGGTGGTTTTTCTGTCTCTATGAGGTTTTGAGACTTCTCTCACTATTGTTCAGTTGTTTGTTCTAGGTAATTTCTCCACCATTTAGCTGTATTTCCAGATCAGTCCTATGTGGAGGTTAGTGTGGCTTCCACACCCTCCTTCATCCTGTTATCTGTCAGTGGTTCCTGTGTTTATGGGTTTCCTCTTCAAGCAAGTATACTGATATTCACAGCTCCCACCTACTCTTCCTTCCTTCCTTCTTTCCTTCCTTATTCTGCAGAAAAGCATACAATGTTAAGGGCAGCAAGAAAATGTTCCTTTTATGTACCTTCAGTGAAATCTTCCCAATACAGGCATACCTAAGAGACACCGCAAGTTCAGTTCCAGACCACCACATTAAAACAAGTGGAATCATAATCTTTTTGCTGGTGGAGGATCTTCCCCTCAATTTTTAAAACTGCCAACATGGATTAGGTTCTTGGTGAATTTATAGACCCACCCCTTACTAGCCCACGGCAAGATCTTCAACCATGTGTGTATGCCTAGAGGGACACTTCCCTGTGATGACACCCAGCTGCAAGGTCAAGAGTTGTACTTACTTTGAACTGATTCAGGTGCTGGCTGCAATCTTAATAGTTCATTTTTATTGTATTTTCCATTATCGTTTATCCCCCTTATGCCCTCTTCTACTTCCACCCTCCCCTTCTCCCCTGCAATCATCACACTGTTGTCCTCCCATGTCTATGATTTATTTCCCTTTATGATTGATACCTCCACCCTCTCTCCAAAGCTGTCATATATTAAATAAAGTGAATGAATAAATGAGTTAGCCATTAAGGACTGAGATTTGACAAAGAAGGCTTTGTAGAAGAGGTATACTTGAATGATTTACTTCATTTGCCAAAAGGATTTTTTTCAAACAAAAATATGAATTTTTAAACCTTCTTATTAGGCAAACAGTTCTTACTAAACAGCATATCAGTCATTCAAATATAACTGAGGAAATACTATATGGATACTTTTATTGTAAAACACCATGAGCTAAGTTATATGCAAACCTACAAAAAAAGATCATTTTTGCCAAACATTTAAATAATGACAGGCCCTGGCTGGTGTGGCTCAGTGGATTGAGCACCAGCCTGTAAAACAAAGGGTCCTGGTATGATTCCCAGTCAGAGCACATGCCTGAGTTTCAGCTCAGGTCCCCAGTAGGGGGCATGTGAGTGGCAACCACACAAAGATGTTTGTTTCCCTGTCTTTCTCCCTCCCTTCCCCTTTGTCTAAAAATAAATTAATTAAATATTTTAAAAAAACAATATAAATCCATTAAGGAAACATCAGCACTAAATAGAAACCACTGACATGTGTGCTCCTTTCTGAAGAGACATTAAAAGTATAGTCTTTTTATTAATTTACTCATTTTCATTGTAGTGTAAATATATCTAAAGTCAATGTGTGTTTTGAAAAGAGCTCAACCATCAGTAAAAATCAAGTGTTCCAAAAACTCTCAAGTTGGTGTAAATGATCTAAGAATATTATCCTGATTATATGTGTATTTTAAGAAAATCACTTCTCCTATTTCTTTATTTATTTAGCTACTGAAAATTCTACAAAATACATCCTTTGTTTGAATGCTTGTTTGTGAGAAATTCTGTTGAAAAGATTGATAAAGATGATATTGCTTGGTTAAAGGATATGTAGATATAAAAAAGAAAATCACTTTTTAAGAACAAATTTTAACAGGAGAGACACTATAAAGAGCAATAAGTTTAACACATCAACATATAAAATATATTGTTCATTTTCTATATTTCTAGTAGTACTGTATGATGGAAAAAATATCATCTTAAAATTTCATTAGAACATTACTCACAGTGGCCAAGATATGGAAACAATAGGAATGTTCTTCAATAGATGACTGGATAAAGAAGATGCAGTACATATATACTATGGAATACTACTCAGCCATAAAAAAGATGAAATACTGCCATTTGTGACAACATCGATAGATCTTGAGAGTATCATGCTAAGTGAAATAATAGAAAAAGTCAAGAACCATAAAATTTCACTCATATGTGGGTTATAAAACTGAAAGCAAAATATGAGCATGCAAGACAAACAAACAAAAACTCATAAACACAGATAACAAAGAGTATGGTGGTTACCAGAGAGAAGGGAAGGTGTGGTAGTAAAGTTTAAGGGAGTCAAATACAGGTATATGGTGGCAGAAGAAGATTTGACTTTGGATGGTGGGCACACAATGCAATATATAGATGATGTATCAGAATTGTACACTTGAAACCTATATAACTTTATTAACCTATGTCACCCCAATAAATTTAGTTTTTAAAAATTGAAAGAAAATATTTGCAATCAAAGAAACTAACATGTTGTATATGCATAGAAAATATCTAGGAGGATCTACAAGAAAATATTATCAATGGTTGGCTCTGAAAAACAAATAAGGGGTGGCAGGAAGATTTATGGCACATTTTATACACTCATTATATGAAAGATTTTATAACATTTACTTTATCATAAACAATTAGTTGCAAAAAACAAACCTATTCTTTCATATTTTATCAACCTTATCTCCATCACAGGTAGATTTAATAAGGATCTAATTTATAGAAATCATAGCATTTTAAAGTTGGGGTCTTTTGAAATCACCTGTCCCATTGCATCAGTTATTTCTAAACTTGAGCTCACTCTACTCAATTTTCCTTCCACTAAATACAGCTACACTTCAACAGAGCTAAAGAATGTGGGCAGCTCTTGAAATCTACCTTAATCGAATATGATATGCAGTTGAAGGTCTGTGGTGTAAGTTTCTGTTGTACCCTGTAGTGACTGTCAAGCTAATTCCTTGAAAGAATGAGTACAATGAGTAGGTGTTTGCCCTCCAAGGCAAGCCTGAGGGCATCAGAAAGTTTCCCTCCTATCTTCCCCCTAATTTCCAAATGCATTCTATTACAGATTCAGATTTTTTAATGACGACACTGACATTTACTGAAATGTTACACCCCTATGAGAAGTAAGCAATAAGATATAACCATATGGAGCCTAATCAACAAAACAAACAAGCAACCAAAATATAACCAGAGACACTGAAATTAAGAGCAAACTGACAGTAATCAGAGGAGAGGTGTGAGGGGATAATGAGGGGGAAGGAGGAAAGGTTTCGAGGAACATCTATAAAGGACACAAGGACAAAACCAAATGGTGGTAGGATCAAGGGTGACAGGTGGGGATGGCTGGGGTGGTGGGAGTGGTGGGGAGAACATAGAGACAACTGTACTTGAACAACAATAAAAATAATTTTTAAAATGTAACCATAAAGAAGAATAAAATCTTTTGATCATTTCATGATAGTTGGAAAGCAAGCAAGTGGGAAAGAAGAAGAAAAATTGGAGGTACCACAAAGAAGAAAGAGAATGCTGAAAAAAGCTTGGCCTGCTTCACATTTCTGCCCAGTCATATTGCTATGTGATAAGCTTTAAAAAATTGGCTTTTGCTGATAACCTGAGCCTTTCTATAACTGAACACCAGCAGTGGGCCAATTTCTAAAATCCCACTAGCTCCTTTCCTCACAATTTCACTGTTTTTACAGCCCCTGGTCTCATCATCCTTTTCTGAGGAAAGCATCATTTGTCAGTTTGCTCTACACTTTTGTGGAGACCCTTGAGCCCACGGCTTTGCTTGTTAATAATGCAATAAATATTGAGTCTCCTAAATTAACTACTACTCATCTTTCAAGACTGCAAGAATTGGGCCCCCACTCCTGGTAAACTTCCTTAATTCTCTACTGTATACTTACTGAACACATCTCTCATAATCTTTTCAACAGTATATTGTAATTATTATTTTTATTAACTATATTCTTCATTAAACCATAAAAATCTTTGTTGGCAGTGACTGTGTCTTCTATCACAATATCTCCATGCCTGGTGTGTAGTAGGGGCACAATACAGTTTTGTTGAATGAATTAATGAAAAAAGCAAAGCCACTTAGCTCATTTTAACACCAAAAGTATAAATTTCTCACAAAAGAGGACACAAATTTCTAAAGAATTGTGGATGCATCCTTCCTTCAACAATGATTCTTATGATCTCTCTATGGCTGTAGATTGTGTGAGTCTTAGAAACAGCATTTCCCAGAAATCTCTTTCTATGTCTTCTAAGAATAGAGATTTCTAAATGATGCGTATTTAAGACTTCTCAGGTTTTTGCATGGGTATTGAGATTTGAGGTTTGTGGGGAGGAATGGTTGGACAATGAACAGAAAATAAGAGAAGAAAAGAATGACAAGGAATATAAAGGACTAGCCACTCTGGGTGGGGAAAACAAGGGTGAGAGTTGAGAGGTTTGACAGAGTCTCTAAGGCAAGGCTCTCGAGTTAGGTTCGCTGTTCCCGTTTCAACTATGCACACATCTCTGGAACTCCCTGAAGTTTTTTGTGGGGAAAACCCCACCTACATGTTCTGGATGAAACATTCCTCCAGACATCCAGAAATGAGTCCCTGGTCTTACTATTACTCATTTCCTGGAAAAGTCATAACTGGTTTATCCTGACCTTCAGAGCCCAAAGGAGTGCAGATTCATCTTCTGAATTCAAGAAGAATTTTAAAAAACCATTCAGAAAAACCAATCTTTCTGTCTTCTACTTTATCAAAAATGTTATGAACACTTTTACTGATACTTCTTTAGCATGTCCTGGGTTAATCAACATGAAAACAAAGTTATTTCACTGCCAAATTAAATTAATTCACTTCAAATTAAAATTGAAGACTGGAAACAACATTGTGTCTAGTTTTTGAAAATCTGCTAAGAGCTGAAATCACCTTTTTCAGCCTTATGTAAGGTCATCCTTGTAACCTACAGCTTGACATGTCCTTTAGTGTTAGTGGTGCTGTTATTACCTATATTTCTTTTTTAATCTTTTTTAAATTTTAGTTTAATTGTTGTTCATGTACAGTTTTCTTTTACTCGCATCCCAGCCCACCCCCACCTCCCCACCTTCCTCTCATTTCTAACCCCCCTAGTTTTTGTCTATGTGTCCTTTATACTTGTTCCTGTAAACCCTTCCTCTTTTCCCCTGAAATTCCATCCCCTCTCCCCTCTGGTCATTGTCAGCCTGTTCTCTATTTCAGTGTATTTGGTTATATTTTGCTTTCTTGTTTCTTTTGTTGTTTAGGTTCCTGTTAAAGGTGAGATCATATGGTATTTGTCTTTCACCACCTGGCTTATTTTGCTTAGTATAATGCTTTCTAGTTCCATCCATGCTGTTGCAAAGGGCAGGAGCTCCTTCTTACTTTCTGCTACATAGAATTCCATTACTTTCTGTGTAAATTTATTTGTCACAACAACTCCAGTCTTGTTTTCTGCATTGGCATTGGTAATAGTAGCTTACCTTTCTGGAAAAATATATTTATATAACCCTTACCTGTGTATAATTACCTGGCAAGCAGAAAAATCAATGTTGAGAATATGCTATTCATGTTTCCTTCCCTCTTTTGCCAAGCTCTTGAGATTTTAACATTCATTTTTATCTTTCTAACATATTTATTAAAATTAGTAGGAGGTGGAGGAGTATATTTAGGGTTTGCTGTTATAACACTTACTTCTTTTGTATTCATTAGAAATTTGAATATTAAATTCATATGTTCAGACTGTGGAAGCTTGTGAGGATGAAAGCCACTTCTCTTTTTTAACATTTATTTATTTTATGAAAGATTCTTTTATCGAGTTCAGTCATGCCTTTTCAGGCTTAGTGTGAGTATGGCCTTCAGTTTCAAGCCCTAGACTGTAGCAAGCATAATACTTGTTAATGGTCCCTCCCAGAAATAACTGCCATTCACCAAAAAAAGCAAATAATCCCCTCCTAGCACAAGGCAGCATGATTTACAGTGCCCTTTTTCAGGAATACCTATGTGAGCTTGTGAAAAACTCTGTCCTAAGTACTTCAGCATCCATAGACTTGCAAGCTTGTAGTTTATCCTAGCCAAGCCCCCCCCATCAGAGGTTGACATATTCATTATGATATTATTAAAGTCCATGGGTAATGAAAGGGTCTCAAATATCAACTATCCCAAAGAAAGTTGCAGCCACTACATTTCATCTTTCCCACAATGCATTCACACATATATGAATACCATAGACCTACCAATTGTCTCAAAAGAAAGAGAATGTTTAACCTGCATAACAGAAGCTATATATACACATATACATTTATGTATATATTTACTTAAATATTTGTATTTAATTTATATATTTAGATTAAATATATATTTAAATTTTGATTTATGCTTAATACACCACCTCAGCAGTGAATCAAGCAACTAATTTGCCACCACAAGTAGAATGATCCATGGATTCTGGGATGCTACATCGGGTGGACACTAAAACTTTCATTCTACTTATAACCTACCAAAACTCTTGGAATGGTGAAGTTCTTGTTAACAGAATACTCTCATAGAGAAGGGAAAAGGAAATAATGTCTTTGAGAGAGCCTATATAAGTTGTTCCCAATTTTAGCCCTCTCAAGAAGACCAATGAGCAGTTATCAATAGACAGGACATTGTAAAAGTCCCAGAATTCAGAGGTGAGTCTAAAGCATACCCTTGGACCATAGAGGCCAAGAAGGATTACATTAGAAGGGTAAGGGGAGTAGCTACACTCTTATCACACCACCCTTCCCCTAGATAAGCACATGCTACATCAAGAGGGCTTGTTCTCTATTGAGAAAAAGGGAAGTTCTTGGTTTCCTTTCTTTAGTGCCTATAAGAATAACAACTGCTTGATCCCAGCTTCAATGGAGACAATGAGGCAGTTCATTTTTTACCTTTATATTTCAAAGTTGAGTCAGTTGTCAAAAAGAGTTTAGCCATGATGCAGCACCACAGGCCTATGTTTCTTTAGTATGCAGCATATGACCTGTGGAGATGTGAGGATATGAAGAGAATTTTGGAAAGTAGAGCTGTGGAGCTGCCAACATATAAAACAGATGTAGAAAAGAATGATAAAACAAGATCCTATAAATTACTTTCCTTCCTTCTCTGGAGCCCTCTTTTGGCCTGTACTTCGATATGGAGTAGAAAAGCATTTTTACCTGGATTAGAAAGTGAAGTTTGATCTGAGCTCTGATACAAGCAAAAGAAGACAATGTTTCAGAGAGAGCTGTGCAAAGGACTGGTATAAAAATATTATGCCACATTCAAGGCACAGAAATAAGGCTAGTAGGGTAAGAGCAGCTGGAAACATAGCTGCAGTGTCAGATCACCCTTGAGTCATGTCATTGTTATTTGTATATCCTTATGGTCAGAATAATGGACAGCCAATGAAGGTTATTTGGAGACATACTACATACCCAGATTCTCAATTTTTATTGCTCTGTATGGAATGTAATAAATGTATTAGAGGGTTCAAGGTTGGGTTCAAGGAGACTTTTCAGGAGACTACTCTAGTAGTCCAGGCAGGAAATTACTGTAGCTTGGACTAGGGTGGTAACAGAGGAGATAAATGAAAATGGATGGGTATAGGAGGGAAAATTTACAAGGCTTGTTGATGGATTTTCTATGAACAGTAAAAGAGTTGGAGGTGTCAAAGATGATTTCTGGGTTTCTGTCATGTCCAAGTTGGTTAAGCTAATGACTAAAGTAAGGAACTCTAAAAGTGGTCAGATACCCTTGGCAAGTATGGCTTGGTTAGAGCATTGTCTTGTAAACCAAAAGGTTGCAGGTTCAAGCCTTAGTCAGGGCACATACTTAGGTTGCAGCTTTGATACCCAGTTGGCTGGGGCATATTTGGGAGGCAATGATCAATGTCTGTCTGTGTATCTGTCTGTCTCTCTCTTTTTCTCTCTCTCCTCCATCTCCCTCTCCCTTCCTCTATATCTAAATGCAATGGAAAAAAATGTCCTCAGGTGAGAATAATTTTTTTTAGAATAATTTTTTAAAAAGAAGTCAGATATTGGAGACAAGTCAAAAGATAAGACTTGGGCCTGTTGTATTTAAGATGTCTTTGAAACTTGAAAGGGAAGATATTAAGTATGATATTACATGTGCTGGTCTGAATCCCTCAAGAAAAGTTTGGGATGGGGTTATACATTTTCTAAAAATCAGCTGTATATGTGGATGAGTCTGCCTCACATGAAGAGTTTAAGAGAGAGAATAAAGGGAAGCTTAGGCAAACTTAATCTTGAGAAATTCTGTTAATGGACCTATAAAGAAGGATGCACTTCCTACACAGAAGTAGAAGAAAAACAATGGATACCTGATGTCAGGAAGAGTTTAAAAAATTACCTACAATTTAAGAGTCAGAATTAAGATAAGTACCTGAATAAAGAAATCTACAAGGTAGAAACTTTAAGAAAATTTGGCCAGCTACTGGAGATAAAAATGGTATTATTTATCAAGAGAGGGTGGTCAGTGGTAAGAGTTCCAAGGTGTAAAGTTTGCATGCTCATCAGAATGGGACGTCATCAAATAATTTCTGGTATGGGTTTGTTTAAGGTTGGTGACAAGAGATGTGGGAATTAGGACTGGCTTTGGATAGCTGTCACAGAGGATGGACTGAGGATGTTAAGGAATGAGAAGATTTCACAGTGAGGATTGTCCTTTTCTTGCTCCTTAGCCCAACAAGCTATCCCAACTGAGTTTACAGGTGCTGACTTCTTGTTACATTGCTTCTGCATCCATTTCTGAAACGATTGTTAATCTATACAAATTTGTAACAAATTAATTTCCTATAAACACTTGATTTGGTTCATTATAGACACAAACATTTATTCCAGTAATGCCTTCTCTTTCATTTATTATTTATATATTTAATATTTTCTTTTTTTAGTCTAACTAAAGGTATGTCAATTTTTATATATTTTTTTAAAAAGAGCTATTACACAGACTGGTACAGCACCATGCAAAACATTATGAAATTTCCTCAAAAAACTAAAAATGGAACTGCCTTTTGACCCAGAGATCCCACTGCTGGGATTATACCTAAGAACCCTGAAACACCAATTCAAACAAACTTATGTACCCCAATGATATTCATAGAAGCACAATTTACAATAGCCAAGTGCTGGAAGCAACTTAAGTACCTATTAGTGAATGAGTGGATCAAAGAACTGTGGTACATTTACACAATGGAATACTATGGAACAGAAAGAAAGAAGGAACTCTTACCCCTTATGACAGCATGGATGGAGCTGCAGATCATTATGCTAAGTTAAATAAGCCAAACAGTGAAAGACAAATACCATATGATCTCACCTATAAGTGGAACCTAATCAACAAAACAAACAAGTGAGCAAAACAGAACCAGAGATGTGTAAATAAAGAACAAACTGAAAATGACAAGAAAGGAGCAGGGAGGGGGAAAACAGGGGGAGAAGGGAAAAGGGCAAGCCAAGGAACATGAATAAGTACTCATGGGCACAGACAATGGGGGGGGTTGACTTTGGTAATAGGGCAGGGGAGAGCAATGGGGAAAAAGGCGGGACCTCATGTTAAGCTGTTAACACACTCAGAATGTGGATCATCCCTTTTCTAACATACCCACACTATATATACTCCCTGGTTACATTAATCATTTAGTAGCATTCTTGATTATCAGATCTACTGTCCCACCATCACAGTATTTGTATCTAATAAACCTTTATTTTTAATTCTTTAATTTTTAAAATTTTTACAAGATTTTTTTTCTTTTTGCATTTTAATTGTTGTTCAAGTGTAGTTGTCTCTATTTTCCTGCCACTGCTTTCCCCCGCTCCACCCACCTCCACCTCCAATCTTTCCCTATTTTATCATTGCCCATGTGTCCTTTACACATGTTGTTTGAAGACCCTTCCCTTATTTTACTTAATAATATGCCCAAAGTACAAGAGTAACAGTATTGGCAATTCAGATATCCCAAAGAAGAAACTTAAAGTGCTTCCTTTAGTGAAAAGATAAAATTTCATATCTAAGTAAGTAAGTAAATAAATAAATAAATAAATAAATAATATGCTGAGGCTCCTAAGCTCTATGGTAAGAACAACTCTTCTCTCTATGAAATTGCCTAATTTATAAACCAAAGTTAGATGTCCAGCCACGATGGAGGCATAGGTAGACACACTTTGCCTCCTTGCACAATAATAAGAAGGATCTCAACTGCCCTGGCTGGTATAGCTCAGTGGATTGAGTGCAGACCTGGGAATCAAAGGGTCACTTTTTCCATTCCCAGTCAGGGCACATGCCTGGGTTGCAGGCCAGGTCCTCAGTGGGAGGCACATGAGAGGTAACCACACATTAATGTTTGTCTCCCTCTCTCTTTCCTTTTCTCTAAAAACAAATTTTTTTTTGACAAAAGAAGGATCACAGCTAATCTCAAAACAAAATACAACAGAACTGCCAAAAAACTGAACTGTTTGGAAGTCAGACAACCAAGGATTTAAAGAAGAAATATTTATCCAGAAAGGTAGAAGGGGAGAAGACAGCGGAGCAGAGATGGGTAACTGGGACAAAGAGAACACCATGTGGCAGCAATGAGGTGGAAGTGATGAGGCACTGATAGTGGTTGCCTATAAAACAGGCAGTCCCATATTCATGTGTGGCAGACAAGAATTAGGAGGGACACCTGGTGAGCAAGCCATTCCAGCCCCAGTCCAGACTACACAGCCTAGGGCTCCAACACTGAGAAATAAAGCCTCATAAGTTCTAGCTGTAAAAACAAGTTATGGTTGGGGTGGTAGAAGAAGCTGCTGGTTTCTCAGAAGAGTCTATTTAAAGGACCCACAGGGCCCTAGAATATACACACTCACCCACTCTGGGATTCAGCACCAGGGCAGCAACTAGAAGGGCACCAGCTAGAAGGACACCAGTCACATATGGGGATGTGGGGGAAGTGACTAAAAACAGGGAGAGAGCTGAGCAAGTGGCATTGCTCCATCCCCCATACAACACCACAAAGCAGTGAAGCAGATTGCTCCACCTGAGTGAATACCTGAGGCACTGCCCTTTACAATGTAACAGGTGCACCAAGATGGAGACAAAGCCTCTCTAACAAAGAGAGACAAACACCAGGAGGCCACCAAATTAAGGAGACAAAGAAATATGGCCCAAATGAATGAACAGATCAAAACTCCAGAAAAAGAATTAACCAAAACAGAAAGGGTCAACCTATCAGATGCAGAGTTCAAAACACTGGTGATAAAAATTATTACAGATCTCATTGGATACAATAAACACATAAGGGGAAAAATGAAATGAAATAAAGAAAAATTCACAAGGAACCCACAATGAAGGAAAGGAAGTGATGTTCAAATCAATGATTTAGAACAGAAGGAAGAAATAAACACTCAACCAGTACAGAATGAAGAAACAAGAATTACAAAAAATGAGGAAAGAATGTACTTGAATGACAATTTTTAAAAATATAAAAAAACATAATAATTAAATTAAATTTGAAAAAACTCTGGGACATCTCCAAATATGCCAACATCTGAATCACTCAGGTGCCAGAAGGAAAAGAGAAAAAGCAAGAAATTAAAAATTTATTTGAAAAAAAGAAGGAAAACTTGTCTAATTTGGTGAAGGAAACAAACACACAAATCCAGGAAGCACAGAGAGTCTCAAATAAACTGGATCTAAGGAGGAACAAATCAACATACATCACAATTAAAGTATCAAAGATTCACATGATAGAACAGAAAACAAGCCTCAACAAATTTAAGAAAATTGAAATCAGGGATGCTGGGAAGATAGTGACGGAGTAAAATGGAGCTGATGCCAGCTCCTGTACTCATGGGTGAAAATCCTGGCAGATCTATAGAGAAACAGCACAATAAACCATCGGTTACCCAGCATTTATGAAATTAAAAGACCAGAGATTGTGACCGACGCTGAACCACGGCGGCAGAGTCAGCTACTGGAGCTGGGTCTCACGCGGCCCCTGTGCTGCTGCCAGAGCAACAGGCCTGGGAGCCGGGGAGTCAGGTACAGAAGCTGCACAATCCAAGCCCCTGTGACGGTCCTGGGAGACAGAGGAGTGAGGAACCGGACCTGGGACATTCTCGGCCCCTGTGCCGATGCCATAGCTACCGGCCTGGGCAACAGAAGGGTCAGTTGCAGGAGCTGGGACACCAAAGGCCCCTGTGATGCTGCCATAGAGACAAGCCTGGGCCCTGAGGAGCCAGCTACGGGAGGGAGCCGGGACGTTCTCAACCCCTGTGCCACTGCCATAGCAATGGGACTGGACGCCAGGGAGTCAGGTACGGAAGCCGGGACGCACCAAACCCCCATGACGGCCGTGGGCAGCAGAGGAGCCCGCTACAGAAGCCAGGACGTTCTCAGCCCCTGTGCCACTGCCATAGCAACTGGACTGGAAGCTGGGGAGTTAGGTACGGAAACTGGGACAATCCAAACCCCTGTGATGGCCCTGGGCAGCAGAGGAGCCAGATATGGGAGCCAGGACATTCCCAGCCCCTGTGCCGCTGCCATAGTAACAGGCCTTGGTACTTGAGGAAGTGGCTACTAAAGCCAGGACGTTCAGCAGTGGTAGGCAACCAATGCCGGGAGCAGCGCAAGGACCAGCGTGAGAGTAGGTGGAGACGAAGAACATCAAGAAACTTCAAGGAGTCTGCAACACTGAACTTCACAAGGTTCATACCACAGAGTTCACACCATAAACCCAGGAAGTCAGAACTGAACAATTTTAGAAGCAGAGACTAACAAGAAGAGTCTCAAAGATTGGGAAGACAAAGAAGCAATCCCCAAATGAAAGAAAAAGCAGAAACTTCAGAAAGAATGTTAGATGAAATAGAGACTGATCAACTATCAGACAGTGAATTCAAAGCACTGGTTATTACGAAGTTCAAAGAGCTCACAGTGAACTACCAGAAACTACAGGGGAACTACAATGATCTCTCTGCAAACTACAGCAACATGAAAAAAGAAATGGAAACTATCAGCAAGAGACAAGAGGAAATGAAGAATACAATTTCCGAATTGAAGAACACAGTGGAAAGAAAAGCAGGATAGATGAAGCGGAGGATAGGATTAGTGCTTTGGAGGAAAAGGTAGAAAGCATCTCACAGAAAGAGCAAGAAAATGAAAAGAGGCTCAGAAAGAATAAAGAGGGATTAAGAGAAATGCAAGACAATATGAAACATAATAATATCCGAATAATAGGAATACCAGAAGGAGAAGAAGAACAAGGGATAGAAAACGTATTTGAACGAGTAGAGAAAATTTCCCTAATTTGATAAGAGAAAAAGTCTCACAAATCCAAGAATCACAGAGAGTCCCAATCAAGAGGAACCCAAGGAGGCCCACTTCAAGACACATCATCATCAAAATGGCAAAATTCCAAGACAAAGTGAGAATCTTAAAGGCAGCAAGGGAGAAAAAAGAAATAACATACAAGGGAGCCCCAATAAGGTTAGCTACTGACTTCTCAATGGAAACACTTCAAGCAAGAAGAGAATGGCAAGTGATATTCCAAGTAATGAGAACCAGAGGCCTACAACCAAGGCTACTTTACCCAGCAAGGCTCTCAATCAAGATAGATGGCCAAATAAAGAGCTTCCAACACAAAAGAGCCAAAAAGAATATGCCTCCACCAAACCAGCTCTACAAGAAATACTAAAAGGACAGCTTTAAGGGAAGGAAGGATAAGAGGGAGACAGAGGGAACACAGGTACAAAAATGGCAATGAATAAGTACCTATCAATAATAACCTTAAACATAAAAGGATTAAATGCTCCAATCAAAAGACACAGAATAGCTGCATGGATAAGAAAGCATGACCCACACATATGCTGCCTACAAGAGACCCACCTCAGGACAAAGGACCATCACAGACTAAAAATGAAAGGCTGGAAACAAGTTTTCCAAGCAAACGGACAAGAAAAAAAGCAGGTGTAGCAATTCTCATATCGGACAAAATAGACTTCAAAAAAGGGGTCATAAAGAGAGACCCAGAAGGTCACTTCATTATACTCAAGGGAAGAATCCACCAAGAAGACATTAACATTGTAAACATATATGCACCAAACATAGGGGCCGCCAAATATATCAAGAAAATCTTAGAGGACTTCAAGAAAGATATTGACAGCAACACAAGTATAGTAGGGGATTTTAACACCACACTATCAAAAATGGACAGATCTTGGAAACAAATTATCAACAAAGATATTGTGGCATTAAACAACACCCTAGATGAAATGGACTTAACTGATATATATAGAGCCCTTCATCCCACAGAAGCTAAGTACACATTCTTTTCAAATGCACATGGAACATTTTCAAAGATAGACCACATGAAAGTACACAAAACGAGCTTCAAAAAGTTCAAGAAAATTGAAATCATAACAAGTATCTTCTCTGACCACAAGGGACTGAAATTGGAAACAAACCCCAAGGAAAAAAACGCAAAGCACCCAAAATCATGGAGACTGAATGGTGTGCTATTAAATAACAAATGGGTCAAGATGAAATTAGAGAAGAAATCAAAACATTCCTGGAAACAAATGAAAATGATCTCACAACAACCCAAAACTTATGGGACACTGCAAAGGCAGTCCTGAGAGGGAAGTTTATAGCAATACAGGCCTACCTAAAGAAGATAAAAACATTTCAAACAAACAACCTAACACTATGCCTGCAAGAACTCGAGGAACAACAACAAAGACAGCCCAGAGCAAGCAGAAGGAAGGAAATAACCAAGATTAGAGCAGAATTAAATGACATAGAAAATAAAAGCACAATTCTAAGGATCAATGAATCCAGGAGTTGGTTCTTTGAGAAGATCAACAAAATAGACAAGCCTTTAAGTAGGCTCATCAAGAAAAGAAGAGAGAGGACACAAATAAACAATCAGAAATGAAAGAGGAGAGATTACAACTGATACCACAGAAATAGAAGGGATTGTAAGAAATTACTATGAAGAACTGTATGCAAAGAAATTTGAGAACCTAGGGGAAATGGACACATTTCTAGAAAAATACAATCTTCCAAAACTCAGTGAAAAAGAATCAGAAAATCTAAATACACCAATAACAGCAAAAGAAATTGAAGCAGTAATCAAAAAACTCCCATCACACAAAAGCCCTGGACCAGATGGTTTCACAGGAGAATTCTACAAAGCATTTAAGGAAGAGCTAACCCCCTATTCTCCACAGACTATTCCAAAAAATCCAGAAGGATGGAAAACTCCCAAATTCTTTTTATGAAGCCAGCATCATCTTAATTCCAAAACCAGATAGAGACACAAAAATAAAAGAAAACTTCAGGCCAATATCACTGATGAACATAGATGCTAAAATCCTCAACAAAATATTGGCAAATCGCATCCAAACATATATCAAAAAGATCATACACCATGACCAAGTGGGATTCATCCCAGGGATGAAAGGATGGTTCAATATTCATAAATCAGTAAATATAATTCATCACATAAACAAAAGCAAAGACAAAAATCACATGATCATATCAATAGATGCGGAAAAAGCTTTCGATAAGATACAACACCCATTTATGATAAAAACACTCAGCAAAGTGGGAATACAGGGAGCATTTCTCAAAATAATACAGGCCATATATGAGAGACCTACAGCCAATATCATAGTCAATGGGAAAAATCTAAAAGCTTTTCCACTAAGATCAGGAACAAGACAAGGTTGTCCACTTTCACCACTTCTATTCAATATAGTATTGGAAGTTTTAGCCACAGCGATCAGGCAAGAAAAGGAAATAAAAGGCATCCAAATAGGAAAGGAGGAAGCAAAACTGTCACTGTTTGCAGATGACATGATAGTGTACATGGAAAATCCTATAGACTCTACCCAAAAACTGCTCAAACTAATTAATGAGTTTGGCAAAACAGCTGGTTACAAAGTCAATATCCAGAAATCAAAGGCATTTTTGTATACCAACAGTGAATCAGCAGAAGCAGAAATAAAGAAAAAAATCCCATTTGATATAGCAAAAGGAAAAATAAAATATCTGGGAATAAACCTAACTAAGGAGGTAAAAAACCTGTATGCAGAAAACTACACAGCCCTGAAGAACGAAATCAAGGAAGACACAAACAAATGGAAACATATACCTTGTTCATGGATTGGAAGAATTAACATCATCAAAATGTCCATACTACCCAAAGCAATATACAGATTCAATGCAATACCTATTAAAGTACCAATGGCATATTTCACAGACATAGAACAAACACTTCGAAAATTTATATGGAACCATAAACGAGCCCGAATAGCAGCTTCTCTTTTGAGAAAGAACAAAGTAGGAGGGATCACAATACCTGATATCAAACTGTATTACAAGGCCACTGTAATCAAAACAGCCTGGTACTGGCATAAAAACAGGCACATAGACCAATGGAACAGAACAGAGAGCCCAGAAATCAACCCAACACTCTACAGTCAATTAATATTCGACAAAGGGGGCAGTAACATAAAATGGAGTAAAGATAGCCTCTTCAACAAATGGTGTTGGGAGAACTGGACAGCTACGTGCAAAAAAAATGAAACTTGAGCACAGACTTACACCATACACCAAAATAAATTCAAAGTGGATAAGACTTAAATGTAAGCCGTGACACCATTAAAGTCCTGGAGGAGAACATTGGCAGGAATATTTCAGATATTTCACGCAGCAAGTTTTTTACTGGTATGTCCCCTAGAGCAAGGAATGTAAAGGAAAGAATAAACAAATGGGATCTCATCAAAAGAAAAAGCTTCTGCGTGGCTAAAGAAAACAGTATTAAATTAGCAAGACAACCAACTGTATGGGAAAACATATTTGCCAATGATACCTCAGACAAAGCTTTAATCTCCAAAATGTACAAAGAACTTACACGACTCCACTCTAAGAAGACACCCAACCCAATTAAAAAATAGGAAAAGGACTTGAACAAACACTTCTCCAAGGAGGACATACAGAACATTCAGAGACACATGAAGAGATGCTCAGTATCGTTAGCTATCAGAGAAATGCAAATTAAAACCACAATGAGATACCACTTTACACCAGTCAGGATGGCTATCATAAACAAAGCAACAAACAACAAATGTTGGAGAGGGTGTGGGGAAAAAGGGTCCTTAGTCCACTGTTGGTGGGAGTGCAGACTGGTACAACCATTATGGAAAACAGTATGGAATTTTCTCAGAAAAATAAAAATCGACTTGCCTTTTGACCCAGCAGTTCCACTGCTGGGATTATATCCTAAGAATCCTAAAACATCAATATCAAAGAACCTATGCACCACAATGTTCATAGCAGCACAATTTACAATAGCCAAGAGTTGGTAGCAACCTAGTTGCTCATTAGTAAATGAATGGATCCAAAAATTGTGGTACATATACACAATGGAATTCTATGCTGCAGAGAGAAAGAAGGAGCTACTACCTTTTGCAACAACATGGATGGAACTGGAAAGCATTATGCTGAGTGAAATAGGCCAGGTGCTGAAAGACAAATACCATATGATCTCACCTTTAACAGGAAACTAAACAACAAAACAAACAAGCAAGCAAAAAAAAAATAAAGAAACAAAGACACTGAAATAGAGAACAAGGGGACAGTGACCAGAGGGGAGAAGGAAGGGAAGTTAAGGGGAAAAAGGAGTATGGATTTGTAGGAATAAATAGGAAGGACACAGGGACGAAAATTAAGTGGGGTGGAAATGGGAGGGAGGTGGGGAGCAATGGGCAGGGAGGCTGGGATGGGAAAAATAGACAAAAAACTGTAGTTGAAAAATAACTAAATAAAATTAATTAAAAAAAAAAGAACATTGAAATCATCCCAAGCATTTTCTCTGACTACGAGGGATTGAAACTAGAAACCAACATCAAGGAAAAAAAAAACCCAGACACCCAAACTCATAGAGATTGAATAGCATGCTGTTAAGCAATGAATGGGTCAAAGATGAGATTAAGGAAGAAATTGAAAGTTTCTGGAATCAAAATAATAAACTCACAACCATCCAAACTTATGGGACACAGTGAAGGCAGTCCCGAGAGAAAAGTTCTTAGTGATACAGGCCTACCTAAAACAGATAGAAACATTTCAAATAAACAACCTAACCCTACACCTACAAGAACTTAATATACAACAACAAAGACAGCCCATAGCAAGTAGAAGGAAGGAAATAACCAATATTAGAGCAGAATTAAATGACGTAGAGACTAAAAGCCCAATTCTAGGGATCAATGAACCCAGGAGCTGGTTCTTTGAAAAGATAAACAAAATCGTCAAGCCTTTAAACAGACTCATCAAGAAAAAGAGAGCGAGGACTCAAATAAACACAATCAGAAAGGAAACAGGAGAGATTACAACTGATACCAAGGAAATACAAAAGATTGTAAGAAATTACTATGAAGAACTATATGCCAAGAAATTTGAAAATCTGGGTGAAATAGACAAATTTCTAGAAAAATATAATTTTCCAAAACTGAATGAAGAAGCAGAAAGTCTGAATAGACCAATAACAACTGATGAAATTGAAGCAGTAATCAAAAAACTCCGTGAATACAAAACCCCTGGACTGGACAGTTTCACAGGAGAATTCTATAAAGCATTTAAGGAAGACCTAACCCCTATCCTTCACAGACTATCCCAAAAAATCAAGAACATGGAAGACTTCCAAACTCTTTCTATGGAGCTAGCATCATCATAATCCCAAACCCAGATAAAGACATAACGAAGAAAGAAAACTTCAGGCCAATATCGCTGATGAACATAGATGCTCAAAAAACATTGGCAAACTACATCTAGGAATACACTCAAAACATCATACACCATGACCAAGTGGGATTCATCCCATGGATGCAAGGATGGTAAAATATTCACAAGTCAATAAATGTAACATATCACATAAACAAAACAAAAGACAAAAATCACATGATCATAGCATTAGATGCGAGAAAAGCATTTCATAAGGTACAGCACCCATTTATGATAAAAAAAGCTTAGCAAAGTGGGTATAGAGGGGAGCATTCCTCATGATAATAAAGGCCATATATGAGAGACCTACAGCCAACATCATACTCAATGAGCAAAATCTTACAGCTTTCCCACTAAAATCAGAAATGAGACAAGGATGTCCACTTTCACCACTCCTATTCAACATAGTATTAGAAGTCCTAGCCATCCTAGCCATCCTAACCACAGGAATCAAACAAGAAAAAGAAATAAAAGCCATCCAAATCAGAAAGGAGGAAGAAAAACCATCATTGCTTACAAATGACATGGTAGTGTACATAGAAAATCCTATAGACTCCACCAAACAACTTCTCAACCTAGTAAGTGAATTTTGCAAAACAGCAGGATACAAAGTCAATATTCAGAAATCAAAGGCATTTTTGTACGCCAACAATGAAATATCAGAAACAGAAATCAGGAAAAAATCCCATTTGATATAGCAACAAGAAAAATAAAGTACCTAGGAATAAACCTAACCAAGGAGGTAAATGACCTGTACTCAGAAAACTACACAACAGTGGAGAAAGAGTTAAGGAAGACACAAACAAAGGGAAGCAGGTACCATGTTCATGGGTTGTAAGAATTCACATCGTCAAAAGGTCCATACTACCAAAAGTGACTTATGCATTCAATGCAATCCCTGTTAAAGTACCAATGACATATTTCACAGATATAGAACAAATATTTCAGAAATTTATATGGAACCATAAATGGCCCTGAATAGCTGCAGCAATTTTGAGAAAGAAGAGCAAAGTAGGAGCGATAACAATACCTGATATCAAACTGTATTACAAGGCTACTGTAATCAAAACAGCCTGGTACTGGCATAAGAACATGCACATAGACCAATGGAACAGAACAGAGAGCCAAGAAATAAATCCAAGTCTCTATGGTCAATTAATATTTGACAAAGTGGAAGAAGCATCAAATGGATTAAAAATCGTCTTTTCAACAAATGGTGTTGGGAGATCTGGAGAGCTACATGTAAAAAAAGTGAAACTTGTTCACCAACTTAAACCATACAGAAAAATAAATTCAAGATGGATAAAAGACTTAAATATAAGTTGTGATATCATAAAAGTTCTAGAGGAAAACATAAGCAGGAAAATCTCAGATATTCCATGCAGCAACATCTTCACAGATCTGTCCCCTAAAGCATGGGACATAAGGGAAAGAATATACAAATGGGACGTTATCAAATTAAAAAACTTCTGCATTGCCACAGAAACAGCATTAAAATAAAAAGAGAACCAACTATATGGGGAAACATATTTCCCAAGGATACCTTGGACAAGGATTTGATTCTCAAATTTTATAAAGAACTCACATGACTCCACTCTAAGACAAGCAACCCAATTAAACAATGGGCAAATTATTTGAACAGACACTTCTCCAAAGAGGACATAGAGAGGGCCCAGAGACATATGAAAAGATGCTCAATATTGCTAGCCATCAGAGAGATGCAAGTAAAAACCACAGCAAGATACCACTTCACACCAGTCAGAATGGCCATCACAAACAAAGCAACACACAAGTGTTGGAGAGGATGTGGAGTAAAGGGAACCTTAGTGCACTGTTGGTTGGAATGCAGACTGGTGAAGCCACTGTGGAAAACAGTATGGAATTTCCTCAGAAAAGTATAAATGGAATTGCCTTTTGACCCAGCAATTCCACTGCTAGGATTATAACCTAAGATCCCTGAAATACCAATCCAAAAGAACCTATACACCCCAATGTTCATAGTACAACATTTACAATAGCCTAGTGCTGGAAGCAACCTAAGTGCCCATTAGTAAATGAGTGGTTAAAAATCTATGGTACATTTATACCATGGAATACTTCGCAGCAGAAAGAAGGAAGGAGCTCCTGAACTTTGGATCAGAATGTATGAAAGTGGAGAGCTTTGTGCTAAGTGAAGTAAGCCAGATGATGAGGGACAAATACCACATGATCTCACCTTTAACTGGAACCTAATTAACAAAAGAAAAAAGCAAGCAAAATATAATCAGAGACACTGAAAGTAAGAATAATCCCATAATATCCAGAGGGGAGATGAGAGGATATAATGGGGGGAAGGGTTTTCAGTAACTAATGTAAAGGACAAATGCACAAATCCAAGGAGCAGGGTGGGATCAAATGAGGGAGGGGTTTTTGCCTCGGGTGGGGGTAGTGGAGGGGGGGAATGCAGACAACTGTAATTGAACAATATAATACTTTAAAAAAGAAGGAAAAATGCCAAAGGTTAAAGATACATAGAGAATCTTAAAAGCAGGATGACGAAAGCAGATAGTTAACTATAAAGGAGTTCCCATAAGACTATCGGTTGATTTCTCAAAAGGAACTTTGCAGGTAAGAAGGGACTGGCAACAAGTATTCAAAGTGATGAAAAGCAAGGATTTACAACCTAGATTACTCTATCCAGCAAAGCTATCATTTAGAACAGAAGTGCAGATAAAGTGCTTCCCAGATAAGGTCAAGTTAGAGTTCATCATCATCAAGCACTTATTATATGAAATGTTAAAGGGACTTATCTAAGAAAATAGGATCAAAACTATGAACAAAAAAATGACAACAATAAAACTCACAACTATCAACAACTGAAACTAAAAAACAAAAACAAACTAAGCAAACAACTAGAATTGGAACAGAATTACTGAAATAAAGATCACATGGAGGGTTATCAGCAGGAAAGGGAAAGAGGGAGAATGGGGAAAAAGGTACAGGGAATAAGAAAAATAAATGGCAGGTACAAAATAGACAGAGGAAGGTTAAGAATAGTACAAGAAATGGAGAAGCCAAAGAATTTATGTGCACGACCCATGGACGTGAACTAAGAGGGAGGATTGCTAGAAGGAAGGGGGTTACTGGGTGAAGGGGGCAAAGGGGAAAAATTGGGACAACTGTAGTAGCATAATCAACAAGTATAGTTTAGAAAATACATAAAATGTTACGATTTCATTTGCCAATTATACCCACATAAGGCTAGATAAAATACTTTGTCTTGATTATGATGCTGATGACAGGGTGAATACATGGGTTGATACATTTAAAACATGTATTTTAATTCTGAAAGCTATATTGCAATAAATTGGATATTTTTATGAAAAAATAAATCTAATCTAGTAATAGATATGTCTGTATAGGAAAAAACTAATGTGTATAGGGTTTGGTACCCTTGGTGGTTTTAGGCATTCCACTGATAGAAGGATTGTGTATAAAGCTTTTTAATTTTATTTGTTAAAGTAAAGATTTTATTACATTTTTATTTAATCCAACCTTTCATTTCTGGGAGACACTGAATTTGGGCATGGTATATTACCCTCTTTATTAAACATTACACTGGTCGACTTCCGCCAAGATGGAGGTATAGGTGGATGTGCCGTGCCTTCTCACACAACCAAGTTTAGGGACAACTAAATATTAGCATCAGAAAACACAACCAGAACACGGAAAATTGAACTTTTCGGAAGTCCGTTAACAACAAATTCTTCAGCCCGACCGGTAAGGGGCGAAATCAGCGTCTCGTGAGGGGTTGCACAGGAGGACTCCGGTCGGACGGACCCAGGTGCGGAATCCAGACGCGCGAATCTAGACGCACGGGTTCCAAACCCAGGATTGGACCTAGTGAGCGACCGAGCAACCCACCGGGTGAGCGACTGCTGAGGAGACAGTGGGGAGGCGGTGCTGCGTGTTGACTGCGGTTGCCTACCTGCGGGCGAGCAGACAGGCGAGGGAGTGGGCGGTTGGACCAGGGCCCGGCGGTCCCCGTGGCATGCGGCAGTAGAGGGCGCCGCCATTTCCCCGCTCTGACCACGCCCCCACATACAGCGTCACAACCCAGCGACCTGGGAGTCCAAGGTGCCGCTTCTCACATTTAAAGGGCCAGAACAGACCAAAATGTCGCAGGAAGACCTCAAAGCCCCAGAGATAAATCTAAGCGACGAAGAAATAGCAAAACTCTCAGACGCACAGTTTAAAACACTGGTCATCAGGTTCCTAACAGATCTGGTTGATTATAGCCACAAATTAGAGAAACATATGAAGGCTAAATTAAGGGAAATGAATGGAACTCCACAGGAAACCCATAGAGATGAAAAGGGAAACTGGGACTCAAATCAATGGAGTGGACCAGAAGAAAGCAAATAATGGCCAAACAGAAAAGAGTCAAGGAGCAAGAATTCAAAGAAATGAGGAGAGTCTTAGGAACCTCCAGGACATCTTTAAACGCTCCAATATCCGAATTATAGGGGTACCAGAAGGGGGAAAGACACAACCACCAGTGGAAAAATTATTTGAACAAATAATAAAAAGAAAATCTCCCCAATCTGGCAAAGGAAATAGACTTCCAAGAAATCCAAGAAGCTCAGAGAGTACCAAAAAAGTTGGACTCAAGAAGAAACACACCAAGGCATATCATAATTACATTAGCCAAAATTAAAATGAAAGAGAGAATCCTAGAAGCAGCAAGAGCAAAGGGGACAATCACCTACAAAGGAGTCCCCATCAGACTATCAGCAGATTTCTCAAAAGAGACCTTACAGGCAAGAAGGGGCTGGAAAGAAATATTCCAAGTCATGAAATCTAAAGACCTACAACCAAGATTGCTCTATCCAGCAAAACTTTCATTTAGAATGGAAGGACAGATAAGGTGCTTCTCAGATAAGATCAAATTCAAGGAGTTCATCATCACCAAGCCCTTATTATATGAAATGTTAAAGGGACTTATCTAAGAAAAAGAAGTTAAAGAAACATGAACAGTGAAAGAACAACAAGCTCGCAGTTATTAACAACCACACCTAAAACGAAAGCAAACTAAAAGAACAGCTAGATCAGGAGTGGAAATATAGAAATGAAGATCTCAAGGAGGGTTAGCAACAGGGGAGTGGGAGGAGGAGATGGGGGGAGAAGGTACAGAAAATAAGTAGCATAGACAGTAGATAGAAAATAGATGGGGGGCAAGAATAGCATGGGAAATATAGAACCTAAAGGACTTGAGACACATGGACATAAACTAAAGGGGGGTAATGGTGGGGATGGGGGGGCAGGGTGGAGGGGAATGAAGGGGGGAATAGAACAACTGTAACAGCATAATCAATTTTAAAAAAATAAATTAAAAAAAATTTAATAGCCAAAAAAAAAAAGAGGTACAAATTGGTTGTTATGAAATAGTCATATAATCGATATAGTCAATAATAGCCTAGTGACTATGTATGGTGTTAGATTCACCAGGATGATTACTTATTGAATTATGTAATGCTACTTACAAGGATGTACACCTGAAACTAATATAATAATGTATACCAACTGTAATTTAAAAAATGATGAAGAAGAAATAAAAAAGGTTTAGAAAATAAAAAAAAAATAAAATAAAAAATAAAACATAAAAAAATAAACATTACACTGGTCTATTTGGTAATGTTTTATTTAGGATTTTGCATTTATATTATTTAGTGAGATAGCTCTCTAATTCTCCTTTCTCATACTGTCAGAGTCAGGTTTTGATATCAAGCTTATATTGGTCAAATAAAAATAAGTTGGGGAATTTCTCTCTAGGAATTGGTTATATAAGTGTATTTGTTCTTTGTATGTTTGTATGAATAACCAGTAATGCTATTTTGAGCTTGTGTTTGCTTTGTGGGAGGAGTTTTTAAATCACTCATTTAAGGATCTTATTTCTTCTTGAGTCAAATTTAGTAATTATATTTTCTTAGAAATTTGAATATTTACCTAAACTTCTATTTTTATTTTTACTTTTTATTTTAGAGAGAGGGGAATAGAAAGAGAAAAAGAGGTAGAGAAACATCAACATGAGAGAGATATATCAATTGGCTGCTTTCTGTATGAGCCCAACCAGGGATTGAATCTACAACCCAGGCATGTGCCCTGACTGTGAATCAAACTGTTAACCTTTCAGTTTGTGCGATAAGCCCAAACAACTGACCCACACGAGCCAGACTATCTACATTTTCAAATGTGTGGCAAAGTTCTTTATAACAATATATTATATTTTAAATATTTGTATTCTTTGTCATTATTCATATTTTTGTGTCTTTACTTTTTTATCTTGATAGATCTTGCCCTAAGTTTATAGATGTATAAATCTTTTCTAAAAATGCATTGTTGGCTTGCAAATCCTCTCTTAATTTGGATGCTTTAGCTCTTTAATTTTTTTCTTTTTTTAGCTTAAGCATTTAAGGCTGTATATATTTCTTTCTAAATGCCACTTTAGCTTAGTTTTTAAATATACTTTAAAAAAATTAAAATCCAAAAGAGTTCTTGGGTGAGAAATGTGAGAAACTGGAATGTGACAAGGAAAGACGATAAAGAGACATAAGGAGAAAGAAGGTGAGAGCCAGTAGAATGAAATGAGGCCCTGTACTCCATAATTTAAAAACTCTCTAGGGGTTTAAGATCTATAGAAAAAATGTAGAACTTTTGGTAATCTTACCTGTGAGATGATTTTCTGTGAAAATAGGTGAAGAAGCCGATCATTCTTTTAACTTTCAATCATGTGGAGAGCTGACAGACACATCTTGAAGTAAGTCTCAGGAGCAGTTGGAAATCTAGGATTTTGAAAGGGTGTAGATTTTGGGCTTATACCAAATTAACCAAACAGTGATTAGTGTAATGGAGAAACTATGCAGATTTCAGTGTAATAGTATGAGAAGAGACCTGTATTCCACAGGCCCTTAAGTGCTTTTCACTCTCCGTTAAAATTTATTTCACTCCAAAATATTCACTCCTCACAAGACATACAGAGTAGCCTGGTAATAGATAGCATAGAGAAGAGTAAAAACAGTGCTTTTATTCATATTTGTCTGGATGAGTATCAAAAAGAAAAGAAAAAGAAGACAAAAGAAATGTGAGCAGCACCAACTTCAAAATTGTTTTTTTCTTGTTTCCACAAACTTGGGACAAAGGTTTTTTAAAATTTATTTAATTATTGTTCAAGTACAGTTTTCTGTTTTTCACTCCCATCCCAGCCCACCCCCCCCCAGTGCTCTCCACCTCCCTCCCATTTCCAGCCCCCTTAGTTTTTGTCCATGTGTCCTTTATACTAGTTCCTGTAAATCCTTCCCCTTTTTCCCCTGAAATTCCCTCCCCTCTCCCCTCTGGTCATTGTCCCCTTGTTCTCTATTTCAGTGTCTGTGTTTTTATTTTGCTTGCTTGTTTGTTTTGTTGTTTAGCTTCCTGTTAAAGGTGAGATCTGCTGGTTTTCTTGATTCCTCTCCATATGGTATTTCTTGAAGCTGGAATGTCCAACTACAGATAGCTACCTATTTGTGAAGTGTACCTTTAGGCATAAACAAATGACACCATTGAGCCACTACCTACTAAACCTGTAGTTTTACTTTTTTATTAGGTGAAGGAATGAGCTTTTTCCAATCCATTTCATACTCTAACTTGGCATCTCTGTTTTAAATGGCCTTCTATAGTAAGGAAAATGACTAAGGTTAGAAGTACAGAATACTCACACCTATGTGATCAATTAATATTTGACAAAGGAGGAAAAAAATACAATGGGGTAAAGACAGTCTATTCAATAAATGGTGTTTGGAAAATTGTACAGATGCATGTAAAGAAGGAAACTAGACCACCTTTTTATACTATATACAAGAATAAACTCAAATGGATTAAAAACTTAAGTGTTAAGACTCAAAGCCATAAAACTCCTAGAAGAAAATATAGGCAGTTATATATCTGACATTTCTCTGAACAATATTTTTTCTAATATATCACCTTGGATAAGGAAAACAAAAGAAAAAATAAACAAATGGGACTACATCAAGCCCAAAAGTTTTTGCACAGCAAAGGAAACCATCAATAAAACTGAAGACAACCTACTGAATGGGAGAACATATTCACCAATGATGTATCCAACAAAGGGTTAATATCCAAAATTAATAAAGAACTCATATAACTCAACACCAACCCCCCCAAACAATCCAATTTAAAATGGAAAGAGTACCTAATAAACATTTTTTCTTTTCTTCTTCTTTTTTTTTAAAGATTTTATTTATTTATATTTAGAGGAGAAGGGAAGGAGAGAGGGAGAGAAATATCAATGTATGGTTGCCTCTTGTGCATCATCCCCTGCTGGGAACTGGCCCACAACCCAGGCATGTGCCCTGACTGGGAATCAAACCTCGATCCTTTGGTTCGCAGGCTCACACTCAATCCACTGAGCTACACCAGCCAGGGCTAATAATAAACATTTTTTCAAAGAGGACATACAGATGCCCAAGAGACATGAAGAGATACTCAATGTCACTAGTCAGAGAAATGGAAATGAAAACCGCAATGAGATATCACCTCACACCTCTCAGAATAGCTGTCATCAATAAATCAACAGCCAACAATTGTTAGTGAAGATTTGAAAAAAAGGAAACCCTCGTGCACTGTTGGTGGGAATACAGATTGGTGCAGTCACTATGGAAAACAATATGGAGGTTCCTCCAAAAATTGAAAATGGAACTGCCTTATGACCCAGTGATTCAACTTTTAAGCATATATCTGAAGAAACCCAAAACACTAATTTGAAAGAGTATGCATTTCTATGTTCATTGTGATGTTATTTGCAACAGCCAAGATATGGAAGCAACAAAGTGCCCATCAATAAATGAGTGGATAAAGAATATGTGATATATATATATATATATATATATATATATATATACACACACACACACACACACACACACACACACACACAATGGAATATTACTTGGTCATAAAAAGAAATCTTATAATTTGTGCCAGCATTGACAGATGTAGATGGTTTTATGCTAAATGAAATGTCAGAGAATCACAAAAAAAAAAACAAAAACCCATGATTTCACCAAAAGCAAAATAACCAAACAAAATTGAAACAGACTCATAGATACAAAGAACAGATGGATGGATGGATGCCAAAGGGGAGGTTTGGGGTAGCTGGGTGAAATGGTGACGGGATTAAGAAGTACAAATTGGTAGTTACAAAACAGTCATGGAGATATGATACAGCATTGGTAATATAGTCCATAACATTGTAACAACTATATATGGTAACAGGAATAGTTGGAGGAGATCATTTTGCAAAGTACATGATTGTCTAACCACTATTCTGTAAATCTGAAGCTAAGACAAAATAATGTTGAATGTAAACTGTATTGAAAAAATTTAAGTACATTGTCATTATTCCTTGTGAAATAAGAATAATGACATTGGCAAAATTTCTACTGCAGTGAAATCTGGTATATAGGTCTTCTCTGAATTCATATCCTCTCTTTTTACTCAAAAACACCAGTTCCCATCAGTTTAGGTGACAAAAGTGGATTTGATCCTTGTCTTACTTTGGGCTTCTCCAAATGCACACTCGAAACAAGGACTTGGGTGCAGGTTATTAATTTGGAAAATGATCCCAGAAGCACAAGTTTGAGATAAGGAAAAGGAGACAAGAAAAGTGAAAAGTTAATGAAGGACGCTAATGAGCAGTTTGCTCAATCTCACTGGGACCTTCAGAGGAATTGTATGGAACATGCTTCACAATTGCATGATCAAGGGTGGGAGAAGCTGAAATATTAGCCATTGTCTTCCATACTTCATCAGCTGCGAGTTGCCCCAGGTAGTGTGACATATCTAGCATTCCTCAATTAACACTACAGGAAGGCTGAGCAAGCCCTCAAGGAGAGGCTGGGGAACTTGAGGTTGAAAAGCTGTCAGCTTGCTGAAAACTCTTCTGCAACTACCAGTAAACTAGAGGTGGGATGAGGGAAAGGGCATCAACAGAGTCTGCTGCTACTTGCCCCCAAGATTCCATGTTCAACTTGGTCATGTAATTCAGGCTTGATTAATCAAAGTGTCACATTCTGTGGCCATGAGAATTGGCTTAGGTAAGGACATGGATGGCTTAGGTAAGTTATCAGGTATTTGTTACCTCAAAAACACAGATCCAACCCACCCTAACCTCCTAACCTCTATTTCCTTCCTAAAAAGCTATCCTTTTCCCAGAAGTGACTGTTCTTTTCTCACTAGTCAGTAAGGGCTCCTCCTGCTATACCTTCTATTCTGTATTAGTTATCTATTGCTGAGTAACAAATTATCAAAAACTTAGCAGCTTAAAATAATATACAGTTTTTATGGCTCAGGAATCTGAGCATGGCTTAGTTGGGTAATATGCCAGACTGTGATCAAAGAGCTCATCATGACTCAGTTATGACTTCTGGTCAAGATGGAGGCATAGATAAACATGGTTCACCTCCTTGCACAATCACAACAAAAATTAGTACTAAACTACAGAACAAATATCATCCAGAATTGTCAGAAAATCAAGCTGTATGGAAGTCTGACAACAGCAGTATAGACTACAGCAACAAGCAAGCAAAACACAAGTGCTGCCACCCAGGACAGCCAGGACCCACTGCCATTCACTGGGTAGAGATGCCCACCATTCTTACAGGGGATCACCTGTCAGGCATTCAGTAACACGGGTCTCAGAAATTATGCCCATAGAGCTTGGCTAACATTGTGATGGACATCTGGAATGTACACAAAGCATTCAGGCCCTACTAAGGCACACATCCCACCTTGGGATTCAGTAAGCATATTTAAGGCCATACAATTCTGTAAGGCTACTTTTCTTAATTGATACACTTGCTCATTTAAGAGGCTTAATGACTCATGTGTTGCATTCAATGCATGAGCAATGTGCAAAGTCAAAGCACTTATTTCAGTCTCAGTGACTATAGAAGCAGCTTGAGGAGAAAAAATAGGTAATGGGTAATACCACCAGGGAGTACATATTACCTGGTGTCACACCTTAAATGCCTTCCAATTGGTTGGCTGAATTGCCAGAGTTTTCTGAACTGGAACAGGCAAATAAAGCCATCCCAAGGTACAATGACCAGTCCAATTTCCAGGCAGTTATAACCACCCATGTAAGCCACACACCCAGAGGGCCTCAGTTGGAAGTGCAGCCCATGCATCATCCTGCACCTCCCAGAAAGGTTCTAGAGTCTGAGTCTGACATAGATCTTTCAGAGTTCAGCCCACCTGAGCTTGTCTTTGGAGGTTCTCAGTGCAAAGAGGAGCTGGTCTAGCCAGCTCCACAGCCTCAGCCATTAGCCACCCTGAGCCATTCCATACGGAGTAGCCACTTAATGGGTGGGGTCAGTCATACCACTGCCTCACCCCAGCATAGATGTCAGTCCAGGTAGCATTCCACAAGAGATGTGCAGTGTTCCACTGGTGCAGTAATCAAGTCCAATTTGAGACAGAAGCAGGAGATAATGTGCCATAGGAGGCCAGCTGACATGTTCAGGAAGATTTTGGTGCGGACCAAGGCATGATGATTGGTCAGCCATTGAGGCCTAGGTATGTACCCAGTCCACTAAGTTGTTGCTCTGTACCCTAGGGGTCAAAAGACAAAACAGTTGTAGGCACCAACAATGGCAAATCATGACCCTCAGGGAATATATGGGCAAGTTTCTGGTCAGCCAATAAGACAGTGGCTGGCAGAGGGGGCCTTCTTAAGCGCGAATACCAGATCTTTCATGCCTCAACTGGGGGTTCAGCATCTAGTTGCAAAAACAGTGGAGAACTCAAGATGGGCCATAAGGATATCACAAAGGTGCCATAAAGAAGCATTTTGTGGTCTGCTGGCCCTGGGTATGTCACCTTTAAGATTGGGGGCCATGTCCCAATGACCCAGGGCATCATTTGTAAATTTCTCTCCACCCTTTGTCCTCAGGGGGCAATAAGAGCAACCCAATGCATGTGGGGACTTTTATTTCCCAAGGCTACATCCAAGAGGCTGTCTGCCTTTACTCCAGGTCATTGGGTGCAGGCAAAAGAATATTTTCTTGTTTTCCCATGCCTGGCTTCAGCAAAGCATCCTTAGTCTGTACCTGTAACTGAATTGGAGCTGCAGTCTGGTGAAGTAAGGCTTCCACCAGAGCTGTGCACCCCCTCCAACTCCTCTCATTAAGAGTTCAGAAGACTGTCTATAAGCATTCCATCCAACCTCTCAGCATAGGGGTGGCATCTGCAGCTCACGGGTCCTCTTTAAGAGATCATTGTACCATTCAATCATTCCAGCAGCTTGGTGGTGATAGGCCACATGGAACTTCCAGTCAATCTGCAGGTCTTGGCCCCATTGCCTCCCCAAGGCCCCAGTAAAATGTATCTTCTGATCACTTTCAAGGATCAAGGGTCACCCATAAGCAGCACATAACTGCTCCAGTGCAGTGATTATCGCTTTCTGATCTGGGTGTTGTGCAGGGTAAGCAGCTAAAAGTCCAGTAGCTGTGTCCACACCTGTAATGGCACACTTATATCCCTCTGAACTAGGCAGGGGTCCGATCACATCAACTTACCACCAGGTCAGTGGTACCCATCTGAAATGCCTCTGGGGATGCTCTTGTGAACAGACAACACAGGTCTCACAAGCTCCCTGTGCCTCTGCGAAGGTGACAGGTACCCCCCGTTTTTATAGTGAACCACATGACCTTCTGTCCAGCATGTAAGAGGCAATGGTGTAGCCACTGGGCAACTTCTGTTCCTGATTGATGGGCAGGCTCCATTTTCAGCCATTGCACCTTGGCTAGAGTGTCAGCCTCGTCATTCCCTGGGGAAACAAGGGGTGCATGATCAGTCACATGATATGCAGTTAATTTGTTTCTGGTGGCCTTGTTCCCATAGGTCTTGCCACAAGGCATGCTCCCATAATGGCCTGTGCATAACCATCCATTTATTTGCATGCCATGTAGAGATCCATAATGTTAGCCCCTGGTACACCACCCAACTATCTGTCAAAATAGTCAGGAGTGGGGCTTCATTGGCAGCCACAAGCCACAGAGCTCACAGTTCTGCCCAATGGCTACTCTGGCCACCTCCAGTGTCAAACCAGATCCTGTCTGTTTCTGGTTGAATTGCCATAGCAGCCCCCATGGCAGGCTGACCCCTGCTGGACCCATCAGTGTACCATGCATCTGAGGGAACAGGTGCCTGCCTTTCATGGAAGGGTCTAGCATCCATTTCCTCTATAGGGGCAGGAGCAGTAGATTTTCATTGACATAGGTAACAGGGCCCAACACTTTTTGTAACTCAGCTAGTCAACCTAGTACTCCTTGGTTGCCAGTAAGCTCCCAAACTTAGCAAACATGGATGTGTGAGGTGTCCCACTGAGAGGCTTGTCAATCCAGTCCCAGACCCACCCTGCAATGGGGTAAGTGGTTCTTACTATCATGGGGACAGTTCCTGTTATAACCTCAATGGCCAACAGGGAAGCATACACTGCAACCAGTTGCTTTTCCATCAGAGAATACCACACCGCTGCTCTCTTCCATAGCTGAGACCAGAAACCCAGGGGTTGATGTAGCCATTCCAATTGCTGCCACAGATGCAACCCAAAGCCTCCTTGTGTCACATACACATCTAGCTCATAGGGTCTAACAGGATCAAGAGCATGGAAGGCCTGAGCATGTTTAATGATGTGCTCCATTCCTTGGAATGCTTGTTCCAAGGTCAGGGTTCAGTCCCAGGTCACTCTCTTTTTTTACCAAGGCATACAAGGAGTGAACCTAAGTGAGGTGGGACATGAACACTCTCCAGTACTCAAGCAGACCCCAAAATGTCTGTAACTGCTTCACAGTAGTAGGGTTAAGATATACCTGAATTTTATCTATCATCGCATCAGGGATTACCTTTGTTTTACCTGACCTGACAACTCCCAAGAATTTGACAGATAATCCAAGCCCTTGCAGCTTGGCTTCATTGACTGCCCAGCCACATGACTTCAGGTATGACAGCACTTGCAGCACTGCTTTCTCTAGCTCTCTAAGAGCATCACTGGTGAGCAAAATGCCATCAATATAATAGAACAGGCACACTTCTGCAGATCATGGCCACTTAGCCAGGTCAGCCACAAGAAGCCCATGACAGATGGTCAGGCTGTGCAAGTACCTTTGAGGGAGCACTGTAAAGGTCCATTGTCAGCCCTCCCACGTGAAGGCAAACTGATCTTGACTTTCCAGAGCAATAGCAATGGAGGAAAAGGCATTTGCTAGATCAGCTGCAAAGTGGCAAATTCCCAGCTCATTAGTTAATTGGTCCATCAAGTTCACCACAGAAGGACCACTGCATGTACTGGAGGAATGACTTTATTGAGCTCCCAGTAATCTACCATAATTCTCCACGAGCCATCTGGCTTCGTCACTGGCCACATAGAGGAGTTAAAGGGACTATGATTGGCCCTAATTATCCCCAGCTTTTCCAACTCTCCTATAGTTGCCATAATTTTTCATTTCCCCTGGGCAACTGACATTGCTTCACCAACATTAACCATTGTGGGGAGTGGAAACTGAATGAGGGGGTGCTCAGCATGTCCCTACGGAATGGCCTTTACCACTCGCACCTGTAGGCAAAACTCTCTTACAGTGGTGTGTAGCCACAGTCCCTGGAGCACATCAACACCCAGTATATACTCAGGAGAGGGGATACATAAGCATGATATTGACAGGGGGGCAAATGCCTAATACCCAGAGAGAGCTGCACAGCCTTCACCTTTACACTGTGTCCCCCATATTCAAGTGTCCCCCATAATCATCCATAAAGGCCTCAGGCCCAGGAAAGTTCTCAGGGTTTCCATACAGCAGGGTACACTCACCCCTGTGTGCACTAGAGACAGGATCCGCTGGACATTTATAGGGGACCAATGGATAGCCAATTCTACATGCAGCCTCAAGTCCCCACCCAACCCCTGCAGATGGGTCCCTTAGTCCGCCCTCTATTCAAATGTCCAAAGGATATCTCCTCCCTCTTCTCAGAAGGTTGGCTCAACCAGGTGGTCTTCCAGCCAGACTGGATGAACCTTTCAGATCATGTCCCTGGGCTTCCTCCTCACCACCTTCTTCTTTAGGGGCCACAGGAAACATTGGTCAGCCTGCAACTGTTTCCAAAGTTCTAATAAGTAGGCATTTGACTTCATATCAATCTTAGTCCGATCTACTCCAGCCTCTAAAAGGTCTGACCACATCTGTGTCCTGGTCACCCACATGGGGGTGCTGTTTGACTGAGAGATGGGGAACAGCAAGGACACCATCCACATTCCTTTCTGCTGCTGGTGAGTCTCCAGACTCACCCAAACTCTCCACCATTGTGGTGATAGCATTAATGTGACAGCTGACACATGGGGCCAGGACCATCATGAGGGATCCAAAAGAGACAGAAGAGATATGCAACACTAGGTCCTGCATCTCTGTCATAAAGTATTCATCACTGGGGCCCTGAGTATGGGATTGAACATAAGCTGGCTCATGTCCAACTCCCACAGGATTTGCAGTAAATCTGCAAAGGACTGCCATTTGCTCAGTGTCTGGCATGTCTCCTGCTTCTGCCCAGACTGTAGAAATAGCTGCCATAACCGACTCCAACAGAGAATGTGATCCTTGCCCCCATCCATGCCAATGTCTATTCTGCAGCCTTTGGTATAGAGAGAGGCGAGTCAGGATGCAAGCTAACTTTTCCATCTCATTATCAGTGTACATGATGGTATCCACCTCTAAATCCCAAAGGCCTAAGAGTCATGTTGCTAAGGGCTCCCCAGGTCACTGTTGAAACTGATTGGTGCAATCGACCAGTTCAGCCTATGTATAGGGGCAAAAGGTTTCACATTCAACCATCTGGGCAGGGCCAGCCAAATCTCCCCCAGGTGCCAGGAGCTGCTGTGACTTCATCTTCTGTAGCACTAGTGGGAGGGCCCTCAGGGGACTCAGTTTCTCCTCACCATCCTCCTCTGACTCATCCTCTATGACCAGGAAGGAAGAGTGCCGCAACTTCACCATTCAGAAGTCCTCCTTCAAGGCATGGATCCTAGCCTCCAAGGCTTCCTTTCTTCCTTGGAGTTCATGTAACTTCACTGCATCATGAACTGCAGTCTGCCTCAGCTCACAAAGCTGAAAGTAATACTCAATGCATGCCCCCCACAGCTGCCCCTGAGCTCAGGTGGGGCAAATACAAATGCTGTAATCTGCCTATTGCTTCATGGAAATTCCTGACTCCCTTATGTACTAAATGTACACAAACTGACAGGGTGCCAAGATATTATATAAACATGACTCTGTGCATGCAGGCCCATTTGCAAGGTTATGGAAATATTGCTTATCAGGCCCAGTGAGGGAGCCTGACTGACTCCATTTCCCTTATACTCCCTTTCCTTTCTACCAACTGTAGACTTTTGTTTAATTTTTTCTATTCTTTTCCTTTCATTCTCATTAGAGGTATTTTTAGTGTTCATCTTTTACTACATGGCAGCTTTGACCATATTTAAAATGGTCAGAGTCTCAAAAATAAAAGATACATCTGTGTTGCCAAAATAAGGCATGCCTCTTTTGAACCAGAAAATATATAAGGCCCTGAGCATGTTCAATGCTAAATCTTTCTAGGAACCCAAACTACCTTTACATTTGATGCAATCATCTCACTTTTCAAACAGCCTGAAATATGTTTTAGGAGTTAGAAAAGACCTTACTTAACAATCAAACTACAGTAAATCTTCCAGTCAAGATGGTGGCATAGGTAAACACAGCTCACCTCCTCACATAACTCACCTCCTCACACAACCACACTAAAATGACAGCTAAACTATAGAACAACCACTCAGAAATCATGCTGAATGGAAGTCGTACAACTATGAAATTAAAGAAGAAACCACATCAAGACTGGTAGGAGGAGCAGAAACACAGAATGGGATGGTTTCATGCCCATGTGTGGCTGATAAAAATGGGAGAGATATCTAACACCAGGCCCCACAGCCCAGGATTCCAGTGCCAGGAAGATTCATCTCCATAATTTCTGGCTGTAAAAACTGCAGGAATTCAGGCTGTGGAAGGTAGAAACTTCTGTAGTCTCAGTCAGTTCCTCTTAAGAGGCCACACAGATTTATTTAGACTCACTCCCTGTGAGCTCCAGTGAAAGGGCAGCAGGTTTAAAGGCATTAAAGAGATACAGAAAAGAACTAACTTGTCCACAGTCAGGGCAAGAGCTAGGAGGCTTTCTTCCAGACAGAAGTACTGCTGGAGGCAGTACTTTCTTTTCTGAACCCTCTCCCCACAGAGCCAAAGAGCTGGCAGGCAGTTGCCATATCTGAGACTCCATCAACCTGGCTCACATTATTTACCCCACCCCGGTGACTCCCTGAGGCCTTGCCCCACCCAACTCTCAGGCCCACTCAAGCTGTTCCAGTGGCTTTTCTGTACAAATGCTTGTCTTGGACTGTGCTTCAGATTCTTCTAAATTCTCTCAAGCAAGCAGCATCTGATATCAGTAAGCCCTGTACCTCTCCTAAGTTGTCCCAGGCACAGGACTAACAGCAGCCAGCCTTGGATCACAGCTTGGCCTTGCCTGGGCACCACCAAGCCCAGCACAAGTAGCAGCCATCTGCAGATCACTTTGTAGCTTATGCTTGGTGACCCTATACAGAACACAGGCACTAGCTGACCTTAAACTTGCTAGGAGAAATCAAGGCTCAACTACAACAGGAGAGTGTACACAGCCCACATCATAGACACACACTGACTACTTAACTTGGGTAAGAGGTGAGGTTATGCCATTGGACCCTACAGGACACCTACTTACATTAGGCCACTCTACTAGGCCAGGGAGACACAGCAGCACTACCTAGTAAATAGAAACAAACACAGGGAGGCTGCCAAAGTGAAGAGGCAAAGATACATGGCCCAAATGAAAGAACAGATCAGAACTAAAGAAAAAGAACTAAGCAAAATGGAGACAAGCAATTTACTAGACTCAGAGTTCAAACTCTGGTTATAAGAATGATCGATGAACTTAGTGAGGACCTCAACAGCATAAAAAGATCTAGTGAGAAACAAAGGATACACTAATTGAAATAAAAAACAGAAAAATCAAGTTCTGGCCAAGATGGAGGGGTAGGTACAAACCCTTTGCTTCTTCATACAACCAAAGGGAGGATAACAACAAATCTAAAATCAATAAACAACCATAACTGCCAGAAAATCAAACTGCATGGAACTCCAACAACCAAGTAATTAAAAAAACAGTCAAACAGAACAACCAGACTGGTAAAGTGGGCAGACAAAGAGAACCAGCAGCAAGGCAGTAGATGGTGTGGGCAGGGTTGGCTATAGCGAGGCAGCATACAACGTGGGTGGGGCTGACTAAATGGAAAACTGAGATTTAGAGCTGACTTTAGACTACAGTGGGGGTTGTGGTGGTGGGAGAAACTCCCAGTCTCACATGAGCGTTCATTGCAAAGTGGAGCTAGAGCTGAGCAGGCAAGCTGCATTGTTCCCTCTCTGGTTCCATCTCCAAAGACAGCACTTAAGTGCAGAAAGGGGGGTTGCCCTGCCCTGGTGAATACCTAAGGCCCCCCCTTACAACTTAACAGGTGCACCAAGACCTCAGAACTAAGCAATGAGGACATAGGGCTCAAATAAAAGGCCCAAATGAAAGAACAAAGCAAAACCTCAGAACTAAGCAATGAGGAGAGAGCTGACCTATCTGATGGAGAAGTTTAAGCCCTGCTAATCAAAATGCTCACAGAACTGATTGAGCTTGGTCAAAAAATAAAAGAACAAATGAAAGATATGCAAAGTGAAATAAAGCAAAATATTCAAGGAAACAACAGTGACAGGCGAAAACCATGACTCAAATCAATGATTTGAAATAAAAGTAAGAAATAAACATCCAACTGGAACAGAATGAAGAGACAAAAATTCATAAAAAATGAGGAGAGGCTGAGGAACCTCTGTGACAACTTTAAACATTCCAACATTTGAATCACAGGGATGCTGGAAGGAGAAGAACAAGAGCAAGAATTTGAAAACTTATCTGAACAAATAATGAAGGAAAAAATCCCCAATATGGCAAAGAAAATAGACTTCCAGAAAGTCCAGGAATCCCAGAGAGTTCCAAAGAAGTTGGACCCAAAGAGGAACACACCAAGGCACATCATCATCAAGTTGCCAAAGATTAAAGATAAACAGAGAATCTTAAAAACAGCAAGAGGAAAGGAGAGAGTTACTTACAAAGGAGTTTTCACAAGACTATCAGCTGATTTCTCATAAGAAACCTCGCAGGGAATAAGGGTCTGGAAAGAAGTATTTGAAGTCACGAAAGGCAAGGACCTACATCCAAGATGACTCTATCCAGCAAAACTATCATCTAGAATGGAAGTGCAGATAAAGTACCTCCCAGATAAGATCAAGTTAAAGGAGTTCATCATCACCAAGCCCTTATTATATGAAATGTTAAAGGGACTTATCTAAGAAGTTGAAGATCAAAAACTACAAACAGTGAAATCATAACAAACTCACAACTATCATCAAATTAAACTTAAAAAACAACAAAAATAAAAACAAAACTAAGCAAACAACTAGAACAGGAAGAGAATCAGAGAAATGGACATCACATGGAGGGTTTTCAGCAGGGAGGGGGAGGTGAAAGAATGGTGGAAAAGGTACAGGGAATAAGAAGCATAAATGGTAAGCACAAAATAGACAAGGGGAGATTAAGAATAGTATAGGAAATGGAGAAGCCAAAAAATTTATATGTATGACCCACTGACATGAACTTAAGTGAAGAAATGCTGGAGAGTTGGGGGTTGCAGATCAGAGGGGAGATAAAAGGGGAAAATTGGAAAAACTGTAATAACATAATGAATAAACTACACTTTAAAAATTACAGGGAAAAAATTACAGGGAATCAACAACACAATGAATAAAGCCTAGAATCAAATCAGCAATCTGGAATATAAGGAAGCAGGGAAAAAAAACAACCAATCAAAACAGCAAGAAGGAAAAAGAACCTTCCAAAATGAGGATAGTGTAAGGAGCCTCTGAACAACTTCAAGCATACCAACATTTGCAGCATGGAACTGTCAGAAGGAGGAGAGAGAAAGAAGAAATTGGAAACCTATTTGAAAAAATAATGACAGGAAACTTCCCCAGCTTGGTTAAGGAAATAGACATACAAGTCTAGGAAGTACAGAGTCCTAAACAAGATGAACCCAAAGAAGCCCACACCAAGACACATCATAATTAAAAGGTCAAAGGTTAAATTCAAAGAGAATTTTAAAAACAGCCAGAGAAAACCAGTTAGTTACCTACAAGGGAGTTCCCGTAAGAATGTCAGATAATTTCTTAAAAGAAACTTCTCAGGCTAGAAGAAATTAGCCAGACATATTCAAAGTGATGAAAAGCAATGACCTAAAATGAATATTATTCTACCCAGCAAAGCTGACATTTAGAACCATAAGATAGGTAAAGACCTTCCCAGACAAGGAAAAGCTACAGAAGTTCATCACCACCACCTTAAAGAAGGGGAGGAAAAGAAGAAGAAGAAAGAAGAAGAAGAAGAAGAAGAAGAAGAAGAAGAAGAAGGAGGAGGAGGAGGAGGAGGAGGAGGAGGAGGAGGAGGAGGAGGAGGAGGAGGAGAAAATAAATACCTATCTATAAACAGTTGAATCTGGGGAGGGAATTTCAGGGGGAAAAGGGGAAGAATTTACAGGAACTAGTAGTATAAAGGACACATGGACAACAACTAAGGGGGGTGAAAATTGGAGGGAGGTGGGGAGCACTGGGGGTGGGCTGGGATGGGAGTAAAAAACAGAAAACTGTACTTGAACAATAATTAAATAATGTTTAAAAAAATTGAATCTAAAAAACAAAATAAACAAGCAGAACAAAAACAGAGTCATAGATATAGAGAATGCTTTCATGCTTGCCAGATGGGAAGGGGTCAGGGAGATGGGTGAAAATGTTGAAGGGATTAAGAAGTACAAATTGGTAGTTACAGAACAGTCATGGGAATATAAGTATAGTATAGGGAATACACTAGCCAAAGAGCATATATGCATGATCCTTGGACATGGACAATGGTGCGGGGACTGCCTGAGGAAGTGGTGGGGATATGTAGAGGGGGACAAAGAGGAAAAATTGGTTGGGACAACTATAATTGCATAAACAATAAAATATAATGTTTAAAAAGTATTTTTAATAAATTAAAATTAATCAGTTTTAAAATACATAACAATCTATAGTAACTCATTATTGTTAAATATGGTACATAAATGTATGTGAATATTTCTTCAATATTTTCAGTATTGTGTCAAAGTGCTATTAAGAAAATTTGAATGATTATTTAAGATTCTTCAGCCCTGGCCAGGTGGCTCGGTTGGGTGGAGCATCTTCCCATGCACCAAAAGGTGTCAGGTTAGTCACTGGTCGAGGCCCATATGGGAGCCAACCAATCAATGTTTCTCTCTTACATCACTGTCTGTCTCTGTCTCTCTTCCACTCCCACCTCTTCCTCTGTCTAAACATATCCTTGGGTGAGGATGTAAAATAAGATCCCCCATAAATGAGTGTAAAGTAAGCTTTGTTTCTGCGCAATTTTATGTGACAATCACTTATTCCTTTGGATATCATGGTTTAAAAATTTTTTGTTTGTAGTACAACTTACAAACTGAACAAGTGAGTGTTCCTCAGGCTCAACTTACACAAAACCACTGCTACTGTAATAGCAATACTGGAAGCATTCTGCATATTTTAACAATAAATTAACTGCTAGTGAGAAAAAGAAAAGATACAATAGGGAAGAAAAGGAGCCATGGAGAAAACTTGCAAAATACCCTCTCTTTTCAACAGACCCATATATAGAGAGAACAAAATGATGTTTGCCAAATGAGAAAGGGTTGAGGAAGGATGGGAACAAAAAATACCCTCTCTTGACTTCCGGCCAAGATGGGGGTATAGGTGGGAACACTGTTCCTCCTCGCACAACCAAGTTTATGGACTATAGATATTTAAAAACCAAGAATACAACAAAAACAGAGACACAATTAAACTGGACCAAAGTACAACAACAATGAATCATTCATCCAGACTGTTAAGAGGGGTGGAATCAGTGGCTGGCAGAGAGGGGTCGCACAGGAAAAAGTGACCGGACCAACCCACATGCACAGGCAGTGGTTGGCAGATGCTAGGCATGGAGTGGCAATGGGCAGACCCAGTGAGGGCACAAGGAGACTGGCTGACCACAGTGACACATTTGTGCACAGATAAACCAGGCAAAGGAGTGAGCAGTAAAATAACTCTTACACTCCAAGGCCCCAACGCTTGGAAATAAAGCCTAAAAGCATGAACTGGAAAAACTTTCGGGGCTTGAGGTGCCAGGAGAGGCTCCCAGGCTCACAGACAGTTCCTTGGAGAGACCCACAGGGTTCTGGAGGGTGCACAAGCCCACACATCTGGGAATAGCACCAGAAGGGCCCAATTTGCTTGTGGGAAGCAGCAGAGGGGACCAAAATCTGAGAGAGAGCAGAAAAAAAAAACCCATTGCCCGTCTATGACCCCACCCCCACATACAGCATCACAACCCAGGGACTTAGGTTGTCCTGCCCTGGTGAAAACCTAAAGCTCCGCCCCTCACAAGTAACAAGCGCAAACAGACTAAAACATTATGGCTCAAGAAGAAGAACATCTTAAAGCCCCAGAGCCAATATTTCTAAGTGACCAAGAGATAGCCAAGCTATCAGATGCACAGTTCAAAACACTGGTGATCAGGATCCTCACAGAACTGGCTGATTTTAGTCACAAATTAGATGAAAAAATAAAGGCTTCACTAAATGAAATGAAGCAAAATGCACAGGGAACCAATAGTGATGGGAAGGAAACTGGGACTAAAATCAATCAAGTGGACCAGGAGGAAGAAAAAAATGACCAAGCAGAAAACAATGAAGAAACACGAATTCAAAAAAATAAGGAGAGGATTAGGAACTTCCAGGACATCTTTAAACATTCCAACATCTGAATTATAGGGGTACCAGAATGGGAAGACGAACAGCCATGAGTGGAAAACTTATTTGAACAAACAATAAAGGAGAATTTCTCCAATCTGGCAAAGGAAATAGACTTCCAGGAAATCCAGGAAGCTCAGAGAGTCCCAAAGAAGTTGGACCCAAGAAGGAACACACCAAGGCACATCATCATTACATTAGCCAAGATTAAAATGAAGGAGAGAATTCTAGAAGCAGCAAGAGCTAAGGGGACAGTCACCTACAAACGAGTTCCCATCAGACTGTCAGAGGATTTTTCAAAAGACACCTTACAGGCAAGAAAGGGCTGGAAAGAAGTATTCCAAGTCATGAAATCCAAAGACCTACAACCAAGATTACTCTATCCAGCAAAGCTTTCATTTAGAGTGGAAGGGCAGATAAAGTGCTTCTCAGATAAGATCAAATTCAAGGAGTTCATCATCACCAAGCCCTTATTCTATGAAATGTTAAAGGGACTTATCTAAGAAAAAGAAGACAAAAAATATGAACAGTGAAAGGACAGCAAAGTCACAGTTATTAACAACCACACCTAAAACAAAAGCAAACTAAGTGGACAGCTAGATCAGGACCAGAACCATAGAAATGGAGATCACATGGAGGGTTAGCAACAGGGGACTGGGAGGAGGAAGGGGGGGTAGGTACAGAGACTAAGTAGCATAGACAGTAGGTAGAAAATAGACAGGGGGGAGGACAAGAATAATATGGGAAATATAGAATCTAAAGAACTTGTGACACATGGACATGAACTAAAGGGGTGAATGGGAGGAGTGGGTGTGCAGGGTGGAGGGGAATTAAGAGGGGGAAATGGGACAACTGTAACGGCATAATCAATAAAACATATTTAAAAATACCCTCTTATTTCATCCTCATCCTTTCATTTTTTTCTCATGCAACCCTCTCTTTTATCACCACCCAAGTGTCCTTTTTCCTGAATTTTTCTACACAGCATTCTCCAGCCTACTTGCTTCCTCTACCTAATCCTGGATCCCACGTATTCGTTCTGTCACTGGACAAGTTATTCAGCCTCTCTGAAACTCCAGTTCCTCAATTCTAAAATTTAAGTAAAGCATTTAACACCACTGTGTCACATGGTAATATTACCCATTTCTACAATTATTATTATTTGTATTATTTTAAAAATATTTTATTTCTTTGTTTTCAGAGAGTGGAATGGGAGGGAAGGAAAAACAGAGGGATAGAAACATCATGTATGGTTTCCTCTCATTGCTCTCCACTAGGAACTTGGCCCACAACCCAAGTATGTCCCCTAGACTGGGAATTGAACTGGCTACACCTTGATTTTCAGGCTGACACTCAACCCACTGTGCCATACCAGCAATGGCTATTATTTCTATTATTAATGGAGGAGTTTTAGGTATTCATGATATACCTCTTTGTGGCTTTCCTACACCTCTTAAATTAACCATGTGAGCAGATACCATGCAAACTGGTCCCTGGTAGAGTTCTAAGGATGGGGCAGTGGACACTATTGTCCCCTTGGGGGTAGGTTATAAGTACATGAAAAATAGAGTTTAGTGAATATAGACAATTTAAAATATTGATAAAACCATCTAAAACCTATCTCAATTTTACTATCACAATACAGAGTGGAACGGTGAAAGTATTAAGCCTTCCCATGAGGACAGGTACTCCCATTGTTTGGTCTTTGTACAACACTGGGTTCACCTTGAGACATAGTATTGCTTTTTTTCCAAAACAACTTGAACATACTCTGTGGAAGTCTTATGGTAAAATGAAGCTACTATAAAGTTCAAACACAAGATCTATATTGACTTGTCAATTTTGGCTAAGCATCAAATATTTTGATAACTATTAATGGTTTACCTTTATTTTTTAATTTTATTTTAATTGTTGTTCAAGTATACTTTTCTGTCTTTTACTCCCATCCAAACTCACCCACCCATACCTCCCCACCTAATTCTTATTTCCACCCCCCAGTTTTTGTCCATGTTTTTTTTATACTTGTTCCTGTAAAGCCTACCTCTTCTCAACTGAAATTCCCCTTAAATTCCTTCCCCACTCTCCTCTGATCATTATCTGCCTGTTCTCTATTTAAATGTCTTTGGTTATATTTTACTTGTTTGCTTGTTTCGTTGTTTAGATTCCTGTTAAAGGTAAGACCATATGGTATTTGTCTTTTACCAACTGGCTTATTTGACTCAGCATAATGCTTTCCAGTTCCATCCATGCTGTTGCAAAGGGTAGAACCTCCTTCTTTCTTTCTGCTGCATAGAATTCCATTGTGTATACGTACCATAATTTTTTGATCCATTCATTTACTGATGGGCACCTAGGTTGCTTCCAGCTCTTGGCTATTGTAAATTGTGCTGCTATGAACATTGGAGTGCATAGATTCTTATGAATTGGTGTTTCAGGGTTCTTAGGGAATAATTCTAGCAGTAGAATTGCTGGATCAAAAGGCAGTTCCTCTTTTAGTTTTCTGAGAAAAATTCCACACTGTTTTTGGAAGTGGTTGCACCAGTGCTCTTTTTTGTGGTGTCAGTGCACCAACAGTGCACTAGGGTTCCCTTTTCTACACAACCTCTCCAACACTTTGTTGTTTGTTACTTTGCTTATGATGGCCATTCTGACTGGTTTGAAGAGGTATCTCATTGTGGTTTTAATTTCCACCTCTCTGATAGCTAGTGATATTGGTCATCTTTTCATATATTCCTCGATCCTCTGTATGTCCTCCTTGGAGAAATGTCTGTTCAAGTCCTTTGCCCATTTTTTAATTGGGTTGCTTGTCTTCTTAGAGTGGAGTCATGTAAGTTCTTTACATATTTTGGAGGTTAAACCATTGTCTAAGGTATCATTTGCAAATATGTTTTCCCATACTCTTGGTTCTCTTTTTATTTTAATACTGTTTTCTTTAGGCATGGAGAAGCTTTCTATTTTGATGACATCCCATTTGTTTTTTCTTTCCTTTATGACCCTGACTCTAGGGGACATATTAGTGAAAATGCTGCTGCATAAAATATCTGAGATTTTCCTACCTATGTTCTCCTCTAGGAATTTAATGGTATCTCAGTTTATATCTAGATCTTTTACCACCTTGAATTTATTTTTGCATATGGTGTAAGTTTGTGATGGAGTGTCAATTTTTTTTTTTGCATGTAGCTGTCCTGTTCTCCCAACACTATCTGTTAAAGAGGCAATTTTTACTCCACTTGACATTGCTCCCTCTTGGTCAAATATTAATTGACCATAGAGACTTGGGTTTATTTCTGGGCTCTCTGTTCTTTTCCATTGGTCTATGTGCCAATTTTTATGCCAGGACCAGGCTGTTTTGATTACAGTGGCCTTGTAATACAGTTTGATATCAAGTATTGTGATCCCTCCTACTTTGCTCTTTTTTCTCAAAATTGCTGCAGCTATTCAGGGTTGTTTATGGTTCCATATAAATTTTTGAAGTGTTTGTTCTACGTCTGTGAAGTATGCCATTGGTTCTTTAATAGGTATTGCATTGAATCTGTAAATTGCTTTGGGTAGTATGGACATTTTGATGATGTTAATTCTTCCAATCCATGAACACGGTATATGTTTCCATTTGTTTGTGTCTTCCTTAATTTCTTTCTTCAGTGTTGTGCAGTTTTCTGCATACAGGTATTTTACATCTTTGGTAAGGTTTATTCCTAGGTATTTTCTTTTTGCTATATCAAATGGGATGTTTTTCTTGATATCTGCTTCTGTTGTTTCATTGTTGTTATACAAAATGCCCTTGATTTCTGGATATTGACTTTGTATCCTGCTGTTTTGCCAAATTTATTTATTAGATCAAGCAGTTTTTGGGTGGAGTGTATAGGATTTTCCATGTACACTATGATGTCATCTGCAAATAGTGACAGTTATTTTTTTTTCTCCTTTCCCATTTGGATGCCCTTTTTTTTCTTGTCTGATTGCTGTGGCTAAAACTTCCAATACTATATTGAATACAAGTGGTGAAAGTGGACACCCTTGTCTTGTCCCTGATCTTAGTGGAAAAGCTTTTACATTTTGCCCATCGAGTATAATGTTGGCTGTAGGTATCTCATAGATGGCCTTTATTATGTTGAGGAACACTCAACATAATAATAGAGGAAATAGTGGAACGCTCCCTCTATTTCCACTTTGCTGAGTGTTTTTATCATAAATGGGTGCTTTACCTTATCAAATGCTTTTTACTCATCTATTGATATAATCATGTGGTTTTTGTCTTTGCTTTTGTTTATGTGGTTTATTACATTTGCTGATTTGCAAATATTTAACTACCCTTGCATCTCTGGGATGAATCTCAATTGGTCATAGTGTATCATCTTTTTAATGTATTATTGGAAGTGGTTTGCCAATATTTTGTTAAAGATTTTAGAGTATGTTCATCAGCGATATTGACCTGAAGTTTTTTTCTTTATTGTGTCTTTATCTGGTTTTGGAATTAGGATGATGCTCACTTCATAAAAAGAGTTTGGGAATTTTCCATCATTTTGGATTATGTGGAATAGTCTGTAAAAAAATAGGGGTTAGCTCTTCCTTAACTGCCTTATAGAATTCTCCTGTGAAACTATTCAGTGCAGAACTTTTGTGTGTCAGGAGTTTTTTGATTCCTGCTTCAATTTCATCAGTTCTTATTGGTCTGCTCAGGCTTTCTCCTTCCTCATCATTCAATTTTAGATTATATTTTTCTAGAAATTTGTCCTTTTCATCTAGGTTTTCAAATTTCTTGGCATACAATTCTTCATAGTAATTTCTTAGAATCATTTGTATTTTTGTGGTGTCAGTTGTAATCTCTCCTCTTTCATTTCTGATTGTGTTTCTGTCTTTTCTCTTTTTTCCTTGATGAGTCTGCTTAAAGACTTGTCCATTTTGTTTATCTTTTCAAAAAACCAACTCCTGGATTCATTAATCCTTAGAATTGTACTTTTTGTCATTTAATTCTGCTTTCATTTTGGTTATTTCCTTCTTTGTACTTGCTCTGGGCTTTATTTGTTGTTTTCCCTTGAGCTCTTGTAGACTTAGGGTTAGGTTGCTTGTTTTAAATGTTTCTACCTTTTTTAGGTAGGCCTGTATCACTATGAACTTCCCGCTCAGGACTGCCTTCACTGTGTCTCATAACTTTTGGGTTGTTGTGAGTTCATTTTCATTTGTTTTCAGAAACTTTTGGATTTCTTCACTAGTTTCATTCTTGATTCATTTATTGTGTAATAGCATGCTATTCAATCTCCATGATTTTGAGTGTTTTGGGTTTTTATCCTTGGGATTGGTTTCTAGTTTCAGTCTCTTGTGATCTGAGAAAATGCTTGGTATGATTTCAATTTTCTTGAATTTGTTGAGGCTTCTTTTGTGTCCTATCATGTGGTCTATTATTAAAAATGTTCCATGTGCACTTGAAAAGAATGATTATTTAACCTGTTTGGGATGAAGGGGTCTATATATATCAGTTAAGTCCATTTCATCAACAGTCTTTTTTCATGCTACTATATCTTTGTTAATATTTTTGTTTGTAAGGTATGTCCATTTTTACAGTGGGGTGTTAAAATCCCCTACTATAATTGTGTTGCTGTCAATATCTTTCTTGAATTCCTCTAAGGTTTTCTTAATATAGTTGAGTGCCTCTATGTTGGGTGCATATATATTTACGATGTTAATGTCTTCTTGGTGGATTCTTCTCTTGATTATTATGAAGTGACCTTCAGGGTCTCTCTTTATGACCCTTTTTTGAAGTCTATTTTGTCTGATATGGGTATTTCTACCCTAGCTTTGCTACCCTAGCTCTCCATTTATTTGGAAAAGTTGTTTCCAGCCATTCACTTTCAGACTGTATATGTCTTTTGTCCTGTGTAAGTGTATTCTGTGCCTTTTGATAGGAGCATTTAATCCATATACATTTAACCTTATTATTGATAAGTACTTATTCATTGCCATTTTTGTACCTGTGTTCCTCTCTATATCTCTCTCTTTCTTCCTTTCTGTAGAGCATTCCCTTTAGCATCTCTTGCAGAGCTGGTTTGGTGGAAGTGTATTCTTTTAGATTTCTTTTGTCTGGGAAGCTCTTTATGTGGCCTTCTATGTTGATTGAAAGTCTTGCTGGGTAAAATAGCCTTGGTTGCAGGCCTCTGGTTCTCATTACTTGGCATATTTCTTGCCATTCTCTTCTGGCTTGGAGCGTTTCCACTGAGAAGTCAGTAGCTAACCTTATTGGGGCTCCCTTGTATGTTACTTCTTACTTCTCCCTTGCTGCCTTTAAGTTTCTCTCTTTGTCTTGAAATTTTGCCATTTTAATGATGATGTGTCTTGAAGTGGGCCTCTTTGGGTTCCTCTTGATTGGGACTCTCTGTGTTTCCTAGATTTGTGGGACTTTTTCACTCATCAAATTAGGGAAATTTTCCATCTTACCTTTTCAAATAGGTTTTCTATCCTTTGCGCTTCTTCTTCTCCTTATGGTATCTCTTTTATATGGATATTACTACATTTGATATTGTCTTGCATTTCTCTTAATTCCTCTTTTTTCTTTTTGAGCCTCTTTTCCTTTCCTTCCTCTTTCTGGGTATTTTTTTCTACTTCACCCTCCAGCTCACTGATTTGATCTTCTGTTTCATCTATCCTGCTTTTGATTCTTTCTAATGTATTCTTCAGTTCACATATTGTGTTCTTTATTTCCTTTGCCTGTTGATGATAGTTTCTATTTCCTTTTTCATGTTGATGTAGTTCATAGTGAGTTCATTGTACTTTCCTTGTAGTTTCTGGAGGTTCACTCTGAGGTCTCTGAGCTTCATGATAACCATTGCTTTGAATTCAATATCTGATAGTTGAGTTGCTTCTATTTCATTTAGTATTCCTTCTGAGGCTTCTTCCTTTTTTTTTCCATCTGGGGATTGTTTATTTGCCTTCCCATTGTTTGTGAGACTGTTCTTGTTACCTTCAGCTTTTTTAATTGATCTGTTCTGACTCCCTGCATTTATGGTGTGACCTTCTATGGGAGAATACCTGTGAGATTCAGTGGTGCAGACTTCTTTGGGTATCCTGGTGTTCACAGCTTCTACCTATTCTTTTTTGTGATCAATTGGAGGGGTAAGGCAAAATTGTTTAAGACAGCAAGAGAGTATTCTATGATATTTATAGTAGCAGCTGGGAAAGAAGAGATAGGAGATCCTTTGGCTATGTATAGTGTTAACCATGATATTCCACCAAACTATTCACATTTTTGAAAGGATGGAAAGAAGCTAAGACTCTTGTGATGGAGGGATGGATTGTGAGTTTGATCTAGAATGTAGTGAGGTTGTGGAAATTCAGATTCTGAAATAAGGTGAGAGTAAAGGATAGTAAATAGGTGTAGTGTGTGAGAGAATAGAGTTAACCACTACAGTAATAAATTTCAGGAAACTGTGAAGTGGGTTAAAATCTCGGAGGGGTGTTCTGCAGCATTTATAATTGTATAGATTAGCTATTATTTACAATAATATTAGAGCAATAATAATATAGCAGAATCTATGAGATCTAGAGAACAAGAATAGAGAGTATAGGCCCTTGAGTAGTGTTCTAATGGAACACAAATGAAGTGATGGACAGTAAATTAGCAGTATACTATGAATGAGATAATAGGGATAACCTGTCAAATGATACATTATAACCAGCTAAGCAAAGAAGACTATACAGAAAGAAGAGGAATACACAAATACTATTAAAATAAACGATGTAAGAATAATGAAAAAATAATATAACAAATATGTAATAACTTGCAAATTCTCTGTAATATCAAAGTGAAAGTTGTCTCACTGTCTCAGCTGTTGGGATGCCCCCTCTTTGGGTCCAACCCTAGTCTTTTCACAGTTCTGGTTTTTTTTTTTTGTCTCCCTTGTGAGTGTTTAAAAGGGAATAAAAGCAGAAGGAAGGAAGGAGAGATAAAATTGAAAAGAAAGGGGAAAGAAATAAAATTAGAAAGAAGGATAGAGAAGCAAAAGGAATTGAGAGATATAAAAATAATAAGAATTAAAAAACAAAAAATTACTTAAAAATCAAACAAACAAAAATCCTCTTGGTGGTTTGAAACTGGCTAAACTGGTTTTTCTGGTCTTGCTGGCTACAGCAAGCTGAGGGGTGATTGGTATCCTGGAGTTCACTCACTCCTCAGGTTTAGGGTTGTAGGCTCCATTTCTCCTGCAGAGTATGCACACTCCCAGGGTTTATGGTTGTGAGCTCCCAGTCTCCTGCAGAGCGAGTGTACTCCCCAGGTTTATGGTTGTGAGCTCTAGGTCCCCTGCGGTGCGCAGACTCACCCCAGGTTTACCGGTGTGGTCTCCAGGTGTTCCACAAAGCACACTCTCCCCAGGTTGTGGGCAGTGGTGTGCAGCTAGGTCACCTCCGGTCCCACAGGTTCAGGCGCACACTCTTCCCAGGGCTATGCGTGGATGCTCACAGTCCCTGTGTGTTTGCCACTTAGTCCTTATTCCCCTCTCTGTGACTTCAAACAACCAGGTCTCTTCTGGTGCTGCTCAAACCCTGCTTGGCTGGGGAGGATTGCCAACCCAGGTCTCTCACAAGAGCCTTTTGGCCAGCCCAGAGGGCTCCAGGCCTGGGACTGCAGCCTCCCTGGTCCTGTGCTGATCCCTGGACCCATGTTGTCCTGAATCACTCACTCTCCTTACCATCTGGTTTTTCAATGTCCACTACAATTTTTGATCTTCTATTTTCATATATGCTGTGGTGCTGTTGGCTGTTTGCTCTGTTCCTCCGTAGATCATCCAGGTTTTCCTCCCATGTATAGGGGGAAGTGGAATCTGCTCCCTCCTACCATGATGCCATGTTCTCAAGTCCTAACTTAATGGTTTACCTTTAAAAGAAATAGTGCTGAAAATGTTTCTTTGAAAATATCACTTTTCTTTGCAAAGTCCAAATTTGTGTTCATAAAGTTTTATTGGAACACAGTCACACCCATTTGTTTATGTATCATCTATGGCAATTTTTACATTACAAAGAGAGAATTTAGTAACTGTGACAGAAATTATGTGGCTTGCAAGCCTAAAATATTTAATATCTGAACCTTTATAGAAAAATTTACTAACCTCCTAATCTAGAGAAAATATGTATACATGTATTAAATTAATTATGACATTATTGAGTTGAAAGATAAACATATTCATACATGGAATATAATAGAGTCGAATTCAAAGTATAATTAACTATTTAGTTAGAACTTTTCAAATGCTTTTCAATAGGCAAATCTGCCTATTAATTTTTATATTCCAGAAGACACTGAAATAGAGAACAGGTGGATAGTGACCAGAGGGGAGATGGGAGGGAATTATAGTGGAAAAGGGGAAGGGTTTACAGGAACTAGTATAAAGGACACATGGACAACAACTAAGGGGGGTGGAAATGGGAGGGAGTTGAGGAGCACTCAGGGGGGTTGGCTGGGATGGGAGTAAAAGACATAAAACTATACTTGAACAACACCTAAATTTAAAAAATTTAAAATTATATTCCAGGGGTCGAAAATTCCTGAAGCAAATCATCATGTTTATAGTCGCTGCTGATTGTAGTATCTCTCCATGTGGTGATCTGATATGCAGAGATTCCCCATGATTTAAAAAATGTGGAAGTTAAACGTGAGGTAAAACAGCCTAAATGTGATAAAGATAGACTTTCTTCCCCACTGAAATAGCTAATTAATTAAATAGTATGACCACAAAGGTGGGTTGGCCAGGAAACATGTTTTGTATGTCCTACATAATATTTTGAAAACCTTTATAATTGAATGCTTTCATATGAGGCATCTTGCTACTTTGTCATTATCCTAGTAATTTCTTAGTAAACCCTTGATCCATTTTACACATTTAAATGGCTTCCCTGACCCACATGGGTATTTGAGTTTGTACCCTTTGAATTAAAAGCAAAATGCTTTTCAGTGTAACTACAGTGTACAAATTACTAAAACAGTTTCATGAAAAGCATTAATTCTTGTAAATTAGGGTGTTACTTTCATTTTGTTTGTACACCACCAGAAATCCCTATATTTTGTTATTATTGTTAGCATTAATGGATTGAGTTAGGGAAAAACAATACAGTGATCCCTCATCTATCACGGGAGTTACATTCCAGAGACCCCCGCAGTAGGTGAAAATCCATGAAGTAGCGGCGTTATATTTATTTTATTATTTATATATATTTTAAGGCTTTATAAACCATTCCCACACTCCTATAAACCTTTCCCACTCTCTTATTAACTTTTCCCACACTCATATAAACATTTCATATGGTCTTAAACACTCTCTACACTCTTAAACCTATGTAATTTTAACAACATATCAAATTCTATATGGGTACTCACCAGTGAAGTATACTACAACTTGAATGATGAAGATCATGAGTTATGTAGCTGTGCAGTACTGATGGCAATGAAGGTGATGATGATGAGACGAATGCACTGCACAGCCCAGAAGAGCATTACAGCTCTTCTGAAGGCACCACTTCATCAGGCGCTTCATCAGCTGGTGAAGTATCTTTGCCCTGGGTCATAACTTCTATTTCTGCTAAAGGCATAGGCATAAGTGATCTCTTTGTCTGAGTGATTAAGTAGTTATGGGGAGTTGCTGACACTGCTTTTTATCTGTAGAGGTAGCTTCTCCATGCAGAGAAATATTCTTGAGTCCAAAGCATCTCTGAAATTTGTCAAACCAGCCCTTGCTGGCAGTGAATGGGGTTGGTCTGGTGGGAAAAGCACTCGAAGGTCCTCCTTCTGTGTTATGTTCATCTTCATCCTCATCGCCGTCGTGAACATCCGTGCTTGATGCAAAAATATCATAAAGTTTCTTGGCCTTCATCTGAATGGTGTTGGTATCCAGCAAGATATTTTTCCTGTGGTCATTTATCCATAGGGCCAATGCAGACTCCATACTCACAATGGCCTTATTGGAGGAAGTGACCACCCTCTTTGCAGTCTTGTTAAAAGTCATTGTTGCTGTAGACCTAATGTTCTTCTCATCTTTATGTAGCAAACAATAGATTTGTTGATCCCGTAATGGTGGCCTACAGCTACGTAGCTTTTGCCTTCCTTTAACATGTCAAGAAGTTCCACCGTTTCTTTGATAATAAGCATATTACTCCGGCACTTGGATTCACTGCCAGAAGCCTTAGAAGGCACAGAACATTTTGGTGGTATTGTAGGGCTTGAAATAAATTCAAACTTTTATGAAAATTTCACAAAAACACAATACCGCACAGCAACACTATGCACAGCGATCAGATGTCGATGTGAAGTGGATGCTGAACTTATGGGCACATTGCTGGAGAGAAAATAGACTGATGCTACGGCCACTGAGCCAATCAGTACCCAGGATACAGAACACAGTGCTGTGGTTGGTCACCTTCCATTCCATCAGCCAACAGTGTGCCGTGTACAATCTCATGTTGGCAAACTTATGCAAGTGGTAGTGGCATACTGCATTTCTACTGTGTACAGTACAGTATTCATCTCTTCGTGAAATACATACTTTATTTTATTTCAATTTAATATTCTTTCAATATGTTTGAATTAACGTTTTTTGTATTTTTATATTGTATTAAATGTTTAGGCAAAAAATATTAAAATAATAAAATATTATATAAATACCTACATGCCACAAAATCTCAAGATATAGTGAAAACTGTGCAATACAGAATTAGATATATACACTTTTATAAAACCTATGACACAGGGAAGCCACAATAAGTAAACTGCAATATAACAATGGACAACTGTATTTGATTTGTTGCAGAGGATGAGCATGAGTCTTCGATGAAAGTAATTCTCACTGGCTTCTTCCCATCCCTTTTCCTTAATCACAGTTCTTCAGCATCTAAAAACCTTACATTAATTCACCCATACAGTTTTCAAGTCAGATACACTCTAGTTTGTATCTTCTTAAATTTAGATTTCCCAGGTTTCCGAGTTGTAGAATTTGCTTCTCTGATATAACATTTTCCTTTGAAAGAATAAAAATAAACTTTTAAATCTTTTGCAGAAGCATTTTTATGCATACAACCAAACATCAATATCCCATATCTAAGTAAACTAAGGATGAGATTATTTATTTAAATGTTGTGCTAGACTGATGAATGCACAAAACAGTGGCATAATATACAGACAATGGAGTATTACACAATAAAAAAGAATCAAATCTTGCCATTTGTAACAACATGGATGTACCTAGAGGGTATTATGCTAAGTGAAATAAGTCAGAGGAAGACAGATGCCATATGGTTTCACTTATGTGTAGAGACTAAAATAACAGAACAAACAAAAAAAGAACACCATAAAAAAGGACACCAAGAGGTTAACAGCAAAAACTATAAAGGATGCATGGACAATAACAAGGGGAGTGGAAATGGGAGGGAGGTGGGGTAGGCTGGCGTGGTGGGGAAGAATTGTGGGAGAAGGCAGAAAACTATACTTCAACAACAATAAAAATCAAAATTATTTTTTATTTTTAAATATATTTTATTGATTATGCCATTACAGTTCTTCTATTCCCCCCTTCATCCTCTTCCACCCTGCACACCCCTCCCCCACCATTCCCCCCTTTTCATTTATGTCCAAGTGTCACAAGTTCTTTAGATTCTATATTTCTCATACTATTCTCGCCCTCCCTTGGTCTATTTTCTATCTACAATCTATGCTACTTATTCTCTGTACCTTCTCCCCCCTTCTCCTCCTCCCACTCCCCTGTTGCTAACCCTCTATGTGATCTCCATTTCTATGGCTCTGATCCTGATCTAGGTGTCCACATAGTTTGCTTTTGTTTTACGTGTGGTTGTTAATAACTGTGAGCTTGCTGTCCTTTCACTGTTCATCCTTTTTTATCTTCTTTATCTTAGATAAGTCCCTTTAACATTTCATAGAATGAGGGCTTGGTGATGATGAACTCCTTGAATTTGATCTTATCTGAGAAGCACTTTATCTGCCCTTCCATTCTAAATGAAAGCTTTGCTAGATGGAGCAATCTTGAATGTAGGTCTTTGGATTTCATGACTTGGAATACTTCTTTCCAGCCCTTTCTTGCCTGTAAGGTGTCTTTTGAGAAATCTGCTGACAGTCTGATGGGAATTCCTTTGTAGGTGACAGTCCCCTTATCTCTTGCTGCTTCTAGATTCTCTCCTTCACTTTAATATTGGCTAATATAATGATGATGTGCCTTGGTGTGTTCCTTCTTGGGTCCAATATCTTTGGGACTCTCTGAGCTTCCTGGATTTCCTGGAAGTCTATTTCCTTTGCCATATTAGGAAAGTTCTCCTTTATTATTTGTTCAAATAAGTGTTCCACTTATGGCCATTCCTCTTCCCCTTCTGGTACCCCTATAATTCGTATGTTGGAGCGTTTAAAGATGTCCTGGAGGTTTCTAAGCCTCTCCTTATGTTTTTGAATTCTTGTTTCTTCATTATTTTCTTTCCTTTACTAATTTTATTTAGTTATTTTTCAAGTACAGTTTTTTGTCTATTTCTGCCACCCCAGCCACCCCCCACTCCATGCTCCCCTCCTCCCTCACATTTTCACCCCCTTAGTTCTCATCCCTGTGTCTTTCCTATTTCTTCCTCGAAACTCTTCCCCTTTTTTTCTCCTTAAATTCCCTTCCCTCTCCCCTCTGGTCACTGTCCCCTTGTTCTCTATTTCAGTGTCTTTGTTTTTATTCTGCTTGCTTGTTTGTTTTGTTGTTTAGCTTCCTGTTAAAGGTGAGATCATATGGTATTTGTCTTTCAGCACCTGGCCTATTTCACTCAGCATAATGCTTTCCAGTTCCATCCATGTTGTTGCAAAGGGTAGTATCTCCTTCTTTCTCTCTACTGCATAGAATTCCATTCTGTATATGTACCACAATATTTTGATCCATTCATTTACTGATGGGCACCTAGGTCACTTCCAACTCTTGACCATTGTAAATTGTGCTGCTATGAACATTATGGTGCATAGGTTCTTTGAAATTGATGTTTTAGGATTACTGGGATATAATGCTAGCAGTGGAATTGCTGGATCAAAAGGCAGGTCGATTCTTATTTTTCTGATAAAATTCCATACTGTTTTCCATAATAGTTTTTCCAGTCTGCAATCCCACCAATAGTGAACTAAGGACTCCTTTTCCCCACAACCTCTCCAACATTTTTTGTTCCTTGCTTTATTTACGATAGGCATCTTGACTGGCGTAAAGTGGTATCTCATTGTGGTTTTAATTCTCATCTCTCTGATAGCTAAAAATATTGAGCATCTCTTTATGTGTCTCTGGATGTTCTGTATGTCCTCCTTGGAGAAGTGTTTGTTCAAGTCCTTTTCCCATTTTTTCATTGGGTTGGTTGTCTTCTTAGAGTGGAGTTGTGTGAGTTCTTTGTATATTTTGGAGATTAAACCTTTGTCTGAGGTAAGATTGGCAAATATGTTTTCCCATACAGTTGGTTGTCTTTTTAATTTAATACTGTTTTTTTAGCCATGCAGAAGCTTTTTCTTTTTTTTATATATTAAATTTTATTTAGTTACTTTTCAAGTACATTTTTTTAATCTATTTCTCCCATCCCACCCCACCCCCCGCCCGGTCTCCCCCCTCCCTCCCATTTCCCCCACCCCCAGTCCTCATCTCTGTGTCTTTCATACTTGTTCCTCAAAATCCCTCCCCCTTTTTCCCCTTAAGTTCCCTTTCCTTCCCCTCTGGTCGCTGCCCACTTGTTCTCTATTTCAGCGTCTTTGTTTTTATTCTGTTTGCTTGTTTGTTTTATTCTTTAGCTTCCTGTCAAAGGTGAGATCATATGGTATTTGTCCTTCAATGCCTGGCCTATTTCATTCAGCATAATGCTTTCCAGTTCCATCCATGTTGTTGCAAAAGGTAGTAGCTCCTTCTTTCTCTCTGCTGCATAGAATTCCATTGTGTATATGTACCACAATTTTTGGATCCATTCATTTACTGATGGGCACCTAGGTTGCTTCCAACTCTTGGCTATTGTAAATTGTGCTGCTATGAACATTGTGGTGCATAGGTTCTTTGAAATTGATGTTTTAGGATTCTTGGGGTATAATCCTAGCAGTGGAATTACTGGGTCAAAAGGCAGGTCGATTTTTATTTTTCTGAGAAAATTCCATACTGTTTTCCATAATGGTTGTACCAGTCTGCAATCCCACCAACAGTGAACTAAGGTCCCCTTTTCCCCACACCCTCTCCAACATTTGTCGTTTGTTGCTTTGTCTATTATAGCCATCCTGACCAGTGTAAACTGGAATCTCATTGTGGTTTTAATTTGCATCTCTCTGATAGCTAACAATATTGAGCATCTCTTCATGTGTCTCTGAATATTCTGTATGTCCTCTTCAGAGAAGTGTTTGTTCAAGTCCTTTTCCCATTTTTTAATTGGGTTCGATGTCTTCCTAGAGTGGAGTCGTGTAAGTTCTTTGTATATTTTGGAGATTAAACCTTTGTCTGAGGTATCATTGGCAAATATGTTTTCCCATACAGTTGGTTGTCTTGCTAATTTAATACTGTTTTCTTTAGCCATGCAGAAGCTTTTTATTTTGATGAGATCCCATTTGTTTATTCTTTCCTTTATATTCCTTGCTCTAGGGCACATATCCGTAAAAAATGTTGCTGCGTGGAATATCTGAGATTTTCTTGCCAATGTTCTCCTCTAGGACTTTAATGGTGTCATGGCTTATATTTAACTCTTTTATCCACCTTGAATTTATTTTGGTGTATGGTGTAAGTTGGTGCTCAAGTTTCATTTTTTTGCATGTAGCTGTCCAGTTCTCCCAACACCATTTGTTGAAGAGGCTATCTTTACTCCATTTTATGTTACTGCCCCCTTTGTCGAATATTAATTGACTGTAGAGGGTTGAGTTGATTTCTGGGCTCTCTGTTCTGTTCCATTGGTCTATGTGCCTGTTTTTATGCCAGTACCAGGGTGTTTTGATTACAGTGGCTTTGTAATACAGTTTGATATCAGGTATTGTGATCCCTCCTACTTTGTTCTTCTTTCTCAAAAGTGCAGCTGCTATTCGGGCTCGTTTATGATTCCATATAAATTTTGGAAGTGTTTGTTCTGTCTGTGAAATACGCCCTTGGTACTTTAATAGTTATTGCATTGAATCTGTATATTGCTTTGGGTAGTATGGACATTTTGATGATGTTAATTCTTCCAATCCATGAACACGGTATATGTTTCCATTTGTTTGTGTCTTCCCTGATTTCTTTCTTCAGTGCTGTGTAGTTTTCTGCATACAGGTCTTTTACCTCTTTGGTTAGGTTTTTCCCAGATATTTTATTTTTCTTTTTGCTATATCGAATGGGATTTTTTCCTTGATTTCTGCTTCTGCTGATTCATTGTTTGTATACAAAAATGCCTTTGATTTCAGGATATTGACTTTGTATCCTGCTGTTTTGCCAAATTCATTAATTAGTTTGAGCAGTTTTTGGGTAGAGTCTATAGGATTTTCCATGTACACTATCATGTCATCTGCAAACAGTGACAATTTTGTTTCCTCCTTTCCTATTTGGATGCCTTTTATTTCCTTTTCCTGCCTGATCGCTGTGGCCAAAATTTCTAATACTATATTGAATAGAAGTGGTGAAAGTAGACATCCTTGTCTTGTTCCTGATCTTAGTGGAAAAGCTTTTAGTTTTTGTCCATTGAGTATGATATTGGCTGTAGGTCTCTCATAAATGGCCTTTATTATATTGAGAAATGTTCCCTCTATTCCCATTTTGCTGAGTGTTTTTATCACAAACGGGTGTTGTACCTTATCGAAAGCTTTTTCTACGTCTATTGATATGATCATGTGGTTTTTGTCTTTCCTTTTGTTTATGTGATGAATTACATTTACTGTTTTGCGAATGTTGAACCATCCTTGCATCCCTGGGATGAATCCCACTTGGTCAGGGTGTATAATCTTTTGGATATATTGTTGGATGTGATTTGCTAATATTTTGTTGAGGATTTTAGCGTCTATGTTCATCAGCGATATTGGCCTGAAGTTTTCTTTCTTTGTTGTATCTCTATCTGGTTTTGGAATTAGGATGATGCTGGCTTCATAAAAGGAGTTAGGGAGTTTTCCATCCTTTTGGATTTTTTGGAATAGTCTGTGAAAAATGGGGGTTAGGTCTTCCTTAAATGCTTTGTAGAATTCTCCTGTGAATCCATCTGGTCCAGGGCTTTTGTGTGATGGGAGTTTTTTGATTACTGCTTCAATTTCTTTTGCTGTTATTGGTCTATTCAGGTGTTCCACTTCATTTTCATTGAGTTTTGGGAGATTATATTTTTCTAGAAATGTGTCCATTTCCCCTAGGTTCTCAAATTTCTTGGCATACAGTTCTTCATAGTAATTTCTTACAATCCTCTCTATTTCTGTGGTATCAGTTGTAATCTCTCCTCTTTCATTTCTGATTGTGTTTATTTGTGTCCGTTCCCTTCTTTTCTTGAGGAGCCTACTTAAAGGCTTGTCTATTTTGTTTATTTTTTCAAAGAACCAACTCCTGGATTCATTGATCTTTAGAATTGTACTTTTAGTCTCTATGTCATTTAGTTCTGGTCTGATCTTACTTATTTCCTTCCTTCTACTTGCTTTGGGCTGTTTTTGTTGTTGTTCCTCGAGTTCTTGCAGGCGTAGAGTAAGGTCATTTGTTTGAAATGTTTCTGTTTTCTTTAGGTAGGCCTGTATTGCTATAAACTTCCCTCTCAGGACTGCCTTGGCTGTATCCCATAAGTTTTGGGTTGTTGTGAGATCATTTTCATTTCTTTCCAGAAACTTTTTGATTTCTTCCCTAATTTCAATCTAGACCCATTCATTGTTTAATAGCATACCGTTCAGTCTCCATGATTTTGGGTGTTTTGGGTTTTTTCCTTTGGGGTTGGTTTCCAGTTTCAGTCCCTTATGGTCAGAGAAAATGCTTGGTATGATTTCAATATTCTTGAATTTGTTGAGGCTTGTTTTGTGCCCTATCATGTGGTCTATCTTTGAGAATGTCCCATGTGCATTTGAAAAGAACGTGTATTTAGCTTCTTTGGGGTGAAGAGCTCTGTATATATCAGTTAGGTCCATTTCATCAAGGGTGTTGTTTAATGCCGCAATGTCTTTGTTGATATTTTGTTTGGAAGATCTGTCCATTTTTGATAGTGGGGTGTTAAAATCCCCCACTATAATTGTGTTGCTGTCTATATCTTTCTTGAATTCCTCTAAGATTTTCCTTATATATTTTGGTGCTCCTATGTTGGGTGCATAGATATTTATGATGTTAATGTCTTCTTTGTGGATTCTTCCCTTGAGTATTATGAAGTGACCTTCTGGGTCACTCTTTATGGGTGTTTTTTTGAAGTCTATTTTGTCTGATATGAGAATTGCTATCCCAGCTTTTTTTTCTTGTCCATTTGCTTGGAAAATTTGTTTCCAGCCTTTCACTTTTAGTCTGTGATGGTCTTTTGTCCTGAGGTGGGTCTCTTGTAGGCAGCATATGTGTGGGTCACACTTTCTTATCCATGACGCTATTCTGTGTCTTTTGATTGGAGCATTTAATCCATTTACATTTAAGGTTATTATTGATAGGTACTTATTCATTGCCATTTTTGTACCTGTGTTCCTCTCTGTCTGTCTCTTTTCCTTCCTTTCCTTAAAGCAGACCTTTTAGTTTTTCTTGTAGAGCTGGCTTGGTGGCAGCAAATTCTTTTAGACTTCTTTTGTCTTGGAAGCTCTTTATTTGGCTTTCTATCTTGATTGAGAGCCTTGCTGGGTAAAGTAGCCTTGGTTGTAGGCCTCTGTTTCTCATTACTTGGAATATTTCTTGCCAATCTCTTCTTGCTTGGAGTGTTTCCATTGAGAAGTCAGTGGCTAAACTTATTGGGACGCCCTTGTATGTTACTTCTTTTTTCTCCCTTTCTGCCTTTAAGATTCTCTCTTTGTCTTGGAATTTTGCCATTTTAATGATGATGTGTCTTGAAGTGGGCCTCTTTGGGTTCCTCTTGAATGGGACTCTGTGAGATTCCTGCCTTTGTGTGACTTTTTCTTTTGTCAAATTAGGGAAATTTTCTCTCTTTACTGTTTCAAATATGTTTTCTATCCCTTGTTCTTCTTCTTCTCCTTCTGGTATTCCTATTATTCGGATATTATTACGTTTCATATTGTCTTGCATTTCTCTTAATCTCTCTTCATTCTTTCTGAGCCTCTTTCCCCTTTCCTGTTCTTTCTGTGAGATGCTTTCTACTTTGTCCTCCAACTCACTAATCCGATCTTCTGTTTCATCCACCCTATTTTTAATGCTTTCCACTGTGTTTTTTAATTCAGAAATTGTATTCTTCATTTCCTCTTCGCCCTTGCTAATAATTTCCATTTCCTTTTTCATGTTGATATAGTTCACAGTGAGATCATTGAAGCTTCCCTGTAGTTTCTGGTAGCTGATTGTGAGCTCTTTGAACTTCCTGATCACCAGTGCTTTGAATTCAGTATCTGATAGTTGACTTGTCTCTGTTTCATCTAACATTCTTTCTGAGGATTCCTCCTTTCCTTTCATTTGGGGATTGTTTCTTTGTCTTCCCATTGTTTGTGAGACTCTTCTTGTTAGCCTCAGCTTCTTAGATTAATCTGTTTTGACACCCTGGGTTTATGGTATGAACTTTTGTGGTGGAATGCCTGTGAATTTCAATGGTGCAGCCTCTTTTGGTTATCCTGTTGTTCTCTGCTTCCACCTACTCAAATATGCAGCAACTTGTGGCTTCTCTCCTGCAACAATGTGCAATTTGTCTCTCTGACTCTACTATTGGGAGGCCTCTTCTATGGGTCCAGCTCTGGTCTTTTTATATTTCCAAGTTGATTGTGACTCTTGTGGGTAAAAGAAAGAAATGATAAGGAAAGAAATAAAAGGAAGAAAGAAAAAATGGTAGGGGAATGGAAGAAAGAGCAATAAGTTTAGAAAGAAAAGAAAAAAAAATAAAACAGAAAATCCGGGAAAAGAGGACAAAAGTATGGAAAGATGAAACAGTAATAAAGTTTAAAAGAAATAACAGATTACTTTAAAAAAGCAAAAATATAAAGAAAAGCAATGGAGAAGGAAGAAAGGTAAATAAAAAAAAGAAAGAAAGAATAAAAATAAAATAAATTAAAAAAACAAAAAACGCACCAAAATAATCTCTCAAAAACAACCTCAGAAAAAGGAATGTCACTTGTTGGCTTCAAACTAGCTGAACCAGTTTTTCTGGTTGCAGTTGGCTGAGGGTCGATTGCTGTGATTTTTTCAGCCAGCCCCTCTCAGGATCCAGACACTTGGCGCCTCTCCCCCAGCTCCCTACAATGGGGAACTAGGACTTTCTGGCAGCGCTCCCCTCCCAGGGGTTACTGCCATAGTCTGGTTTGCTGTGTTTGCAGGCACCTGCACCGGCCTAGTTGCCTGGTTCCCTCGGGATTGAGCACAGGCCTGCCCCCGTTCAGTTGGGAGGCCGCAGACCCTCTGCCCAGTCCTGGGCTCGCTGCCAAGCTGGGTGTGAAGCAGACCAGGCTGCCTTGTCTACTGGATTCAGAGCCCCAGGCTGCACCTCTGAGTTCTCCTGGGCTGGCAACCACAGAGTCTTTGACTGGGGCCCTTTGTCCTCCGCACCCTCTCTGTAAACTCTATCAGACAAGTCTCTCCTTGCCCCCCACCTTGCTTGGCCAGAAAGGGAGGGGGTTGAGGGTCTCAGCTCTTTTCCCAGGACCCCTCAGTGCCCCTGGCTTCCAGATAGTCTGAGAGGGGTAGACTGGAAGCCGGGAGCCGATCTGAGGACTGGGCGCAGACCTAGAAACTCTGTGTGCTTGTCATGGCACGCTGCGTGGTGTGTATCCCTTCTGCTCCTGTGTTTGTCTGGGTCCCCTGGCCAACCTCTGGCAAAAAAAACAAAAAAAACAAAAAAAACAAAAAAAACAAACAAAAAAACCCCTAGGGATGTAGCAGCATCACGCCGGGTGCTGGACCCAGAACTGTGTGCAGGCTGAAATGTCCTCTGCTCCCCTCTGGTTGGGTCTCTTGGCCGGTCCGGCCCAAAAATCCCAGGGAGGGAGCTTTCTGGGCGCTGAACGTTGGCCTAGGCGCCCTCAGGCATTTGCTCAGACAAACTGCGTGTGGAGTGACTAGTTTCCCAAATTGCGCGCAGGCTGAAATTTCTTCCACACCTCTTTGCCTGGGCTACTCAGCCTGCCTGGCAGAAAAATTCCGGGGAGGGAGCTGTTCGGGCACTGAACGCTGTCCCAGGCGCCTTTAGGCACTCTCCCAGACACAGTTCCCACCAGGCGCTGAACCTCCCAGCTATGCACAGACTGAAATCACCTCTGCTCCCCTCTGGTTGGGCCACTTGGCAGGTCCCCGGCCCAAAAATCCTAGGGAGGGAGCCATCAGGGCGTTGAAGGCTGTCCCAGGAGCCGTTGGGCTCTCGCCACAGGACGCTGGTTCCCCTACCCTGCGCCGGCTATTTCTCCCTGCTCCGTCCCAGAGACTACTGTACTGCTGCTGTCTCCCTACCGTCTGGTTCCTCCGTGACCAATGAGGTTTCTGGTCTCTTATTTTCATATATGCTTGGCAACTGCTGGCTTGCTGGCCTCACCTCCTCCGATCAGATAGATTTCTGTCTCTTTTGTACTAGGAACTGGTATCTACTCCGTCCTAGTCCACCGCCATCTTGAAACCTGTATCGAAGCTTTTTCTTTTGATGGGTTCCCATTTGTTTATTCTTTCTTTTATATTCCTTGCTCTAGGGGACATATTGGTAACAATGTTGCTGCGTGAAATATCTGAGATTTTCTTGCCAATGTTCTCTTCTATGATTTTAATGGTGTCACGGCTTACATTTAAGTCTTTTATCCACCTTGAATTTATTTTGGTGTATGGTGTAAGTTGGTGCTCAAGATTCATTTTTTTGCACGTAGCTGTCCAGTTCTCCCAACACCATTTGTTGAAGAGGCTATCTTTACTCCATTTTATGTTACTGCCCCCCTTTGTCAAATATTAATTGACTGTAGAGAGTTGGGTTTATTTCTGGGCTCTCTGTTTTGTTCCATTGGTCTATGTGCCTGTTTTTATGCCAGTACCAGGGTGTTTTGATTACAGTGGCTTTGTAATACAGTTTGATATCAGGTATTGTGATCCCTCCTACTTTGTTCTTCTTTCTCAACATTGCAGCTGCTATTTGGGGTCCTTTATGATTCCATATAAATTTTTGAAGTGTTTGTTCTATGTCTGTGAAATATGCCATTGGTACTTTAATAGGGATTGCATTGAATCTGTATATTGCTTTGGGTAGTATGGACATTTTGATGATGTTAATTCTTCCAATCCATGAACATGGTATATGTTTCCATTTGTTTGTGTCTTCTGTGATTTCTTTCTTCAGGGCTGTGTAGTTTTCTGCATACAGGTCTTTTACCTCCTTTGTTTGGTTTATTCCTAGATATTTTATTTTTCTTCTTGCTATATTGAATGGGATATTCTTCTTGATTTCTGCTTCTGCTGATTCATTGTTGGTATACAAAAATGCCTTTGATTTCTGGATATTGATTTGTAACCCACAGTTTTGCCAAATTCGTTTAGTAGGTTGAGTAGTTTTTGGGTAGAGTCTATAGGATTTTCCATGTACACTATGATGTTATCTGCAAACAGTAACAGTTTTGCTTCCTTTTTTCCTATTTGGATGCCTTTTATTTCCTTTTCCTGCCTGACTGCTGTGCCTAAAACTTCCAATACTATATTGAATAGAATTTGTGAAAGTGGACATCCTTGTCTTGTTCCTGATCTTAGTGGAAAAGCTTTTAGTTTTTTCCCATTCAGTATGATATTGGCTTTAGATCTCTCATATATTGCCTTTATTATATTGAGAAATGCTCCCTCAATTCCCACTTTGCTGAGTGTTTTTATCATAAATGGGTCTTGTACCTTATCCAAAGCTTTTTCCACGTCTATTGATATGATCATGTGGTTTTTGTCTTTGCTTTTGTTTATGTGATGTATTGCATTTACTGATTTATGAATGTTGAACCATCCTTGCATCCCTGGGATGAATCCCACTTGGTCATGGTGTATGATCTTTTTGATATATTGTTGGATGCAATTTGCCAATATCTTGTTGAGGATTTTTAGCTTCTATGTTCATCAGCGATATTGGCCTGAAGTTTTCTTTCTTTGTTGTGCTCTATCTGGTTTCGGAATTAGAATGATGCTGGATTCATAAAAAGAATTTGGGAGTTTTCCATCCTTCTGGATCTTTTGGAATAGTCTGTGGAGAATAGGAGTTAGCTCTTCCTTAAATGGTTTGTAGAATTCTTCTGTGAAACCATCTGGTCCAGGGCTTTTGTGTGATGGGAGTTTTTTGATTACTGCTTCAATTTCTTTTGCTCTTATTGGTGTATTTAGATTTTCTGCTTCTTTTTCACTGAGTTTTGGAAGATTGTATTTTTCTAGAAATGTGTCCATCTCCCCTAGGTTTTCAAATTTCTTGGCATACAGTTCTTCATAGTAATTTCTTACAATCCCTTCTATTTCTGTGGTATCAGTTGTAATCTCTCCTCTTTCATTTCTGATTGTGTTCATTTGTGTCCTCTCTCTTCTATTCTTGATGAGCCTACTTAAAGGCTTGTCTATTTTGTTTATCTTCTCAAAGAACCAACTCCTGGATTCATTGATCCTTAGAATTGTGCTTTTAGTTTCTATGTCATTTAATTCTGCTCTGATCTTGGTTATTTCCTTCCTTCTACTTGCTTTGGGCTGTCTTTGTTGTTGTTCCTCAAGTTCTTGCAGGTTGTTTGTTTGAAATGTTTTTATCTTCTTTAGGTAGGCCTGTATTGCTATCAACTTCCCTCTCAGGACTGCCTTCACTGTGTCCCATAAGTTTTGTGTTGTTGTGAATGTGTTTTCATTAGTTTTCAGAAACTTTTTGATTTCTTCCCTAATTTCATTCTTGACCCATTCATTGTTTAATAGCATACCATTCAGTCTCCATGTTTTTTGGTGTTTTGGGCTTTTTCCTTTGGGGTTGGTTTCCAGTTTCAGTTCCCTGTGGTCAGAGATGATGCTTCGTATGATTTCAATTTTCTTGAACTTTTTGAGGCTCGTTCTGTGTCCTTTCATGTGGTCTATCTTTGAAAATATTCCATGTGCATTTGAAAAGAATGTGTATTTAGCTTCTTTGGGATGAAGGGCTCTATATATATCAGTTAAGTCCAATTCATCTAGGGTGTTGTTTAATGACGCAATATCTTTGTTGATATTTTGTTAGGAAGATCTGTCCATTTTTGATAGTGGTGTGTTAAAATCCCCTACTATAATTGTGTTGCTGTCTATATCTTTCTTGAAGTCCTCTAAGATTTTCTTGATATATTTTGGTGCCTCTATGTTGGGTGCATATATATATTTACAATGTTAATGTCTTCTTGGTGGATTCTTCCCTTGAGTATAATGAAGTGACCTTCTGGGTCTCACTTTATGGCCCTTTTATTTTTTGAAGTCTATTTTGTCTGATATGAGATTTGCTACCTCACTTTTTTTTTCATGTGTGTTTCCTTGGAAAATTTGTGTCCAGCCTTTAACTTTTAGTGTGTGATTGTCTTTTGTCCTGAGGTGGGTCTCTTGTAGGCAGCATATGTGTGGTTCATGCTTTCTTATCCATTCGCCTATTCTGTGTCTTTTGATTGGAGCATTCAATCCATTTACGTTTAATGTTATTATTGATAGGTACTTATTCATTGCCAGTTTTGTACCTGTGTTCCTCTCTGTCTTCCTCTTTTCCTTCCTTCCATTAAAGCAGTCCTTTTAGTTTTTCTTGTAGAGCTGGTTTGGTGGAGGCGTATTCTTTTAGACTTCTTTTGTCTTAAAAGCTCTTTATTTGGCTTTCTATTTTGATTGAGAGCCTTGCTGGGTAAAGTAGCCTTGGTTGTAGGCTTCTGGTTCTCATTACTTGGAATATTTCTTGCCATTCTCTTCTTTCTCGAAGTGTTTCTATTTAGAATTCAGTAGCTAACCTTATTGGGGCTCCTTTGTATGTTACTTCTTTTTTCTCCCTTGCTGCCTTGAAGATTCTCTCTTTGTCTTTGAATTTTGCCATTTTAATGATGATGTGTCTTGAAGTGGGCCTCTTTTGGTTTCTCTTGATTGGGACTCTGTGTGATTCATGAATTTGTGTGACTTTTTCTCTCATCAATTTAGGGAAATTTTCTCTCATTACTCTTTCAAATGCGTTTTCTATCCCTTGTTCTTCTTCTCCTTCTCGTATTCCTAGTATTCGGATATTATTATGTTTCATATTGTCTTGCATTTCTCTTAATCCCTCTTCATTCTTTCTGAGCCTCTTTTCATTTTCTTGCTCTTTCTGTGAGATGCTTTCTAGTTTGTCCTCCAACTCGCTAATCTGATCCCCTGCCTCATCTATCCTTCTTTTAAAACTATCTACTGTGTTCTTCAATTCAGAAATTGTATTCTTCATTTCCTCTTTTCCCTTGCTGATATTTTCTATTTCTTTTTTATGTTGTAGTTTGTAGAGAGATCATTGTAGATCCCCTGTAGTTTCTGATAGCTCATTGTGAGAGCTTTGAACTTCGTAATAATCAGTGCTTTGAATTCACTACCTGATAGTTGATTAGCCTCTATTTCATCTAACATTCTTTCTGAAGTTTCTGCTTTTTCTTTCATTTGGGGATTGTTTCTTTGTCTTCCCATTGTTTGAGACTCTTCTTGTTAGTCTCAGCTTCTAAAATTGATCTGTTCTCACTCCCTGGGTTTATGTTGTGAACTTCTGTAGTATGATACCTGTGAAGTTCAGTGGTGGAGACTCCTTCAGGTATCTTGATGTTCTCCATCTCCACCTACTCTCACACTGTTCCTCTTGCTGGTCCCTGTGCTGTTTGCCTACCACTGCTGAGTATCCCTGCTCCTGTAGCTGACTCCCCGGCACCCGCAGCTCACTCCTCTGGTGCCCAAGTTCGTCACAGAGGCTTGGAGTGTCCCGCTCCCATAGCTGACTCCCTGGTGCCCAGGTTCGTCTCTATGGTGTTTCACAGGGGCCTCCAGTGTCCCAGCTCCTGTAGCTGACTCCCCGGCCCCCAGGTCCATTACTATGGCAGCAGCACAGGGGCCGAGAATGTCCCTGCTCCCGTAGCTGACTCCTCTGGCACCCAGATCCGGCATAGGCTCTTGGAGTGTCCGACTCCCGTACCTGACTCCCGTGTTCCCAGGCCTGTTGCTATGGTGGTGGCACAGGGTCTGCGTGTATCCCAGCTCCTGTAGCTGACTCTGCTGCTGTCTGGTGTTTCAGCATCGGTCACAATCTCTGGTCTTTTAATTTCATAAATGCTGGGTAACCAATGGTTTGTTATGCTGTTTCTGTATAGATCTGCCAGGATTTTCACCCATGAGTACAGGAGCTAGAATCCGCTTTGTTCTACTTCGTCGCCATCTTCCCAGCATCCTTTCTAGATTCATTCTTTACATATCTCTAACCTAAAGCATCATGATGTATATTCCAGCCAATGGGCTTCTCACCTTGTCCTGAGTAGCCTAGACCCCGGAAGCTACCATGCCATCTCTCTATCCTTGGCGGTGATGATTTTGTGCTTTGGAAGTCTCTAAGTCTCCAACAGACCGTGGGGTCTATGTGTGTCTTCAAAGTCCTTTGACCTCGCAAAGCCACACGCCTTGCCCAAGGCCCATGATGATGGGACCTTTCTGGTGAAAAGTCAGCAAAATCCAAACCAGCCTCCTGACTTCCTGATCATCGGAGCAGGACCAAGCACAGGCACAATGTTCTCACTCTCTCTTTGTTCTTCAGGGAACAGTGAGCTTTGGTTTGACATTACCTCACAGGAAAGACAATCTGATGGGTGGTAAGTAAGCCTATTTTGGCTTCTGGCAGAACAAGAAGGGCCTATCAGACCTGGTTCCAAATAAACAAAGCTATGCTTTTGTAAGGGATCAGGCTAAACCATAGCCCTAGTTTTTGGTGAAAAGAAACCAGCTGAAACTCCAGCCCAAGGCTGACACCTGGGAAACCTTCTAGAATTATAAGTGAGCAGAGGAAGTTCCATTGTTTTCTGTTTGGGCATTTTTTTTCTTCCTTCTAGTCCACTCCCTTGATTTGAGTGCCAGTTTCCTTCCCATCACTATTGTTTTCCTGTGAGTTTCCCTTCATTTCAATTAATTTAGCCTTCATTTGTTCCTCTAATTTGTGACTAAAATCAGCCAGTTCTGTGAGCATCCTGACCACCAGTGTTTTGAACTGTGCATCTGAAAATTTGGCTATCTCTTGGTAGCTTAGAATTATTGGTCCTGTGGCTTTGAGCTGTTCTTGAGCCATAATGTTTTGGTCTGCTCGTACATGTTAGGTTTGAGGGGCGGAGTGTTAGGTGTTCACCAGGGTGGGGCCACCCAGGTCACTGGGTTGTGACACTGTATGTGGGGGCTGGGTCAAAAAGGGGCAATAGCGGTCCCCTCTGCTGCTTCTAGCAAGCCACTGGGGCCTGCACAGTCTGTCTCACTGCTCAATTTCAGGGGAAAAATGGGAAGGATTTACAGGAACTAGTATAAAGGACACATGGACAACAACTAAGGGAGGTGGAAATGGGAGGGATGCAGGTAGCACTGGGGGGTGGGCTGGGATGGGAGTAAAAGACAGAAAACTGTACTTGAACAATAATTAAATAAAAATTTTAAATATGTATAATTAACCCTGTGCTTTTTTTTTTAAATTTTATTTAGTTATTTTTCAAGTACAGTTTTTTGTCTATTTTTCCCATCCCAGCCTCCCCTGCCCCTTGCTCCCCACGCCCCTCACATTTCCTCACCAACTTAGTTCTCGTCCCTGTGTCCTTCCTATTTGTTCCTCCAAATCCCTCCCCCTTTTTCCCCTTAACTTCCCTTCCTTCTCCCCTCTGGTCACTATCCCCTTGTTCTCTATTTCAGTGTCTTTGTTTTTTGGGTTTTTTTTTTCTGCTTACTTGTTTGTTTTGTTGTTTAGCTTCCTGTTAAAGGTGAGATCATATGGTATTTGTCTTTCAGCACCTGGCCTATTTCACTCAGCATAATGCTTTCCAGTTCCATCCATGTTGTTGCAAAGGGTAGTAGCTCCTTCTTTCTCTCCGCAGCATAGAATTCCATTGTGTATATGTACCACAATTTTTGGATCCATTCATTTACTGATGGGCACCTAGGTTGCTTCCAACTCTTGGCTATTGTAAATTGTGCTGCTATGAACATTGTGGTGCATAGGTTCTTTGATATTGATGTTTTAGGATTCTTAGGATATAATCCTAGCAGTGGAATTGCTGGGTCAAAAGGCAGGTCGATTTTTATTTTTCTGAGAAAAATCCATACTGTTTTCCATAATGGTTGTACCAGTCTGCACTCCCACCAACAGTGAACTAAGGGACCCCGTTTCCCCACAACCCCTCCAACATTTGTTGTTTGTTGCTTTGTTTATGATAGCCATCCTGACTGGTGTAAAGTGGTATCTCATTGTGGTTTTAATTTGCATCTCTCTGATAGCTAATGATATTGAGCATCTCTTCATGTGTCTCTGAATGTTCTGTATGTCCTCCTTGGAGAAGTGTTTGTTCAAGTCCTTTTCCCATTTTCTAATTGGGTTGGGTGTCTTCTTAGAGTGGAGTCTTGTAAGTTCTTTGTATATTTTAGAGATTAAACCTTTGTCTGAGGTATCATTGGCAAATATGTTTTCCCATACAGTTGGTTGTCTTGCTAATTTAATACTGTTTTCTTTAGCCATGCAGAAGCTTTTTATTTTGATGAGATCCCATTTGTTTATTCTTTCCTTTACATTCCTTGCTCTAGGGGACATATCAGTAAAGAAGTTGCTGCGTGAAATATCTGAGATTTTCTTGCCAATGTTCTCCTCTAGGACTTTAATGGTGTTATGACTTACATTTAAGTCTTTTATCCACCTTGAATTTATTTTGGTGTATGGTGTAAGTCTGTGCTCAAGTTTCATTTTTTTTGCATGTAGCTGTCCAGTTCTCCCAACACCATTTGTTGAAGAGGCTATCTTTACTCCATTTTATGTTACTGCCCCCCTTTGTCGAATATTAATTGACTGTAGAGAGTTGGGTTGATTTCTGGGCTCTCTGTTCTGTTCCATTGGTCTATGTGCCTGTTTTTATGCCAGTACCAGGCTGTTTTGATTACAGTGGCCTTGTAATACAGTTTGATATCAGGTATTGTGATCCCCCCCTACTTTGTTCTTCTTTCTCAAAAGAGCAGCTGCTATTCGAGCTCGTTTATGGTTCCATATAAATTTTCGAAGTGTTTGTTCTATGTCTGTGAAATATGCCATTGGTACTTTAATAGGTATTGCATTGAATCTGTATATTGCTTTGGGTAGTATGGACATTTTGATAATGTTAATTCTTCCAATCCATGAACAAGGTATATGTTTCCATTTGTTTGTGTCTTCCTTGATTTCGTTCTTCAGGGCTGTGTAGTTTTCTGCATACAGGTTTTTTACCTCCTTGGTTAGGTTTATTCCCAGATATTTTATTTTTCTTTTTGCTATATCAAATGGGATTTTTCTCTTTATTTCTGCTTCTGCTGATTCACTGTTGGTATACAAAAATGCCTTTGATTTCTGGATATTGACTTTATAACCAGCTGTTTTGCCAAACTCATCAATTAGTTTGAGGAGTTTTTGGGTAGAGTCTATAGGATTTTCCATGTACACTATCATGTCATCTGCAAACAGTGACAGTTTTGTTTCCTCCTTTCCTATTTGGATGCCTTTTATTTCCTTTTCTTGCCTGATCGCTGTGGCTAAAACTTCCAATACTATATTGAATAGAAGTGGTGAAAGTGGACAACCTTGTCTTGTTCCTGATCTTAGTGGAAAAGCTTTTAGTTTTTTCCCGTTGAGTATGATATTGGCTGTAGGTCTCTCATATATGGCCTTTATTATTTTGAGAAATGCTCCTTGTATTCCCATTTTGCTGAGTGTTTTTATCATAAATGGGTGTTGTACCTTATCGAAAGCTTTTTCCGCATCTATTGATATGATCATGTGATTTTTGTCTTTGCTTTTGTTTATATGATGTATTACATTTACTGATTTGCGAATATTGAACCATCCTTGCATTCCTGGGATGAATCCTATTTGATCATGGTGTATGATCTTTTTGATATGTTGTTGGATGCGATTTGCCAATATTTTGTTGAGGATTTTAGCATCTATGTTCATCAGCGATATTGGCCTGAAGTTTTCTTTCTTTGTTGTGTCTCTATCTGGTTTTGGAATTAAGATGATGCTGGCTTCATAAAAAGAATTTGGGAGTTTTCCATTCTTCTGAATTTTTTGAAATAGTCTGTGGAGAATAGGGGTTAGCTCTTCCTTAAATGCTTTGTAGAATTCTCCTGTGAAACCATCTGGTTCGGGGCTTTTGTGTGATGGGAGTTTTTTGATTACTGCTTCAATTTCTTTTGCTGTTATTGGTGAATTTAGATTTTCTGCTTCTTTTTCACTGAGTTTTGGAAGATTGTATTTTTCTAGAAATGTGTCCATTTCCCCTAGGTTCTCAAATTTCTTGGCATACAGTTCTTCATAGTAATTTCTTACAATCTCTTCTATTTCTGTGGTATCAGTTGTAATCTCTCCTTTTTCATTTCTGATTGTGTTTATTTGTGTCCTCTCTCTTCTTTTCTTGATGAGCCTACTTAAAGGCTTGTCTATTTTGTTTATCTTCTCAAAGAACCAACTCCTGGATTCATTGATCCTTAAAATTGTGCTTTTAGTTTCTATGTCATTTAATTCTGCTCTAATCTTGGTTATTTCCTTCCTTCTGCTTGCTCTAGGCTGTCTTTGTTGTTGTTCCTCAAGTTCTTGCAGGCGTATGGTTAGGTTGTTTGTTTGAGATGTTTCTATATTCTTTAGGTAGGCCTGTATTGCTATAAACTTCCCTCTCAGGACTGCCTTCGCTGTGTCCCATAAGTTTTGGGTTGTTGTGCAATCATTTTCATTTGTTTCCAGAAATGTTTTGATTTCTTCCCTAATTTCATTCTTGACCCATTCATTGTTTAATAGCATACCATTCAGTCTCCATGTTTTTGGATGCTTTGGGTTTTTTTCTTTGGGGTTGGTTTCTAATTTCAGTGCCTTGTGGTCAGAGAAGATGCTTGGTATGATTTCAATTTTCTTGAATTTGTTGAGGCTCCTTTTGTGTCCTATCATGTGGTCTATCTTTGAGAATGTTCCATGTACATTTGAAAAGAATGTGTATTTAGCTTCTTTGGGATGAAGGGCTCTATATATATCAGTTAAGTCCATTTCATCTAGGGTGTTGTTTAATGCCACAATATCTTTTTTGATAATTTGTTTGGAAGATCTGTCCATTTTTGATAGTGGGGTGTTCAAATCCCCTACTATGATTGTGTTGCTGTCAATATCTTTCTTGAAGTCCTCTAAGATTTTCTTGATATATTTGGGTGCCCCTATGTTTGGTGCATATATGTTTACAATGTTAATGTCTTCTTGGTGGATTCTTCCCTTGAGTATAATGAAATGACCTTCTGGGTCTCTCTTTACAGCCTTTTTTTTTGAAGTCTATTTTGTCTGATATGAGAATTGCTACCCCAGCTTTTTTTTCTTGTCCGTTTGCTTGGAAAACTTGTTTCCAGCCTTTCACTTTTAGTCTGTGATGGTCTTTTGTCCTGAGGTGAGTCTCTTGTAGGCAGCATATGTGTGGGTCATGCTTTCTTATCCATTGAGCTATTCTGTGTCTTTTGATTGGAGAATTTAGTCCATTTACGTTTAAGGTTATTATTGATAGGTACTTATTCATTGCCATTTTTGTACCTGTGTTCCTCTCTGTCTCCCTCTTATCCTTCCTTCCCTTAAAGCAGTCCTTTTAGTATTTCTTGTAGAGCTGGTTTGGTGGAGGCATATTCTTTTAGACTTCTTTTGTCTTGGAAGCTCTTTATTTGGCCTTCTATCTTGATTGAGAGCCTTGCTGGGTAAAGTAGCCTTGGTTGTAGGCCTCTGGTTCTCATTACTTGAAATATTTCTTGCCATTCTCTTCTTGCTTGAAGTGTTTCCATTGAGAAGTCGGTAGCTAACCTTATTGGGGCTCCCTTGTATGTTATTTCTTTTTTCTCCCTTGCTGCCTTTAAGATTCTCTCTTTGTCTTGGAATTTTGCCATTTTGATGATGATGTGTCTTGAGGTGGGCCTCCTTGGGTTCCTCTTGATTGGGACTCTCTGTGATTCCTGGATTTGTGAGACTTTTTCTCTTATCAAATTAGGAAAATTTTCTCTCATTACTCGTTCAAATACGTTTTCTATCCCTTGTTCTTCTTCTTCTCCTTCTGGTATTCCTATTATTCGTATATTATTACGTTTCATATTGTCTTGCATTTCTCTTAATCCCTCTTCATTCTTTCTGAGCCTCTTTTCATTTTCTTGCTCTTTCTGTGAGATGCTTTCTACCCTGTCCTCCAACTCACTAATCCTATCCTCCGCTTCATCTATCCTACTTTGGAAACTTTCTACTGTGTACTTCAATTCGGAAATTGTATTCTTCATTTCCTCTTGTCTCTTGCTGATGGTTTCCATTTCCTTTTTGATGTTGCTGTAGTTTGCAGAGAGATCATTATAATTTCCCTGTAGTTTCTGGTAGCTCACTGTGAGCTCTTTGAGCTCTTTGAACTTTGTAATAACCAGTGCTTTGAATTCACTGTCTGATAGTTGATCAGCGTCTATTTCATCTAACATTCTTTCTGAAGTTTCTGCTTTTTCTTTCATTTGGGGATTGTTTCTTTGTCTTCACATTGTTTGAGACTCTCCTTGTTAGTCTCTGCTTCCAAAATTGATCTGTTCTGAAACACTGGTTTTATGGTGTAAACTTCTGTGGTATGTTCCTTGTGAAGTTCAGTGGTACAGACTCCTTGAAGTTTCTTGATGTTCTTCATCTCCACCTACACTCACGCTGGTCCTCGCACTGGTCTCTGCGTTGGTCGCCTACCACTGCTGAATGTCCCGGCTCTAGTAGCCGCCTCCTCAAGCACCCAGGCCCGTTACTAGGGCAGTGGCACAGAGGCTGGGAATGTCCTGGCTCCCGTATCTGGCTCTCTCTGCCGCCCAGGGCCGTCACAGGGGCTTGGAGTGTCCCGGTTTCCGTACCTGACTCCCCGGCGTCTAGTCCTGTCTCTATGGCAGTGGCACAGAGGCTTAGAAAGTCCCAACTCCCGTACCTGATTCCCCAGTGTCCAATCCCCTTGCTATGGCAGCAGCACAGGGGTTGTGACCCTCCTAGTTCCCGTAGAGGGATCCTCTGCCACCCCGGGCTGTCTCAGGGGTTTGGAGTGTCCTGGCTTCCGTACCTGACTCCCCGGCGTCCAGTCCCTTCGCTATGGCAGCGGCACAGGATTTGAGAGCTTCCCGGCTCCCGTAGCTGGCTCCTCAGCTGCGTCACAGGGGTTTGGAGTGTCCGGGCTTCCGTGCCTGGCTCCCAGGCGTCCCGTTGCTATGGCAGCGGCACAGGATTTGAGATCTTCCCGGCTCCAGTAGCTGTCTCCTCAGCTGCGTCACAGGGGTTTGGAGAGTCTCGGCTTCCGTACCTGACTCCCCGGCGTCCAGTCCCGTGGCTATGGCAGCGGCACAGGATTTGAGAGCTTCCCGGCTCCCGTAGCTGGCTCCTCTGCTGCGTCACAGGGGTTTGGAGTGTCCGGGCTTCCGTACCTGGCTCCCCGGCGTCCAGTCTCATCGCTATGGCAGCGACACAGGATTTGAGAGCTTCCCGGCTCCCGTAGCTGGCTCCTCAGGGTCTAGGCCTGTCTCTATGGCGGCGTCACAGGGGCCTTTGGTGTCCCAGCTCCTGCAACTGACCCTTCCGTTGCCCAGGCTAGTAGCTATGGCATCGGCACAAGGGTGTCCCCGCTCTGGTTCCTGACTCCTCTGTCTCCCAGGACCGTCACAGGGGCTTGGAGTGTCCGGCTTCCGTACCTGAGGCCCCGGCTCCTAGGCCTGTTGCTCTGGCGGCAGTACAGGGGCCGCGTGAGACCCAGCTCCGGTAGCTGACTCTGCCGCCGTCTGGTGTTTCAGCGTCGGTCACAATCTCTGGTCTTTTAATTTCATAAATGCTGGGTAACCGATGGTTTATTGTGCTGTTTTTCCATAGATCTGCCAGGATTTTCACCCATGAGTACAGGAGCTAGTATCCGCTCCATCTTACTCCGTCGCCATCTTCCCAGCATCCCTACAACCCTGTGCTTTAAAAAAAAAGAAAAATAAAGACCAAAGGGATTGTTACTAAAAGAAATTATGGCAATACCTCCATTCGCACCCCAACATGCAAATTTGATGGAAAATACAGACACACAAATTCAAGATGTTCAAAAAGCTCCAAGCACAATAAAATTATTAAAATGACACCATAGCACATTATAATCAATTTGATCAATAACAATGACAGAGAATAGCCAGAGGAACAATGACATATTAGGTGAGAAGAAACAAGTTAAGGTGAGATTTGACTTCTCATTCAAAATAAGGAAAGTGAGAAAACAGAGAAGCCATCTTTTATAAAGTACTGCAAGAGAAAAAAACCTATCATCCCAGACTTCCAACACAGAGACACCATCTTTTTTTTTTCATTTTTAAGTTTTATTGTTGTTCAAGTACAGTTGTTTGTTTTTTCCCCCCACCACTCCCTCACACCCCAGCTATCCTCACCTCCCTCCTTTGATTTCACCCTGCTTGGTTTTATTCATTTGTCCTTTATAGTTGCTCTTGAATTCCCTTCACCCTTTCCTCCACCCTGTTATCCCCTCCCATGTCCCCTCTGGCTATTGTCCATTTGTTCTTAATTTCAATGTTTTTGGTTATATTTTGCTTGCTTGTTTGTTTTGTTGATTAGATTCCACTTAAAGGTGAGATCATATATTTCTCTTTCACTGCCTGGCTTATTTCACTTAGCATAATGCTTTCCAGTTCTATTCGTGCTATCACAAAGGGTAGGACCTCCTTTTTTTTTCTGCTGCATAGAATTTCATTATGTAAATGTACCATAGTTTTTTTATCCATTCATTTACTGATGGGCTCTTAGGTTGCTTCCAGCACTTGTCTATTGTGAATTGTGCTGCTATGAACATTGGGGTGCATAGATTATTATGAATTCGTGTTTCAGCGTTCTTAGGTTATAATCCCAGTAGTGGAATTGTTGGATCAAAAGGCAGTTCCATGTTTAGTTTTATGAGGAAATTCCATACTGTTTTCCACAGTGGCTGCACCAATCTGCATTCCCACCAACAGTGCACTAGGGTTCCCTTTTCTTCACATCCTCTCCAACACTTGTTTGTTGCTTTGTTTATGATGGCCATTCTGACTGGTTTGAAATGGTATCCCATTGTGGTTTTAATTTTCATCTCTCTTATGGCTAGTGATGTTTAGCATCTTTTCATGTTTCTGGGCCCTCTGTATGTACTCCTTGGAAAAGTGCTCGAGACTTTTGCCCATTTTTAAATTGGGTTGCTTGTTTTCCTGGAGCGGAGTCATGTGAGTTCTTTATATATTTTGGAAATCAAAACTTTGTCTGAGGTATCATTGGCAAATATGCTTTCCCATACAGTTGGTTCTCTTTTCACTTTAATGCTGTTTTCTCTAGTCGTGCAGAGGTTTTTATTTTGATAAGGTACCATTTGTTTTAAAAATATTTTAAAGACCAAGGCAAAGGGCTGATAGGTGTCGCTGAGTTGGTTGGGCATTGACATACAAAGTGAAAGTTTGCTTGTTCAGTTCCCAGTCAGGACACATATGTGGGTTGAAGGTTTGGTACCCAGTTAGAGTGCCTATGAGAGGCAACTGATTGATGTTTCTCTTGAATATCAATGTTTCTCCCCTTCTATTTCTCCTTCCTTTCTCTTCTTTCTAAAAATAAATGAATAATTTTTTTAAAAACCAAGGCAAAATAAGAAAAAGTTTAGATGTATAAGAGAGCAAATTTATCACCTGTGAACATATAGTATAGTGCAGTATATTTTACTTCTCTCTAAAGGAAAATGATACCAGACAGAAACATTGATCTACACAAAGAAAGTGAAAAATAATGGAACTGATATATACATGGACAAATATGTAAGATTTTCATAAGTAAAAATCAATTAAAGACTTTTAAGTAGAAATAATTTAAAAAGTAGTATAAAGGCTATAAAATATATAAAAATTAATGAGGGCCATCATGCTATAGACTGAATGTTTGTGTTGTTACCAAATTCATATTTAAAATCTAATCCTCAATGTGATGGAATCTGAAGATAAGGCCATTGGGGAGATTACTGTGTCATAAGGATGGATCCCTAATGAATGAGATTACTCACCTTTAACTGAGGCCCTAGAGAGATCCTTCACCCCTTCTGCCATTGAGGACCCATCAAAAAGATGGCTGTCTATGAACTAGACATCAAATCTACCTGTATCTTGAACTTGGACTTCTCAGCCTCCAGAACTGCAAGAAACACATTTCATTTGTATGTAAGCCACCTAGTCTATGGTGTTCTGTTATAGCAGCCTGAAAGGACTAAGACAGGAATTTTTACTGAGAAGTGGGGTATTGCTGTAACAAATACCTAAAAATGAAGAAGTGGCTTTGGAATTGGGTGATGAATAGAGGCTGGAAGAGTTTTTAGGTGCATGCTGAAAAAGCCTATATTAATGTGAACAGATCATTAAAGATAACACAGCAATAGCTCAAAGTAGGGAGGAAAAATTGATCCAATAGAACACAGAAAAAATGGAGAAAGTCAATGGAAAAAACCCTCCTTCCTTAAAGAGAACAATAAAATGTATTATTCTCTAGTCAGTCTAATTAGGGGGAAAAGAAAACAAGAAAAAATATACAAATTGTAAAAATCATCAATAGAAGAGGTGACATCACTCTATATTCCACTGGTATTTAAAAGGTATAAAAAATAGTATGGACAATTTATGGCAATAATTTAGACAACATAGATAAAACATATTTCTTGAAACATACATACCAACCAAACTCACTCAAAAATATTAGATAATCTGAATATATTATATAATCTGAATATTCTTATATCTACTGAAGAGATTGAATTTGCAATTAAAAATCTTTCCCATAAAGAAAATCTCAGGCCTAGATGGCTTCACTGGTGACTTCTACAAAATATGTAAGGAATAAACAATAGCAACCATACACAAACAGCTCTAGGAAAATTAAGAGGATGGGGTACTTCCCAAATCATTCATGATGCTAGTATTACTCTGAAAAAAAAAAAGCTAAAGAACGAAATTAAAGGAAAAGAGACACCAGATGTACCCTATAAGCATAGATGCAAACATATTTTGTAATATTTTAGCAAACCTAATCCAACAGTATTTGTGTATAGGATAATACAACATGATCAAGTCTCAGTAAATTGAAGTATTTTTATCAATTGGAAATCAATCATTGTGATTTAGTGTTTCAACAGGCTAAAAAGTAAAAGCTATATTGGGTGCAGAGAAAACATTTGGCATAATCCAAGTACCTGACACAAAGCATTTTTTACAAAACCTTAGAACATTAAAAGTAAAAGGGAACTTAAACTGAAAAAGGCTGTATACAAAAAAAAAGCCAGCATAATACTTAATAGCTTTTCCCTCAATATCAGTAACAACAATAAAATGTCCACTCTAATCACTTATAGCCAACTATTTCAGTGGTATAAGGCCAGGAACAAAATTATTACGATTTGAAAGGAAGAAGTAAAACTATTTGCAGATGTCACGACTATCAATACAGAAAATTTTCAGACTGTAAATAAGGCTAGTAGAATTAAAAAGTGAGTTTACAAAGGTTGCATGATACAAGATCAATATACAAATCAATTATAGTTCTATATATTTAAAAAGAACATGGAAATTAAAAATATAATACTACTCACAATACCATCAAACACATTAAATATTTAGGAAAAAATCTAGAGGTAAAAGATGTGAAAGACCTATTCACCATCAACTATAAAATATTGCTGAGATACATGAAAGAACACATACATAAATGGAGAGATTAACATTTTTCATGGGTCAAGACACTCAGTATTGTTAAGATGTCAATTACCTCAAAACTGCTTTATATCAATAGATTCCATAGAAACCTTATCAAATCCCAAAAGGCTATTTTTTGCTAGACACTGATGAAATGATTCTAAAATTCCTATAGAAATTCAAAGAACCTACAAGAATAAAAGAACTTAGTAAAAGAAGAAAGGAGATGGAGGACTAATAGAGTCTAATTTCAGGATTTATTGTAAAATGTAATCAACAAAGCATGGAATTGTTATAACACAGAGAAACTGATGAAACAGAAAAGAGGGTTCAGAAATGGACCCCCAGACATATGGACAACTTACACCTACAAATTAACAAAGGTAATTCAGTGGAGAAATCTCTTTTCAAAACGAAAATCTGGAACTATTGGATATCCACAGGCAAAAAACAAAAATAAAAAATAAAAACTTGGACTTGTATCTTACATCATCTAGAAATTAAATTTAAACAGATGACAGATCTAACTGTAAAACCTAAGATTATAAAACTTTTATTAGAATGGAAAAATATAAAACCTTCAGTTAGGCAAAGTTTCCTTAGCTACAACACAAAGAACAATGAATCAAAGAACAAATTGATAAATTGGATTTTATTCAGTGTAAAAACTCAGCTCCTTAAAACACTGTTAAGACAATAAAAGACAAGCCATAGATGGAGAGAAAATTTTACAAATTATATATCTGATAAAATACTTCCATCCAGAAAACATAAAGAAACCTTAAGACTCAGTGAGAGCCCTGATTGACATGGCTCAGTTGGTTGAACATCAGCTCACAAAGTGAAAGGTTCAATTCCTGGTCAGGGCACATGCCTGGGTTGTAAAACTGGTTGGGGCACATGTGAGAGGAAACTGATCAATGTTTCTCTCCAACATAGATGTTTCTCTCCCTCTCTTTCTCCCTACCTCCCCCCTCTCTAAAAATAAAAAAAAGACTCAATGAAATACCAAGCAACATAATTTTAAAATGTGCAAAAAGTTTGAACCACTTCACTGAAGGAGAGATATAAATGGCAAATAAGCATATAAACAGATGCTCACCACTAGTATTGGGGAAACACAAATACAATCCATGAGATACCACTAAACATCTATTAGAATAGCCAAAATTAAAATGACTAACCAACCATACCATGTATTGGGGATTATGTGCTGGGAATGCAATTCTCATGCATTACTGGAAGGAATATTAAATAGTACAACTACTATGAAAAAGTTTGAGAGTTTCTCAAAATATTATAAAGATACCTACCAACTTCAGGTAGTGCACATGCAATACAATATACAGATGATGTATTACAGAATTGTACACTTGAAACTTATATAATTTTATTAACCAATGTCACACCAATAAATTCAATAAAAATTTAAACAAGAAAGATTACTTCCAAATATCCATGGTGGGGAAGATGGCAGATGAGTAAATGGAAGTCACACTGACCTCCTCCCAGGGTCAATCTGGAATTACAACTCAGTATAGAGAAACCACCCAGAACAAACAACTGAGCAATAGTGAAAGAGAAGCTGTATAACTTCAGACAGATAGAAGAATCAGCTTCAGCACAACCTGTTCAGTAAGGAGTGTGGTAGAGACTCAAGAGGGCTGGCCAGGTGCCCACGGGCAGCATAAGTGGAGAGATAATTATGCAACTGGGTGGGTCCCCCTGACAAGAATGGGATCTAAACCCTAAGCTAGGATGCCCAGCCTAGAGCACCAGAGCTCAAAAAGTACACAGATTAAGAACCAGCAGCAAGAAGTGTCAGGGCTGCAGAGACAGACAGCTGGAGATGCAAGGGCCATTTAAAGGGACAATGCATAAATGTTAATTTGCAGACACTTACTCTGGGCTCTAGCAAACAGGGGGGGCAGAGTGGACTGGAGACACCTGAGGAGAGCCTGTGAATGGAAGTTTTGGGGAGATAACTGAGAGTACATGCTGGGATTCTAGTATTGACTCATGCTCCATATGGCAATAGCCATCCTGCTCAGGCAGGTCATTCCCCTCCAAGCAGCAGCAGCCTAAGGGGAATTATAGCCCCAACCCCAGGAAGGATTCTGCCCTACCTATGGTGCTTAAATTTGACTGCTGAGTATAGAGTGACTAGATTACCAACTGAAGTAGATATCCGAAGACAGTAGATCCCTGGCAGTCTCCCGGGAGGCTGCCTAGGATCAGATGCTATCAACATCTGATATCACCAGAGTCAGATCTAGAAACAAATAAAACAGTGGTAAATACTAGAGGCTACCAAGACGAAATCCACTTTGGTCTTCTCCATGATTTCTGATATTTTTTTTCCTGTATAGCTTTTTAATATGTATTTCTTATCCATCAAGTTTGTGCATTTTAAGTCACTAGATTTTATACTATAGTTTATTCCTCTCCTTTCTTATAATGGTCTTAATCTCTTTACAACCTTATTAATACTGGTTCATTTGCTGTTGACAGTGAGATTGGGAGGGGGAGTTATTTTTGCTGATGTGGGATTGTTTCCCAGGCTTTGTGGTTTTCTCTTGGCTGCCCCAGCACAATAGCATACAAGATGTGGTGGGCAGAGTGACTCTCAGTCAACCAGTTGGAGGGAAGGACATCCTGAAGAATGACCCAAACGCAAGCAAAACGTGATTACACCCAGAGAACCAGCATGAAAGGCATAAAGGGCATATCAAGAACATCAAGTTCAAGAGATCAAGGAAATGGCACCACTGAATCTCACAGGGCTCCTTCCATAGAAGTTCATATCACAAAGTCAGAAAGTCAAAACAGATCCACTTAAGTAGCAGAGGCAAACAAGAAGAGTCCCAAAAATAATGGGAAGACAAAGAAACAAACCTTAAATAAAAGGACAGAAGAAATCCTCCGAAACAATGCTAAAGGAAATAAAGGCAAGTAAACTATCAGATATTGACTTTAAAACAATGGTTATCAGGAAGACCAATGAGTTCACAAAGATTTACCAAAAACTGCAGGGAAACTCTGAGGAACTTAGGGCAAACTATATCACCATAAAAAAGGACAGACTTTTGGGGTCGAGGTGCTGGGAGAGTTCATTAAAGAGACCTACAGGGTCCTGGAGGGTACACAAGCCCACCCACCTGGGAACCAGCACCAGAAGGGCCCAATTTGCTTGTGGGAAGCTGCAGAGCAGACCAAAATCTGAGAGAGAGCAGAAAAAAAAATCATTGCCCCTCTTGGACCACATCCAGCGTCACAACCCAGTGACCTGCATAGCTCTGCCCTGGTGAATACCTAACACTCTGCACCTCATACCTAACAGGTGCAAGCAGACCAAAACATTATGGCTCAAGAACAGCTCAAAGCCCCAGGACCAATAATTCTAAGCAACCAAAAGATAGCCAACCTATCAAATGCACAGTTCAAAACACTGGTGATCAGGATGCTCACAGAACTGGCTGATTTTAGTCACAAATTAAAGGAACAAATGAAGGCTAAACTAATTAAAATGAAGGGAAATGCACAGGAAACCAATAGTGAGAGAAAGAAAACTGGCACTCAAATCAAGGGAGTGGACCAGAAGAAAGGAAAAAATGCCCAAACAGAAAACAATGAAGAAACAAGAATTCAAAAACATAAGGAGAGGCTTAGGAGCCTCCAGGACATCTTTAAACATTCCAACAGCCAAATTATAGGGGTACCAGAAGGGGAAGAGGAATGGCCATAAGTGGAACACTTACTTGAACAAATAATAAAAAAGAACTTCCCCAATATGGCAAAGGAAATAGACTTCCAGGAAATCCGGGAAGCTCAGAGAGTCCCAAAGAAGTTGGACCCAAGAAGGAACACACCAGGCACATCATAATCATATTAGCCAAGATTAAAATAAAGGAGAGAATCCTAGAAGCAGCAAGAGATAAGGGGACAGTCACTTACAAAGGAGTTCCCATCAGACTGTCAGCAGATTTCTCAAAAGACACCTTACAGGCAAGAAGGGGCTGGAAAGAAGTATTCCAAGTCATGAAATCCAAAGACCTACATTCAAGATTGCTCTATCCAGCAAAGCTTTCATTTAGAATGGTAGGGCAGATAAAGTGCTTCTCAGATAAGATCAAATTCAAAGAGTTCATCATCACCAAGCCCTCATTCTATGAAATGTTAAAGGGACTTATCTAAGAAAAAAAAGATAAAAATTATGAACAGTAGAAGGACAACAAACTCACAGTTATTAACAACCGTGCCTAAAACAAAAGCAAACTAAGTGTACAGCTAGATCAGCAGCAGAGCTATAGAAATGGAAATCACAAGGAGGGTTAGCATCAGGGGAGTGGGAGGAGGAGAAGGGGGGAGAAGGTACAGAGAATAAGTAGCATAGACGGTAGATAAAAAATAGACATGGGGAGGGCAAGAATAGTATGAGAAACATAGAATCTAAAGAACTTGTGACACATGGACATAAATGAAAGGGGGAATGGTGGGGGAGGGGTGTGCAGGGTGGAAGAGAATGATGGGTCAAGTGTAATCTCATAATCAATAAAATATATTTTAAAAATAAAATAAATAAAAAAGGACAGAGAAATGATCAAAAAGGACCCAAGATGACATGAAGAATACAATTTTTGAATTAGACAACACAGTAGAAGGCATCAAAAGCAGGGTCAATGAAACAGAGGATAGAATCAGTGAGCTGGAGGAGAAAGTAGAAAAAAACTTCCAGAAAGAGCAAGAAAAGGGGGAAAAGATTAAAAAAAGAATAAAGAGGGCTTAAAAGAATTGCAGGACAACATGAAACAGAATAATATCGCTATAACAGGGGTACCAGAAGGAGATGAAGGGGATCAAGGAATAGAAAACCTCTTTGAAAAAGTAATGATGGAAAATATCTCTAATTTTATGAGAGAAAAAGCCATACAAGTCCAGGAAGCACAGAGCATCCTAATCAAGGGGAACCCAAAGAGTCCCACTCCAAGACACATCATGATTAAAACAGCAAAATTCCAAGACAAAGAGATAATCTTAAAGGCAGCAAGGGAGAAACAGGAAGTAACATACAAGGTAGCCCCAATAAGGCTAACAGCTAACTTCTTGAGAGAAACATTACAAGCCAGAATGGAATGGCAAGAAATATTCCAAGTAATGAAAAGTAAAGGCCTGTAACCAACACTACTCAAACCAGCAAAGATCTCAGTTAAAATGCAAGGTGAAATAAGGAGCTTCCTGGACAAAAGAAGACTAAAAAATGATACTTCAATCAAACCAGCACTGCAAAATATGCTAAAGGAATTGCTATAACAAGAGGAGGAAAAACAGAGAGAGAGAAAGGTACAAAGGGGGTAAAATGAATAAGTACCTATCAATAATAACCTGAAACATAAATGGATTAAATGTTCAAATTGAAAGACATAATTTAGCTGCATGGATCAGAAAACATGACCCACATATATGCCACCTACAAGAGACCCACATTAAAACAGAGGACATACACAGACTGAAAGTGAAGGGTTGGGAAAAATATTCCAAGTAATTGAATAGAAAAATAAGAAGCTCATGAAAAGAGACACAGAAGGACATTTCAGAATACTCAAGGGAAGAATACATAAAGAAGACATAAACATTATAAATATATGTGCACCCAACACAGTATTATCCAAATATATAAGGAAAATCTTGGAAAACTTAAAGAAAAATATAGACAGCAACACACTTACAATAAAGAATATTAACACCCCACTGTCAAAAATAGATAGATATTCCAAACAAAATATCAACAAGGATATTGCAGCATTGAACAATGCTCTAGATCAAATGGACTTAACTGATATATATAAAACGTTTCATCCCCAAAAAAGAAAAATACACATACTTTTAAAATGGCCATGGAACATTATCAAAAATAGACTGCATGATAAGACACAAAATGAGAATCAAAAAAATTCAAGAAAACTGAAAGCATATCAAGCATTTTCTCAGACCACAAGGGTCTGAAAGTAGAAAACAACCTCAAGAAAAAAATGGAAAAAAAAGCTCAACTCATGGAGATTGAATACCATGCTATGAAACAATGAATGGGTGAAGAATGAGATCAAGGAAGAATTCAGAAACTTTCTGAAAACAAGTAAAATTGAACTCACAACAATCCAAAACTTATGGGACACAGCTAAGGCAGTCTTGGGAGACAAGCTCATAGCAATAGAGGCCTACATAAAACAGATAGAAACATTTCAAATAAAAAACCCAACCCCACACCTACAAGAACCTGATATGCAACAACAAAGACAGCCCATAGCAAGTACAAGGATGGAAATAACCAAGATGAGAGCAGAACTAAATGACATAGAGACTAAAAGCACAATTCTAAGGATCAATAAATCTAGGAGCTAGTTCTTTGAAAAGATAAATAAAATCAATAAGCCTTTAAGCAGATTAATCAAGAAAAAGAGGCCCTGGCTGATGTAGCTCAATGGATTGAGCTCGGGCCTGCAAACCACACGATCGCGGTTCGATTCCCAGTCAGGGCACATGCCTGGGTTGCAGGCCAGTTCTCTGCAGGCCAGTTCCCAGCAGGGGACACACAAAAGGCAACCATACATTGATGTTTCTCTCCCTCTCTCCTTTCCCCCTTCCCCTCTAAAGATAAATAAATAAAATCTTTTAAAAAATAAAAAAAGAAAAAGAAAGAGAGCATCCATATAAACACAATCAGAAGTGAAAGAGGAGAGATTACGACTGATACCAATAAAATAGAAAGGTTTGTAAGAAATTACTACAAAGAACTATATGCCAAGAAATTTGAAAATCTAGGTGAAATACACAAATTCTAGGAAAATATAATCTTCCAAAACTCAATGAAAAAGAAGCAGAAAGCCTGAAGAGACTGATAACAGCTGATGAAATTGAAGCAGTAATCAAAAAACTCCCAGCACACAAATGCCCTGATGGTTTCATTGGAGAATTCTACAAAACATTTAAGGAAGAGCTAACCCCTACCCTTCACAGACTATTCCAAAAAATTCAAAATGATGGAAGACTTCCAAACTCTTTTTATGAAGCCGGCATCATCCTAATCCCAAAACCAGACAGACACAATGAAGAAAGAAAACTATAGGCCAATATCACTGTTCAACATCCTCAACAAAGATGTTAAAATCCTCAACAAAGTACTGGCAAACTGCGCCCAGCAATACATCAAAAAGATCATACACTGGACTTCCACCAAGATGGAGGCATAGGTGGAAACAGTGTGCCTTCTCACACAACCAAGTTTAAAGACAACAAAGTTTTAGTAACAAAAAACGCAGCCAAAACACAGAAAATTGAACTAAACCGAAGTCCAACAACAACGAACCCTTCAGCCAGACTGGTAAGAGGGGCGGAGCGGGGTTGCACAGGAAAACTTGGTCAGACCAACCCAGGCCCACGGATGGCAGTTGGCAGATCCCAGGCATGGGGTTGCAACCGGCAGACCCAGTGAGGGCGCAAGGCAGCAGGCTGACCGCGGTCACACATTCGCACGCAGATAAACCAGCGAAGGAGTGAGCAGTGAGACATACCCCACAGGCCCCAATGGCAGGAAGCAGCACAGGGCACCGCCATTGCCCCTCTTTGACCCTGCCCCCACATACAGTGTCACAACCCAGCAACGTGGGCGGCCCCACCCTGGTGAACACCTAAGGCTTCACTCCTCACATGTAACAGGTGTTAACAGACCAAAACATGGGTCAGAAAGAACTCAAAGCCCCAGAGCCCATAACTCTAAGCAACCAAGAAATAGCTAAACTTTCAGATGCACAGTTCAAAACACTGGTGATCAGGATGCTCACAGAATTGGCTGATTTTAGTCACAAATTAGAGGAACAAATGAAGGCTAAACTAATTGAAATGAAGGGAAAGACACAGGAAACCAATAGTGAGGGAAAGGAAACACACTCAAATCAAGGGAGTGGACCAGAAGGAAGAAAAAAATGCCCAAACAGAAAAAATGAAGAAACAAGAATTCAAAAAAATAAGGAGAGGCCTAGGAACCTCCAGGACATCTTTAAACATCCCAACATCCAAATTATAGGGGTACCAGAAGATGAACAGCCATGAGTGGAAAACTTATTTGAACAAATAATAAAGGAGAATTTCCACACACTGGAAATAATAAAGGAGGGTGTCATACACTGGAACAGTTCTCTACAACAACAAAGAACACATTTTACCCACCCATCTGGGGAGAATTTGGGATGCAGAGTGAGCCTGCATTGCTCAGCTACCAGAAAAATTCTGGCAGCACCTAGTAATGGTCACCTAGCAACCTGAGCAGCTGGGACAACAAAGCACTGAAGTCGCTGGTCACCTAGGGGCCAGGAGCACTATGGCAGACAAGAAGAGGCTTCTTCAGCTGCAGCTCAAGAAGTGGCTAAGTGAAATAAGCCAGGAGGTGAAAGACAAATACCATATGAGCTCACCTTTGACAGGAACCTAATAAAAAAACAACAAACAAACCAGCAAAATATAACCAAAGACACTAAAATTGAGAACAGGCTGAGAGTGACCAGAGGGGAGAGGGGAGGGAATTTTAGAGGAAAAGGGTGAACAGTTTGCAGGAACGAGTATAAAGGACACATGGACAAAAACAAGGGGTGTGGGTGGAAATGGGAGGGAGGTGGTGAGCGATTGAGGGTAGGCTGGGATGGGGGTAAAAGGCAGAAAACTGTACTTGAACAAGTGAAATAAGAAAAAAAGATGTGGCTGGTCAGGATGGAGCCTCTGGTGGTTTCACAGGAGTCCTCATTGTGAGCACTGGTACAGGACCAGAGACAAGTTACCTCCCAACTATTTGGCAAAGCACAGGAACAGGTTTCTGAAGTGCCTCATGGACACCCAGTGATGGACATTTGTGAGAGACGGGCTACACGATTTCCGAACGTGCTGCCCACCTGTTGATAATCTGATCAGTCATGGCCCTAGAGAAGGCTTTCTCCCCACGACTGCTCATAGAGTTCCCTGACTTTCCCCCGGAAAGACTCAGAAAAGCTGCACAAAGAACTGCTTTCCAAGCTCTCACCACCCCAACAAACACAGAAGGCTTTTGTAGAGGAGACTGAAGCCAGCCTGACCTGTCATCCCTTGGCTTGCTACCCAGATCTGAAGTAAAGTCTACCTGAGACCTCTTACTAAATGTGTTGGAAGAACTCAATCCTTACAGGAAGCTGGAGGACACCTGGGCTTATTGTGAGGGCATGAAAAACAAAAACAAGGCCCCAACAAAGCTTTGTGGAAAACATCCTGACAAGAGGTCAACCCCAGACTTACCATCCAAGTCAACCTGGACATCACAATGAAGTCAAATAGTGACCTCCCAAAGAGTCTTTCCTGTCATATTTAAACAAGTTGTTTCCAAAACAAAAGAATAAAAAGAAGTCAAACAGACAGGGCATTCCCCAAAGTCCTGATCTTTACAGAAATATATGGAGAGAAGTTCATGAATTCTGCATATGAATTGATATTTTTGGAGACATGGACATTGATAAAAAGTTCATCACGGTGCCCTGGTTGGTGTGGCTCAGTGGATTGCCAGCCTGTGAAACAAAGGGTTGCTGTTTCGATTTCCAATCATGGCACATGCCTGGGTTGCCTGCCATGTCCCCAGTAGGGAGCACTCAAGAGGCAACCACACATGGATCTTTCTCTCCATCTCTTTCTCCCTCCCTTCTCGTCTCTAAAAATAAATAAATAAAATATTTTTCCAAAAACTTCATCATAAAACAGTTTGAAATTGACTACAAGTGCATACCTACTCATAATATAGGCAAAATAAACTGAGATCCCTTTGGAACTAAACTACAGCAAAGGGCTAGATGACATTAGGGAGAGAAAATTCTCTCTACAGGAAGGTACCCGGGAGAGGAAACTCAGGAAACCACCTCATCCCTATAAACCTAAGTGGCCAAAAATAAGGTATGAAGAGTGGTATCTGAACCCCAAGACCTGGAAAAGGCTAAATAATGAGCCTTTGATTGGCCCCAAATTTTTAAAAGAACAGGAATATCGGAGTTATGGAAGGGATCTTGAACCAGACATTACTGATCATTTTTATGGACCAATTGCCTTTATAGATTTCATTATAAGCAAGTGCTACGGGATGTCAGGTGTGCTTGAGAAGTTGTTTTTGAGGAAGAAATAGACTAGATTCTGTTAAGACTCCTATACACTGAGTCATGAAACTCCTCTCAGAAGTACCTGATGATACATGCGAAAATGATTAGACAACTTTCTATTTACTGCTTACTTGGCTATTTTCTCTCTCTCATGGTAACATCAATCAGAATTCATGATGAATGTCTCACGGTGTATGTACAACTTGCATTCTACAGCACCTGTAAATTTAACACCTAATGCTAATAAAAAATTTCTTTTTTCTCTTTTTTTTAATATAAATTTTATTTAGTTACTTTTCAAGTACATTTTTTAAATCTATTTCTCCCATCCCACCGCACCCCCCTGCCCGGTCTCTTCCCTCCCTCCCATTCCCCCCCCCCAGTCCTCATCTCTGTGTCTTTCATACTTGTTCCTCAAAATCCCTCCCCTTTTTTCCCTTAAGTTCCCTTCCCTCTCCCCTCTGGTCGCTGCTCACTTGTTCTCTATTTCAGCGTCTTTGCTTTTATTCTGTTTGCTTGTTTGTTTTATTCTTTAGCTTCCTGTCAAAGGTGAGATCATATGGTATTTGTCCTTCAATGCCTGGCCTATTTCATTCAGCATAATGCTTTCCAGTTCCATCCATGTTGATGAAAAAGGTAGTAGCTCCTTCTTTCTCTCTGCTGCATAGAATTCCATGGTGTATATGTACCACAATTTTTGGATCCATTCATTTACTGATGGGCACCTAGGTTGCTTCCAACTCTTGGCTATTGTAAATTGTGCTGCTATGAACATTGTGGTGCATAGGTTCTTTGAAATTGATGTTTTAGGATTCCTAGGGTATAATCCTAGCAGTGGAATTGCTGGGTCAAAAGGCAGGTCAATTTTTATTTTTCTGAGAAAATTCCATACTGTTTTCCATAATGGTTGTACCAGTCTGCAATCCCACCAACAGTGAACTAAGGTCCCCTTTTCCCCACACCCTCTCCAACATTTGTTGTTTGTTGCTTTGTCTATTATAGCCATCCTGACTGGTGTAAAGTGGTATCTCATTGTGGTTTTAATTTGCATCTCTCTGATAGCTAATGATATTGAGCATCTCTTCATGTGTCTCTGGATACTCTGTATGTCCTCTTTAGAGAAGTGTCTGTTCAAGTCCTTTTCCCATTTTTTAATTGGGTTCGATGTCTTCCTAGAGTGGAGTCGTGTAAGTTCTTTGTATGTTTTGGAGATTAAACCTTTGTCTGAGGTATCATTGGCAAATATGTTTTCCCATACAGTTGGTTGTCTTGCTAATTTAATGCTGTTTTCTTTAGCCATGCAGAAGCTTTTTATTTTGATGAGATCCCATTTGTTTATTCTTTCCTTTATGTTCCTTGCTCTAGGGCACATATCCGTAAAAATGTTGCTGCGTGGAATATCTGAGATTTTCTTGCCAATGTTCTCCTCTAGGACTTTAATGGTGTCATGACTTACATTTAAGTCTTTTATCCACCTTGAATTTATTTTGGTGTATAGTGTAAGTTGGTACTCAATATTCATTTTTTTGCACGTAGCTGTCCAGTTCTCCCAACCCCATTTGTTGAAGAGGCTATCTTTACTCCATTTTATGTTACTGCCCCCTTTGTCGAATATTAATTGACTGTAGATGGTTGGGTTGATTTCTGGGCTCTCTGTTCTGTTCCATTGGTCTATGTGCCTGTTTTTATGCCAGTACCAGGCTGTTTTGATTACAGTGGCTTTGTAATACAGTTTGATATCAGGTATTGTGATCCCTCCTACTTTGTTCTTCTTTCTCAGAAGAGCAGCTGCTATTCGGGCTCGTTTATGATTCCATATAAATTTTTGAAGTGTTTGTTCTATGTCTGTGAAATACGCCCTTGGTATTTTAATAGTTATTGCATTGAATCCCTATATTGCTTTGGGTAGTATGGACATTTTGATGATGTTAATTCTTCCAATCCATGAACACGGTATATGTTTCCATTTGTTTGTGTCTTCCCTGATTTCTTTCTTCAGTGCTGTGTAGTTTTCTGCATACAGGACTTTTACCTCTTTGGTTAGGTTTTTTCCCAGATATTTTATTTTTCTTTTTGCTATATCGAATGGGATTTTTTCCTTGATTTCTGCTTCTGCTGATTCATTGTTTGTATACAAAAATGCCTTTGATTTCTGGATATTGACTTTGTATCCTGCTGTTTTGCCAAATTCATTAATTAGTTTGAGCAGTTTTGGGGTAGAGTCTATAGAATTTTCCATGTACATTATCATGTCATCTGCAAACAGTGACAGTTTTGTTTCCTCCTTTCCTATTTGGATGCCTTTTATTTCCTTTTCCTGCCTGATGGCTGTGGCCAAAACTTCTAATACTATATTGAATAGAAGTGGTGAAAGTGGACATCCTTGTCTTGTTCCTGATCTTAGTGGAAAAGCATTTAGTTTTTGCCCATTGAGTATGATATTGGCTGTAGGTCTCTCATAAATGGCCTTTATTATATTGAGGAATGTTCCCTCTATTCCCATTTTGCTGAGTGTTTTTATCATAAATGGGTGTTGTACCTTATCGAAAGCTTTTTCTGCGTCTATTGATATGATCATGTGGTTTTTGTCTTTGCTTTTGTTTATGTGATGAATTACATTTAATGTTTTGCGAATGTTGAACCATCCTTGCATCCCTGGGATGAATCCCACTTGGTCATGGTGTATAATCTTTTGGATATATTGTTGGATGCAATTTGCCAATATTTTGTTGAGGATTTTAGTGTCTATGTTCATCAGTGATATTGGCCTGAAGTTTTCTTTCTTTGTTGTATCTCTATCTGGTTTTGGAATTAGGATGATGCTGGCTTCATAAAAAAAGTTTGGGAGTTTTCCATCCTTTTGGATTTTTTGGAATAGTCTGTGAAGAATGGGGGTTAGGTCTTCCTTAAATGCTTTGTAGAATTCTCCTGTGAATCCATCTGGTCCAGGGCTTTTGTGTGATGGAAGTTTTTTGATTACTGCTTCAATTTCTTTTGCTGTTATTGGTCTATTCAGGTGTTCCACTTCTTTTTCATTGAGTTTTGGGAGATTATATTTTTCTAGAAATGTGTCCATTTCCCCTAGGTTCACAAATTTCTTGGCATACAGTTCTTCATAGTAATTTCTTACAATCCTTTCTATTTCTGTGGTATCAGTTTTAATCTCTCCTCTTTCATTTCTGATTGTGTTTATTTGTGTCCGTTCCCTTCTTTTTCTTGATGAGCCTACTTAAAGGCTTGTCTATTTTGTTTATTTTTTCAAAGAACCAACTCCTGGATTCATTGATCTTTAGAATTGTACTTTTAGTCTCTATGTCATTTAGTTCTGCTCTGATCTTATTTCCTTCCTTCTACTCGCTTTGGGCTCTTTTTGTTGTTGTTCCTCAAGTTCTTGCAGGCGTAGAGTAAGGTCATTTGTTTGAAATGCTGCTGGTTTTTTTAGGTAGGCCTGTACTGCTATACACTTCCCTCTCAGGACTGCCTTTGCTGTATCCCATAAGTTTTGGGTTGTTGTGAGATCATTTTCATTTCTTTCCAGAAACTTTTTGATTTCTTCCCTAATTTCATTCTTGGCCCATTCATTGTTTAATAGCGTACCGTTCAGTCTCCATGATTTTGGGTGTTTTGGGTTTTTTCCTTTGGGGTTGGTTTCCAGTTTCAGTCCCTTATGGTCAGAGAAAATGCTTGGTATGATTTCAATATTCTTGAATTTGTTGAGGCTTGTTTTGTGCCCTATCATGTGGTCTATCTTTGAGAATGTTCCATGTGCATTTGAAAAGAATGTGTATTTAGCTTCTTTGGGGTGAAGAGCTCTGTATATATCAGTTAGGTCCATTTCATCAAGGGTGTTGTTTAATGCCGCCATGTCTTTGTTGATATTTTGTTTGGAAGATCTGTCCATTTTTGATAGTGGGGTGTTAAAATCCCCCACTATAATTGTGTTGCTGTCTATATCTTTCTTGAATTCCTCTAAGATTTTCCTTATATATTTTGGTGCTCCTATGTTGGTTGCATAGATATTTATGATGTTAATGTCTTCTTGGTGGATTCTTCCCTTGAGTATTATGAAGTGACCTTCTGCGTCACTCTTTATGGCTCTTTTTTTGAAGTCTATATTGTCAGATATGAGAATTGCTACCCCAGCTTTTTTTTCTTGTCCATTTGCTTGGAAAATTTGTTTCCATCCTTTCACTTTTAGTCTGTGATGGTCTTTTGTCCTGAGGTGGGTCTCTTGTAGGCAGCATATGTGTGGGTCATACTTTCTTATCCATGACGCTATTCTGTGTCTTTTGATTGGAGCATTTAATCCATTTACATTTAAGGTTATTATTGATAGGTACTTATTCATTGCCATTTTTGTACCTGTGTTCCTCTCTGTCTGTCTCTTTTCCTTCCTTTCCTTAAAGCAGACCTTTTAGTATTTCTTGTAGAGCTGGCTTGGTGGCAGCAAATTCTTTTAGACTTCTTTTGTCTTGGAAGCTCTTTATTTGGCCTTCTATATTGATTGAGAGCCTTGCTGGGTAAAGTAGCCTTGGTTGTAGGCCTCTGTTTCTCATTACTTGGAATATTTCTTGCCAATCTCTTCTTGCTTGGAGTGTTTCCATTGAGAAGTCAGTGGCTAACCTTATTGGGGCTCCCTTGTATGTTATTTCTTTTTTCTCACTTGCAGCCTTTAAGATTCTCTCTTTGTCTTGGAATTTTGCCATTTTAATGATGATGTGTCTTGAAGTGGGCCTCTTTGGGTTCCTCTTGAATGGGACTCTGTGTGATTCCTGGATTTGTGTGACTTTTTCTTTTGTCAAATAGGGAAATTTTCTCTCATTACTCTTTCAAATATGTTTTCTGTCCCTTGTTCTTCTTCTTCTCCTTCTGGTATTCCTATTATTCGGATATTATTACGTTTCATATTGTCTTGCATTTCTCTTAATCCCTGTTCATTCTTTCTGAGCCTCTTTCCCCTTTCCTGTTCTTTCTGTGAGATGCTTTCTACTTTGTCCTCCAATTCACTAATTCGATCTTCTGTTTCATCCACCCTATTTTTAATGCTTTCCACTGTGCTTTTTAATTCATAAATTGTATTCTTCATTTCCTCTTGGCCCTTGCTAATAATTTCCATTTCCTTTTTCATGTTGATATAGTTCACAGTGAGATCATTGTAGCTTCCGTGTAGTTTCTGGTAGCTGATTGTGAGCTCTGTGAACTTCCTGATAACCAGTGCTTTGAATTCAGTATCTGATAGTTGACTTGCCTCTATTTCATCTAACATTCTTTCTGAGGATTCCTCCTTTCCTTTCATTTGGGGATTGTTTCTTTGTCTTCCCATTGTTTGTGAGACTCTTCTTGTTAGCCTCAGCTTCTTAGATTAATCTGTTTTGACACCCTGGGTTTATGGTATGAACTTTTGTGGTGGAATGCCTGTGAATTTCAATGGTGCAGCCTCTTTTGGTTATCCTGTTGTTCTCTGCTTCCACCTACTCAAATATGCAGCAACTTGTGGCTTCTCTCCTACTACAATGTGCAATTTGTCTCTCTGACCCTACTATTGGGAGGCCTCTTCTATGGGTCCATCTCTGGTCTTTTCATATTTTCAAGTTGATTGTGACTCTTGTGAGTAAAAGAAAGAAATGATAAGGAATGAAATAAAAGGAAGAAAGAAAAAAATGGTAGGGGAATGGAAGAAAGAGCAATAAGTTTAGAAAGAAAAGAAAAAGAAATAAAACAGAAATTCCTGGAAAAGAGGACAAAAGTATGGAAAGATGAAACAGTAATAAAGTTTAAAAGAAATAACAGATTACTTTAAAAAAGCAAAAAGATAAAGAAAAGGAATGGAGGAGGAAGAAAGGTAAAAAAAAAAGAAAGAATAAAAATAAAGTAAAAAAAACAAAAAACAAAAAACGCACAAACAAAAATAATCTCTCAAAAACAACCTCAGAAAAGGAAATGTCACTTGTTGGCTTCAAACTAGCAGAACCGGTTTTTTGGTTGCAGTTGGCTGAGGGTCGATTGTTGTGATTTTTTCAGCCAGCCCCTCTCAGGATCCAGACACTTGGCGCCTCTCCCCCAGCTCCCTACAATGGGGAACTAGGACTTTCTGGCAGCGCTCCCCTCCCAGGGGTTACTGCCATAGTCTGGTTTGCTGTGTTTGCAGGCACCTGCACCGGCCTAGTTGCCTGGTTCCCTCGGGATTGAGCACAGGCCTGCCCCCGTTCAGTTGGGAGGCCCCAGACCCTCTGCCCAATCCTGGGTTTGCTGCCAAGCTGGGTGTGAAGCAGACCAGGCTGCCATGTCTACTGGATTCAGAGCCCCAGGCTGCACCTCTGAGTTCTCCTGGGCTGGCAACCACAGAGTCTTTGGTTGGGGCCCTTTGTCCTCCGCACCCTCTCTGTAAACTCTATCAAACAAGTCTCTCCTTGCCCCCCACCTTGCTTGGCCAGAAAGGGAGGGGGTTGAGGGTCTCAGCTCTTTTCCCAGGACCCCTCAGTGCCCCTGGCTTCCAGACAGTCTGAGAGGGGTAGACTGGAAGCCGGGAGCCGATCTGAGGACCTGGCGGCGACCTAGAAACTCTGTGTGTTTGTCATGGTACGCTGCGTGGTGCGTATCCCTTCTGCTCCTGTGTTTGTCTGGGTCCCCTGGCCAACCTCTGGCAAAAAAAAAAAAACCCTAGGGATGTAGCAGCACCGTGCCGGGTGCTGGACCCAGAACTGTGTGCAAGCTGAAATCTCCTCTGCTCCCCTCTGGTTGGGTCTCTTGGCTGGTCTGGGCCCAAAAATCTTAGGGAGGGAGCTTTCTGGGCGCTGAACGTTGGCCTAGGCGCCCTCAGGCACTTGCCCAGACACACTGCGTGTGGAGCGACTAGTTCCCCAACTTGCGCGCAGGCTGAAGTTTCTTCCACACCTCTTTGCCTGGGCTACTCGGCCTGCCCGGCAGAAAAATCCCAGGGAGGGAGCCGTCCAGGCGCTGAAGGCTGTCCCAGGAGCCGTTGGGCTCTCGCCACAGGGTGCTGGTTCCCCTACCCTGCACCGGCTGTTTCTCCCTGCTCCATCCCAGAGACTACTGTACCGCTGCTGTCTCCCTACCGTCTGGTTCCTCCGTGACCAATGAGGTTTCTGGTCTCTTATTTTCATATATGCTTGGCAACTGCTGGCTTGCTGGCCTCACCTCCTCCGATCGGATAGGTTTCTGTCTCTTTTGTACTAGGAACTGGTATCTGCTCCGTCCTAGTCCACCGGCATCTGGAAACCCCCTTTTACTGTTATTTTAGCTTCGTGTTCTTATTTAGCTTTTGGCCAGCCTGAATCTAACCTCCTTGTATTGTTTTCAGCTATAAGGATAGGAACTGTGTTCTATCCATTTTTGTGTCTTCCTACAGTCCTTGCACATAACTGAAATTCAGTAGGATCAAAGAAGAAAGTGCTATTTAAAATGAGACCTTTTAAAGAGTGAAAAATGCCAATTGAAATGGAGTGTCTGACAAAAATCTTCAGTCAATACATTTTTCAAATTCTTTTTCTTGTTGATTCTCAAATACTTATGCTAATGACAACTAGGAAAAGCACAGATATTGGAAATGTACCAAACCCAAGACTAATTCTAACCAACTATTTTTTTCCATCAAACTTTCTACAAGAACATCTAACAACAGGCTCAGGTACCATTGATGCCTCTCAATCTCTCAATTATTGAGGGAGTCAATCTCGTGCTTTCTCTGGTTTAAACATTAGTGGTATGTTCAGAGAATGGTGACCTGAGGGCACAAAAAAAGGGGAGGAATATGGAGAAGGAAAGAGAAAAAATGATCTGAAAATGAAAAAATATATATATATAGTTAACTAATCATATAGGGCTTAGATTTAGAAACTTAGAAGAGATCAGCTAAGGTCATTTTCAATGAAATACTTAAGCAATTTTTTTTCACTTTGAACTTTGTTGTAGTGGGCCTCAAAATTCTGTGACAGATGTTTGGTCAAGTTGTTTCTTTTAAAAAGTGCCAGCTTGAAAAACTAACTTAAAAGCTGTCACACACACACACGCACACACGCACACACACACAATCGTGCACAAAAAACATTCTCTTTTTTTTCTGAAGGTTTTATGATGCAAACCTTCATATTTTTCAGCTTTGTAATCACTAACCAGTCTTTTGATTAAACTTAAGTGGCCAAATCACAGAAATAGTTCTGAGACAGTTCTTCCACCACTGATTAAAACTGAGATGGCAGGTATCGGGGATAATGTTCATTTAGCCTTCTGATCTTTCTGGGCAGACTTGGTGACTTTGCCAGTTTCAGCTGCCTTCTTGTCCACTGCTTTGATGACACCAACAGCAACTGTCTGCCTCATGTCACAAACAGCAAAACAGCCCAGTGGAGGATAGTCAGAGAAACTCTCAAAATGCATGGGCTTGCCAGGAACCATATCAATGATGGTGGTATCATCAGATTTAAAACCTTAGGCCTTCCAGATTTTTCCCAGAACGACAGTCTTCTCCTTTAGCTCAGCAAATTTTCAATATGAGCTATGTGACAATCAAGCACAGGTGCATATGCAGCACTGGTTTTGCCTGAATGGTTCAGGATAATCACCTGAGTCATGAAGCCAGCTGCTTCTACTGGTGGGCCACCATTGCTGTCACCAGTCACATTGCCATGACAACTATCTTTTGATAGACAAATTCTTTACATTGAAGCCCACATTGTCCCCAGGAAGAGCTTCACACAAACCACCATGGTGCATTTCAACATCCTGTATTTCACTTGTAACACTAATTGGAGCAGAGGTGACCACCATGCAGGGTTTGAGAACACTAGTCTCCAGTCAGCCCACAGGGACAGTACCAATACCACCAATTTTGTAGACATCTGGAGGGGCAGATGTAGGATTTCTCAGTTGGATGAGTTGGTGGCAGAATCCAACCCAGAGCTTCAAGCAGTGTGGTTACACCAGCATTGCCATCTTTATGAGTGACTTTCTATCCTTTGAACTAAGAGATGTTAGCACATGGCTAAAGCATGTTGTCAACATTCCAACCAGAAATTGGCACAAATACTACTGTTTCAGGGTTGTAGCCAATTTTCTTAGTGTACATGCTGACTTCTTTAACAATTTTATTGTATCTCTTCTGGGTATAGGGGAACTCAGTGGAATCCATTTTGTTAACACCAACAATTGGCTGTTTCACACCCAATGTGTGAGCCAGAAGTGCATGCTCATGGGTCTGTTCATTCTTGAAGATACCTGCTTCAAACTCACCAACACCAGCAACAGCAATAAGGACAGAACAGTCAGCCTGAGATGTGCCTGTCATCATGTTTTTGATGAAATCTCTGTGTCCTAGGGCACAGGTGATGGTCACCTGACACTTGACAGGCCTCAAATTTCTACAAGGAGATACCACACTCACATGAAGCTTTCAGTTTATTGAAGACCCAGGCATACTTGCAGGAACCTCCTTCTCAAATTTTCTGATGGTTCTTTTGTCAATCAATCTCATTTGTAGATTAGATGGCCAGTAGTGATATACTTGGTAAAAACTACAAATGTGGTGACAGCATTGAGTTTTTTCCTTTCCTATTTTGGCTTAGATTTAGTGGTGATTTTCATGACACCTATGTTCTGGTGGCAAACCATAGTGGAAAAAAAAACTATACTTAAGCACTTTTATTCTTATAAAGAACAGATGCTTTTTTTTCATGGAAGGAAGGGGAGAGAGAGAAGGAAGAAAGGAAAGGAGAAGAGAGAAAGAATGGAAAGAAGGAGGGAGGGAAAGAAGGAAGAGAAAGAAACAGGGAATAAGATGAAGAGAGAGAGCAAGAGAGCAAGCAAAAATAGAAGGGGCAAGGGGGGAATCTCCAAACAGACCACTGTTTGCCCCTTTGCTACTTTATTGATGTTCAATATGCTTTAATTGACACAAGAATCTGGAATGCTCTAAAACTCTGAGCAAGGGAATTGCTTCTCTGAGCAACTTAAACTTTCTTCCTCATTCATAGCTTCAACCACAAGATTAAACTGGCATCTTGTTCTTTTTTAATTTCATGAGTAAAAAATGCAGTGAAAACCCAGAATGAGTGATATTTCCTCCACAGCTACTTTCTGACAAATAGTACATCCTAAACCAGGTAGCTGACTAAGTCCTTAGTCACAGAAACAGAAGTTTTTCATCTGAAGTCAGTCTGTTCCCCTCTGAGTTGGCCAGGATGCCCCATCTGCTCTGGTACACTGGAGCTCCATGAGTAAATTAGAAACTTAACTTCCTGGGAGTAACATACTCAGAGAAAACCCCCAGCATCCTGTACACTCTGATTGTAGCACCACACTAGGTCATTAAGAAATAAAATGCAAATTGTTTGAAAATAATCTAAAAATTACTAGCCTATGTGGTCTGATAGTAGGGAGTCTGGGAAGACCCTAATGTCTTCTCCCACCACAGGGCTATGGTCTTCTGAGGTAAGGTTCTAATCCTTCCTCAAAGGTCAAATGATTAAGGCCCCTACAATGTTGTTAGTCACATCTTCATGTAAATGCACAGTCTGAAAGGAGGTTTTGAAAGGAGGAGAAAGAAGAGAGAAGATAAACGTTGTAGGTTAGGGAGTACATGTAAGACCCCAAACAGATCCTTAGAGAACTGGGTGCCTTTAGGAAAGTTATTTTACTTCAGTGAGCATCATTTGCACATGACTGATGATCTAACTCAATGATTTTACCTCCTTCTCCCCTTCCTTCCTCTTTTTTCCCATTCTCTTTCTTACCTTGTTTTCTACAAGTATTTGTTGAGTCCCTACTATGGCATTGTTCTAGGCACTGATAATATAACTGTAAACAAAATAGGCTAAGTCAAACAAATAAATAGATGTATAATACAGATGGTATTCACTTTGCATTGTTATAATATGAATGAATTTTAGTTACCATCATTTAATTAACAACAGTCCCCTAATAACACAGTTCAAATTTCAATCACCACCATATATTAATTCTGAATAATTCCACAAAATACAAATTTAACTACTAGCCCTACAGTTCACAAATCACTAAATAAGTGACTGATGCACATTATGATCAGTTGGCAATCACATCCCTTCTTTTCAAAGTCAGTCAGTGACTGGTCACTATTCATCTGTTCATTTCATACAAGGACAGCAAAGTATGTAGTGTGTTGCCTTTTTATCTCCCAGTGATAGATACTGCATGCAAAATAATTTAATTTTTAAAACACTACTACTGTTGGATAATGTTCCAGGTCGCCCTAATTCTCTTGAATGGAAATGTAAAAATTTACTTTTTATTACCAAACACAATTTTATTAGTCCATCCAATGGACCATGAAGTTATTTAAACTTTTAAAGCCTATTAGATGGAATTTCAAACAGCTATTGATGCTGAAACTGGAGAGATACAGAGAGAGAGAGAGAGAGAGAGAGAGAATTTCATGCAATTTTTAGCTGATTAAAAAAAATAAGACAAAAGGCATTTGAAAATATTCAAGCCCTGGCTTGTGTGGCTCAGTGGATTGAGTGCCAGCCTGCAAACCAAAGAGTTGCCAGTTGAATCCCCAATCACGGGCACATGCCTGGGTTGCAGGCCAGGTCCCCAATAGCGGGCACACAAGAGGCAACCACATATTGATGTTTCTGTCCTCTCTTTCTGTGCTCTTCCCTTCTGTCAAAAAATAAATAAAATGTAAAAAAAGAAAATATTGAAGCACACAGTAAGTAGTATGCATGCAGCATGTCAAGAACTTTTATTGTACTATGTAAGTAAGTTTACAGGTTTTTATTCAAAGGTAAATGGAGATATAGAATAAATAGCTGCCTGTAGGAATGTGAACACACTGCTGTTTGAGGGGCTGTGGATTTGCAGCCAGAGGAACTTAGTGAAGGCAAATTTATGAGCATAAATGAAGACAGTGATAGTGATGTGTGATGAAAAGGATGACAATGTCACAGAGGACGCCATACTAGTGAAAAACTTCACATTGAAAGAACTCTTAGATGTTTTTAACAGCATTAAAAACACAAAGGACAGCCCTGGCTGATGTAGCTCAGTGGATTGAGCGTGGGCCTGTGAACCAGAGTATCGAGGTTCGATTCCCAGTCAGGGCACATGCCTGGGTTGCAGGCCAGTTCTCAGCAGGGGACACAGGAGAGGCAACCATACATTGATATTTCTCTCCCTCTTTCCTTCCCTTCCCCTCTAAAGATAAATAAATTTAAAAAAACACAAAGGACAAAATGTTGAAAGCTGATCCAAACTTAGAAAGGAGTATGACCTTTCACCAAGAAATATAAATAATGTTCTCTCTATGTCATAAATTTTACAATGAGAAGAAAAAAGCAAACACTGCTTGAACTTCTCTTCATAAGTTTTTCTTAATTGTGGCAAACTATACATAATGTAAACTTTCCAATTTTAACCATTTTAAATGTACAGTTAAGTGTCTACCAAGTACATTTACAGTGTTCTGCAACCACCACCACCATCCATCTGCAGAATGTTTTCATTATCCCACACCAAGACCCTACCAATTAAACACAAACTGCCCACCCTACCTCTCCAGGTACTGGAAACCACTATTTTACTTTTAGCCTTTATGAATTTTACTATTCTAGGTAACTAGTGGAATATTTGTCTTTTTGTGGATGGTTTATTTGTCTTAGCCTGTCTTTAACATTCATCAATGTTGTAGCATGTATCAGAATTTACTTCCTTTTTAAGGCTGAATAATATTCCATTGTATGTACAGGGTGGTGAAAAAGTAGGCTTACAGTTGTTTTTATGGATAATAATACAATAATTACTAAATAATAATACGACAATAAACTCTGTGTTTTACATACACACAACTGTAAATCTACTTTTTTCCCAGCCCATATATCATATTTTCTTTATCTCATTAGGTTTGTTTTTTTTGCTGCTATAAATATTAGTCTGTAAAAGTGTGTTCAAGTACCCAATTTTAATTCTTTTGGGTATATACCTAGAAGTGCAAGTGAAATTGTTGGATTATAGAATAATTCTAAGTGGTTTTTTTTTTTAGGAACTGCCATAGTATCTTCCACAGTGGGTGCACTATTTTATATCTCACCAGAATGGACAATGGGTCCAATTTCTCCACACCCTTGACAATACTTGCTATTATCTGTTTCTTTTTTATAATAGCTATCCTAATGAATTTGAAATGGTATCCCATTGTGTTTTGATTTTCATTTACATAATGATTAAGGATGTTGAGAGTTTTTTCATTTACTTTTTGGCAATCAATATATCTTGTTTTGAAAATGTCCACTTAATTGCTATTTTTATAAAGAGGTAAAATACTTTAATTTTCAGTATTCTTAATGTTTTAAACTATAGTGTAGTAAATAAGTACTCATTATACAATGTTTATCTTTTTTCATTTTCCTAGACATTTATAACCATCAATAACAGAGTTTTTAATATTTTGACGAGAATTTTAATGGTCATTAAAGGAGAAATTGTGATTTTTCCAGTTCTTATTAGGAATGTCTTGCATGGTTTCAGCTTTCATGGGCATTTTTATGGTCCTCCACTAGTATGAAAAGTGATGATTTCCCTTAGAGTGTTAGATGAGTGATAAGGGATATGGAAATAATGCAGGAGGAGGGAATAGAGAGTGATGGAACTTCCAGTTAAGATACAGTAGTGTAGGTAAACACATCTTGCCTCCTTGCACAACCACATCAAAATTACAACTAAATTACAGGCCAATGATCACTCATAATCATCAGAAATAGAGTTAAATGGGAAGTCCAACAACTATGGAACTAAAGGAACTAAAGAATCCAAAAGTGTAGGAGATGTAGAGACACAGATGTAGACACACAGAGATGCAGAGACATGGAATGGGCAGGTCCCCACTCCAATTGGGGTGAAAAAATTTACTAAGAATAACTTAGGAGCAAGGAGTTCCAGCCCCACACCAGGAACCCCAGCCCAGGGTTCCACTGACAAGAAGATAAACCTCCCATAACATCTGGCTACAAAAACTAGCAGGTTTTGAGTCAGTGAGAAAAACTACTGAACTCCCTACCAGTTTCTATTAAAGGGGCTCTGCCAAACTTAATCAGATGCCCTCCTTCTGAGTTTCAGCACAACCGGGGTAGCAACTTGAAAGGAACCAGTGGCTTCCAGGGAGAAACTGAAGTGTCTGGCATCAAGGCAAGATCTGGGGGACAGCTTTCTCTGAGATAGAAACACAAGCAGAAGCTATTATGCTTTTTCTTAGTCCTTCCTTGACAGAGCCACAGAACAAGCAGGCAGGAGACAAATGAGAGATTCCATCAACCTGGCTTGCACTGTTCGCCCTGCCCTGGTATTTACCTGAGGATTGGCCCCGCCCAAATTATGGAACCACCCCCTGCCCTCTTACCTCTAGCTAATCGGCCCCAGGCCCAGCACTAGAAGCAGCCAGCTTTGGATCACACTTTGGCTCTCCCTGGGAACCTCCAAGCCCCGCACCCATCTGGCTGGGGCCATCTGTAAATTGCTTTGTAGCTTACACAGGGTGGCCCCAGGCAGAACACAGATGGCGGCTGACCCTGACCTGCAACAACTGGGAAACCAAGAGCCTGCACACCCAGGGGACAGCTACAGACCATGTTGGAGCACCACCACCCTTCCCCTACACAGCTGAACCTCCACAGAGGGTGGACGTTGGTGGTCAGTGATCACAGCCAGACCTTGCGGCTGACTGGCTTGGGTACATCCCTCCCATTGATCTTCCAACAGCAATCAAGGCTCAAAACAAGAGGAGGGTGTACTTGGCCCATCCAGAGGATACACCTTGAGTACCCAGCTTGGGTGATAGGGAAAGCTGTGCCACTGGACCCTACAGGCCATGCTTCTAAGACAAGGAGTCATAACAGCTCTACCTAATACACTAAAACAAACACAGGGGAGCTACCAAAGTGAGGAGGCAAAGAAACATGGTCCAGATGAAAGAACAGAACAAAACCCTATAAAAAGAACTAATCAAAATGGAGATGAGTAATCTATCAGATACAGAGTTCAAAAATACAGTTTTAAGGCTGCTCAGTGAACTCAGTGAGTACTTCAATGCATAAAAAGGAGCCAGGCAGAAATGAAGGCTATACTAATGGAAATGAACAGTTTACAAGGTATCAACAGTAGAGTAGATGAAGCTGAGAATCAAATCAATGATATGGAACATATGAAAATGAGGACAATCATCCAGAGTAACAAGAAGAAAAAACACTCTGGGAAGGCAAGATAGCAGAGTAGTAAAAGAAAGCCACAGTAAACTCCTCCCAGAAACAATCTGGAATTACAACTAAATCTCTGTTTTTTTTCTGGGTGATCTCTGGGAGAAATCATCAGAATAAACAACTGAACAATAGGAAAAGAGAAGCCTTATAACCTTGGACAGACAGAAGAATCACCTTCAGCACAACCTGACTAGTAAGGAGTGCAGTGGAGACTCAAGAGGTCTGGATGGGTGCCCACAGTGAGCAGTGCCAGAGGGATAATTAAGCAACTGGTTGAATCTCCGTGGGAAGGGTGGGGTCTAAACCCTAAGCTGAGATTCACAGCCTAGAACACCAGAGCACAAAAAGTACACAGAAACAACCAGTGGAGAAAAATGGTACAGTTGCTCTCTGCTGGAGACAGATGGCTGGTGAGGCAAAGAGCCATTTAAAGGGCCAACACACAAATTTTCATTTGTAGCCACTTAACTGGAGGTGGGGGAGTTCTAGCAAAAGCTGGGGCAAAGTGGCCTGGGGACACGTGAGGAGAGACTGGAGATGGAAGCTTTGGGGAGAGAGCTGAGAGAGTAGCTGCTGGGACCCCAATGCTGAGTCATCCCCCATATAACAGCAGGATCCTGCTCAGGTAGACCACTCCCCTACAAGCAACAGCAGCCTGAGGAGAAACAACAGCCTCACCCCCAGGAGTGATTCTGCCATGCCCTATGGGACTTAAGACTTACTGCTGAGTTCAGAGAAAACCCAATCAAGAAAACCCAAAGAGGCCCACTCTAAGACACAACATAATTAAAATGGCAAAGTTTGAAGTCAAAGAGTGAATCTTAAACGCAGCAAGGGAGAAACAGGGAGTAACTATAAGGAAGCCCCTATAAGGCTAGCAGCTGACTTCTCAACAGAAACACCACAAACCAGAAGTGAATGGCAAGAAATTTTCCAAGTAATAAAAAGCAAATGCCTGCAACCAAGACTATGCCATCCAGCAAGGCTCTCAATTAAAAGGGAAGGCAAACTAAGAAGTTTCCCTGACAGAGAAAAAAAAAAGGCTGAAAGAATACACTTCCAGCAAACCAGCACTGCAAGATATACTAAATGGACTGCCTTAAGAAGAGGAAGAAAAGAGTGGGAGAGAGAGAGAGAGGAACATAGGGACAACGGGGGTAGCATGGCAATGAATATGTACCTATCAATAATAACCTTAAATATAAATGGATTACATGCTCCAATCAAAAGATATAGACTATCTGAATAGATAAGAAAAGATGCCCCACACAAGTGCTGCCTACAACAGACCCACCTCAGAACAAAAGACCTACATGGACTGAAAGTGAAGGGTTCAAAAAATATTCCAAGCAAACAGACAGAAAAAAAGACCCAGGGTACCAATACTTATATCAGACAAAATAGACTTCAAAACAAAAGCCATAAAAAGACAGAGAAGGACACTTCATAATACTCAAGGGAAGAATCCATAAAAAAGACATAAACATTATAAACATATATGCACCCAATATACGAGCACCCATATAAGGAAAGTCTTGGAGGGCTTCAAGATATACATAGATAGCAACAGACTTATACTAGGGGATTTTAACACCTCACTGTTGAAAATGGATACATCTTTCAAACAAAACATCAACAAGAATATTGCAGCATTGAACAATGCCCTAGATCAAATGGACTTAACTCATTCCAAAGAAGCAAAATACACATTCTTTTCAAATACACAAGGAAATTTTTCAAAGACAGACCACATGACAGGACACAAAATAAGCCTAAAAAATTCAAGAAAATTGAAATGATATCAAGCATTTTCTTGGACAACAAGGGTCTGAAACTAGAAACCAACATCAAGGGAAAAATGCAAAAAAAATTTACATTTGTGAAGATTGAGTACTATGCTATGAAACCATGAATAGGTTAGGGATGATATCAAGGAAGAAATCAAAAAGTTTCTGGAAACAAATGAAGATGAACTCAGAAGAGTCCAAAATTTATAGGACAAAATGGAGGCAGTTCTGAAAGGGAAGTTCATAGCAATACTGGCCTACCTAAAACAGATAGAAACATTTTCAAATACACAAGCTAACTCTACACCTACAAGAACTGGAGGAAAGCAACAAACAAAGTTCAGAACAAGAAGAAGGAAGGGAATAACCAAGATTAGAACAAAATTAAATGAAATAGGAACTAAAAGAACAATTCTGATGATCAATAAATCCAGGAGCTGGTTATTTGAAAAGATAAGCAAAATTGCCAAGCCTTTAAGCAGGCTCATCAAGAAAAAAAGAGAGACAACCCCCAAAAAACACAATCAGAAATTAGAGAGATTACAACTGATACAATAGAAATACAAAGGATTGTAAGAAATTACTATGAAGTACTATATGCCAAGAAATTTGAAAACCTAGGTGAAATAGACAAATTTCTAGAAAAATGTAATCTTCCCAAACTGAATATAGAAGAAACAGAAAGCCTAAAGAGACTGAAAACAGCTGGTGAAAGAGCAGCAGTAAAAAAAAAAACAACAAAAAAACCCAAAAAAACAAAACAAACAAACAAAAAAACCCTGGTACACAATAACCCTGAACTGGATGGTTTCAGAAGAGAATTTTACAAAACATTAAAGGAGGAGCTCACCACTACTCTTTACAGACTATTCCAAAAAATCGAAGAAGATGAAGACTCCCACTCTTTTTATGAAGCCAGCATCATCCTAATCCAAAAAGCAGGTAAAGACACAACGAAGAAAGAAAATTAAAGGCCAATATCACTGATGAACATAGATGCTAAAATCCTCAAAAATATTGGCAAAGCACATCCAGCAATACATAAAAAAAATTATACACCATGATCAAGTAAGGTTCATCCCAGAGATGTAAGGATTGCTACAATATTCAAAACCAATAAATGTAATACACCACATGAACAAAAGGAAAGAAAACATCATATGAGCATATCAATAGATATGTATCAAATGCTGTAAAAAGTATTTGATAAGGTACAGCACCCAATTTATGACAAAAACACTCAGCAAAGTGAAAGTAGAGGGAGCATACATCAACATGATAAAAGCCACATACGAGAAATCTATTGCCAACATCATACCCAATAGGCAAAAACTAAAATCTTTCCCACTAAGATAAGCTATAAGACAAGGATGTCTGCTCTCACCACCTCTATTCAACATAGTATTGGAAGTCCTAGCAACAGTGATCAGACAAGAAAAAGAAATAAAAGGCACCCTAATTGGAAATGAAAAAGCAAAAGTATCATTGTTTGCAAAGGACAGGATAGTGTACATAGAAAATCCTATATTCTCCACCAAAAACTACTCGACTTAATGAGTGAATTTTTCAAAACAGTGGGATACAAAGTCAATATTCACAAATCAAAAGCATTTTTGTACACCAAAAATGAAATGTCAGAAACAGAAATCAGGAAAAAAAACACATTTGATATAGCAACAAGAAAAATAATGTACCTAAGAATAAAACTAACTAAGGAGGAAAAGGCCTGTATTCAGAAAACTACAGAACACTGAATAATGAAATTAAGGAAGACACACACACACAAAAATGGAAGCAGGTACAGTGTTCATGCATTGAAACAATTAACATCATCAAAATGTCTATACGACCTAAAGCAACTCATAGATTCAACGCAATCCCTATTAAAACAATGACATACTTCACAGATATAGAACAAACATTTCAAAAATTTATATGAAACCAAGGGGATAGTGACCAGAGGGGAGGAGGAAGGGAAGTTAAGGGAAAAAAGGGGGAGGGATTTGGAGGAACAAATAGGAAGGACACAGGGACGAGAACTAAGGAGGGTGGAAATGGGAAGGAGGTGGGGAGCAAGGGGCGGGGGAGGCTGGGATGGGAAAAATAGACAAAAAACTGTACTTGAAAAATAACTAAATAAAATTAATTATAAAAAAATTTATATGAAACCATAAATGACCCTGAATAGCCACAACAATTATGAGAAAGAAGAACAAAGTAGGAGCAGTCACAATACCTAACATCAAACTATATTATATGGCCACAGTAATCAAAAGAGTCTTGTATTGGCATAAGAACAGGCACATAGATAAATGGAACAGAATAGAGAGCTCAAAAATAAACCCAAGTTTCTATGGTTAATTAATATTTAACAAAGGGGGGCAGAAGCATAAAATGGAGTACAAATAGCCTGTTCAACAAATGGTGTTGGGAGAGCTGGACAGCTATATGCAAAAAAAAAGAAAAGAAACAAGACCACCAATGTATACCATATTCAAAAATAAACTCAAGAAGGATAAAAGACTTAGTTGTGACACCATTAAAGTCCCAGAGGAGAACATAGGAAGAAAATTTTCAGATATTCCATGCAGCAGTACTTTCACCTATACATCCCCTAGAACAAGAGACATAAAGGAAAGAATAAACAAATGGAACTTCATCAAAATAAAAATCTTCTGCACAGGTAAAGAAAACATCAGCAAAATGAATAGGGAACCAATTGTATGGGAAAATATATTTGCAAATGATACCTCAGATAAGGGTTTGATCTCCAATATATATAGAACTCACAGGACTCCATGCTAAGAAGACAAGGAACCCAAGTAAAAAATGGGTAAAGGACTTCAACAGACACTTCTCCAAGGAGGACATACAGAGGGCCCAGAGACTAATGAAAAGATGCTCAGTATTGCTAGCTATCAGAGAGATGGAAATTAAAACCACAATGTGATACCTCACACCATTCAGAATGGCCATAATAAACAAAGCAACAAACAAGTGTTGGAGAGGATGTAGAGAAAAGGGAACCCTAGTGCACTGTTGGTGGGATTGCAGACTGGTGCAACCACTATGGAAAACAATATGGAATTTCCTCAGAAAACTAAAAATGGAACTGCCTTTTGACCCAGCAATTCCACTGCTAAGATTATATCCTAAGAACTCTGAAATACCAATCCCAAAGAACCTATGCACCCCAATGTTCATAGCAGCACATCTTACAAGTGATAGAAGCAACCTAAGTGCCCATCAGCAAATGAATGAATCAAAAAACTGGTCCAATTACATGTGGAATACTACACACCAAGAAGAAAGAAGGAATTCTTATCCTTTGTGACAGCATGGATGGAACTGAAGAGCATTATACTAAATGAAGTAAGCCGGGTGGTGAAAGATAAATACCATATAATCTCATCTATAAGTCGAACCTAATCAACAAAACAAACAAGCAAGCAAAATACAACCAGAGACCTTGAAATTAAGAACAATTTGACAGTAACCAGAGAGGAAGTGGGAGGGGATAATGGAGAAAAAAGGGGGAAAGGTTTTCAGGAACATGTACAAAGGACACAGGGACAAAACCAAAGAGGGGTAGGATCAAGGGTGGGGAGTGGGGTTGGCTGGGGTGGGGGAGATGGTGGGGGTAAATTGGAGACAACACCTACTCGAACAATTAAATTTAAAAAATGAATATAAAAATCAATAATGTTTCCTTTCCTGGGAATAGGCAATCCTTTTTAAAGCTCCTGGATTTGGTGAAAACAAACAAACAAAAATAACAAAAAAACCCTTCTGGATTGGGCAGACATTGTTCTTAGCATTTAAGTGTATATTGTTTTCTCAACATGCTACAAAGCCCTAAAAGATACAATATCTTTAATAAGCATCTTGATATAAAAAGTATGAAACATTACTAATAGTGATTTACAAGACAGGAATTCACAAAAAATTTTATGCCTGCTGCATTCTAATTGTACAAAACCAAGAAGAGCAAAGCAAATGCAAAGAATATTTTGATTAAGGGTTAAATAAATTTTCTTTGTGTTGAACTTTCAAAAAATCTGTTGAAATGCTTGTAATCCTTACAAATGTACATGTGTACATTTTTGCACTACTAGAAAAGGTCCATAATTACCTATTTAAGTTTCACTTTCCAGCTTCTCGTTTATTTTTAAGAAAAAAGGAGTTTAAATGGAATTTTATAATTTGAGGTTGTGTTATGAGAAAAGGGAAAATTATATTAATCTTTCAGGGTTGGCCTTTTTAAATATATTTTTCGCTTATGAAGGCAATTCAGTCAATTATTTACCTTAAAAACAGTTTCACATATTTAAAAAATCCCCATGATTATTATACTTGTAAACTAAAAAACAACGACAAAAAATCCCTAAAGAATTTTCTTATAGTACCTTAAATTGCAGTGTCTGTTATTTAGCACAGGTTAGAAGGAAATCTTCAGTGTGTATTTCTCCCAGAATCTTCATTTGATGTACATAATTTATCTCAAATCATTTAATTATCTCTTCTAAGAATGTCAGTTTTGTATCTGCTTGGTTGACTTCTGTAACAACTGTATTTTCTGAGCTTCAGTGAATTTTGGCATCATTTAAACTAATGGGAAATAGAACATGTCCCCAGCCTCAGAATTTGGGCAGCCCAGCTCCTCTTACAGGAATAGACCAAAAGGCCTATTTCTTACTTCTTCAGTAGGGTCAAGAAAAGACAACCTTTCTATGTTAATTTTAAGGACTTCAGAGAACTTATAAGGACCCAGAGAGGATCCTATTTAATTTAGTGAAGGACTGATCCCCACTATACCCCATTTCTAAGATGTTTTCTCTGCTGACAAATGAGTTAAGGTATCTTTCATGTCCCTCCCAAAAGTGTGAGGCTACAACTCCACCTTTAAAGTCCCCATATACCCCATTGTATTTAGTCAATAAATGAGCATTGTAAGACCTATTAGTATATATGGCACATGGTTCTTGAATCCAAAAAATTATTTGTACTATCAGAAAATTTCATTCATGGGTAAAGAGAAAAGGGAACAAATATGGTGCTGATATATTGCATATTTCTCTAAAACAGGGCTCAAATACTTTTGCATGGAAGTAGATTTGGCTTTTGATTTTTTTATTTGCTGTGAGATAGGTCACTTCCTCTGTCTTCAAAGCCAGCAACAGTGGGTGGAGTCCTCAAATCAAATCACTGATATGACCTCTTCTCCTTTCCTCTTATAAGGATACTTGTGATTTCACTTGACTGGCCTAAATAACCTAGGATAATCTTCCCATCTCAAAAATCTTTAATCACGGCTGTAAAACATCTTTTGCCACATAAGGTAACATATTCATAGGTTTCTAGGACTGGCACATGGACATCTTTAGGAGTAATTATTCTGCTTATCACACTTAGCCACACTGCAAATTTCAATGGGTTTTGGGGATGACAATTCAGCAAGTAAACATTACATCTCCTGTGGTCTCCTGAGTTTTGGTTTTGTTTTTTGTTTTTTGCCTACTGCTATTTTTCTGTGTGGGGCCAATGTTGTTTTACAGATGAGAAAACAAGAAGCCAAAAGAGCTAAATAATTATATCCAACAACCCTCCAGTATGATCAAGGCATGCATAAGCCTGGAACATGGGATCCTGATGTTTTTCCAGCATGTTTTCCACCATTCTACAGTGCATCCTTTCCAGGAAGTGTGTCTTAAAGAGATGTAGGGGTGATGGTACCATATTGGGTTGCATTGGGCAAGGTGGGTTAGAGGGTAGATAAAGGAACAAAAATGACATCTGTAGACAAAGCAGCCACCTAGCCTTTTTATTCCTAGGTACTGCTTGCCATTCTTAAGCAGACTTATGAAGAAGGTCCCTTTCACAGTACCTGGTAGACTTGGATGATGATACTCAGTGTGCTTCATTTTATGTGTCCACAGCAAGGAATTTTAGGTCACATATTTTCTTGGTATAGCAATTGAGTAAAATATTTGAGAACTAGAACCAGTTTTGGGGTCCAACCCTGGGGGCTCACATCCCAGCTGTAGCACTCTGGCTGGTGACCACTGGAAATAATACCTACCTCATGAACTATTGTAGGTGTGATAAGAAGCTAATCCGCAGAAACTGGTTAGCATGGAGCAAGGATGCAATAATTGCTAGCTGTTATCATCATCATCGTCGTCGTCGTTGTCATTGTCATTATTAATCATCTGCCCTGAATGAGCTGGCCCATTCTTACCTCTCTGGCCTCAGCTTCTACCGTTCTATCCCTTGTCCATTGTGCTCCAATTGCATCAACATTCCTTCTGACCCAATCACGTCAGCCTTCCTTCTGACCCTCAAGCAGGCTGTGTGCATTTGTTGTCCTTTCAATTTGAAAATCCTCCCCCAAATATTTGCAAAGCTACCTGTACCTCATTATTCAGGCCTTAGCTCATACATTACCTCCTAGAAAATTCTTCTCTGACCACCCGAGTAGCCACCCTCACACTCCCCAGTCACATCAGTACTATCTTTTTATTTAATTAAGCTGAAGTTATCTTATTCCCTTTCTCATTTCCTGCCTTTCTTTTTCTCTATGGACTTTAAGTTTCTCTTATTCAGCAGTGTTATCATGTTTATTGACATATCCGGACACCTAGAACAGTGCCTGGTACATGACAGGAGCTCACTGTTTGCCAGTCTGCTGACCAACTGATAATACACTGCCAGCAGAGTATAGATCTCAGCTTAATATATTAATTTGAATTTTTTGTTTTTCTAAACACATCTCTTGAGACACATTCTCCTGTCCTCATTAATTACATTAGTCTCCTTTTCTCATGTCTCTTCACCCTTCTTCAGCTCTTCCCCTTCTTTATCCTATTCCCACAGGGCCATGAGGTGGGCTCCTTCCTCCTCTCAAGTACTTTAAAAAATTATAATAGAGTACTCACAAAGCATAAGGAACTCGCAAGACTCAATTAATGAATCATTACTGGGGAAACTTTAGACACCCTTGATGGTTGACAGGGAACTATTTTTTGGCCCATTGCCTCTCTGAACTAAAGCACAATTGCATAATTTCTTGTAGGGCTTGCCCAACTCCATCTTATCCCCAGTGCTTGGTGCAGTGATTTAAGCATTCAACAAACCTTTGTAAATGCATGTGGCATAAATGGAAGCTTCTACCTAGTCATAAAATCTTTTGAAAAAATTGCAAGTCAATAGTGATCAGGGAAAAAACATAAGAATCCTGCTTTAGGTCCTGAAAACCTCCTCAATTCTCTTTGAATCAGGCCAGGGCCAGCTGATCTGCCAGTGGAGAGGGATTACAACAAAAGTATAGTGTGTAGGTATCCTGTTCCTAGGCCCTGTATCCTAGGGCTTGGGGTTTGGCAGAGCCATTCAGGTCCTCATTATCAGTCAAGAGCTGTTAACAAAAAGCAATAAATCTTGGTGTCTCCTTTGAAAAGAGAAAAAGAAATTCTGTGGCTGTAGACAAAAATCTTAGGGCCATAGAATTTCAAAATTGGGTGGGTCTTGGGGAATCATCTGATTAACCCTCCATTTTTTATTAAATGACTAGCCCACAAAAACTCAGTAGTGTAACTGGGAGTATAAATCAAGATGGACACTCCATTGACTTGTTGTAAGGAAATAAAAAGAGATGGAGAGTGTAAGGCAACTTTCTCCTATTCAGTCATCATGTGTCAAGATTCTCAGAGAACAAATGTAAGACCATGTAAACAGATACACATACCATTCTTTATACACACACATACACATGCATAAATACATATTTACTATATATTTACATATAACATTCATCAAAATTTCAAGTAAATATAGTTCAAAAATAAAAATATGTTTGTTCCTTATCTCAAATACATACACCCTTCCAAATAAATTTTTATTTACCATATAAATGTTTATAGTGAGTTAATATTCTAGGTTCTTTTTGTTTTGTTTTGTTTTGTTTTTTAGTTAACTTTATTTTTATTTATTTTTGTTTCTTTTTTCCTTTTTTTATTGATTATGCTCTTACAGTTGTTCTATTCCCCCCTTCATTCCCCTCCAACCTGCACACCCCCGCCCCCATGATTCACCCCCTTTAGTTTATGACCATGTGTCTCAAGTTCTTTAGATCCTATATTTCCCATACTATTCTTGCCCCCTACCTATTTTCTACCTACCGTCTATGCTACTTATTTTCTGTACCTTCTCCCCCTTCTCCTCCTCCCACTCCCCTAATGCTAACCCTCCATGAGATCTTCATTTCTATGTTTCCACTCCTGATCTAGCTGTCCTTTTAGTTTGCTTTTGTTTTCATTTAGAATGGAAGGACAGATAAAGTGCTTCTCAGATAAGATCAAATTCAAGGAGTTCATCATCACCAAGCCCTTATTATATGAAATGTTAAAGGGACTTACCTAAGAAAAAGAAAATAAAAAAGATGAACAGTGAAAGGACAGCAAACACAGTTATTAAGAACCACACCTAAAACAAAAAAAATATTCTGGGTTCTTTTTCACTCCAGTAAATTATATTTGATAATGAGTACTCAGTTATGCATTATAATATACAGATTAGCACATAGTTTTCATCTTTCATCATTTATTTATTTATTTATTCATAACATTTTTATTGTTGTTCAAGAACAGTGGTCTGCCTTTTCCTCTTACCCCTCCCCACATCCCTCTCTCCCCTGTCCCCACCACGCCTTGTTATTGCCCATGTGTCCTTTATGATTGTTCCTGCAAATCCTTCACCCTTTTCCCGCTATAATACCCTCCCTTCTCCCCTCTGGTTATTATCAGCCTGTTCTCAATTTCAGCGTCTTTGGTTATATATTGCTTGCTTGTTTGTTTTGTTGATTAGGTTCCCGTTAAAGGTGAGATCATATGGTATTTGTCCCTCACTGCCTGGCTTAGTTCACTTAGCATAATGCTCTTCAGTTCCATCCATGCTGTCATGAAGGGTAGGAGCTCCTTTCTTTCTGCTGCACAGAATTCCATTGTATAAATGTACCATAGCTTTTTGATCCACTCATTTGCTGATGGGCACTTAGGTTGCTTCCAGCACCTGGCTATTGTAAATTTTGCTGTTGTGAACACTGGGAGCATAGGTTCTTTTGCTATTTCAGGGTTCTTAGGTTATATAATTCTAGCAGTGGAATTGCTGGGTCAAATGACAGTTCCATTTTTAGTTTTCTGAGGAAATTCCATACTGTTTTCCACAGTGGTTGCATCAGTCCTCAACCCTACCAACATTGCACTAGGGTTCCCTTTTCTCCACAACCTCTCCAGCACTTCTGTGTTGCTTTGCTTATGATGGCCATCCTGACTGGTGTGAATTAGTATCTCATTGTGGTTTTAATTTGCATCTCTATAATAGCTAACAATACTGAGCATCTTTTCATATGTTTGTGGACCCTCTCAATGGTGTCCTTGGAGAAGTGTCCATTCATATTCTTTGCCCATTGTTTAACTGTGTTGCTGTGAGTTCTTTATATATTTTGGAGATCAAACCTTTGTCTGAGGTATCATTGGCAAACATCTTTTCCCATATGGGTTGGTACTCTTTTCATTTTAATGCTGTTTTCTTTAGCCATGAAGAAGCTTTTTATTTTGATGAAGTTCCATTTGTTTATTCTTTCCTTTATGTCTCTTGCTGTAGGGAACATATCAGTGAAAATATTGCTGTGTGGAATATCTAAGATTTTCCTGCTTATGTTCTCCTCTAGCACTTTAATGGTGTCACAACTTATGTTTAAGTCTTTTATCCACCTTGAATTTATTTTAGTGTATGATGTAATTTGGTGCTTGAGTTTCATTTTTTTGCACGTAGTTGTCCAGATCTCCCAACATCATTTGTTGAAGAGGCGATTTTTTTCCTCCATTTTATGTTACTGCCCCCTTTGTGAAATATTAATTGACCATAGAGACTTGGGTTTATTTCTGGCCTCTCTGTTCTGTTCCACTGGTCTATGTGTCTGTTCTGATGCCAGTACCAGGCTGTTTTGATTACAGTGGCCTTGTAATACAGTTTGATATCAGATATTGTGATCTCTCCTACTTTGTTCTTCTTTCTCAAAATTGCTGCAGCTATTTGTGGTTAATTATGGTTCCATATAAATTTTTGAAATGTTAAAAGGAACAGGAAGATGGTGGCGGAGTATGAAGGAGAGGATTCTGCTTCCCCCCATCCATGGGAGAAAAACCTGGCCAATCTGCAGAGGAACACAACAAATAGCCAACAGTGCCCCAGCATACAAGGAAATAGGAGTCCAGAGATTGTAGTGGACACTGAAAAATGTCCCAGATGCACCAGGAAAGGTTCATGCCCACGAATTCGGGACCAGGGAAGCCTGGCCAGGAGCATGTGTGCATGCCCATGCCCCAGCCCACGGAGGTGACTCCCAGGGAAACACTGCTCTGAAGAGGACCTGGATAACCTGAGTGGAGCGTTGGGCCAAAGTGATGGTCTGGAGAGTGCTCGTGAGACTGCCTGAGTACACCGAGAAGGAAGGAAGGCCGCACCAATTGCCCCTCAGCCTGCTGCAGCCAGTGAGACCAGAAAAACTGAATTAGCCAGCTGGAAACCAGCAAGAGGTGTTTTTTAATTTTTATAGACTCTATCAAAAAACTGCTCAAACTAATTAATGAATTTGGCAAAACATCAGGATACAAAGTCAATATCCAGAAATCAAAGGCATTTTTGTATACTAACAATGAATTAGCAGAAGCAGAAATCAAGGAAAAAATCCCATTCGATATAGCAAAAAGAAAAATAAAATATCTGGGAATAAACTTAACCAAGGAGGTAAAAGACCTGTATGCAGAAAACTACACAGCCCTGAAGAAAGAAATCAGAGAAGACACAAACAAATGGAAACATATACCGTGTTCATGGATTGGAAGAATTAACATCATCAAAATGTCCATACTACCCAAAGCAATTTACAGATTCAATGCAATACCTATTAAAGTACCAATGGCATATTTCACAGACATAGAACAAACACTTCAAAAATTTATATGGAATCATAAACAATCTCAAATAGCAGCTGCAATTTTGAGAAAGAAGAAGAAAGTAGGAGGGATCACAATACCTGATATCAAACTGTATTACAGGGCCACTGTAATCAAAACAGCCTGGTACTGGCATAAAAACAGGCACATAGACAAATGGAACAGAACAGAGAGCCCAGAAATAAACCCAACTCTCTACAGTGATTAATATTCGACAAAGGGGGCAGTAACATAAAATGGAGTAAAGATAGCCTCTTCAACAAATGGTGTTGGGAGAACTGAACAGGTACATGCAAAAAAATGAAACTTGAGCACCAACTTACACCATACACCAAAATAAATTCAAGGTGGATAAAAGACTTAAATATAAGCCGTGACACCATCAAAGTCCTAGAGGAGAACATTGGCAAGAAAATCTCAGATATTCCAGGAAGCAACATTTTTACGGATATGTGCCCTAGAGCAAGGAATATAAAGGAAAGAATAAACAAATGGGATCTCATCAAAATAAAAAGCTTCTGCATGGCTAAAGAAAACAGTATTAAATTAGCAAGACAACCAACTGTATGGGAAAACATATTTGCCAATGATACCTCAGACAAAGGTTTAATCTCCAAAATATACAAAGAACTTACACGGCTCCACCCTAGGAAGACATCTAACTTAATTAAAAAATGGGAAAAGGACTTGAACAGATACTTCTCCAAAGAGGACATACAGAATATCCAGAGACACATGAAGAGATGCTCAATATCATTAGCTATCAGAGAGATGCAAATTAAAACCACAATGAGATACCACTTTACACCAGTCAGGATGGCTATCATAAACAAAGCATCAAACAACAAATGTTGGAGAGGTTGTGAAGAAAAGGGGTCCTTTCTTAGTTCACCGTTGGTGGGATTGCAGACTGGTACAACCATTATGGAAAACAGTATGGAATTTTCTCAGAAAAATAAAAATCGACCTGCCTTTTGACCCAGCAATTCCACTGCTGGGATTATATCCCAAGAATCCTAACACATCAGTTTCAAAGAACCTATGCACCACAATTTTCATAGCAGCACAATTTACAATAGCCAAGAGTTGGAAGCAACCTAGGTGCCCATCAGTAAATGAATGGATCAAAAATTTGTGGTACATATACACCATGGAATTCTATGCTGCAGAGAGAAAGAAGGAGCTCCTACCCTTTGCAACAATGTGGATGGAACTGGAAAGCATTATGCTGAGTGAAATAGGCCAGGCATTGAAAGACAAATACCATATGATCTCACCTTTAACAGGAAGCTAAACAACAAAACAAACAAGCAAACAGAATAAAAACAAAGACACTGAAATAGAGAACAAGTGGGCAGCGACCAGAGGGGAGAGGGAAGGGAATTTAAGTGGAAAAATGGGGAGGGATTTGGAGGAACAAGTATGAAAGACACAGGGATGAGGACTGGGGCAGGGGGAATGGGAGGGAGGTGGGGAGACGGGGCGGGGGGGCTGGGATGGGAAAAATAGACAAAAAACTGTACTTGAAAAATAACTAAATAAAATTTAAAAATTTTTTCATTTATTTTTAAAATTATCTTATTTAAGTTATCTTTTTAACTTTGTTACTGTTTTATCTTTTAACACCTCTTTCCTCTGTATCCTTTCTTGTTTTATTCCTTCTTCCTTTTTTTCCAAACTTACTGCTTTTTTCTCCCTTCTGCTGCCTTTCCCCTCCCCCCACAACTGACACAAAATCTTGGAACTTCAAAAAGACCAGAGTTGGATCCAAAGTGGGGCATCCCAACAGTAGAGACAGAGAGACAAACTTAACTTTGCTATAGCAAGAAACTACAAGTTACTGTATATTTGTATTATTATTTTTATTTCATTATTCTTACATCTTTTATTTTAATAGTATCTTTGTATTCCTCCTCATTCTGTATAGTCTTATTTGCCTTGGTTGGATATATTGTATCATTTGACAGGATTCCCCTATTTCATAACTCATAGTGTACTGCTATATTACTGTCCCTTACTTCATTTCTGCTCCATTAGCACACTATTGAAAGCCTGATACTCCCTATTCTTGATATCTCATAGATTCTGTCATATGATTGTTGTTCCAATATTATTGTAAATAATAGCTGTTCCACACTATTGTAAATACTACACAACACCCCTCCCAGGTCTTAGCCCACTTCATGGTTTTCAGAACTATAATACTGTAGTGGATAACTCTATTGTCTCTCAAACTACACCTATATACTATACTTTACTCTCACCTTACCTCAGAATCTGACCTCCCACAACCTCACTTCTTTCTAGATCCAACTCACAAAACTTCCCATCCCAACAAGAGCCTTATCTTCTTTTCATTCCTTCTAAAAAGTGGCTACTTCGGTTGAAGATTATGGTTATCACTATACATACCCAAAGAATCTCCTATCACTTCTCTACCGGCTGCTGCTGTAAATAACATAGAATACTCTCCTACTGTCATAAACCATTTTTCCTTCCCCCTCCAACTGATTGCAAGAAAAAAAAGAGTAGGTAGAAGTGGTGAACACCAGGATACCCACTGGAAGAAAAAACCCATCAACAAAGGAACCACCAACAGATAACAACAGAAGAAGATGAAGGAGAGAGTGGAAACCACAAAAACCTCAATCCAAGACTTATCTGGAAATACAACTGAATAGTGGAGAAACTACCCAGGGCAAATAACTGAACAAGAGCAAGACAGAACCCTCAAAACCTTGTACACACAGAACAACTAGCTTCAACACACCCTGCCCCCACCAGCACAAATTAAAATGGGTGGTGGACAGAGGGGTCATTAGTTCACCACCTGGGCGGAAGGACCCACAAAAGAAAAACCCCAAAATAACCAAAACCCAAAGACAAACTCAGACCCAACATAAATGACAGCCCAAGACCAGTGAGCTGGAGAGATCAAGGAGACTACACCACTGAATTTCACAGGTATTATACCACAGAAGTTCACACCATAAACCCAGGAAGCTAGAACAAATCAATTTAAGAAGCTGAAGTTAACAAGAGTCTCACAAACAATTGGAAGACAAAGAAAAAAATCCTCAAATGAAAGGAAAGGAGGAAGCCTCAGAAAGAATGCTAGATGAAATAAAGGCAAGTCAGCTATCAGATATTGAATTCAAAGCACTGGTTATCAGGAAGTTCAGAGAGCTCACAATGAGCTACAAGAAACTACAGGGGAATTACAATGAACTCACTACAAACTATATCAACATGAAAAAGGAAACAGAAACTATCAGCAAGGGCCAAGAGGAAATGAAGAAAACAATTTCTGAACTGAAGAACACAGTGGAAGGAATCAAAACCAGGATCTATGAAGCAGAAGATCGGATCAGTGAGTTGGAGTACAAAGTAGGAAAAAAACACCCAAAAAGAGCAAGAAAAGGAAAAGAGGCTCAGAAAGAATGAAGAGGGATTAAGAGAAATACAAGACAATATGAAATGTAATAATATCCAAATAGTAGGGATACCAGAAGGAGAAGAAGAATTGCAAGGTATAGAAAATCTAATTGAAAAAGTAATGACAGAAAACTTCGCTAATTTGATGAGAGAAAAAGTCACACAAATCCAGGAAACAGAGAGAGTCCCAATAAAGAGGAACCCAAACAGGCCTGCTTCAAGACACATCATCATTAAAATGACAAAATTCCAAGAAAAAGAGAGAATCTAAAGACAGCAAGGGAGAAAAAGGAAGTAACATACAAGGAAGCCCCAATAAGGTTAACTACTGACTACTCAAAGGAGAGGCTCTAGGCAAGAAGAGAATGACAAGAAATATTCCAAGTAATGAGAACCAGAGGCCTGCAACCAAGGCTACTTTACCCAGCAAGGTTCTCAATCAAGATAGAATGCCAAATTAAGAGCTTCAAAGTAAAAAGAAGTATAAAAGAATACACCTCCACCAAACCAGTTCTGCAAGAAATACTAAAAGGACTGCTTTAAGGAAAGGAAGGAAAACAGAGAGACAAAGAGGAACACAGGTATAAAAAGGACAATGAATAAGTACCTATCAATAATAACCTTAAACATAAATGGATTAAATGCTGCAATCAAAAGACATATTCTAGCTAAATGGATAAGAAAGCATGACCCACACATATGCTGCCTACAAGAGACCCACCTAAAAACAAAAGACCTCTGCACACTAAAAATGAAGGGATGGAAGCCAATTTTCCAGGCAAAAGAACAGGGAAAAAAAGCTGGGGTAGCAATACTCATATCAGACAAAATAGACTTCAAAAACAGGGCCATAAAAGAGACCCAGAAGGTCACTTCATAATACTCAAGGGAAGAATTCACCAAGAAGACATAAACATTGTAAATATATATGCACCCAACACAGGAGCACCCAAATATATAAAGAAAATCTTGGAGGACTTCAAGAAAGATATTGACAGTAACACTATTATAGTAGGGAATTTTAACACTGTGCTGTCAAAAATAGATCTTCCAAACAAAAAATCAGCAAAGATATTGTGGTGTTGAACAACACCCTAGATGAAATGGACTTAACTGATATATAGAGAGAGCCTTTCATTCCAAAGTAGCTAAATGCACATTCTTTTCAAATGTATATGGAACATTTTCAGAGATAGACCACATGATAGCACACAAAACAAGACTCAAGCAATTCAAGAAAATTGAAATCATACCAAGCATTCTCTACAACAACAAGGGACTGAAACTGGAAATCAACCCCAAGGATAAAAACCCAAAACACCAAAAATCATGGACATGGAATAGAATGCTATTAAACAACAAATGGATGAAGAATGAAATTATGAAAGAAATCAAAAAGTTTCTGGAAACAGATGAAAATGAACTCACAATAACTGAAAACTTATGGGACACAGTGAAGGCAGTTCTGAGAGGGAAGTTGATAGCAATACAGGTCTATCTAAAAAAGATAGAAACATTTCAAAAAAACAACCTGAACCTAAATCTACAAGAACATGAGGAATAACAACAAAGACAGCCCAGAGCAAGTACAAGGAAGGAAATAACCAAGATCAAAGCAGAATTAAAATAATAGGGACAAAAAGCACAATTCTAAGGATCAGTGAATCCAGGAGCTGTGTTTTTAAAGATAAACAAAATTTGCCAGCCTTTCAGCAGGCTCAGCAAGAAAAGAAGAGAGAGGAACCAAATAAACACAATCAGAAATGAGAGATGAGGACTTCCGCCAAGATAGAGGCGTAGGTGGAAACACCTTGCCTCCTCGCACAACCAAATATAAAAACAACAAATTTTTAACAATAATAAACGCAACCAAACCACACAGAAAATCAACTATACGGAGTCCAAAAACAACGAAATGCTCAGCTAAACCGACAAGAGGGGCAAAGCCAGCAGCGGAGCTGGTTGGTGAAAAATATTCCCGACCAGGGTGGTGCACAGGCAGCCAAGGGCGTGGATCCCAGGTGCAGGCTAGCTATAAGCAGACACCGGGAAGAGGAGCGGCTGACTGTCTGCGGTGGGTCGGGCATTTGTGTGCAGATAAACCAGTGAAGAGGTTCATCTAAGCAATGAAGAAATAGCCAAACTTTCAGATGCATAGTTCAAAACACTGGTGATCAGGATGCTCACATAACTGGTTGATTTTAGTCACAAACTAGAGGAACCTATGAAGGCTAAACTAATTGCAATGAATGGTAATGCACAGGAAACCAATAGTAATGGAAAGGAATCTGGGACTCAAATAAAGGGAGTAGACCAAAAGGAAGGAAAAAATGACCAAACAGAAAATAATGAAGAAACAAGAATTCAAAAAACTGAGGAGAGGCTTAGGAACCTTCAGGACATCTTTAAACGTTCCAACATTCAAATTATAGGGGTTCCAGAAGGGGAAGAGGAACAGCCACCAGTGGAAAACTTATTTGAACAAATAATAAAGGAGAATTTCCCCCAATCTGGCAAAGGAAATAGACTTCCAGGAAATCCAGGAAGCTCAGAGAGTCCCAAAGAAGTTGGACCCAAGAAGGAACACACCAAGGCACATCATCATTACATTAGCCAAGATTAAAATGAAGGAGAGAATCCTAGAAGCAGCAAGAGCTAAGGGGACAGTCACCTACAAAGGAGTTCCCATTAAACTGTCAGCTGATTTCTCAAAAGAGACCTTCTAGGCAAGAAGGGGCTGGAAAGAAGTATTCCAAGTCATGAAAACCAAAGACCTGCATCCAAGATTGCTCTATCCAGCAAAGTTTTCATGTAGAATGGAAGGACAGATAAAGTGCTTCTCAGATAAGGTCAAATTCAAGGAGTTAATCATCACCAAGCCCTTATTATATGAAATGTTAAAGGGACTTACCTAAGAAAAAGAAGATAAAAAAGATGAACAATGAAAGGACAGAAAACTCACAGTTATTAACAGTCACACCTAAAACAAAAGCAAATTAAGAAGACAGCAAGATAAGGAGTGAACCATAGAAATGAAGATCATGTGGAGGGTTAGCAACAGGGGAGTGGGAGAAGGAGAAGAGGGGAGAAGGTACAGAAAATAAGTAGCATAGACAGTAGATAGAAAATAGATAGGGGGAGGGTAAGAATAGTATGGGAAATACAGAATCTAAAGAACTTGAGACACATGTTCATGAACTAAAGGAGGGGGGAATGGTGGAGGAGGGGTGTGCAGGGTGGAGGGGAATGGAGGGGAAAAATAGAACAAATGTAATGGCATAATCAATTTTTTAAAAGCCTGGGAAAAAAAGAAAAGAGAGATGAGAGATTACAATGGACACCACAGAAATACAAAGGATTATAAGAAATTACTATGAAGAATTGTATGCCAAGAAATTTGAAAACAGGTGAAATGGACAAATTTCTCAAAAAATATAATCTTCCAAAACTTAATGAAGAAGAAGCAGAAAGCCTGAACAGACCAATAACAGCAAAAGAAATTGAAGCAGTAATCGAAAAACTCCCATCACACAAAAGCCCTGGACCAGATGGTTTCACAGGAGAATTCTACAAAGCATTTAAGGAAGAGCTAACCCCTATTCTCCACAGACTATTCCAAAAAATCCAAAAGGATGGAAAACTCCCAAACTTTTTTTATGAAGCTAGCATCATCCTAATTCCAGAACCAGATAGAGACACAACAAAGAAAGAAAACTTCAGGCCAATATCGCTCATGAACATAGATGCTAAAATCCTCAACAAAATATTGGCAAATCGCATCCAACAATATATCCAAAAGATTATACACCATGACCAAGTGTGATTCATCCCAGGGATGCAAGGATGGTTCAATATTTGCAAATCAATAAATGTAGTACATGACATAAAGAAAAGCAATGACAAAAATCACATGATCATATCAACAGATGTGGAAAAAGCTTTAGATAAGGTACAACACCCATTTATGATAAAAACACTTAGCAAAGTGGAAATAGAGGGAGCATTCCTCAACATGATAAAGGAGATACCTACAGCCAATATCATATTCAATGGGCAAAAAATAAAATCTTTTCCACTAAGATCAGAAACAAGACAAGGTTGTCCACTTTCACCACCACTTCTATTTAATATAGTATTGGAAGTTTTAGCCACAGCAATCAGACAAGAAAAGGAAATAAAAGACATCCAAATCAGAAAGGAGGAAATAAAAATGTCACTGTTTGCAGAAGACATAATAGAGACATGGAAAATCCTATAGACTCTACCCCAAAACTGCTCGAAGTAATAAATGAATTTGACAGAACAGCGGGATATAAAGTCAACATTCAGAAATCAAAGGCATTTTTGTATACTAATAATGAAACAGCAAAAGCAGAAATCAAGGAAAAAATCAGATTTGGTATAGCACAAAGAGAAATAAAATACCTAGGAATAAACCTAACCAAGGAGGTAAAAGACCTGTATGCAGAAGACTACACAACACTGAAGAAAGAAATCAAGGAAGACACAAACAAATGGAAACATACCTTGTTCATGAATTGGAAGAATTAACGTTATCAAAATGTCCATACTACCCAAAGCAATTTACAGATTCAATGCAATACCTATTAAAGTACCAATGACATAGTTTATAGACATTGAACAAACAGTTCAAAAATTTGTATGGAACCATAAACGACCCTGAATAGCAGGTGCAATTTTGAGAAAGAAGAACAAAGTCAGAGAGATCACAATACCTGATACCAAACTGTATTACAAGGCCACTGTATTCAAAACAGCCTGGTACTGGACAGAGAGCCCAGAAATCAACCCAAGTCTCTACATTCAATTAATATTCGACAAAGGGGGCAGCAACATAAAATGGAGTAAAAATAGCCTCTTCAACAAATGGTGTTGGGAGAACTGGACAGCTACGTGAAAAAAAAGAATGAAACTTGAGCACCAGTGTACGCCATACACCAAAATAAATTCAAGGTAGGGAAAAGACTTACATATAAGCTGCGACACTATTAAAGTCCTAGGGGACAACATTGGCAGGAAAATCTCAGATATTTCACGGAGCAACATTTTTACTGATATGTCCCCTAGAGCAAGGGACATAATGGAAAGAATAAACAAATGGGATCTCGTCAAAAGTAAAAGCTTTTGCACCACTAAAGAAAACACTATTAAAATAGAAAGAGAACCAACTATATGGGAAAAAATATTTGCCAGTGATACATCAGACTAGAGTTAAATCTCCAAAATATACAAAGAACTTGCACAACTCCACTCTAAGAAGAGAAGTAACCCAATTAAAAAGTGTGCAAAGGACTTGAACATACATTTCTCCAAGGAGGACATACAAAAGATCCAGAGACACATGAAAAAACGCTCAAAGTGCTAGCTATCATAGAGATGCAAATTAAAACCAAATGAAATACTACTTTACACCAGTCACAATGGCCATCATAAACAAAGCAATAAACAACAAGTGTTGGAGAGGTTGTGGAGAAAAGGGGATCCTAATCCAATGTTGGCGGTACTGCAGACTGGTACAACCACTATGGAAAACAGTATGGAGTTTTCTCAGAAAACTGAAACAGACAAAGACACAGCAATAATGGACCTGTCTTTTGACCCAGCAATTCCACTGCTAGGATTATATCCTAAGAACTCTAAGACACCAATCTAAAAGAACCTATGCCCCCCAATGTTCATAGCAGCACAATTTATAGTAGCCAAGTGTTGGAAGCAACCTAGATGCCCACTAGTAAATGAATGGATCCAAAAGCTATGGTACATATACACAGTGCAATTCTATGGAGCAGAAAGAAAGAAGGAGCGCCTACCCTTTGCAGCAGTACTGATGGAACTGTAAAGCATTATGCTGAGTGAGATAAGCCAGGCAGTGAAAGACAAATACCAGATGATCTGACCTTTAACAGGAAGCTAAACAAGAAAACAAACAAGCAAGCAAAATATATATAACCAAAGACACTGAAATAGAGAACTGGCTGACAATGACCAGAAGGGAGAGGGGATTGATTTTCAGAGGAAAAGGGGAAGGATTTATAGGAAGTAGTATAAAGGACACATGGACAAAAACCAAGGGGTTGGGGAAATGGGAGGGAGATGGGGAGCACTGGGGGTTGGCTGGGATGGAAGTAAAAGACAGAAAACTGTACTTGAACAATAATCAAATTAAAAAATAAATAAAAGGAAAAAAGACAGAAAATTGTACTTGAACAACAATTAAATAAATTTAAAAAATTAAATAGAAAAAAGTGAAAAAAATTGAAGTGTTTGTTTTTATATGTGCAGATTAGCATACATTTATATTTTGGGCTATTATAGGTCAAGGCAGAGCATATTTTAGGGGTACAGAATATTTTTGCCAAATATATCATTTCCTCTCCTCATTCTTCCCTCTTTCCTCCTTTCTGCTGAGGCTGTAAATTTCTTCCATATATCTCTTTAGAGACATAGGGAATTCACTTTCCTGGGAAATGTATCAGTGCTGCCCTACACTGATTTACAGATGCCTTTAAAATCCAAGCTCTTTATGACCATCTTGCATATGAAGAGCATTCACATTTGCAAAGTTACTACAAAGTTCCTTCATTAGAAAACTAAACAGTTCTTCTTAAGCTATGGGACATAAATGGTTAAAAAGTCATCTCCCACTTGTTTTTACAATTCTTAAATCATTTATTTATTTTTTAGGGTTTGTAGGTGAGGGATGATGGTTTTGATTTTCTCCCTGATAATTTTTAGAATTTTCATTGTGTCATTCTTTGTGTGTGTGTGTGTGTGTGTGTGTGTGTGTGTGTGTTTCTCCCTTTGAAAAAACAAAAGATGGGTTTTCTTGCCCACCACAGAATAATTTAACATATGACTAAATCCTTTCTTGAGAGCAGAGAGAACCAAAAGCAGGATTGGATTGGATGATAAGGAAGTTTTGTCATTTCCAGAAGGAAGCATGAGTCATAATATGCAACATTTTATGAGGCATGGAGCAGAGCAGCCGAGGAAGTCTGTTCTCAGACAGTTTAACCTAGAACCACAATGTAAATTCATTAAACATCTTCAATATCTTGAGCCTCTCCAAGATGGCTACAGACATAGATATTCCAGTTCTCTTTTTCCCATTTCTTTTTAATTTTATTGTTGTTCAAGTACAGTTTTCTGCCTCTTTTCCCCACACGAGCCATTCCCACCTCCCTCCTCTCATCCCATGCCCCACTTGGTTTTGTCCACGTGTTCTTTATAGCTTTTCCTGAAAACCCTCCTCCTTTCCTGCCCCATTATATCCTCTCACTGCTCTCATTACTGTAAGTTTCTTCTTTATTTCAATGTCTCTGGTTATAGTTTGCTTGCTTGTTTGTTTTGTTGGTTGGGCTCCACTTAAAGGTGAGATCATATAGTATTTATCTTTCACTGCCTGGCTGATTTCACTTAGCATAATGCTCTCCAAGAAAAGAGACTAATTTAATAGCTGAAAAAGTCCCCTAGTCTACTTTGGAAGCAACCAGGCCTGGAGATTATAATTAATATATATGTTTTGGAAAAGAGAAAAGAGAATGAGTAAGAGAGGGAGGGAGGATACCACTCCAAAACCTATTACTACATGAAGCATGGTCAAGTTAAATTATATTGTTAGAAAAATTAAGTTACTATGGATAACTAAGTATTTTAACACTGTTTTCCACTTTGAGACCAAAATGCATTTGAGGAAAAAAAATCTTTCCACGCATTCAAGTCTCACATTGCTATGAGATTCTGTCTAATTTTGCAAATGCTCAAGATCAAGGAAGGTAGCAGAATGGTAAGGAGTATGCTATATAAACATATAGAAGAAGGTGGTAATAGATGGAGTTCAGAGGATGAGAAGAAATTCTGCTCTTTGGGGTTATAATAGGGGTGGCACTGGATTATGATGGGAGCAAGGATAGGAGAGAAGCACAGGGATAGCAAGATAGAGCGCCTTTCCAAGAATTATTTGGAGCCATTACTAAGAGGTTTGGGGTAAAATAAATTAGAAATGTTTTTAATTTAAACAGTGAGTGCACAGAAAAATCTTTTTATGTTACAGTTTCAGGGGCTTGGTGATTTAAAGGCCTAATAATATTAATTATAACACAGTATAATGATCAAATAGATTTAGAGTAAATTAAGACAAATACTTTTGGGTGCTCCCAATCTCAATATTAATATCTCAACACAATATCTCCTCAATGCTTGAGAACTGAGAAGGGCATTACTTTGGCATGATAGTTTCCTGTGGTTGATTTCACTCTGTGATAACCAATTAGGGGGAGCCAGCTGCTGTTCTTAGGCCTGGGAAAATTTCCTAGGGGGAGTTATAGCCCTTGTCAACCCTAGAAACATGTGTATAGATTGGAAAAGATGAAAGAGGAACATGTGTTGCATAATCTACAAATTTAGGAGATATATACACATATAATATGAAGCACGAGACTCCATGTGCCATTTGGGATTCTCAAAGAATGGCAAGAACTCTAGACTTGATAGTAGCAGAAAACCTGTCCTTACGACCTTACATATGTAGGTGGTAAGGAGACATTATAAATGTCCTGACTTAAAATGTTTCCCTCTGAGTCAGGTTTAATCTAGGCTAAGACCTGTCCCCTGGGTTTTTTGGGGCAGCCTTTTGCCTCATCACTTTCTAGAATTTATCAAAGCACATGTTCTTTGCCTTCAAAATACCTTGTTCCTGTCATGGAAAGTATCGTGAGACTCAGGCAATGGAAAACCACATCATATATGGTTAGAAGGTGTAGTTTTGCCTTTCCAGTTTGAGCTTGTAAGCTGTGAGCTGGAAATTTTCAGTCTTGTTTTCAGTGACCTCATTCCTACAAGCAGGGATCACATGGCAGGGTTGCAGTGAGGATCCAATGTAGTAAGAACTGAGTAGTGGTAAAGCCAATGCATCCTGAACATTGCCACATGATCGAGTGGTAGCTGTGCATAGTGAGGGTCCCTTCTTCTAGATCATTTTTATTTTCTTCTTCTTGGTCCATAAAATAAGCATTTCTCACGTCTGACCCCTATTGCCTTCCTTCTCACCACTGCCATAGTTCAGACCTCTTTTCTGTTGTACCTGACAATTTTCAAGTGGCTCCTGTCTGACAGCTCTCACCTTGATCCTTTGCTCTTGCTGTTTCCACTTCTGGGCATTCTCTCCCCCTGGATGCTGACATGGCTTTCAGCTCTCCCATACCTGTTTAAATGTCAGCTCTTCAGACAGGCCTTCCTCAACCACTGGTGTAAAATAGCACCTGGTCCACCCCCCAAAACCCAGTCTTTCTTACTGTGTTTTATATTTTCCATAGCATTTATAATAAACCTCTATATTCACTTAGTTATTTTATGTAAATAAACATTTTTTATTTTAGAATACTTCTAGATTTACAGAAAAGTTGTAAAAATAATGCAGGGAGTTTTTATATGTCCCTTACACAATTTCTCCTGTTATTAGCATTTTACATTGCTATAGTGCATTTTTTACAACTAAAGAACCACTTTGATACACTACTGTTAATTAAATGTCACTCTTTAGTCATATACAGACTTAGTTTTTTCCCTCTAATGTCTCTTTCCTGTTTCAGGATCTCACCCAGGATACCACATGGCATTCATCCCAACCTTCCTCTAATCTGTGAGTTTCTCAAACTTTCTTTGTTTTTGATGACTTCAACACTTTTGAGGAATACTGGTCAGGTGTTTTGAAGAATGTCCCTCGCTTTGGATTTCTTTGCCTGAAGTTTTGCTCATTGTTAGACTGGGGTCATAGGTTTTGGGAGGAAAAACACATAGGTGTAAAAAATCCTTCTCATCACATCATATCCAGGGTACATTCTATCAACAAATTTTATCACTGTTGATATTGACTTAAATCACTTGAGAAAGTACAGATCTATCAGGCTTTTCCAATATAAAGTTACTTTTACCCCCAATCTGCCCTTTTCCATACCCTGCTTTTTGGAAATAAGTCACGTGGTACAGCCTATACTTAAGGTATGATGAGTTAGCTTCTAACTCCTTGACAAGGAAGTATCTACCTAAATTACTGGGAATTCTTTGCAGAAGATATGTGTTTTTTTGCATTTATTTATTCAATCATGTACTGATATCAGTGAAGTTAGGTCTTACATTTGTAATATAGGTGGATTCTTCAGAACCTGTATTTCATGAAGGGATTTCCCAACCTTGTAGTTGATTTTCCAAAATTTACATATATTTAAGAGCTCTACTCAGAAAACTACAGAGCACTAAAGAAAGAAATTAAGGAAGACAAATAAATGGAAGCAAATGCTGTGTTCATGGATTGGAAGAATTAAGATCATTAAAATGTCTGTACAACCCAAAGCAATCTATAAATTCAACACAATCCCTATCAAAATACCAATGACATATTTCACAGATACAGAACAAACACTTCAAAAATTTATGTCTAACCATAAATGATCCCAAATAGCGTCAGAAATCTTGAGAAAGAAGAACAAAGTAGGAGGGATCACAATACCCGATATCAAACTATATTACAAGGCCACAGTAATCAAGACAGTCTGACACTGGCATAAAAACAGACACATAGATCAGTGGAACAGAGTAGAAAGCATAGAAATAAACCCAAGTCTCTATGGTTAATTAATATTTGACAAAAAAGAACAAAAGCATAAAAAGGAGTAAAAATAGCCTCTTCAATAAACCGTGTTGGGAGAGCTGGACAATTATATGCAAAAAAAGGAAAAAAGAAACTAGACTACCAACTTACACCATTCAGCAAAATAAATTCAAGGTGAATAAAAGACTTAAGTATAAGTCGTGACAGCATAAAAGTCCTAGAGGAGAATATGGGCAAAAAAATCTCATATATTCCATGCAGCAATATTTTCACTGATATGTCCCCTAGGGCAAGGGACATAAAGGAAAGAACAAACAAATGGGACTACATCAAACTAAAAAGCTTCTACATGACTAAAGCAAGCATCATAAAATTAAAAGGGAACCAACAATATCTGAAAACATATTTGCCAATGATACCTCACTCAAGGGTTTGATCTTCAAAATATATAAAGAACTTACATGACTCCACTCCGGGAAGCAATCCAATTAAAAATGGGTGAAAAACTTGAACAGACACTTCTCCAAGGAGGACATACAGAGGGCTCAGAGACATAAGAAAAGATGTTAGTATCACTCACCATCAGAGAGATGCAAATTAAAACCACAATGAGATACTATTTCACACAAGTCAGAATGGCCATCATAAACAAATCAACAAACAAATGCTGACAAGGTTGTGGAGAAAAGGGAACCCTAGTGCACTGTTGGTGGGAATGCAGATTGGTGCAGCCACTGTGGAAAACAGTATGGAATTTCCTTAGAAAACTAAAAATGGAACTGCCTTTTGACCCTGCAATTCCACTGCTGGGATTGTACCCAAAGAACCCTGAAACACCAATTAAAAAGAACCTATGCACCCCAATATTCATAGCAGCACAATTTACAATAGCCATGTACTGGAAACAGCCTAAGTGCCCATCAGTAAATGAGTGGATCAAAAAACAGTGGTACGCGGTTCGATTCCCAGTCAGGGCACATGCCTGGGTTGCAGACCAGTTCCCTGCAGGCCAGTTCCCAGCAGGGGACACACGAAAGGCAACCATACATTGATGTTTCTCTCCCTCTCTCCTTCCCTTCCCCTCTAAAGATAAATAAATAAAATATTAAACAAAACAAAACAAAAAAACAGTGGTACACAATGGAATTGTATGTAGCAGAAAGAAAGAAAGAAGGAGCTCCTACCCTTTGCAACAGCATGGATAGAACTGGAAAGCAATATGCTGAGTGAAATAAGGAAGGTGGTGAAAGACAAATACCATATGATCTCACCTTTAACAGGAAGCTAGACAACAAAACAAACAAGCAAGCAAAATATAACCAAAGACACTGAAATAGAGAACAGGCTGACAGGACCAGAGGGGAGAGGGGAGGGAATTTCAAGGTAAAAGGAGAAGAAGGGTTTAAAGGAACAAGTATAAAGGACACGTGGAGAAAAACTAAGGAGGGTGGAAATGGGAGGGGGGTGGGGAGCACTGAGGGGGGTGAGCTGGGATGGGAGTAAAAGACAGAAAACTATTTGAACAACAATTTAAATAAATAAATAAACAAATAAATACATGAAAACCACTAATAAAAATATAAAAAATTAAATTAAAAAATAATATAATACATAGAAGAGATGTGAAAAATAAATTAAAAAGTGTTGAGAGATGGAATAAAAGTCAGATTATTTAGGTATTTAGCCTATTTGAGTTTTATGAGCTCCTATGTATTTCAAACTTTCATCCCTTATGAGACATATATGCTTTGCAAATAGTTTCTGACATTGCATAAGTTGCCTTTTCCTGTTGACTGTTCCTTTTGCTATGTAGAAGCCTTTTATTTTGATTTAGTGCCACTTGTTTATTTTTGTTTTTCTTTTCTGTATTTTTAGTGTCATATCCAAAAAAGCATTGCAAAGACCAATGTCAAGGAGCTTTTCACCTGTATTTTCTCCAAGAGGTCTATGGCTTAAGATCTTACATTTAAGTCTTTAATCCATGTTGAGTTAACTTTTTTTGTGAGTGGTACAACATAGACATGTAGTTTAATTATTTTGCATGTGGATATCCACTTTTACCAACAGCATTTATTTAAAAGACTATCTCTTCCCCACTGTGTCCTTTTTGGTGCCCTTGTTGAAAATTAGTTGACCATATATGTGTGGTTTTCTGGACTCTCTACTCTGCTCCATTGGTCTGTGTCTGTTCTTATGTCAGTGCCATATTGTTTTCATTATTATAGCCTTGTATCATAGTTTTAATTCAGGAAGTGTGATGCCCCTGGCTTTGTTTTTCCTTCGTAAGATTGTTTTGTCCATTCAAAACAAACAAGCAAGCAAAATAAAAACAAAGACACTGAAATAGAGAACAGGGAGACAGCAACCAGAGGGGCGAGGGGAGGGAATTTCGGGGGGAAAAGGGGAGGGATTTAGAGGAACTAGTATAAAGGACACGTAGACAACAGCTAAGGGGGGTGGAAATGGGAGGGAGGTGGGGCATATGGGGTGGGGAATGGGCTGGGATGGGAGTAAAAGACAGAAAACTGTACTTAAAAATAATTAAATTAAAAAATATTGTTTTATCCATTCAGTGTCTTTCGTGGTTCTATATAAATTTTACGATTGTGCTTGAAATTTTCGTGAAAAATGCCATGGAAATTGGTGGGGATTGCATTGAATTGCTTTGGATAGTAGGAGCATTTTAACAATATTAATTCTTCTAGTCCCTTACATTTCTTTGTGTCTTCTTCAGTTTCTTTCATTAGAGTCTTATAGTTTTCAGTTTACAGGTTTTTCACCTCCTTGGTTACATTCATTCCTAAGTATTTTATTCTTTGCCATGCTATTGTGAATAAGATTGTTTTCATAGTTTCTCTTTCTGATAGTTCATTGCTAATGTGAGAAATGAACTGACTTTTGTATTATGATTTTGTATCTTGAAACTTAACTAAATTTGTTGATTAGTTCTTTTGGGGAAGTTACTTTTTATTTTATGGTATTTTATTGATTATGCTATTACAGTAGTCCCAATTCCCCCCCCCCCCGCTCACTCCACCCAGCACCTTCCATTTCCTTTGGTGTTCCTCACTCCTTTGTTCATGTCCATGTGTCATGCATATAAGTTCTTTGGCTATTCCATTTTCTGTACTAGCTCTCAGCATCCCCCTGATAATTTGTATCTAGCAATTTGTACTTCTTTTTTTTTTTAATTTTATTTAGTTATTTTTCAAGTACAGTTTTTTGTCTATTTTTCCCATCCCAGCCTCCCCTGCCCCTTGCTCCCCACCTCCCTCCCATTTCCTCCCCCCCCTTAGTTCTCGTCCCTGTGTCCTTCCTATTTGTTCCTCCAAATCCCTCCCCCCTTTTCCCCTTAACTTCCCTTCCTTCTCCCCTCTGGTCACTATCCCCTTGTTCTCTATTTCAGTGTCTTTGTTTTTTGGGGTTTTTTTTTCTGCTTACTTGTTTGTTTTGTTGTTTAGCTTCCTGTTAAAGGTGAGATCATATGGTATTTGTCTTTCACCTGGCCTATTTCACTCAGCATAATGCTTTCCAGTTCCATCCATGTTGTTGCAAAGGGTAGTAGCTCCTTCTTTCTCTCTGCAGCATAGAATTCCATTGTGTATATGTACCACAATTTTTGGATCCATTCATTTACTGATGGGCACCTAGGTTGCTTCCAACTCTTGGCTATTGTAAATTGTGCTGCTATGAACATTGTGGTGCATAGGTTCTTTGATATTGATGGTTTAGGATTCTTAGGATATAATCCTAGCAGTGGAATTGCTGGGTCAAAAGGCAGGTCGATTTTTATTTTTCTGAGAAAAATCCATACTGTTTTCCATAATGGTTGTACCAGTCTGCACTCCCACCAACAGTGAACTAAGGACCCCGTTTCCCCACAACCCCTCCAACATTTGTTGTTTGTTGCTTTGTTTATGATAGCCATCCTGACTGGTGTAAAGTGGTATCTCATTGTGGTTTTAATTTGCATCTCTCTGATAGCTAATGATATTGAGCATCTCTTCATGTGTCTCTGAATGTTCTGTATGTCCTCCTTGGAGAAGTGTTTGTTCAAGTCCTTTTCCCATTTTCTAATTGGGTTGGGTGTCTTCTTAGAGTGGAGTCGTGTAAGTTCTTTGTATATTTTAGAGATTAAACCTTTGTCTGAGGTATCATTGGCAAATATGTTTTCCCATACAGTTGGTTGTCTTGCTAATTTAATACTGTTTTCTTTAGCCATGCAGAAGCTTTTTATTTTGATGAGATCCCATTTGTTTATTCTTTCCTTTACATTCCTTGCTCTAGGGGACATATCAGTAAAGAAGTTGCTGCGTGAAATATCTGAGATTTTCTTGCCAATGTTCTCCTCTAGGACTTTAATGGTGTTATGACTTACATTTAAGTCTTTTATCCACCTTGAATTTATTTTGGTGTATGGTGTAAGTCTGTGCTCAAGTTTCATTTTTTTGCATTGTACTTCTTAATACTTGTAATTTTTCCCCTGTTCCCTCAGACCCCCTTCCCAATTGGCTACCATCCCAATGTTCTCCATGATTCTCTTTCTGTTCTGCTTGATTACTTAGTTTCTTTTTTAGATTCAATTATTGATAGTTTTGTATTTATTGGCATTTTAATGTTCACAGTTTTGGTCTTTTTTTTCTTATATAAGTCCCTTTTACATTTCATATAATAATGGTTTGTTGACGATGAACTCCTTTAGCTTTACTTTGTCAGGAAGCACTTTATCTGCCTTTTGATTCTAAGTGAGAGCTTTGTTGGATATAGTATTCCAGGCTGTAGGTCCTTGCCTTTCATCACTTTGAACACTTCTTGCCATCCCTTCTAGCCTGCAAAGTTTCTTTTAAGAAATCAGCTGAAAATCTTATGGGAACTCCTCTGTAGGTAATTTTCTGCTTTTCTCTTTTGACTTTTAAGATTCTTTCTTGATATTTTAATTATGAAGTGTCTTGTTGTGGTCCTCTTTGAGTTCCTCTTGTTTGGAATTTTCTGGTTCCTGGACTTATATGTCTATTTCCTTCAACAAATTAGGAAAGTTTCCTTTTATTATTTTTTTGAAATATGTTTCCAACCTCTTGTTTTTTTCTCTTCTTCTTCTGGCAACCCTATGATGTGGATGTTGGTGTGCTTGAAGTGTCTCAGAGGCCCCCTTACACTATTCTCATTTTTTAAATTCTTTTTTCTTCTTGCTGTATTGATTGGATGTTTTTTGCTTCCTTATGTTCCAAGTAATTGATTTGATTCTCTGCTTCATCCACTTTGGTGTTTATTCCCTGTAAATTCTTATTTATTTCAATTACTATTTCCTTCATTTCTGATTGGATTATTTATGCTGTTAAAGTGCATTTCTTTGTCTCCTTATTTTGGCAGCCTCCCTATGTTTGTTTCTATGTATTAAGTAGAGCTGCTTTCAATTCTAAAGATCAATGAATCCAGGAGTTGGTTCTTTGAGAAGATAAACAAAATAGACAAGCCTTTAAGTAGGCTCATCAAGAAAAGAAGAGAGAGGACTCAAATAAACACAATCAGAAATGAAACAAGAGAGATTACAACTGATACCACAGAAATAGAAGGGATTGTTACAAATTACTATGAAGAACTGTATGTCAAGGAATTTGAAAACCTAGGGGAAATGGACACATTTCTAGAAAAATATAATCTTCCAAAACTCAGTGAAAAAGAAACAGAAAATATGAACACACCAATAACAGCAAAAGAAATTGAAGCAGTAATCGAAAAACTCCCATCACACAAAAGCCCTGGGCCAGATGGTTTCACAGAATTCCACAAAGCATTTAAGGAAGAGCTAACTCCTATTCTTCACAGACTATTCAAAAAAATCCAGAAGGATGGAAAACTCCCAGATTCTTTTTATGAAGCCAGCATCATCCTAATTCCAAAACCAGATAGAGACACAACAAAGAAAGAAAACTTCAGGCCAATATCGCTCATGAACATAGATGCTAAAATCCTCAACAAAATATTGGCAAATCGCATCCAACAATATATCAAAAAGATCATACACCATGACCAAGTGTGATTCATCCCAGGGATGCAAGGATGGTTCAACATTGGCAAATCAGTAAATGTAATACATCACATAAACAAAAGCAAAGACAAAAACCACATGATCATATCCATAGATGCAGAAAAAGCTTTTAATAAGGTACAACACCGATTTATGATAAAAACACTCAACAAAGTGGTAATAGAGGGAGCATTCCTCAATATAATGAAGGCCATATATGAGAGACCTACAGCCAGCATCATACTCAATGGGCAAAAATTAAAAGCTTTTCCACTAAGATCAGGAACAAGACAAGGATGTCCACTTTCACCACTTCTATTCAATATAGTTTTGGAAGTTTTGGCCACAGCAATTAGGCAAGAAAGGGAAATAAAAGGAATTCAAATAGGAAAGAAGGAAACAAAACTGTCACTGTTTGCAGATGACATGATAGTGTACATGGAAAATCCTATAGACTCTACTAAAAAACTGCTTGAACTAATTAATGAATTTGGCAAAACAGCAGGATACAAAGTCAATATCCACAAATCAAAGGCATTTTTGTATACTAACAATGAATCAGCAGAAGCAGAAATTAAGAAAAAATCCCATTCGATATAGCAAAAAGAAAAATAAAATATCTGGGAATAAACCTAACCAAAAAGGTAAAAGACCTGTATGCAGAAAACTACACAGCACTGAAGAAAGAAATCAAGGAAGACACAAACAAATGGAAACATATACCATGTTCATAGATTGGAAGAATTAACATCATCAAAATGTCCATACTACCCAAAGCAATATACAGGTTCAATGCAATCCCTATTAAAGTACCAATGGCATATTTCACAGACATAGAACAAACACTTCAAAAATTTATATGGAACCATAAACAATCTCGAATAGCAGCTGCTCTTTTGAGAAAGAAGAACAAAGTAGGAGGGATTACAATACCTGATATCAACCTGTATTACAAGGCCACTGTAATCAAAACAGCCTGGTACTGGCATAAAAACAGACACATAGACCAATGGAACAGAACAGAGAGCCCAGAAATCAACCCAACTCTCTACAGTCCATTAACATTTGACAAAGTGGGCAATAACATAAAATGGAGTAAAGATAGCCTCTTCAACAAATGGTATTGGGAGAACTGGACAGCTACATGCAAAAAAAATGAAACTTGAGCACCAACTTACACCATACACCAAAACAAATTCAAAGTGGATAAAAGACTTAAATATAAGCCGTGACACTATTAAAGTTCTAGAGGAAAACATCGGCAAGAAAATCTCAGATATTTCACGGAGCAACATTTTTACTGATATGTGCCCTAGAGCAAGGAATATAAAGGAAAGAATAAACAAATGGGATCTCATCAAAATAAAAAGCTTCTGCATGGCTAAAGAAAACAGTATTAAATTAGCAAAACAACCAACTGTATGGGAAAATATATTTGCCAGTGATACCTCAGACAAAGGTTTAATCTCCAAAATATACAAAGAACTTACACAGCTCCACTCTAAGAAGACATCTAACCCAATTAAAAAATGGAAAAAAGACTTGAACAGACACTTCTCCAAGGAGGACATACAGAATGTTCAGAGACACATGAAGAAATGCTCAATATCGTTAGCTATCAGAGAGATGCAAATTAAAACCACAATGAGATACCACTTTACACCAGTCAGGATGGCTATCATAAATAAAGCAACAAACAACAAATGTTGGAGAGGTTGTGGAGAAAAGGGGTCCTTAGTTCACTGTTGGTGGGATTGCAGTCTGGTACAACCATTATGGAAAACAGTATGGAATTTTTCTCAGAAAAATAAAAATCGACCTGCCTTTTCACCCAGCAATTCCACTGCTAGGATTATACCCCAAGAATCCTAAAACATCAATTTCAAAGAACCTATGCACCACAATGTTCATAGCAGCACAATTTGCAATAGCCAAGAGTTGGAAACAATCTAGGTGCCCGACAGTAAATGAATGGATCAAAAAATGGTGGTACATATACACAATGGAATTCTATGCAACAGAGAGAAAGAAGGAGCTAGTACCCTTTGCAACAACATGGATGTAACTGGAAAGCATTATGCTGAGTGAAATAGGCCTGGTGTTGAAACACAAATACCATATGATCTCACCTTTAACAGGAAGCTAAACAACAAAACAAACAAGCAAGCAGAATAAAAATAAAGACACTGAAATAGAGAACAGGGGGACAGTGACCAGAGGGGAGAGGGAAGGAAATTTAAGGGGGAAGGGGGAGGGATTTGGGGGAACAAATGTGAGGGATGCAGTGACGAGGGCTGGGGGGGGGGGGAAGTGGGGGGAGGTGGGGAGCATGGTATGGGGGGAGCTTGAATGGGAGAAATAGACAAAAAACTGTACTTAATATCTAAATAAAAAATGAGAAAAAAAAAGTAGAGCTGCTTTTACTGTGGAGCTTGGTAGCATGACCTAATGTAGTATGTGCCCTTTAGGGTCCAGTGGCACAGCCTTCCCTATCTTCCAAGCTGGGTACCCAAGGTGCCCCTTCCGTGTGGACTGAGTATTCCCTTCTTTTGTAGTTGAGTCTATGTTGCTGTCAACAGGTCAATGGCAGGATTTTATCCAGGCCAGACACCTAGTAGAACCGGCTGTGGCCACTGGCTACCAACCACCTCCCTCTGTGGTTTGTGAAGGTGATTGGGTGGTGGTACTTTGATGTGGCCTGTAACTGTCTGCTGGGTACACAGGCTCTGTGGTTTTCCGGGTGGTACAGTCCAAGGTCGCCCACCATCTGTGTCCTGTCTGGGCCACTTGGCATAAACTGTAAAGGGGCCTGAAGATGGCTACTGCTAGTGCCTGGCCTGTGGCCACTTGGTGAGGGATATGGGTGCTGTGGTCAGCTGTTGCCTGTTTGAGTGGATTTAGGAAGGTCTGAAGCCTGCACCTAGCCCAGCCATTAATATTGAAAAGCCACTGTTATCAGCTTGGGTGGCCCCGTATTTTGGAAGGGTGGGAGCCTTAGGTAATTGTCAAGGCTGGGCTAATTGTGTGAGCGAGGTCAATGGAGTCTCAAATATTATGCCACAGTACTGTGGCTCTGTGTGGAGCAAGGCTTAGAAAAGGAACGATGGCCACTTTCTGCAGTTCTGTCAAGGAGGAAGCTGTACCCCAGTATTTGCCCTGATGCTAGACATTTAATTTCCTCCCTATATACCATTGGTGCCCTTCAGTGTGTTGCCTTTGTGCTCATGCCCAGAAGGAGTGTGTGTGAGTAAATCTATGTGCAAGGCCATCCAAAAGACACCTAAGAATTCCTCAGTTTATTCCATTGACTGAGCCACCACTGGTTTTTACAGCCAGAAGTTATGGGGACTTACCTTCCTGGCACTGGAAGCCTGGGCTGGGCGGTTTGCTATGGGGCTGGGACTTCTCACTCCTGGGACTATCTCAGGAGTTATGGACTCCTGAGATATTCCTCCTATTTATATCTACCACATGTGGGTGTGGGACCAGCCCATTTCATGTCTCGACATCTCTGCCCTTCTGCTCCTCTGTTCTTTTTACCTGTCTAAATGAATTTGGTTTCTTTAATTCATTATTTGTTGGACTTCCATGCTGCTCTTTTTCCTGATGGTTTTGGGTAATAGTTGTTCTGTAGTTCTGCTGCAATTTTGCTGTGGTTGTGCAAGGAGGAGAGCCACATTTACCTATGCTTCCATCTTGACCAGAAGTGTGTTGATTACTTCTTTTTTTATTTCATACTTTTTTAAATTTATTTTTATTGATTATGCTCTTACAGTTATTATATTCCCCCCTTCATTCCCCTCCACCCTACCCCCATCCCCACCATTACCCCACCTTTAGTTTATGACCATGTGTCTCAAGTTCTTTAGATTCTATATTTCCCATACTATTCTTGTCCCCCCCAACTATTTTCTATCTACTGTCTATGCTACTTATTTTCTGTACCTTCTCCCCCTTCTCCTCCTCTCACTCCCCTGTTGCTAACCCTCCTTGAGATCTTCATTTCTATGTTTCCACTCCTGATCTAGCTGTCCTTTTAGTTTGCTTTTGTTTTAGGTGTGGTTGTTAATAACTGTGAGTTTGTTGTCCTTTCACTGTTCATGTTTCTTTAACTTCTTTCTCTTAGATAAGTCCCTTTAACATTTCATATAATAAGGGCTTGGTGATGATGAACTCCTTGAATTTGATCTTATCTGAGAAGCATTTTATCTGTCCTTCCATTCTAAATGAAAGTTTTGCTGGATAGAGCAATCTTGGTTGTAGGTCTTTGGATTTCATGACTTGGAATACCTCTTTCCAGCCCCTTCTTTCCTGGAAGGTCTCTTTTGAAAAATCCACTGACAGTCTGATGGGGACTCCTTTGTAGGTGACTGTCCCCTTAGCTCTTGCTGCTTCTAGGATTCTCTGCTTCATTTTAATCTTGGCTAATGTAATGATGATGTGCCTTGGTGTGTTTCTTCTTGGGTCCAACTTCTTTGGTACTCTCTGAGCTTCCTGAATTTCCTGGAAGTCTATTTCCTTTGCCAGATTGGGGAAATTCTCCTTTATTATTTGTTCAAATAAGTTTTCCACTGGTGGCTGTGCCTTTGCCCCTTCTGGTACCCCTATAATTCGGATGTTGGAGCATTTAAAGATGTCCTGGAGATTCCTAAGACTCTCCTCATTTTTTTGAATTCTTGCTTCTTGACTCTTTTCTGTTTAGCCATTATTTGCTTTCTTCTGGTCCACTCCATTGATTTGAGTCCCAGTTGCCTTTTCATAGCTATTGGTTTCCTGTGCAATTCCATTCATTTCAATTAGTTTCATATATTTGTCTAATTTGTGGCTATAATCAACCAGTTCTATGAGGATCCTGATCACCAGTGTTTTAAACTGTGCATCTGAGAGTTTTGCTATTTCTTCATCGCTTAGATTTATAGGCTCTGGGGCTTTGATATCTACTTGAGCCATTTTTGGTCTGTTTGCGCCCGTTAAGTCTGAGGAGCTGAGCCTTGGACTCCCAGGTCGCTGGGTTGTGACTCTGTATGTGGAGGTGGGATCAGAGCAGAGAAATGGCGGTCCCCTCTGCTGTTTCTCGCAGCTGGGTGAAGAGCAGAGCCTTAAGTTGTTTACCGGGGCAGGGCCACTTAGGTCGCTGGATTATGTTGATTACTTCTAATAGAGTATTTGGGGTTGTCTATGTATAAGATGATGTTATCTACAAAGAAAAATTTTACTTCTTTCTTTCTCATTTGGATGTCTTTTTATTTTTTTCTTGCCCAGTTGCTCTGCATAGGACTTTTAGTACTATGTTGACTAGCAATGGTAAGAATGGGCACCCTTGTCTTGTTCCTGATCTTAGAACAAAATATTTTAGTTTTTCATCATTGAGTATGTTAACTGTGGATGTTAACTGTGGACTTGTCATATATGGCCCTTATTATATTGAGTTACATTATTTCTTCTACACCAAATTTGTTGAGAATTTTTTTTTATAAAGGGGTGCTTTTTCTGCTTCATTCTGTTAATGTGGTATATCATATTAGGTTTGCTTATGTTGAAATTTCCTTGGATCCTAGCAATAAATTTCACTTGATCATGGTGTATGATTATTTTCATGTGCTGTTAAATTCAGTTTGCTAATATTTTTGAAAACTTTTGCACCTATACTCATCAAGGACATTGGCCTGTACTTTCTTTTTGTGTAGTATCCTTGTCTGATTTCAATATAAGAGTAATGTTGGCCTTGTAAAATAGGTTTGGGAGTGTTCCTTCCTCTTCAATTTTTGGAAAAGTTTGAGAAGAGTTTGTATAATTTTTCCTTAAATGTTTGGTAGAATTAACCCGTAAAGTCATCTGGTGTGAGCTTTACTTTGTTGAGAGGTTTATGATTACTGATTGAATCTCCTTACTTGTTATTGGTCTATTTCTTCATGATTCAGTCTTGGTAAGTTGTATGTTTCTAGGAATTTATTTCTTGTAGATTAGTCAATTAGTTGACATATAATTGTTCATAATAGTCTTTTATGATCCTTTGTATTTCTGTGGTATGTTATTAAGTCGCCTTTCATTTCTGATTTTATATATGAGTCTTTTTTTTGAAAGTCCAAATGTAAACCAGAGCTAGTACATTTGTTGATATCCTCAATGACAATTTTTACCAGGCATAATGACCAGATTCAGGACAAAAAGCCACCCCCAAAAGCTCTGAAAGTATGTGTTTCCTCAGTGAGCGAAGAACCTATGAGTATACTTCACCTCTACCACCTTCCTCCAGTACCACCATTAGACATAAGTAACCTTGAACCCTGCTCCTTAGAAGGAACTACTTTGGCTTTTCTCTATTTTGACTTCTCCTCGTGTGATAAGAATTTTATGAATTCAAGGAGATGTGCTCATTCAGAGGCTGTGATCCTTATTCCAGAACATGAGTTGCTAGAACCCTGAGATTCCCTGCCTAGATGATCTCTAGCTGGCTCCCAAAACCTGTGTAATCCATTCCCTTGGGTCTTCCTTTGCAAAGACAGATATACTATAGGAGTGCTGACAATAATGCTATACATGGAGGTAGCACATAGAATCTGGATTGCCTTGTGTTCACACAGGTGTGTGCACAGTTCCTCACAGTGCGTAGTTGCAGTGGAGATGACAAGAGAGAGACTGGTCACAAGCCTAGGGCCTCATTGATCCTTTTATCCAAAATCCCTCAAATGTTAGGGATGGATTCACTTTCTCCACCTCAGGCTGAACACTACATTCATTGAAATTTTTAAGCCCATTCATAAGAATCTGATCTAAACCTCAAGTCTTGCTTCTCTCTGATCACATATTAACAGATTAAGTCATAATGTTCGCAGTCCATGGCTGGGTCAGTAGAGCATCAGGAATGCATGCACTCTTAGTGAAGATGGATATAGCCTTATTAAGAGACCCCAGGAAGTCCAAGTGCAATCTTGACCCACACTGACTGAAGTAATCCATAGCTAAGTCCTGACCTCGGCGGAAGTTGCTTTCTTGAAGATCCTTACACTGGGCTCTCAAATGCCTTTTCTCTAAATCATTAAAGGCAGGGCTGTGTCTTAGTCTATGGTGGCTCTCAGAAGACACAATAAATGCTCACTGAACCCCACTAACTGCCTAGAAACTACAAAGTAGTACATTATTATGTTTATCTTAGCTGAAAATATCAGGTCATCCAGCTCTTGGGTCAAATAAAACAGAAGCTGTTACCCCATTAAAAGTACCAGAGAGGTCATTCTTAGAGCAATTGTCAACTGCAACAAGCATTTGACAAAATATATGGTAGGAAAATCAATCTTTATTCCGATGTTAACAGATCTTTGCAATGGCTAAAGCTATAGCAATACATTCAAAGAGGACTCTGCAAAGTTTGTTCATTAAGCCATGGTGCTCAAATTTTAAGTTTCATCAGAATAATGTGGAAGGATTTAAAAGAAACACACATTTCTGGGTCTCTTCCCCAGAGTATTTGATTCAGTAGCCTTGGGTGGGATCTAAAAGTGTGTATTTCTTTTTTTTATTATTGTTGTTCAGTACAGTTGCCTGCCTTTTCCCCTCACCACTCCCCCTGTACTTCAGCTATCCCCATCCTCCTCCCCTGATTCTACATCCCCTTGATTTTGCCCCTGTGTCCTTTATACTTGTTCCTGAAAACCCTTAACCCTTTTCCCCACATTGTCCCCTACCACCTCTGGTTACTGTCAGTTTGTTCTTAATTTCAATGTTTCTGGCTATATTTTGCCTGCTTGTTTGTTTTGTTGATTGTATTTCTAACAAGTTCCTCAGTGATTCTGATGGCGTTCATCTGGACACCACACTTTAAGAACCATCACTTTAAACAAAAGGAAAAAATGCTTAAATTAGCAATAAAGACATTAACAAAAGCCAATGTGAGATACAGAACAGTTTGATAGAAAACCCTAAACCAAGATCATGAGAATAAAAGAGAATCCAGGCTTAAAAAATCAGAGATATTAAAAAAGGCTCGCCATCAGGGGATAATACAAAGAAAAGAAAATATCACTTATTCTGTCTTTTCTACATGACCTCTCTTAGCAAAAATTATAAAGGATAGGTAATGTCTTTTTGTAAAAGTGTATTAGCTAATAAAAACAAGAAATAATAGAATTAGAAAAATCACTGGTTTACAGCTTCCCAGTGTATTAGCATACCCAGATATTGAACATTGACTGTTGCTAATATCATAAAAAGGGAGTCCATCAGATGTTATGTGACCTTACCAATGAAAGAATAGAATGCCACCTATTTACATAGTCTTGCCAAAGAGATTCAACATGATTCTGATCAAGCCTCTGGATCTAGCTGTCAATTTGTAGGAATACTGAGAACAGAGAAATATGCTAAACTGCACTACAATTGCACCTGCAATCAACAAAATCCAAACTGTTGAAAATTGTACACATGAAACATTTCCTGTTCTTGATAATAATAATAATAATTATTAATAAAGAAATGGAGAAGGGAATTGTCCATTAAGAAACTTCAATTTTTTAATAGGCAACATTAAATTAAAGTACATAGGAATGCTCCTTTGAGTGACAAAACTATAAAAAAAGCAAGTCAAGATAGTTGTTACTTTGGGGTGAGAGAAGAGTTGGGATTGGGAGCAGGAATTCAGAAGCTTCTAGGATGGCTGGCAAAGTTTCCTTCTTTGGCCTGGGTGGTAGTTACAAAGGCACAACCCCATATGTGATGGGAATTTTTTGTATCTATATTTTATTTTGCAATTAAAAATTTTTTAAAATCAATCAATTACCATCATAGGCAAACCAAAAGAGTGAATTGTTTGGGGGATATGTGAAAATGCTTACTCTATAGAAACCAAGATGCCTAAATATATTATTTCTTACTGACCTAGGTCTGACTTGTCTTTTGAGTAGATGGGAGAAGACTACATTGTAGGTAGTATAGAGGAGCGAGTCAAAGCTGTTCATGCCAAACACAGGCTTTCTTCCAGTTTAGAGCACTGAAAATGCTGACAAAGAGCAAAGAATCTCAACTTAGTCTTATATATTCACAAGTAAATGATAAATAAATAAGACTTTAGAGTACTATAGAGAGTTATAAAGACAAACATAATTGTTCTTTCACCTGGAGAAGAAAAATGTTGAATCTTGGTTCTAGTTGCCATGTTGTCCTGTAGGAATAAGTATCCTTTGTTGAGCCCCACAATACAGCCGCTTTGGGAATGCTGATTTGCCTCTGTGGCATTGCAGCTCTGGGAGTTTAACTTTTTTTGGCTTCCCAACCAGTTCACAAGAAGTGGACTAGTCCCTTGGTCTGATGCATTCTAAATGTGTGATGTTCAAAGGAAGGGATAGACCCTCCATCTCATTATATTCACAGTGCTTACTGTAATCCAGACACATCACAGAAACTAAGATAAGAGTCTGTCAGTCTGAAATGATTGCCTCTCACACTGGCCTCATTTCTACTTTTCGTAGAAATTGACTTTATTGGAATTAGTGATTGAATGTAATCATTATTGAAAGTTACTGTTATTTAAAACATTTAATATACGTAATTAATTACTATTCTATGATATCTTCCATTGCATGTGGGTTATATTTACCCATTTGAAATAAATAAAAATATCCTTAATATTAAAAAAGTTGATTGTTTTGGAAATATTGTCAAAACTGCACTTATAGAACTATAGTATATAATTTTTGTTCTATAAATCATCTTAGTCTGTACCAAAAGAATAATAACTGATTATTTAACAATAAAAATAAAAGAAAAACTGAAACCAATGTAAAATATGATACCCACTCATATGTGTACATATCTGTTCTTTTCTGAAAGTACAAGATGACTTGACTACTTGTTTCTTTATGTATATTTCCTGCTAGATTGTAAGCTCTATGAGGTCAGGGACCTTGCCTATCTTACTTATCACTGTCCCTCCAATATAGACAGTGTTCAGGCAAGTAGTAGGCACTAAATAGTTATGTACTGGGTTGTGCTTATTGTCATCGATGGGTTTTTGAGACCTAAGCCAGAAATGTTACATTTATATAACAAGAGTTTAATCACATCAAACATACACCACAAATTTGTTTCTGTCCAGATTCTACGTTCAAGACCAAAACAGACTAGCTAGGGAATCCTGGAATGGGGTGGTAAATCTGTGATAGGAATACAAATAAGAAAATACAGTATAATATAGAATAAAATAATTACTATAGAGTAGTGCCCTGTCCTATTATTATCCACAGTTTCTCTTTCCACAGTTTCAGTTACCCATGGCCAACCACAGCCCAAAGATGTTAAATTTAAAATTTTAGCCCTGGCTCATAGAGCTCAGTTGATTGAGCACTGGCCTGTGAACCAAAGGGTCTCCCATTGATTCCCAGTCAGGGCACATGCCTGGGTTGTGGGTCAGTTCCCCAGTATGGAACAGGTAAGAAGCAACCACACATTGGTGTTTCTCTCCCTTTCGCTCTCCTTCCCTTCCCCTCTCTCTAAAAATAAATATATAAAATCTTTTAAACATTTCAGAAAAAACAACTTGTAAGTTTTAAATTGTGTGCTGTTCTGAGTAGCATGATGAAATCTCACACTGTCTTATTCTGTCTCACCCAGGTTGTGAATCATGTCTTTGTCCACATGGTATACCCTACCAACCATTAGTCACTTAGTAGCAGTCTTGTTTATCAGATTGACTATTGTGGTATTGTAGTGCTTGTGTTCAAGTAAGCCTTATTTTACTTAATAATGGCTTCAAAGCTGAAGACTAGCAATGTTGGCAATTTAGATATGCCAAAGAGAAGCTGTAAAGTGCTTCGTTTAAAGGAGAAGTTATGTCTGTATAAATATAAACATAGTATAGATAGGGTTTGGCATTATTGGCTATTCCAGGCATCCAGTGGTGTGGGGTATTAGAACATTTTTTCTGTAGATAAAAAGGGAACTACTGTAATTTTCTTCTGTGTGTATGTGGGGGGGCGAGTAAGTAGGAGTGGGAAATCATGTACATCAGAACAGTGACATAAGAACTGAACATAATAGAGAGGGTTTTGATGAGAAAAAGTTGGTGGAAATAGCAATCTAGAAAGAAAGAACAGCATAAACTAAGACTTGAGGACAAGAAAAGACATAACTTGTCCAGCAATGATGTAAGATTTCATAAATAGAAATGCAACTAAATTTTGAATGTTATGTAACATTTTTACTTAACATCTCAACACAAGGCAATATTCAAAGATGTGGATGGAATGTGGATTAATGTGTACAGGTACTCATTGTAGATTCCAAATTCTGGGTGAACTGTATCAAATGGGTTCTGGTGTTCTAAAGATCAGTCCTGGTTTTACCAGGAAAAACTTGTGGTAGCATTTCTAGCATCCTTCTCCATAAGAGAAACTTAAGCAATTTCTTTGGTGGAGCACATTTCTTTAGTCTGAGGGATACATGCATATCAAACAATCTTGGCCCACCGCCATGTAACCCTAAACTCATCAATGCCCTTTGTTGGCTGTGGCTGTGATTTGGCCTGTGAAGGGCTACAGGAAGAGGATATGTTAGGGAGGCTCAATAATCTCCATCCTTATGATTCTGATTTACAAAAGTGCATTAATAAATTACCTTGTTGGATACATTGAGTTGATGAAAAGCTGCCCTGGAGAGACAGATCCACTCTCAGTGGGCTATTGAGTCAGGTTTCTAAGCTGCAAACAATGAGGTTTACTCCTTAGGTTGCACCTGTGATTCAAGGCATTAAACGGAGGTACAGTGGTATTGTGGCTAAGAGGACAGGCTCTGAAGCTAATAGCCAAGCTTGAACATTATGTTATTAATGGTAGTAACTTCTCTGTCTGTGTCTCAGTTCTCTCATCTATAAAGTAGAGACAATGAAAAAAAGCTACCATACAGGATTGTCATGAGGATTAAATGAGTTAATGAAAGTAAAACTCTTAAAAGAGTACCTGGAACACAGAAAATATTCAATGAGTGTAAGTTATATGTATTGTACAGTCAGTAGAGACAATCCAGTAAATAATAACTCTTGTAATTCTCAGAACCATTCTTTAAGGTGCTATGAATATTTCTTTTTTCAAGTATTTTTTTGTTTTTAAAAAATTTTTATTGATTATGCCATTACAGTTCTTCTATTCCCCCCTTACTTCCCTTCCACCCTGCACCCACCCTCCCTGACCATTCCCCCCTTTAGTTTATGACCATGTGTCTCAAGTTCTTTAGATTCTATATTTCCCATTCTATTCTTGTCCCCCCATCTATTTTCTATCTACTGTCTATGCTACTTATTTTCTGTACCTTCTCCCCCCTTCTCCTCCTCCCACTCCCCTGTTGCTAACCCTCCATGAGATCTTCATTTCTATGTTTCCACTCCTGATCTAGCTGTCCTCTTAGTTTGCTTTTACTTTAGGTGTGGTTGTTAATAACTGTGAGTTTGCTGTCCTTTCACTGTTCATCTTTTTTATCTTCTTTTTCTTAGGTAAGTCCCTTTAACATTTTATAGAATAAGGGCTTGGTGATGATGAACTCCTTGAATTTGACCTTATCTGAGAAGCACTTTATCTGTCCTTCCATTCTAAATGAAAGCTTTGCTGGATAGAGCAATCTTGGTTGTAGGTCTTTGGTTTTCATGACTTGGAATACTTCTTTCCAGCCCCTTCTTGCCTGGAAGGTCTCTTTTGAAAAATCCACTGACAGTCTGATGGGGACTCCTTTGTAGGTGACTGTCCCCTTAGCTCTTGCTGCTTCTAGGATTCTCTCCTTCATTTTAATCTTGGCTAATGAAATGATGATGTGCCTTGGTGTGTTCCTTCTTGGGTCCAACTTCTTTGGTACTCTCTGAGCTTCCTGGATTTCCTTCAAGTCTATTTCCTTTGCCAGATTGGGGTAATTCTCCTTTATTATTTGTTCAAAGAAGTTTTCCACTCATGGCTGTTCCTCTTCCCCTTCTGGTACCCCTATAATTTGGATGTTGGAGCAATTAAAGATGTCTTGGAGGTTCCTAAGCCTCTCCTTATTTTTTTGAATTCTTGTTTCTTCATATTTTTCTGTTTGGGCATTTTTTTTTCTTCCTTCTGGTCCACTCTTTTGATTTTAGTCCCAGTTTTCTTTCCATCACTATTGGTTTCCTGTGTATTTCCCACCATTTCAATTAGTTTAGCCTTCATTTGTTCCTCTAATTTGTAACTAAAATCAACCAGTTCTGTGAGCATCCTGATCACCAGTGTTTTGAACTGTGCATCTGAAAGTTTGGTTATTTCTTGGTTGCTTAGAGTTATGGGCTCTGGGGCTTTGAGTTCTTCTTTACCCATGTTTTGGTCTGTTCATGTTCATTATATATGAGGAGCAGAGCCTTAGGTGTTCACCAGGGCGGGGCCACCCAGGTCACTAGGTTGTGATGCTGTATGTGGGGGAGGGGTCAAAGAGGGGCAATGGTGGTACCCTCTGCTGCTTCCTGCCATTGGGGCCTGTGGGGTCTGTCTCACTGCTTGCTCCTTCACTGGTTTATTGGTCTGGCTGAAGGATTCATTGTTGTCAGACTTCCATATAGTTCAATTTTCTGTGTTTTGGCTGCATTTTTTGTTACTAAAATTTTGTTGTCTTTAAACTTGGTTGTGCGAGAAGGTACAATGTTTCCACCTACACCTCCATCTTGGCAGAAGTTCCTGAATATTTTTGTTATTCGTAAATTTCTCTCAACTCAAGATACACAAAACCAAGGCTTGTAGCAACCAAAGAACAATTATCATCCATCTTTCTGGAGTACAATTTCACTTGAAGATTTAAGGCAAAAACAAACATTTTGATATAAACATATTGTATATGGAGCAAAATTTAAATTCTGTATAAATGTTTACTATAAAGCATGAAACTTTTAAGAAATTTCTTGTTAGCAGCATATTAACTCTAGGACTTATTTCTATAGTCCTAGGGCTATAGGTTTGGTCTCCTTTCTTATTGAAGAAATTTGGTTCTGATAAGGCATTTTTATCTCTAAGTTCTTTTGAGACCACCTCATGATAGTCCCCATTTCAGACAATACTAGATAATCAAATATGAAACTGTTGCTTTCTCAGAAAATATTTCTGTATATTAACAAAACCAAAGTAGAATGAATGATAATTAGATAATTATCAGATCATTGAAAACTTCATAATGACCCCATCTATATATTATTCCTAGCTCTTATGGTAAATATATTAAGCACTCATGCCCTTGCCTTCTTGGACTTAACAAAGTAAAATAATAGGATATCTACACATAAGCATTATTTTTGAAGTCAACAATGGAGAAAAAGACATAACCACTGAGCAGAAACAGGAGTCATCTAGCTAAAAACAACATATGTAGAATTTATCAATGTCCTTCCGCTGCGGATGCCATCTGCTTTCTGTGTCAAAGATGGAGTAGGCCAGTAAAACTGGAATAACAGAGAAATAGCAAAAGGAAGTCTGGCATCGTATTTTTTGTCCTCTCCAATTTATTTTCTCGGTGACTTTCCTTCCTTCTCCTAGATAACGAGTGCCCTCAAGCATTCTATTATCTATTAAACTTATCAGAACTCTTCCTCAGCTGTAAAACTTACAACCTTACCAACAATAAATAATGTATGATTTTCTTTTTTTAATTTAATTATTGTTCAAGTACAATTTTCTGTCTTTTACTCCCTTCTGAGCTCACTGCCCCCCTCAGTGCTCCCCACCTCCCTCCAATTTCCACCCCCCTTAGTTTTTGTGTATGTGTACTTTATACTTGTTCTTGTATACCCTTCCACTTTTCTCCCAAAATTCCCTCCCTTCTTTCCTCTGGTCCCTGTCATCCTGTACTCAATTTCAGTGTCTGGTTGTATTTTGCTACCTTGTTTGTTTTGTTGATTAGGTTCCCGTTAAAGGTGAGATCATATGGTATTTGTCTTTCACTGCCTGGTGAAAGGCATATAGTATTTTGCTTATTTCACTCAGCATAATGCATTCCAGTTCCATCTGGAACTACCCTGTTGCAAAGGGTAGTAAGGGTAGCAGCTACTTCTCTGTTTCTGCTGCATAGAATTCCATTGCGTAAATGGACCATAGTTTTTTGATACACTCATTTACTGATGGGCACCTAGGTTGCTTCCAAATCTTGGCTATTGTAAATTGTGCTGCCATAAACATTGGGGTGCATAGGTTCTTTTGGATTAGTATCTTAGGATTCTTAGGATATAGTCCCAGCAATGGAATTTCTGGGTCAAAAGGCAGGTCCATTTGTAGTTTTCTGAGAAAGTTCCATACTGTTTTCCGTAATGGTTGTACCAGTCTGCAATCCCACCAACAGTGAACTAAGGTCCCCTTTTCCCCACTACCTCTCCAACATTTGTTGTTTGTTGCTTTGTTTATTATGACCATTCTGACCGGTGTTAAGTAGTATCTTATTGTGGTTTTAATTTGCATCTCTCTGATAGCTAGCAATATTGAGCATCTTTTCATGTGTCTCTGGATCCTGTGTATGTCCTCCTTGGAGAAGTGTCTGTTCAAGTTCTTTGCCCATTGTGCAATAATGATAATAGTTTTGATCTTCTGCTTTTTCCTAAATAAGTCCCTTCTACATTTTATGTAATAATGGCTTGGTGACGATAAACTCCTTTAGCTTAACCTTGTCTGGGAAGCACTACATCTGCTTTTTTATTCTAATTGATAGCTTTGCCGTATAAAGTAATCTAGGTTGTAGGTCCATCCTTGCTTTTCATCACTTCAAAAACTCTAGCCAATTCCTTCTCACCTGCAAAGTTTCTCTTGAGAAATTAGCTGACAGTCATCTGGGAACGTCTTATGGGAACTACCTGCATTTCTCTTGCTACTTTTAAGATTCTGTCTTGATCTTTAACTTCGGGCATTTTAATTATGATATGTCTTGGAGTGGGGCTCTTTTCATCCATTTTGTTTGGGACTCTCTGTGCTTCCTGGACTTGCATGTATATTTCCTTCACCAAATTAGGTGAGTTTTCTTTCATTATTTTTCAAATAAGTTTTCAATTTCTTGCTTTTTCTTCTCCTTCTCACATCCCTATGATTCAGATGTTAGTATGTTTAAAGATGTTCCAGAGGTTCCTTAGCCTATCCTCATATTTTTGGACCCTTTTTAACTTCTGCTGTTCCAATTGAACACCTTTTTCTTCTTTGTGTTCCCAAACATTGATTGAATTCTTGGCTTCATCTCCTCTGCTGTTGGTTTCCTGTAGATTTTTCTTTATTTCACTTAGTGTAATCTTCATATGCCTGGATTTTTTTTTATGCTGTTGGAGTACACAATGAGTTTCTTGAGCATCCTTATAAGCAGTGTTTTGAATTCTGCATCTGATAGATTGCTCATGTCCATTTTGTTTAGTTAATTTTCTGAAGTTTTGTACTGTTCTTTCATTTGGACCATATTTCTTTGTCTCTTCATTTTTGCAGTTCCTTGTTTTTGTTTCTATGTATTAGGTAGAGCTGCTTTGACTCCCTGTCTCAGTAGCATGGCCTAATGTAGAAAAGTGATGGGGTGAAGCCTTATGTAAACACCAGGGTGGGGCAATCACTGAAAACCAGGTTGATGGAGTCTCAGATAAGGTCTTGATGCTCTGTGGCTCTGTGTGGATGTAGGGTAAATGGAGTCAGTCAGGTGCCCTTACACAGATGTCTGGGCAACTAAGATAAGCAGCATTCCCATAGCCTTGAGAATGTGCCCCTGTGCACAGAATCACTCTTTGTTATATAATATATTAGCACGCTGCCAGCTTTGTGTGCATTTAGTACATAAGGGAGTATAGACTCACCCAGTGCAACATGCGGCTTGTAGCATGCATGGATCACCCCCCAACCTTGCATAAAGTTATGTCAGGCATTCACATGGCTCCACAAATTTTCTTCTGTATGCCTGAATCTGTAGTGAACCTGCCTGACCTTGAAAGGCTGCAAGACAGGGAGAAACAGGAAAAGTATAATCATCTTCATTAAAATTAAAAGGAAATGTAAAATTGATAGCAAGATTTTAAAATTAAGAGACTAAAAGTGGTTCTCCAACCTCAGTGTGCACCTATATAACCTGAAGGGATTGTTAAAGCATAAATTTCTAGTTTTACCTGAAAGTCTCTGATTCCAAAGGTCTAAGGTTTGGCCTGATAATCTGCATATATAGCAAGTTTTCAGGTGATGCTGATGTTGTAGGTTTGTGGACAACATTTTAAGAAGTACTTGACTAAAGGAACGATTTCAAACCAACAACTAAGAACCACACTTTCAAACAAGGTACAACCAGTACCTTCAAGTACTTCAAGGCAATCACTTCACTTGCCTTTAAGGCCAAGGTCCATGAGTTTAGTACCTAATTTTTTCCTCTATGTATTTTTTTGTTTCAGGTCTTATATTAACATCTGTCAGAAAAACAGACACAAAGACCAATGGAACAAAATCGAATGTCCAGAAATAAATCCATATTAATATGGGAAATATTTTTCAACAAAGTCCCAAAACCTGATGATGGAAGAAAGAAAGCCTTTTCAATAAATGGTGCTGGAAAAATTGGAAAGCCACATACAAAAGAATGAAACTGGACTGCTGTTTCTACCCACAAAAAAATTAACTCAACTCCAAATGTACATTTTGGCAACTTTACTGTATTTGTATATTATTTATAATAGTTTTTTAAATTTTTCAAAATTTATTTATTTAATTGTTGTTCAAGTGCAGTTTTCTATCTTTTACTCCCCCCCCAGTTCTTCCCACCTCCCTCCCATTTCCACCCCTGTTAGTTTCTGTCCACGTGTCCTTTATACTTGTTCCTGTAAACCCTTCCCCTTTTCCAGTGAAATTCCCTACCGTCTTTCCTCTGGTCCCTGTCAGCCTGTTCTCTATTTCAGTGTCATTGGATATATTTTGCATGCTTGTTTGTTTTGATGTTTAGGTTCCTCATAAAGGTGAGCTCATATGGTATTTATCTTTCACTGCCTGGCGTATTTCATTCAGCATAATGCTTTCCAGTTCCATCCATGCTGCTGCAAAGGGTAGGAGCTCCTTCTTTCTTTCTGCTGCACAGAATTTTATTGTGTAAATGCATCATAGTTTTTGGGTCCATTTATTTACTGATGGGCACCCAGGTTGCTCCCAGCACTTGGCTATTGTAAATTGTGCTGCTATGAACATTGGAGTGCATAGGTTCTTTGTATTGGTGTTTCAAGGTTCTTAGGATATAATCCTAGCTGTGCAATTGCTGACTCAAAAGGCAGATCCATTTTTAGTTATTTGAGAAAAATTCCACACTGTTTTTCATAGTGATTGTACCAGTCTGCAGTCCTACCAGCAGTGAAGTGAACGAGGGTCCCCTTTTCTCCACAACCTCTCCAACACTTGTTGTTTGTCGCTTTGTTTATAATGGCCATTCCGACTTGTGTGAGGTGGTATCTCATTGTGGTTTTAATTTGCACCTCTCTGATAGCTAGCAATATTGAGCATCTTTTCATTTGAATCTGGATCCTCTGTATGTCCTTGGAGAAGTGTCGGTTCAAGTCCTTTGCCTACTTTTTAATTAGGTTGCTTGTATTCTTAGAGCGGAGTCCTGTAAGTTCTTTCTATATTTTGTACATTAAACCCTTGTGTGAGGTATCATTGGCAAATATGTTTTTCCCATACAGTTGCTTCTCTTTTTATTTTGATACTATTTTCTTTAGCTGTGCAGAAGCTTTTTATTTTGACGAGACCCCATTTGTTTATTCTTTCCTTTACATCCCATGCTCTAGGGGACATATCAGTGAAAATGTTACTGCATGAAATATCTGACATTTTTCTGCCAATGTTCTCCTCTGAGACTTTAATGGTGTCACAGCTTATATTTAAATCTGTTATTTACCTTCAGGTTATTTTGGTGTATGGTATAAGTTGGTGCTCAAGTTTCATTTTTTTGCATGTAGCTGTCCAGTTCTCCCAACACCATTTGTTGAAGAGGCTATTTTTACTCCATTTTATGTTCCTGCCCCTTTGTCAAATATCAGTTGACCCTAGAGACTTGGGTTTATCTCTGGGCTCTCTGTTCTGTTCCATTGGTCTATGTGCCTGTTTTTATGCCAGTACCAGGCTGCTTTGATTACAGTGGCCTTGTAATACAGTTTGGTATCAGGAGTTGCGATCCCTCCTACTTTGTTCTTCTTTCTCAAAATTGCACCTGCTATTTGGGGCCATTTATGGTTCCATATAAATTTTTGAAGTGTTTGTTCTATGTCTGTGAAATATGCCATTGGTACTTTAATAGGTATTAAGTTGAATCTGTAAATTGCTTTGGGTTGTATGAACATTTTGGTGATGTTAATTCTTCCAATCCCTGAACATGATATATGTTTCCATATGTTTGTGTCTTCCTTGATTTCTTTCTTCAGTGTTGTGTAGTCTTCTGTATACAGGTCTTTTACCTCCTTGGTTAGGTTTATTACTACGTATTTTATTTTTCTTTTTGCTATAACGAACGGAACTTTTTTCTTGATTTCAGCTTCTGCTTTTTCATTGTTAGTATGCAAAAATGCCTTTGATTTCTGGATATTGACTTTGTAACCTGCTGTTTTACCTAATTCATTTATTAGGTTGAGCAGTTTTTGGGTAGAGTCTGTAGGATTTTCCATGTACTATTATGTCATCTGCAAACAATGACAGTTTTGTTTCCTCCTTTCCAATTTGGATGCCTTTTATTTCTTTTCTTTACTGATTACTGTGGCTAAATCTCTCAATAGTATATTGAATAGAAGTGGTAAAAGTGGACAACCTTGTCTTGTTCCTGATCTTAGTGGAAAAGCTTTTAGTTTTTGTGCACTGAGTATGATGTTGGCTGTAGGTCTCTCATATATGGCCTTTATGTTGAGGAATACTCCCTCTATTCCCACTTTGTTGAGTGTTTTTATCATAAATGGGTGTTGTACCTTATCAAAAGCTTTTTCCACATCTATTAATATGATCATGTGGTTTTTGTCTTTGCTTTTATTTATGTGATGTATTACATTTACTGATTTGCGAATATTGAACAATCCTTGCATCCCTGGGATGAATCTCAGTTGGTCATGGTGTATAATATTTTTTAAAAATATATTTTGTTTATTTATCTTTAGAGGGGAAGGGAAGGAGAGAGGGAGAGAAATATTAATGTATGGTTGCCTCTTATGCGTCCCCTACTGGTAACTGCCCTGCAACCCAGGCATGTGCCTTGACTGGTAATTAAACCACAGTTATTTCGTTCCCAGGCCTGTGCTCGATCAATTGAGCTACACCAGCCAGGGTGGTGTATGATCTCCTTAATGTATTGTTCAATGCGGTTTGCCAATATTTTGTTGAGGATTTTAGTGTTTGTGTTTTTATGAGTGATATTGGGCCAAAGTGTTCTTCCTTTGCTGTGTCTTCATTTGGTTTTGGGAGTAGCATGATGCTGGCTTCAAAAAAAAAAGAGTTTGGGAGTCTTCCATCATTTTGGATTTTTTGGAATAGTTTCTGAAGGATAGGGGTTAGCTCTTCCTTAAATGCTTTGTAGAATTCTCCTGTGAAACCATCTGGTCCAGGGCTTTTGTGTGTTGGGAGTTTTTTGATTACTGCTTCAAATTTATCTGCTGTTATTGGTCTGTTCAGACTTTCTGCTTCTTCTTCATTGAGTTTTGGAAGATTATATATTTCTAGAAATTTCTCTATTTCACCTAAGTTTTCAAATTTCTTCACATACAATTCTTCATAGTAGTTTCTTACAATTCTTTGTGTTTCTGTGGTGTCAGTTGTAATCTCTCCTCTTTCATTTCTTGTTGTGTTTATTTGGGTCCTGTCACTTTTTTTCTTCATGATCCTACTTAAATCTTCTTGATTTTGTTTATCTTTTCAAAAAAACAAGCTTCTGAATTCATTGATCCTTAGAATTGTGCTTTTTGTCCCTATGTCATTTAATTCTGCTCTGATCTTGGTTATTTCCTTCCTTCTACTTGCTCTGGGCTGTCTTTCTTGTTGTTCCTCATGTTCTTGTAGATGTAGGGATAGGTTGTTTGTTTTAAATGTTTCTATCTTCTTTACATAGGCCTGTGTCACTATGAACTTCCCTCTCAGGACTGCCTTCCCTGTGTGCCATAACTTTTGAGTTGTTGTGAGTTTATTTTTATTTGTTTCCAGAAACTTTTTTATTTGTTCCCTAATTTCATTCTTGACCCATTCATTGTTTAATAGCATGCTATTCCATCTCCATGATTTTGAGTGTTTTGGGTTTTTATCCTTGGGGTTGGTTTCTAGGTTCAGTCTCTTGTGGTTGGAGAAAATATTTGGTATGATTTTATTTTCTTGGATTTGTTGAGGCTTCTTTTGTGTCCTATCATGTTGTCTATCTTTGAAAATATTTCATGTGCATTTGAAAAGAATGTTTATTGAGCTTCTTTGGGATGAAGGGCTCTATATATATCCATTAAGTTCATTTCATCTAGGGTGTTGTTCAATGCCACAATATCTTTGTTGATATTTTGTTTGGAAGAACTGTCCATTTTAGACAGTGGGGTGTTAAAATCCCCTAGTATAATTGTGTTGCTATCAATATCTTTCTTGAAGTCCTTCAAGCTTTTCTTTATATATTTGAGTCTTTCTATGTTGGGTACATATGTATTTACAATGTTAATGTATTCTTGGTGGATTCTTCCCTTGAGTATTAAGAAGTGACCTTCTGGGTTTCTTTTTATGGCCCTTTTTTTGAAGTATATTTTGTGATATGAGTGTTGCTACCCCAGCTGTTTTTCATGTTCATTTGCTTGGAAAATTTGTTTCCAGCCCTTCATGTTCAGTCTCTGTATGTCTTGTGTCCTGAGGTGGGTGTCTTGTAGGCAGCATATGTGTGGGTCATACTTTCTTATCCATTCAGCTATTCTGTGCCTTTTGATTGGAGCATTTAATCCATTTACGTTTAAGATTATTATTGATAGGTACTTATTCATTGCCATTTTTGTACCTGTGTTTTTCTCTATCTCTTTTCCTTCTATTCCTGAAAGCAGTCTTTTTAGTACCTCTTTCAGAGTTGGTTTGGTGGAGGTGTATTCTTTTAGACTTCTTTTCCCATGGAAGCTCTTAATTTGGCATTCTATCTTGATTGAGAACTTTGCTGGGTAAAGTAGCCTTGGTTGCAGGCCTCTGGTTATCATTACCTGGAATATTTCTTACCATCCTATTCTTGCTTGGAGTGTTTTCATTGAGAAATCAGCTGCTAACCTTATTAGAGTTCTCTTGCACGTTACTTCTTATTTTTCCCTTGCTCCCTTTAAGTTTGTTTCTGTGTCTTGAAATTTTGCCATTTTAGGCTCTGGGGCTTTGAGATCTTCTTGCGCCACTTTTGGTCTGTTCGTGCCCTTTAAGTGTGAGAAGCGGTGCCTTGGACTCCCAGGCTGCTGGGTTGTGACTCTGTATGTGGGGGCGTGGTCAGAGCGGGGAAATGGCGACCCCCTCTGCTGTTTCGCACAGCAGGGTGAGGAGCAGCATCTTAGGTCCTTCACCTGGGCCGCGCCACTCAGAGTCGCTGGGTTATGACGCTGTATGTGGAGGTGGGGTCAGAGAAGGGAAATGGAGGCACCCTCCACTGCCGCTTGCCGCGGGGACCCGCCGGGCCCCGGTCCTACCGCCCACTCCCTCGCTTGTCCACCCGCGCACAATTGCGTGACCACAGTCAACACGCAGCACCGCTTCCCCGCTGTCTCCCCCGCGGTCACTCGCCTGGTCGCTCGCCCAGTCGCTCACTAGGTCCAACCCTGCTCCTGGATTCCGAACGCCTGGATTCCACGCGTCTGACGAAGTCCTCCGGTGCAACCCCGCTTCACCAGCCACTGGTTTCGCCCCTTACCAGTCGGGCTGAAGTATTTGTTGTTAACGGACTTCCGAAAAGTTCAATTTTCCGTGTTCTGGCTGTGTTTTCTGTTGCTAATATTTAGTTGTCTCTAAACTCGGTTGTGTGAGAAGGCACGGCACATCCACCTATACCTCCAAGCGATGAAGAAATAGCAAAACTCTCAGACGCACAGTTTAAAACACTGGTGATTAGGATCCTCACAGAACTGGTTGATTATAGCCACAAATTAGACAAATATATGAAGGCGAAACTAATTGAAATGAATGGAATTGCACAGGACACCAATAGCAATGAAAAGGAAACTGGGACTCAAATCAATGGAGTGGACCAGAAGAAAGCAAATAATGGCCAAACAGAAAAGAGTCAAGAAGCAAGAATTCAAAGAAATGAGGAGAGTCTTAGGAACCTCCAGGACATCTTTAAACGCTCCAACATCCGAATTATAGGGGTACCAGAAGGGGGAAAGGCACAGCCACCAGTGGAAAACTTATTTGAATAAATAATAAAGGAGAATTTCCCCCAATCTGGCAAAGGAAATAGACTTCCAGGAAATCCAGGAAGCTCAGAGAGTACCAAAGAAGTTGGACCCAAGAAGGAACACACCAAGGCACATCATCATTACATTAGCCAAAATTAAAATGAAGCAGAGAATCCTAGAAGCAGCAAGAGATAAGGGGACAGTCACCTACAAAGGAGTCCCCATCAGACTGTCAGCAGATTTCTCAAAAGACACCTTACAGGCAAGAAGGGGCAGGAAAGAGGTATTCCAAGTCATGAAACCCAAAGACCTACAACCAAGATTGCTCCATCCAGCAAAACTTTCATTTAGAATGGAAGGACAGATAAGGTGCTTCTCAGATAAGGTCAAATTCAAGGAGTTCATCATCACCAAGCCCTTATTCTATGAAATGTTAAAGGGACTTATCTAAGAAAAAGAAGTTAAAGAAACATGAACAGTGAAAGGACAACAAACTCACAGTTATTAACAACCACACCTAAAACGAAAGCAAACTAAAAGGACAGCTAGATCAGGAGTGGAAACATAGAAATGAAGATTTCAAGGGAGGGTTAGCAATAGGGGGAGTGGGAGGAGGAGAAGGGGGGAGAAGGTACAGAAAATAAGTAGCATAGACAGTAGATAGAAAATAGATGGGGGGCAAGAATAGCATGGGAAATATAGAATCTAAAGGAATTGAGACACATGGTCATAAACTAAAGGGGGGTAATGGTGGGGATGGGGGGTTGGGTGGAGGGGAATGAAAGGGGGAATAGAACTATAACAGCATAATCAATAAAAAAATTTTTTAAAAACCAAAAAAATTTTTGCCATTTTAGTGATGATGTGCTTTGAAGTGGGCCTCTTTGTGTTCCTCTTGATTGGGACTCTCTCTGTTTCCTGAATTTGTGTGATGTTTTTTCTCTTCTCAAATTAGCAAAGCTTTCCCTCATTATTTTTTCAAATAGGTTTTCTATCCCTTGTTATTCTTCTTTCTCCTCCTGGTATCTCTATTATTCAGGTATTATTTCATTTCATTTCATATTGTCTTGCATTTGTCTTAATTCCTCTTTATTCTTTCTGAGATTCTTTTTCTTTTTTTTTAAATTTTTATTTAGTTATTTTTCAAGTACATTTTTGTCTATTTCTCCCATCCCAGCCCCCCCGCTCTGTCTCCCCCCTCTCTCCCATTCCCCACCCCCCCAGTCCTCATCCCTGTGTCTTTCATACTTGTTCCTCAAAATCCCTCCCCATTTTTCCCCTTAAATTCACTTCTCTCTCCCGTCTGGTCGCTGCCCACTTGTTCTCTATTTCAGTGTCTTTGTTTTTATTCTGTTTGCTTGTTTGTTTTATTGTTTAGCTTTCTGTCAAAGGTGAGATCATATGGTATTTGTCCTTCAATGCCTGGCCTATTTCACTCAGCATAATGCTTTCCAGTTCCATCCATGCTGTTGCAAAGGGTAGGAGCTCCTTCTTTCTCTCTGCTGCATAGAATTCCATTGTGTATATGTACCACAAATTTTTGATCCATTCATTTACTGATGGGCACCTAGGTTGCTTCCAACTCTTGGCTATTGTAAATTGTGCTGCTATGAACATTGTGGTGCATAGGTTCTTTGAAATTGATGTTTTAGGATTCTTGGGGTATTTTTCTTATCTTACTCTTCCTGTGTGTTTTTTCTTCTTTGTCCTCCAGGACACTAATCTGATCTTCTGCTTCATTTATCCTGTTTTTGATTCCTTCTACTGTGTTCTTCAGTTCAGAAATTGTATTCTTCATTTCCTCTGGCCCTCGTTGATAGTTTCTATTTCCTTTTTCATGTTGATATAATTTGCAGTGAGTTCATTGTAGTTCCCCTGTAGTTTCTAGTAGCTCATTATGAGTTCTTTGAACTTCCTGATAACCAGTGCTTTGAACTGAATATCTGATAGCTGGCTTGCCTTTAGTTTATCTAGCATTCTTTCTGAGGCTTCCTCCTTTTTTTTCCATTTGGGGATTGGTTATTTGTCTTCCCATTGTTTGTAAGATTCTTCTTGTTAGTATCAGCTTCTTAAATTGATTTGTTCTGGCTCCCTGGGTTTATGGTGAAAACTTCTGTGGTAGAATACCTGTGAGATTTAGTGGTGTGGTCTCCTTGATCTCCCAAGGCCTGGTCTTGGCCTGTTCTTTAAGTTGGGTCTGTGTTTGTCTTTGGGTTTTGATCATTTTTGGGTCTTCCTTTTGTGGATCCTTCCCACTAATTGGTTAACTGATGGTCACTCTGTGTACCACCTCTTGTAATTTGTTGTGCTGATGAGGGCAGGTTGTGTTGAAGCTAGTTCTTCTGTTTGTACAAGGTTTTGAGGATTCTTTTTTGTGCTTGTTCAGTAGTTTGTACTGGGTAGTTTTCCCCACTATTTAGTTGTATTTTCAGATAGGTCTTGGACTGAGGTTTTTGTGGTTTCCACTCTCTCCTTCACCTTCTTCTGTTGTTATCTGTTGGTGGTTCCTTTGTTGTTGGGTTTCCACTTCTAGTGGGTATCCTGGTGTTCACTTCTTCCACCTACTCTTTTCTTGTGATCAGTTGAAGGGGAAGGCAAAATGCTTTATGACAGCAGGAGAGTATTCTATGATATTTACAGTAGTAGCCAGTAGAGAGGAGATAGGAGATCCTTTGGCTATGTATAGTGTTAACTGTGATCTTCAACCCAACTAGCCACATTTAAGAAAGGATGGGAAGAAGATAAGACTCTTGTTGGGGAGGGAAGGATTGTGAGTTGGATCTAGAAAGCAGTGAGGTTCTAGGAGGTCAGTTTCTTTGGTAAGGTGAGAGTAAAAGATAGTAAATAGGTGTAGTGTGTGAAAGAATAGGGTTAATCACTATAGTAATAGAGTTCAGGAAACTGTGAAGTGGGCTAAGATCCGAGAGGGGTGTTGTGGAGTATTTACAATTGTATGGAATAGCTATTATTTACAATAATATTAGAGCAACAATCATATGCCAGAATCTATGTGATCTTGATACCAAGAATAGGGAGTATCAGACCTTCAGTAGTGTGCTAATGGAACACAGGTGAAGTTAAGGACAGTAAATTAGCAATATCCTGTGGAAGAGAGAACAGGGGAATCGTGTCAAATGATACAATATAACCAACCAAAGAAAAAAGACTATGCAGAAAGAAGAGGTATATAAAAATACTATTAAAGTAAAAGATGTAAGAATAATGAAAAAATAATATAAATACGCACTAGCTTGTAGTTTCTCTGCAATAGCAAAGTGAGATTTGTCTCACTGTCTCAACTGTTGGGATATTTCTTTTTAGGTCCAACTCTGGTCCTTTCACAGTTCCAAGTTTTTTGTCTCACTTGTGGGCATTAAAAAAAATGCAGGAGCAGGGAGGAAGAAGACATAAAATTGTAAATAATGGAAGAAGGAATAAAACAGGAAAGAAGGAAAGAGAGGGAAAAGGTATTGAAAATAAAACAATAATAAAAATTAAAAAATAAAAGATTTCTAAAAAAACAAAACAAAAGAAAAAAAACACCCCCACCTCTTGTTGGTTTCAAACTGGCCAAAGCGGTTTTTCTGCTCTTTCTGGCTGCAGCAGGCTGAGTGGTGATTTTTATGGCCTTTCTCCCTTCCCAATGTGTACTCAGCCAGTTTTGCAAGCACTCTCCTAAGAGCTAGTCTGGCGCCTCTCCTCAGAGCCCCAGGCAGGTAATCCAGGTCTTCTGTATAGCACCATTTCTTCAGAGGTCATCCTCATGGGCTGAGGTGTGGGTGGGCATGTGCGCCTGGCCAGTCTGCCTGGGTCCTGTGCGCTTGGGCGCAAACCCTTCCCAGTGTTATGGGGAAATGCAGGGACTTCCTCACAACCTCGGGATTGCTCCCTGACTGAGTGGAGACTAAGTCGAGTGGCTGTTGCAGAAGAATCCCCCAAACAGTTTTACTTTTTGAGAAATTCCTCCTACTCAAGCTTGCTGCCCAGTACAGCCCAATTCTCCAGCCATACTTGTGACTATCGGGGTCAGTGCATGTCACTGTGGGGCTCTCAACTCTCCCAAGCTGGCGACCATAGACTTCGTGGCTGATCACGGCCCTTGGTTTTTGTCCCTTTGTCCTTAATCCCCTCTCTTCAACTTCAAGCAGCAAGGTCTCTCCTGGTGCTGCTTAAACCCTGATTGACCGGGGAGGGAGGGAGCAGTTGACCCAGCTCTCTCCCAAGGACTCTGTGGCAGGCCCATGGCTCCCAAAGAGTCTGTGGTAGACCCAGCACCTGGCGCCAAACGCCGGGCCTAGGGTTACAGAGGCGTCCCAGTGCTGGTCCCTGGCACCTTATTGTCCTGGAGCTGTCTCCTTACCTTCTGGTTTTTCAGTGTCTGCTACAATTTCTGATCTCTTATTTTCATATATGCTGAGGTACTGTTGGCTATTTGCTCTGTTCCTCTGTATATGGTCCAGGTTTTTCTTCTGTGTGTAGGGGAAGTGGAATCTGCTCCCTCCTACTCTGTTGCCATCTTCCAACCTCTTGAATAGTTTTTTAGTGGAGTCTTTAGGGTTTTCTATATAAAGAATCATGTCATCTAAAAAAAGTGACTTTCATTTCTTCATTCTGAATTTAGGTGCCCTTTATTTCTTTCTTTTGCCTGATTGCTCTGACTAGGACTTCCTTCTAGTACTATGTTGAATAAGAGTAGTACAAGTGCACATTCTTGTCTTGTTCCTGATTTTAGAGGAAAAGCCTTCAGTTTTTCACAATTAAATATGATATTAGCTGAGGGTTTGTCATATATGACCTTTATTGTGTTGAAGTGCTTTTCTTATGCATCCATTTTATTGAGTGTTTTAATCACAAATGGACACTTCCAGTCAAAATGGATTCAAAGGTAGATATGCTTCACTTCCTTGCACACACAAAAAAAGGACAACAACCAATTAAAAACCAAAAAACAACCTGAACTGCCAGAAAATTGAACTGTATGGAGTTCCAACAATCAAGAAGTTAAAGAAGAAACATTCATCCAGAGTGGTAGGAGGGGAGGAAATGGGCAGCCAAGAAGGAGACACATGACAAGGTAGACTGGGTATGTAACATGGTGGTTGGTGGACCAGGCAGTCCCACATTCATGTACAGATAAACCAGGTGGAACAAGTGAAGAGCAAGACAGACTGCACAACCCAGGGTTCTAGCCTAGGAGAAGAAAGCTTCAAAACCTCTTGCTGTAAAAATCTGTGGGGGTTACAGCAGTGAGAGAAACTCCCAGTCTCATAGGAGAGTCCTTTGGAGGGGTGCACAGGGTCCTAGAATATACACAAACCACCCACCTAGGAGTCAGTATCAAAAGGGCCCAATTTGCTTGTGGGAAGCAAAGGAAGTGAAAGAAAGTGGGGCAAAAGCTGAGGAAATGGCATTGTTTCCTCTCTGACCCCTCCCCCACATACAGCACCACAACGCAGCGAAGTGGGTTGCCCTGCTCTGGTGAATACTTAAGGCTCTGCCCAATACAATATAACAAGTGTGCCAAGACAAAGAAATATGGCCCAAATAAAAGAACAGATCAAAACCCCAGCCCTGGCTGGTGTGGCTCAATGGATTGAGGGTCAGCCTGTGAAGCTAAGCTGGTGTGATTCCCAGTCAGGGCACATGCCTGGGTTGTGGGCCAGATCCCTAGTAGGGGTTTCATGAAAGACAAACAAACACACTTAAGTTTCTCTCTCTTCTTCCCTCCCTTCCTCTCTAAAAATAAATAAATAAAAATCTTTTAAAAAACTCCAGTGAAAGAACTTAGCAATGAAGAGATAGACAACCTATCTGGTGCAGAGTTCAAACAATGGTAATTAGGATGCTCACAGAAATGACTGAGTTCGGTCACAAACTAAAGGAAGAAGTGAGGGTTTTCAAAGTGAAATAAAGGAAAATATACAGGAAATGAACAGGGAAGGGAATGAAACTGGGCCTCAAATCAATGATTTGGAACAAAAGGAAGAAATGAACATTCAGAAAGAACAGAATGAAGAAACAAGAATTTAAAAACATAAAGCAATGCTTAGGAACCTGTGGGACAAACTTAAACATTCCAACATTCAAATCATAGGTTTGCCAGAAGGAGAAGAGGAAGATAAAAATTTGAAAACTTACTTGAAAAAATATTGAAGGAAAACTTCCCTAGTCTGGTGAAGGAACTAAACATGGAAGTCGAAGAAGCTCAGAGTCCCAAGGAATTTGGACCTGAGGAAGCACACACCAAGGCATATCATAATTAAATTGCCCATGATTAAAGATGAGAGAATCTTAAAAAAATTATTTGTCCTTAGAGAGAGGGGTAGGCAGGGACAAAGAAAGGGAGGAAAACCTCAATTTATAGTTGCCTCTCACGTACCCTCATCTGGGAACTGGCCCACAATCCAGGCATGTGCCCCAACCAGGAGTTGAACCAGTAAACCTATGGTTCACAGGCCGGCACTCAATCCACTAAACCACATGAGTCAGGGCTAAATAGTTGTTTAAAAAGAATTATTCTTAGCCCTGGCTGGTATAGCTCAGTGGATTGAGAGCGGGCCTGCAAACCAGACGATCACAGTTTAATTCCCAGTCAGGGCACATGCCTGGGTTGCAGGCCAGTTCTCAGCAGGGGACGCATGAGAGGCAACCATACATTGATATTTCTCTCCTGTCCTTCCCTTCCCCTCTAAAGATAAATAAATAAAATCTTTAAAAAAGAACTATTCTTTGTCTTTTTTCATGTAAGTAGTTGATAGTTATACAACCAGACTTTGTATTTTGTATTATATAATCACTTCACAATTAATATCTAGATGTGTAAATATGATTAGAGATGGAATGCAAATGATTATTATAATATCAATGATCCCAAAAAGAAATTCAAGATTACATTTTAAAATTCATTTTTCTATCTTTATTGAGTCGCAATTAACAGCAAGGAAATGTATAAATTTAACATGTACAACATGATGATTTGATATATGTATTTATTGTGAAATGATAACCACAATAAAGTTAGTAGACATATTCATCACCTCACAAAATTACTTGATTTATTCATCTTATAACTGAAAAGTTTTATTCTTTGACCAACATCTCCTCATTTTCATCACCTCCAACTGACCACTATCTTCTATTTTATTTTTATGAATTCATCATAAGTGAGATGGTACAGCATTTGCCTTATTCTGTCTGACTTATTTCACTTAGCATAATTCCCTCAAGGTTTATTCACATTGGCATATGACAGGATTTCCCTTTCTTTATGAGTGAATAATGTTTCATTGTATACACATCCCACATTTTCTTTATCAATTCATGTGTTGACAGACACTTAGGATGTTTCCACATCTCAGTCATTGTGAATAATGCTGAATTGAACATGGGAGTGCAGATATCTTTTTGAGGGAGTAATCTTGTTTCTTTTATATATATATATATATATATATATAGAGAGAGAGAGAGAGAGAGAGAGAGAGAGAGAAAGATATCTACATACATAGGAATATGTACATTTGTCTGTGTGTATGTATGTATACATATCAACAGTGAGACTGTTGAATCATACAGTAGCATTATTTTTAATTTTTTGAGGTACCTCCATACTGTATTCCATAGTGGCTGTACCAATTTGTGTTCCCACCAACAATGAACAAGCTGTCTCTTTTCTTCAGTCCTCTTTAGCACCTGCTATTTCTTCTTTTTTTTTAAGATGTTAAATATTTTTATTTTTAAAATTTTTTAACTTAATTATTTTTCAAGTACAGTTTTCCGTCTGCACCTGCTATTTCTTATTGTCTTCCTTTGTGATTTGATGACTTTTTGTGATGTTATGCTTTGATTCCTTTTTCCTAATCTTTTGTTTAGCCTCTAAAGTTTTTTCCTGTATTGTTACTATGAGGCCTATGTGAAATATTTTATCGTGACATCCTATTTTTTAAATATTTTATTTATTTATTTTTTAGAGAGGGTGAAGGGAAGGAGAAAGAGTGGGAGAGAAACATCAATGTGTGGTTGCCTCTCATGTATCCTCTACTGGGGACCTGGCCTGCAACCTAGGTATATGCCCTGACTGGGAATTGAACCGTCAACCCTTTGCTTCACAGGCCCGTGCTCAGTCCACTGAGCTACACCAGCCAGGGCTGTAACATCTTTTTTTAAGCTGATAATAACTTAACTTTGATGGCATACAAAAACTATATTTTTACTTCTCCCCTTCATATTTTCAGTTATTGATGAAACCATTTTCATGTTTTTAATACTGTGTCTAATAACAAATTATTGTAATTAGAGTTATTTTAATAGCTATATATTTTACCTTTAATACTAGAGCTGAGAGTCATTTATATACTACTATTACAATATTAGAAATCTGGCTCTGATTATATACTTATCTTTATCAGTGATATTTGTATACTCATATGTTTTTACATTGTTAATGAAAATCTTCCACTTCAGCTGGAAGAACTCTTTACCATTTCTTGTAAGGCAGGTCTAGTGATGATTAACTCCCTCAGCTTTTGTTTGTTAGGGATATTCTTTATATTTCCTTAATTTCTGAAAGACAAGTTTGCCATGTATAGTTTTTGAGGTTGGCAACTCCCCCCTCCCACAATGTTTTCAATGTATCATTGTACCCTATCCTGGACTGCAAGGTTTCTGCTGAGAATCTGTTCTTATGGAGGGCAGTATTATCAGGGGGTGCTTATTTATGTGACAAATCTCTTTTCTTTTGCTACTATATTTTGCCACATATAATGCACTACTGCGTATAGTGTGTACTCACGTTTTTGGCTCAAAATTTCAGGAAAAAATCTTTCTTTTTAATTTTTAAAACACAATTATTTATTTATTTATATTTAGAAACAAAACTGATTATCATATTTCAGGGTAGTATTTTGCATATGGACACCATCATTGCTTTCTAGAGTTATACTTTTAATGCATAAGCATAAATAAAATATATATGGAGTTAGTACTACCCATGTATAATATGATCCTTATTTTTCCCTCAAAAATTTCCCTCAAAAGGTGTGCATTATACATAGCAAAATATGGCATTTTCAAAATTACATCTTTGTCCTTGACTTTCGACAATTTAATGTGTCTTGGTGGAGCTCTATTTAGAATTATTCCGAATTCATTGACAAATATTTCACATACCTACATTTCTTGAGTGTCAGTTATTGGACCTTTATTAGTTTCCTCCATTGGTGTAATGTTTTTGATTTTTTGTGATCCTTGTATCCTTGCATTCATATCTGCACATTTGAGCAAGCATTCTCTTTTTTCAGCTTTGTAGACTTCTTTTGGCAAGGAAAGCCTATCACCATTGTCTCAAACTAAAGTTCTGGATGGCCAACTGGTAGCCTCTGTGGGCAGGTGGGGTTTACTGTCAGGGTCTCTATTTGAGTGGGATCACTGTCCAGATTCTGAGGCCTGAAGGAGCCACTGGTTGGGTTCCACACTCAAGAGGTTCTGTCAGCTGATTTCCATGGTCAGGTGGGGCCATTGGCTGGTTTCTGCAATTGCCTCTAGTCAAGCAGAGTCACTAGTTGTATTCCCCAGTCAGGTGGTTGCTGCTGGCTGGACTCTGAATGGAGGCAGGGCACCAAGGCTGTGCTTTGAGATCCTGTTGGCCACTGGCTGTGCTCCAAATTTGGGTAGGTTTTGCTGACTGGGCTTGCTGCCTGGTCAAGGCTGCAGGCTGTCATCAGCCACCAAGCAGAGCTGTGTGCTAGGCTCTGTAGCCAGGCAGGTCTGTAAACTGAACTCCAAGGCTTTGCAGGGTCACTCTTTGGGCTCCCTGGTTGGACAGGCCCAGAAGTGATGCTCTGAAGATGGATGAGGCTGCTGGCTTGCCACCGTCTCTGGATAGGAATACATATAGAACGAGTTCCATGGCTGGGCCACACTGCTGGCTGGGAACCCAATCAAGGCAGAACTGCTTATGTGTGCCCTGGCTAGAGGAAACCACTGGCTCCACTCCACAGGTGGACAGAACTTTTGAGAACTGCTGGCTATGCTTCTGATCAAGCACCGCTGCCATCAGGTACATGGTACACCAAGACTGATATGCTTTTTGCTATGAGCCACACATCCCTTCCTTATTTCCAGGTGATCTGAGGTTGTTTAGCTTTCCTGATTCTCCCAGTGTTTTTCATGAGACAACATAGGAGTGGGTCTTGTGGGAGGTTTTCTGAGTTCTGAGGAAATTAGTTGTTTATGTTGGGGTCTCTTTTCCCCACTGGAGAATTCTCTTGGTGCTTCAGCATCACTCTCAGGTTCTGGAATTTTCACAAAGGCATTCTTTTTTTTTAATTTAATTATTTTTCAACTACAGTATTCTGTCTTTTACTCCCAGCCCAGCCCACCCACCCCCGTGTTTTTTTTTTAATTTATTTTTTCTTTTTCTTTTTTTCCACAAAGGCATTCTTATGTGTGGGCAGTTGCTAGTTAATCTTTCTGTGAGAGAAACTGAAGCCAGGAACCACCTCTTCTGTCATCTTGCTGATTTTGCTCCACCAATCAGACTTTCTAGTATCCAGGGGAAGTAACTAACTTAAAAATAATCACTTCAATCTACTACAGGTTGCATATTTGCATTCTTTCCTTTATTTTCTTAAAGAAAAACATATTCAACTTTGTGAATATTGATATTTTTCACATTACAATATGTGTATTTAGTGGATCTGTATTCAATAGGCTAAAATAAGAACTATACTCTTGAATTGTTTTAAATAATATCTACTACTTGACTATATTAAAATAAGAATTTTTTATTGTTTCTTTTATTTCACTTGTTGTTCAAGTATAGTTTTCTGCCTTTAACCCCCATCCCAGCTCACCCCCCAGCCCTCCCCACCTCCCTCCTGATTCCACCCTCCCATTATTATTGTCCATGTGTCCTTTATGAATGGCCCTGCAAACCGTTCACCCTTTTCCCCTATAATCTCCCTCCCTTCTCCCCTCTGGTCACTGTCAGCCTGTTCTCAATTTCAGTGTCTTTGGGTATACTTTACTTGTCTGTTTGTTTTGTTGATTAGGTTCCTGTTAAAGGTGAGACCATATAGTATTTGTCTTTCACTGCCTGGCTTATTTTGCTTAGCATAATGCTTTCTAGTTCTATCTAAAATAAGAAATTTTAAAATAATTAAAATATGATCTACCACTTTTTAAATAATAATAATAATAATAATAATAATAATAGAAAGCTCTTCAATAGGAATAGACATAATTGAATGGTCATGACTTTAGGAAGTTTACACTTTTATTAGAGTGAAAAGACAGATATGCTTGAAATTAAATAGCAATTAAGGACAATACTATTATAAATGTCTGAGTGCTATATAAATTTATACTTTTCATAAGCTACTTTTTGGAGTTTAATTTTTCATATTAAGCTTTGGGATTTATTGATTCTGAAAGCTATTCATATTTTGCAACTGCATTACCTACTAACCTTTCTAACACAAATAACATAAAAGAGATTCATAGCCTAGCTTAAAAATACAGAAAACAAAGTAAGAGGAAATAGAAAAAGTATATTAGCCTTTAGGAATTAAAAGAATCTAAAATTAAAAATAAGGTGAGCTTTTATATGAGTAAATGAAATTCTCAGGGTCAGTCTAGTTCCTAAATAATAGCTACCATATATTGATTGCAATCAATGAGCTAACTGTAATAAGCATCACCTTAAATACATCACCTAATTTAATCCTAATAACATCTCATGTCATTAGTCCCAATTTTTTTTGATGTGTAATTATTCACTATAGGCAGGTTCACACAGGTTAGAAGGCATAGAGTCAGGCTTTCAAGTGAGGACTATTTGACACAGAACCCCAAATGTTTCACTGATTTTTATCTTATTTTAAAAACATATTTAATTGTATTTTTCTATTATCAAATCCATGGAAAGGGAGAACATATTTGCTAATATATCTGATAAGGTGTTGATATCCAAAATTTATGAAGAACTTATAAAACTCAACAGTAAAGAAACTCCTGAAACAATCCAATCAAAAAATGGGCCAAGGACCATAATAGATACTTCTCTAAAGAGGATGTATAGATGGCCAATAGATATAAGAAAAAATGCTCAATATCACTAATCACCAGAGAGATGCAAATTAAAACCCCAAGTGATATCACCTCATACCTGTCCGGACATTTATCATGAATAAATCAGCAAACAACCAGTACTGGCAAGGCTGTAGAGAAAACAGAACCCTCATTCACTGTTGGTAGGAATGCAGACTGGCGAAGCCACTGTGGAGAGCAGTATAGAGTGTTTTTAAATAGCTAGAAAGGAATTGCCTTTTGACCCAGTGATCTTATTTCTGGGAATACATCCTAAGAATCCTCAAATACTAATTTGAAAGAATGTATGCACCCCTATGTTCACTGCAGTGTTATTTACAATAGCCAAGATCTAGAAACAATCAAAGTGCCCATCAGTAGGTGAGTGGATTAAAAAGCTGTTGTACATTCACGTAATAGAATGCTACTTGGCTGTAAAAAAGAAGGAAATCTTACCCTTTGGAACAGCATGGGTGGACTGCAGATTATTATGCTTAGTGAAATAAGCCAGTCAGAGAAAGACAAACACTACATAATCTCACTTATATGTAGAATATAATAAACAAAATAAACTAACAAACAAAATATAAACAGAGGCATGGATACATGGAACAGACTGACAGCTATCAGAGGGGAAGGGTTTTGGGAGGCTGAATGTAAGAAGGTGAGGGTATTAAGCAAAAATATATACAAATATACATATATAAAACACATAAACACAGACAACAGTGTAGTGATGGCCAGAGGGAAAGATGGGTGGGGTAGGTGGAGGTGGGCAAAGGGGGGATAAAATCGATATGGGAAGAGACTTTGCTTTGAAGGATGGGGGCAGGATGCAGTATGCAGATGATGTTTTATTGTGGTGTACACTTGAAATCTGTCTGGTTCTGTGAATCAAAGTAACCCCAGTAAATTCAATTTTTTTTAAATAAGCTGTGGTATAGTTACACAATGGAATACTACTCAGCCATATAAAAGAAAGAAAGCATACCTTTTGTGGCAGCCTGGATAGACCTAGGGAATATTACGTTAAGTGAAATAAGCCAGTCAGAGTAAGACAAGTACCATATGATTTCACTCATATGAGGAAATTAGTGAACATAATAAACTAACAATATAGAAACACACTCATAGAGAACAAAGTGACAGCTGTCATAGAAAAGGGGAGTTGCAGGGCTGAATGAAAAAGGTGAGGGATTAAGAAAAAGAAAACTTCACGAACACAGACAACAGTATGTTCATTACTAGAGATGGGGGAGGTAGAACAGGGTATGGGGGGAATAAATGATATTGGAGGAAGACTTGGGGTGGTGAACACACAATATACAGATGATGTATTACAGAATTTCACAGCTGAAACCTATATAATTTTATTAACCAATGTCACCCCCAAAATTCAATTTAAATAATTTAAAAACAAAAAATAACTTATAAGATGAAAACAATAACATTTGGAAGGCTCTCTCCCTTGTTCAGTCAAGATATTATGATGGCTTAGAGAAAAGAAGTGAAGGTAGAGATGGTGAGAAGTAATCACTTTGGGAAGACATAGTAAAGTTATACCAAAGTTCAGAATAAAATTAGAGAAGTCAACGTTGGTCTGAGCAAAGTGGTGATTAGTGATGACCTTTACCAACATGGGGAATATGGCAAGAAGAACAAATTTAGAGGTAGAAAATTATGAGTGGCCTTGTGATCATGCTTTGTTTCAAATTTCTATTACACATACTACTAGAGGTGTCATGTGGGCAATTGACTGTCTAGAGTTCTCCAGTGAATACACAAATCTGGGGATCAAAATGTATGTATTAGACAAAACAATGATAAATGAATTACCTAGGGAGTGAGTCTCAAGACTGAGTTCTGGGTGAATCCAACCCTGAGGTCAGAAACAGAAGAATTTCAAAAGAGAACTGAGAAAGAGCAGAATGAACAGAACTGTGGTGTTAGAAGCACAAAACATATTTTTAAAAAGATATTTCAAAAGGGAATGAGTTACTTATGAGGTTTAATGATCTTGAATTAGATGAAAATGTTACTTGGATGTTTGCCATTTTCACCTTGTTGGTGACCTTGATGAGACAGTTTCACTGGTATCATTGGACAAAATCCTGATTAGTATGAATTCAAGAGAACATGGGAAATGAAGAAGTGAACCCTGGGATTTATAAACTAACATTTTCTGGTATTTTTTCTATAAAGTAGAACAGAAAATATAGAGTGGTAGCTGGAGATAAAAGTTATGTAAAAATAGCTTTTGTTTTGATTATTTCAGATTATGTGAGTTATAGGAGCTTTTTTGTCTTTTGTTATTTGTTTTTTGACGAGAGTAATTACCTCAAAAAAGAAAAATAAGGAGGAAAATACAGGACAAATATTTGATTAGGCAAAGTGTGGACATCCAATACCTAGATGAAAGGTTTTGCTTTAATAGGATAAAGAGCCCACCCTTTGTTTCAGAAAGAATAGAGGATATGGGTACAGATGTGGCTGGCCTGATAGATTTAGTGATGAGAGGTAAGGATATTGTCTTTTATTTTTTATTTTATCAGTGAATTAAAACAATGCGCTGGGAAGGAGGGAGAGAGACAGCATGTAGGGTAATTGATGATAGAAATAAAATGGTCATTTTGGAAAGTGGGAGAATATATTGAAGAGGGAAATGGTATAGAACTTTCAGATAGTTGTAAGGCTCATTTAAGGTTTATACTATATATTTATTTATTGTTTATTTGTGTGTTTATTTTATCCTCACCCAGAAACATGCTCATTGATTTTGAGAGAGAGAGAGACATCAATGTGAGATAGAAATACCAATTGGTTGCCCCTCACACGCACCCTGATCAGGGACCACACCTACAGGTCTACAGGCTGATGCTCCAACCAACTGAGCCAAACCAGCCAGGGCAGGATTTGAACCATATATTTAACCAATCAGTGTGGTATGTGGTTTCTTCCAGCTATATTTAACTGTTTGGGCACACCAACAAAAATAGCAGAGAGAAATATTTAACCAGGGTTGGGGTTTTATCAAAAGAATACAAGAGTGGGAAAGAAAGGTAATAGAATTAAAAGTATTTTCCAATAAGTGACAGTGGACAATGGAATCTAAGGTGGGAAGGTAAGGAACTGAAAATATAAGGCATGATTAATTCTGAAAGGGTGGTAAGAATCATTGGATTGGAAATCATGGTGGAATTGAAGAATTAGAGATTTGGGAATACTAAAAAGGTTGATAAACAAGGTAAAAAGCAGAGGTCAAAGAGCCATCATAGTCAAAACTTAGATTTGAATTGGTGTATATTGCCCATAACAAAGTATAGAATCTAACTGAAGAGGTTGATATCTAGTGATTTGAGGATAAGACTAATAGAGTCAAAGAGCTGATGCCAGGATTTGAATGGTCTCTGTGAATAATTATATTATCAAGAATATTAAAGTGAGTAGTCACAGAGAGTAAAACAGTAATTCAGACACTAAGATACCTCAATGAAAAAAAAAGGGGGAAATTGAATGAAAGGGGAGAAGTTGATTGCACCAAGAGTATTAGTGGATTATACAGCCTAATGGCTTGTGTTTTCTTCTTACAAGGGTGAAATATATACATAGGTTCTATTTACAGATATATCCCTTTGTTACTGGAAACAGAGGTGCACTTCAGGTCTGTGCTAAATATCATTGTAACCATAAATTTTCCTGTCCCAGACAATTTTACCTACTGTTTTGAACATATAAATAAGATGATCAATTTCTTATTTTAAATGTATGAGTGAATTTTAAGTTAATATTCATGAAACTTCTGGCCAAGATGGAGGCATTGGTAGACTTGCTTTACATTCTCACATAACCATAAGAAAGATAGCAACCAATACAAAAACAAAAAACAACCAAAACTGGCAGAAAGTTAAATGGTATGGAAATCTGACAACCAAGGATTTAAAGAAGAAACATTTATTTAGACAGGTAGGAGCAGGGGAGAGGACGCGGTGTGATGCAGTGAGGCAGCAGCAGCTGGAGGAATGGGCATTGCCATATTCATGTGTGGTGGACAAAAACTGGGAGGGACAATTGGGGAGTGATCAATCCCAACCCCAGGCCAGACCACACAGCCCAGGGTTCCAGTGCCAGGATAATAGAGCTTCATAACCTCTGGCTACAAAAATCTGTGGGGGTTGGGGCAGTGGAAGAAACTTCCAGTCTCTCTGGAGAATCTGTTTAAAGGGCCCACAGGGTCCTAGAATGTATGCAAACCTACCCACTCAGGGAATCAGCATCAGAACAGCAGCTAGAAGGGCACCAGTCACTTACAGGAAGTGGGGGAAGTGACCGGAAACATGGCAAGAGCCAAGCAAGTAGCATTGTTTCCCCTATGACCCCTTCCCCAAGTACAGAGCTACCAAGTGGCAAAGCCAGTTGCACCACTCTGGCAAATACCTAAGGATCTTCCCCTTACAACATAACTGGTGCACCAACTTGGGGAACTGAAGCAGCTCTACCTAATACACAGAAACACAGAGGGCAACCAAATTGAGAAGGCAAGGAAATATGGCCCAAATTAAAGAACAGACCAACTCCAGAAAAAGAACTAAGTGACATGAAATAGCCAACCTATAGATGCAGAGTTCAAAACACTGGTGATCTAGATGTTCAGAGAAATGATTGAGTACAGCCACAAAATAAAGGAAGAAGTGAAGGCTATACAAAATGAAATTAAAAAAATATACAGGAAACCAACAGTGAAGGGAAGGAAGCTGGGATTCGAATCAATGATTTGGAACAAAAGGAAGAAATAAACATTCAACTGGCACAGAAAGAAGAAAGAAGAATTTTAAAAAATTTTTAAACTGAGGAGAGGCTTAGACACCTCTGGGACAACTTTAAACATATCAACATCTGAAATATATGTGTGGGAGCTAGAAGAAGAGGAAGAGCAAAAAAATTGAAAACTTATTTGAAAAAATAAAGAAAACTTCCCGGACTTCCGCCAAGATGGAGGCATAGGTGGATGTGCCGTGCCTTCTCACACAACCAAGTTTAGAGACAACTGGATATTAGCAACAGAAAACATAGCCAGAATACGGAAAATTGAACTTTTCGGAAGTCCGTTAACAACAAATTCTTCAGCCTGACCTGTAAGCGGCGAAACCAGCGGCTGGTGAGGGGTTGCACAGGAAAACTCGGTCAGACGGACTCAGGCGCAGAATCCAGACGCGTGGAATCCAGGCACAGGGTTGGACCTAGTGAGCGACCGTGGAGGAGACAGCAGGGAAGCGGTGCTGTGTGTTGACTGTGGTCGCCCATTTGTGCGTGAGCGGACAGGCGAGGGAGTGGGGGGTTGGACCGGGCCGGCGGCTAGCTACAGTAGAGGGCGCCGCCATTTCCCTGCTCTGACCACGCCCCCACATACAGCGTCACAACCCAGCGACCTGGGAGTCCAAGGCACTGCTTCTCACACTTAAAGGGCCAGAACAGACCAAAAATGTCGCAAGATCTCAAAGCCCCAGAGCCCATAGATCTAAGTGATGAAGAAATAGCAAAACTCTCAGACGCACAGTTTAAAACACTGGTCATCAGGATCCTCACAGAACTGGTTGATTATAGCCACAAATTAGACAAATATATGAAGGCGAAACTAATTGAAATGAATGGAATTGCACAGGACACCAATAGCAATGAAAAGGAAACTGGGACTCAAATCAATGGAGTGGACCAGAAGAAAGCAAATAATGGCCAAACAGAAAAGAGTCAGGAAGCAAGAATTCAAAGAAATGAGGAGAGTCTTAGGAAGCTCCAGGACATCTTTAAACGCTCCAACATCCGAATTATAGGGGTACCAGAAGGGGGAAAGGCACAGCCACCCGTGGAAAACTTATTTGAACAAATAATAAAGGAGAATTTCCCCAATCTGGCAAAGGAAATAGACGTCCAGGAAATCCAGGAAGCTCAGAGAGTACCAAAGAAGTTGGACCCAAGAAAGAACACACCAAGGCACATCATCATTACATTAGCCAAAATTAAAATGAAGCAGAGAATCCTAGAAGCAGCAAGAGATAAGGGGACAGTCACCTACAAAGGAGTCCCCATCAGACTGTCAGCAGATTTCTCAAAAGACACCTTACAGGCAAGAAGGGGCTGGAAAGAGGTATTCCAAGTCATGAAATCCAAAGACCTACAACCAAGATTGCTCTATCCAGCAAAACTTTCATTTAGAATGGAAGGACAGATAAGGTGCTTCTCAGATAAGATCAAATTCAAGGAGTTCATCATCACCAAGCCCTTATTATATGAAATGTTAAAGGGACTTATCTAAGAAAAAGAAGTTAAAGAAACATGAACAGTGAAAGGACAACAAACTCACAGTTATTAATAACCACACCTAAAACAAAAGCAAACTAAAAGGACAGCTAGATCAGGAGTGGAAACATAGAAATGAAGATTTCAAGGAGGGTTAGCAACAGGGGAGTGGGAGGAGGAGAAGGGGGGAGAAGGTACAGAAAATAAGTAGCATAGACAGTAGATAGAAAATAGGTGGGGGGGCAAGAATAGCATTTTTAAAATAAATAAATAAATAAATAAATAAATAAATAAATAAATAAATAAATAGAAAGAAAGAAAGAAAACTTCCCCAATTTGGGAAGGAAGTAGACATACAAGTCCAGGAATCTCAGAAAGTTCGAAAGTGTTGGACCCAAAGAGGACCATACCAAGACACATCATGATTAAAATATCAATGTTAAAGGTAAAGAGAGAATCTTAAAAGCAGCAAGAGAAAACAAGAGAGTTACATACAAAGAAGCTCCCATAAGACTATTAGCTGATTTCACAAAAGAAATCTTACAGGAAATAAATGACTAGAAAGAAGTACCCAAATTGATGAAAAGCAAGGACCTACATCCAAGATTACTCTATTCAGCGAATACATCATTTAAAATTGAAGGGTAGATAAAATGCTTGCCAGACAAAGGTAAAGCCAAAAGATCTCATCATCACCAAGCCTTCATTATATGAAATGTTAAAGGGACTTATCTAAGAAAAATAGGATCAAAACTATGAACAATAAAATGACAACAAACTCACAACTACCAACAACTGAACCTAAAAAACAAAAACAAGCTAAGCAAACAACTAGAGCTGGAACAGAATCACAGAAGGGGAGATCACATGGAGGGTTATCAGTGGGGAGGGGAAAAAAGAGAATGGGGGAAAATGTACAAGGAATAAGAAGCATAAAAGGTAGGTACAAAATAGGGAGCATTAAGAATAGCATGGGAAATGGAGAAGCCAAAGAACTTATATGCATGATACATGGACATGAACTAAGGTGGGGGAATGTTGGAAGGAAAGGGGTTACTGGGTGAAGAGGACAAACGGGAAAAATTGGGACAGCTGTAATAGCATAATCAATAAAATGTATTTAATAAAAGTAAATAAATAAAATAAGGATATTTACAAAATACAAAGATTAATTGCCCTTGAATAAGGTATGTGAAGTTGTTTGAGGTTGCTGGGTAGTTTTACTCACACATTACGTTAGCACACTAGATTTTCAGGACTTAAAACTTCCTGCTGTATTGCTTGTATGTTACATGATATGGAAACACATTTTCATAATGACTTTTTAGGAATAAGTGAAAAAATTAAACATATTTAATTGGTAGATATGATGAAACAACAGAACTAACATTTATCTTGTAATTTTGATAATTTTCAATCTATTTTTGGACCATGGTGCAATCCTAAAACAGGAGATTAACAATTTCATTACCAAATGAGACTAGTTTTTTTTAAATATTTTATTTATTTATCTTTAGAGGTGAAGGGAAGGGGAGAGGAAGAGAATATCAATGTATGGTTGCATCTCGTGGGTCCCCTGCTGGGAACTGGCCTGCAACCCAGGCATGTGCCCTGACTGGGAATTGAACCACCATCTTCTGGTTCGCAGGCCCACACTCAATCCACTGAGCTACACCAGCCAGAACTAATTTTTTTATTATACACAATTATTTTGAGATTCATCCCATGTTGTAGCTGACATAACAAAATATTTTAGTCTTTTGTTTATGTTTTTTAACAAATAATTGATATAAGATTGTAATATTCACAATGTTATAGAAACGTGAGAAGACTGTATGTGAATATTCATTTCATAGTTAGTAAAATACACTAAATATTGTTGAACCCAAGCAGAAGCTCATTTAGAAATTTTTTATTAGTGGGGTTTCAAGATGGCGGTGGACTAGGACGGAGCAGATACCAGTTCCTAGTACAAAAGAGACAGAAACCTATCGATCGGAGGAGGTGAGGCCAGCAAGCCAGCAGTTGCCAAGCATATATGAAAATAAGAGACCAGAAACCTCATTGGTCACGGAGGAACCAGACGGTAGGGAGACAGCAGCGGTACAGTAGTCTCTGGGACGGAGCAGGGAGAAACAGCCGGTGCAGGGTAGGGGAACCAGTGCCCTATGGCGAGAGCCCAATGGCTCCTGGGACAGCCTTCAGCGCCTGGACGGCTCCCTCCCTGGGATTTTTCTGCCGGGCAGGCCGAGTGGCCCAGGCAAAGAGGTGTGGAAGAAACTTCAGCCTGCGCGCAAGTTGGGAAACTAGTCGCTCCACACGCAGTGTGTCTGGGCAAGTGCCTGAGGGCGCCTAGGCCAACGTTCAGCGCCCAGAAAGCTCCCTCCCTAAGATTTTTGGGCCCAGACCGGCCAAGAGACCCAACCAGAGGGGAGCAGAGGAGATTTCAGCTTGCACACAGTTCTGGGTCCAGCACCCAGCACGGTGCTGCTACATCCCTAGGGTTTTTTTTTTTGCCAGAGGTTGGCCAGGGGACCCAGACAAACACAGGAGCAGAAGGGATACACACCACGCAGCGTGCCATGACAAACACACAGAGTTTCTAGGTCGCCGCCCAGTCCTCAGATCGGCTCCCGGCTTCCAGTCTACCCCTCTCAGACTATCTGGAAGCCAGGGGCACTGAGGGGTCCTGGGAAAAGAGCTGAGACCCTCAACCCCCTCCCTTTCTGGCCAAGCAAGGTGGGGGGCCAGGAGAGACTTGTTTGATAGAGTTTATAGAGAGGGTGCGGAGGACAAAGGGCCCCAACCAAAGACTCTGTGGTTGCCAGCCCAGGAGAATTCAGAGGTGCAGCCTGGGGCTCTGAATCCAGTAGACACGGCAGCCTGGTCTGCTTCACACCCAGCTTGGCAGCAAACCCAGGATTGGGCAGAGGGTCTGGGGCTTCCCAACTGAACGGGGGCAGGCCTGTGCTCAATCCCGAGGGAACCAGGCAACTAGGCCGGTGCAGGTGCCTGCAAACACAGCAAACCAGACTATGGCAGTAACCCCTGGGAGGGGAGCGCTGCGAGAAAGTCCTAGTTCCCCATTGTAGGGAGCTGGGGGAGAGGCGCCAAGGGTCTGGATCCTGAGAGGGGCTGGCTGAAAAAATCACAACAATCGACCCTCAGCCAAATGCAACCAGAAAAACCGGTTCAGCTAGTTTGAAGCCAAAAAGTGACATTTCCTTTTCTGAGGTTGCTTTTGAGAGATTATTTTTGTTTGTGCGTTTTTTGTTTTTTTACTTTATTTTATTTTTATTCTTTCTTTTTTTTATTTACCTTTCTTCCTTCTCCATTCCTTTGCTTTATCTTTTTGCTTTTTTAAAGTAATCTGTTATTTCTTTTAAACTTTATTACTGTTTCATCTTTCCATACTTTTGTCCTCTTTTCCTGGATTTTCTGTTTTTTTTTTCTTTTTCTTTTCTTTCTAAACTTATTGCTCTTTCTTCCATTCCCCTACCATTTTTTCTTTCTTCCTTTTATTTCTTTCCTTATCATTTCTTTCTTTTACCCACAAGAGTCACAATCAACTTGAAAATATGAAAAGACCAGAGATGGACCCATAGAAGAGGCCTCCCAATAGTAGAGTCAGAGAGACAAATTGCACATTGTTCTAGGAGAGAAGCCACAAGTTGCTGCATATTTGAGTAGGTGGAAGCAGAGAACAACAGGATAACCAAAAGAGGCTGCACCATTGAAATTCACAGGCATTCCACCACAAAAGTCCCTACCATAAACCCAGGGTGTCAAAACAGATTAATCTAAGAAGCTGAGGCTAACAAGAAGAGTCTCACAAACAATGGGAAGACAAAGAAACAATCCCCAAATGAAAGGAAAGGAGGAATCCTCAGAAAGAATGTTAGATGAAATAGAGGCAAGTCAACTATCAGATACTGAATTCAAAGCACTGGTTATCAGGAAGTTCACAGAGCTTACAATCAGCTACCAGAAACTATACGGAAGCTACAATGATCTCACTGTGAACTATATCAACATGAAAAAGGAAATGGAAATTATTAGCAAGGGCCAAGAGGAAATGAAGAATATAATTTCTGAATTTAAAAAACACAATAGAAAGCATTAAAAATTGGGTAGATGAAACAGAAGATCGGATTAGTGAATTGGAGGACAAAGTAGAAAGCATCTCACAGAAAGAACAGGAAAGGGAAAAGAGCCTCAGAAAGAATGAAGAGGGATTAAGAGAAATGCAAGACAATATGAAACATAATAATATCCAAATAATAGGAATACCAGAAGGAGAAGAAGAAGAACAAGGGATAGAAAACATATTTGAAAGAGTAATGAGAGAAAATTTCCCTATTTGACAAAAGAAAAAGTCACACAAATCCAGGAATCACACAGAGTCCCATTCAAGAGGAACCCAAAGAGGCCCACTTCAAGACACATCATCATTAAAATGGCAAACTTCCAAGACAAAGAGAGAATCTTAAAGGCAGCAAGGGAGAAAAAAGAAATAACATACAAGGGCGTCCCAATAAGGTTAGCCACTGACTTCTCAATGGAAACACTCCAAGCAAGAAGAGATTGGCAAGAAATATTCCAAGTAATGAGAAACAGAGGCCTACAACCAAGGCTACTTTACCCAGCAAGGCTCTCAATCAAGATAGAAGGCCAAATAAAGAGCTTCCAAGACAAAAGAAGTCTAAAAGAATTTGCTGCCACCAAGCCAGCTCTACAAGAAATACTAAAAGGTCTGCTTTAAGGAAAGGAAGGAAAAGAGACAGACAGAGAGGAACACAGGTACAAAAATGGCAATGAATAAGTACCTATCAATAATAACCTTAAATGTAAATGGATTAAATGCTCCAATCAAAAGACACAGAATAGCGTCATGGATAAGAAAGTATGACCCACACATATGCTGCCTACAAGAGACCCACCTCAGGACAAAAGACCATCACAGACTAAAAGTGAAAGGATGGAAACAAATTTTCCAAGCAAATGGACAAAAAAAAAGCTGGGGTAGCAATTCTCATATCAGACAAAATAGACTTCAAAAAAAGAGCCATAAAGAGTGACCCAGAAGGTCACTTCATAATACTCAAGGGAAGAATCCACCAAGAAGACATTAACATCATAAATATATATGCACCCAACATAGGAGCAAAAAAATATATAAGGAAAATCTTAGAGGAATTCAAGAAAGATATAGACAGCAACACAATTATAGTGGGGGATTTTAACACCCCACTATCAAAAATGGACAGATCTTCCAAACAAAATATCAACAAAGACATTGCGGCATTAAACAACACCCTTGATGAAATGGACCTAACTGATATATACAGAGCTCTTCACCCCAAAGAAGCTAAATACACGTTCTTTTCAAATGCACATGGGACATTCTCAAAGATAGATCACATGATAGGGCACAAAACAAGCCTCAACAAATTCAAGAATATTGAAATCATACCAAGCATTTTCTCTGATCATAAGGGACTGAAACTGGAAACCAACCCCAAAGGAAAAAACCCAAAACACCCAAAATCATGGAGACTGAACGGTATGCTATTAAACAATGAATGGGTCAAGAATGAAATTAGGGAAGAAATCAAAAAGTTTCTGGAAACAAATGAAAATGATCTCACAACAACCCAAAACTTATGGGATACAGCCAAGGCTGTCCTGAGAGGGAAGTTTATAGCAATACAGGCCTACCTTAAGAAAACAGAAACATTTCAAACAAATGAACTTACTCTACGCCTGCAAGAACTCGAGGAACAACAACAAAAACAGCCCAAAGCAAGTAGAAGGAAGGAAATAAGTAAGATCAGAGCAGAACTAAATGACATAGAGACTAAAAGTACAATTCTAAAGATCAATGAATCCAGGAGTTGGTTCTTTGAAAAAATAAACAAAATAGAAAAGCCTTTAAGTAGGCTCATCAAGAAAAGAAGGGAACGGACACAAACACAATCAGAAATGAAAGAGGAGAGATTACAACTGATACCACAGAAATAGAGAGGATTGTAAGAAATTACTATGAAGAACTGTATGCCAAGAAATTTGAGAACCTAGAGGAAATGGACACATTTCTAGAGAAATATAATCTCCCAAAACTCAATGAAAAAGAAGTAGAACACCTGAATAGACCAATAACAGCAAAAGAAATTGAAGCAGTAATCAAAAAACTCCCATCACACAAAAGCCCTGGACCAGATGGATTCACAGGAGAATTCTACAAAGCATTTAAGGAAGAGCTAACCCCCATTCTTCACAGACTATTCCAAAAAATCCAAAAGGATGGAAAACTCCCCTAACTCCTTTTATGAAGCCAGCATCATCCTAATTCCAAAACCAGATAGAGATACAACAAAGAAAGAAAACTTCAGGCCAATATCGCTGATGAACATAGACGCTAAAATCCTCAACAAAATATTAGCAAATCGCATCCAACAATATATACAAAAGATTATACACCATGACCAAGTGGGATTCATCCCAGGGATGCAAGGATGGTTCAACATTCGCAAAACAGTAAATGTAATTCATCACATAAACAAAAGCAAAGACAAAAACCACATGATCATATCAATAGACGCAGAAAAAGCTTTCGATAAGGTACAACACCCATTTATGATAAAAACACTCAGCAAAATGGGAATAGAGGGAACATTCCTCAATATAATAAAGGCCATTTATGAGAGACCTACAGCCAATATCATACTCAATGGGCAAAAACTAAAAGCTTTTCCACTAAGATCAGGAACAAGACAAGGATGTCCACTTTCACCACTTCTATTCAATATAGTATTAGAAGTTTTGGCCACAGAAATCAGGCAGGAAAAGGAAATAAAAGGCATCCAAATAGGAAAGGAGGAAACAAAACTGTCACTGTTTGCAGATGACATGATAGTGTACATGGAAAATCCTATAGACTCTACCCAAAAACTGCTCAAACTAATTAATGAATTTGGCAAAACAGCAGGATACAAAGTCAATATCCAGAAATCAAAGGCATTTTTGTATACAAACAATGAATCAGCAGAAGCAGAAATCAAGGAAAAAAAATCCCATTCGATATAGCAAAAAGAAAAATAAAACATCTGGGAATAAACCTAACCAAAGAGGTAAAAGACCTGTATGCAGAAAACTACACAGTACTGAAGAAAGAAATCAGGGAAGACACAAAAAAATGGAAACATATACCGTGTTCATGGATTGGAAGAATTAACATCATCAAAATGTCCATACTACCCAAAGCAATATACAGATTCAATGCAATACCTATTAAAGTACCAATGGTGTATTTCACAGACATAGAACAAACACTTCAAAAATTTATATGGAATCATAAACGAGCCCAAAGAGCAGCTGCTCTTTTGAGAAAGAAGAACAAAGTAGGAGGGATCACAATACCTGATATCAAACTGTATTACAAGGCCACTGTAATCAAAACAGCCTGGTACTGGCATAAAAACAGGCACATAGACCAATGGAACAGAACAGAGAGCCCAGAAATCAACCCAACCCTCTACAGTCAATTAATATTCGACAAAGGGGGCAGTAACATAAAATGGAGTAAAGATAGCCTCTTCAGCAAATGGTGTTGGGAGAACTGGACAGCTACGTGCAAAAAAATGAAACTTGAACACCAACTTACACCATACACCAAAATAAATTCAAGGTGGATAAAAGACTTAAATATAAGCCATGACACCATTAAAGTCCTAGAGGAGAACATTGGCAAGAAAATCTCAGATATTTCACGCAGCAACATTTTTACTGATATGTCCCATAGAGCAAGGAATATAAAGGAAAGAATAAACAAATGGGATCTCATCAAAATAAAAAGCTTCTGCATGGCTAAAGAAAACAGTATTAAATTAAAAAGACAACCAACTGTATGGGAAAACATATTTGCCAATGATACCTCAGACAAAGGTTTAATCTCCAAAATATACAAACAACTTACACGACTCCACTCTAGGAAGACATCGAACCCAATTAAAAAATGGGAAAAGGACTTGAACAGACACTTCTCCAAAGAGGACATACAGAGTATCCAGAGACACATGAAGAGATGCTCAATATCGTTAGCTATCAGAGAGATGCAAATTAAAACCACAATGAGATACCACTTTACACCAGTCCGGATGGCTATAATAGACAAAGCAACAAACAACAAATGTTGGAGAGGGTGTGGGGAAAAGGGGTCCTTAGTTCACTGTTGGTGGGATTGCAGACTGGTACAACCATTATGGAAAACAGTATGGAATTTTCTCAGAAAAATAAAAATTGACCTGCCTTTTGACCCAGCAATTCCACTGCTAGGATTATACCCCAAGAATCCTAAAACATCAATTTCAAAGAACCTATGCACCACAATGTTCATAGCAGCACAATTTACAATAGCCAAGAGTTGGAAGCAACCTAGTTGCCCATCAGTAAACGAATGGATGAAACAATTGTGGTACATATACACAATGGAATTCTATGCAGCAGAGAGAAAAAAGGAGCTACTACCTTTTGCAACAACATGGATGGATCTGGAAAGCATTATGCTGAGTGAAATAGGCCAGGCATTGAAGGACAAATACCATATGATCTCACCTTTGACAGAAGCTAAAGAATAAAACAAACAAGCAAACAGAATAAAAACAAAGACACTGAAATAGAGAACAAGTGGGCAGCGACCAGAGGGGAGAGGGAAGGGAACTTAAGGGGAAAAAGGGGGAGGGATTTTGAGGAACAAGTATGAAAGACACAGAGATGAGGACTGGGGGGGGGGGCGGGGAATGGGAGAGAGGGGGGAGACCGGGCGGGGGGTGGCTGGGATGGGAGAAATAGATAAAAAAAAATGTACTTGAAAAGTAACTAAATAAAATTTAATATTAAAAATAAAAGAAAATAAAATAACAGTAAAAGAAAACATTAAATAAGAAAGGATGCACACATGCCCTGTTTAATTTTCAGGTTACCATGACATACAGAATGTGCCAAAGGAAGTCTGAGGAAAGAGAATGCCTTGGGGGATGTGGTCTGGGGAGGATGAAAGGTTTGGGAGTTGAAATCAGAGGTGCTTCTGGAAGAGGTTGAGAGACAGAATTGCAGGGGAAGGTAATTTAGGTGGAGCATATATGGGTAAATAGGGCTGCCATGTGAGGTTGTGCAATGCACAACTCAAGAGGTTGCCATTCACATCATATTCTCTGTTCAGAACACAATCTGTGTGGTTATTGGTGGTGATTGTGGAGCAACAGTCTAAGAGATATCTAGTAAAGAACCTCCTATTGAGATAAGGAGTAGACTTGCTATCATGGTGTAAGTTCTGAGATGTCTGGGCTGAATTTTTGTCTTTAAATCTTAAGAGTTTTGCACAGTTTCTGGCACATATTAGGCACCTGATACACTTTTCCCAAATGAATGAACTATAACTTAGTCTTATCCAAACCGTACCAGTTTGTTTGTACAAATGTCAGGGAGGTCACATAATGGAGATACCTTATATATTTTTGATAACTCTGGATAATGTTGGGCCTCAGCCCCAAAACTGTTCCCCTCCCAAATTATTTCAGTTACCTTTGAGACCTTAAGGGGTATTTCACAAGTGCTGTGCACTGTCCTCTATTGTTCTTACATTCATGTCTTTTTCCAGTGTTTTCAAAATAGCAGCACTACAATCATGCCCATTTGGCAGAGCTACTATCCCCTTTGTGAGTATGGTGTATCTGCCCAGATATTTAACTCTAACACACCCCAAAGTTGCTATAGTGTAAACCATGATGGTGTCATGCTCACTTCTGACTCCTGAGTTAAAGCTTTATTAATTCTATGAAGAAGTGGGAGAGTATGGCTTTTGGCTCTCCAAGGTCACACACACACACACACACACACACACACACCTACATTGTATTTCTCATGTGTGACAAAGCCCTCCTTAAAACACTGTTTTCAGCTTCTGCCTGTTCAAACACTAAACAAAAGATGAACATTACACAGCTCTTTCTACTCACCATCCCCATTTTTCTGCTGTTGAAAAAGAATACACATTGTAAAGTGTGGGGGTGGTATGTGAGAATATGAAATATTTTCATTTGGCTGGAGCAAAATGTATGTCCAGATGAACCGGGTCAAAAGTTGACCCCAAGGGAGACTAGATTAAACAGTGAGAACAGATGAGTATGAACCCATAAATACCAGTGAAAACCATTTAAAATTTATTTGAGGAAGAGCCTCAAATATGGAATTTTAATCTTAATTATAAAGGAAAACATCATTATGACTAGTTAAAGATGAAACAAAAGTCCAGGTAGAATAGGACAATGGAGTTATACAGAGCTAGGTTTTAGCCTCAGTGACTTTGTTAAGTCACTTAACCTCAGGGACTCTTATTTTTCTTATCTGTGAAATAGGCATACTACTTATTTCTCAGGATCTTTTATAAGAATCATGTTCAATAAAATGCTTAGCATAAAATCTGGTATGTAGTAAAAAACAGATAAAATGGCTGCAATAAGTAGTATATTATGAGGTACTCAAACTTCTAAGGTAATCTCTCATCAGGTACTCTCAAAGATAGCCATATAAGTAGGAAAAATTATAGAGGAGACAGAGTTTTACTTGGGACTCCTCATCTTCTACTTTCCAAACAAGTACCCCAGATATTAACTAGGGAACCAGTTTGGTTAATTAATTCATATCCTAGAGGTAGCATCTGTTTTTCTTCCATAAATCCTAAAAAGAGGGAAGATGGGGAGTGACTAGTGGTAGAAGTTCAGGGATCAGTAGCAGTATGGGACAAGGGCTGTGGTCTTTTGAGTGTGAATCCTCACCCCTAACATTAGTAGCCACATCCTTAAGGCAACACTTCATTACCCAGAGTTTATTTTGGATACAAATGACTCAAGGCTTTCACTCCATTGAATATTCTGTGCATTTCAGTCAAAGAGATCATTGTGGAAAACTTGCACTGGACACATAGGTGAGGCCTACAGCTATCTATCCACCACCATTTTTAAGTACTCTCTTCCCAGAAGCCACAAACCCCTGGATTTCTGGATAGAATCCTCTTACCAAGAATTTCTAAGCAATGTGAAGATCAACTTTCATCTAATCAAATAACTTCTAATTATTCTGGGATGGATGACAACACTATGTCCACCTGGGATCATGTTTGCCAATCTAGAGGTTCCTGAAGAGAGTTTACTATTACATATTTTATTTCTGCTGATACAACCTCCACTAATACTAAAAAACTTTATATTAAAACAAATATAAAGTTTTAATACAACTTCTTGTATTAGTTGTACAAGTTGTATTAGTTTTAAAACAACTTCTTTAATATAAAGAAGGAAACTTTATATTAGTAGAAGTTATATGAACAGAACATCTATAAAGAACTCATGGATGAAGATAAGGGGGGGATTGAATGTGGGAAGTGGGAGTGGATACAGCAGAGGAGAGAAATGGTGGGAAAATGGGGATAACTTTAACTGAATAACAATAAAAAAGGAAAAAATAAAGAAAATAATTTAGCCCTGGCTGGTGTAGCTCAGTGGATTGAGCACACACCTGAGAACCAGAGGATCACAGTTCAATTACCAGACAGGGCACATGCCTGGGTTACAGGCCAGTTCCCTGCAGGTCAGTTCCCAGCAGGGGACACACAAGAGGCAACCATACATTGATGTTTCTCTCCCTCTCTCCTTCCCCTCTAAAGGTAAATAAATAAAATCTAAAAAATAATAATTTAAAGTACGTGATTGTAACCCTAGCCACTTTCTAATCTATGGTGTATTTAAAAATCATTCATGCTATGGCTAAAGAAAACAGCATTAAAATTAAAAGAGAACCAACTATATGGGAAAACATATTTGCCAATGATACCTTGGACAAAGGTTTGATTTCCAAAATATATAAAGAACTCAAATGACTCCAATCCAGGAAGACAAACATCCCAATTAAAAAATGGGCAAAAGACTTGAACAGGCAATTCTCCAAGGAGGACATACAGAAGTCCCAGAGACATATGAAAAGATGCTCAGCATCACTAGCCATAAGAGAGATGGAAATTAAAACCACAAGGGGATACCACTTCGTACCAGTGAGAATGGGCATCATAAACAATTCATCAAACAAGTGTTAGAGAACATGTGGAGAAAAGGGAACCCCAGTGCACTGTTGGGGGGATTGCAGGCTGGGGTATCCACTGTGAAAAACAGTATGGAATTTCCTTAGAAAACTAAAAATGGAACTGCCTTTTGACCCAGCAATCCCACTGCTGAGATTATATCCTAAGAACCCTAAAACACCAATCCAAAAGAAGCTATGCCCCCCAATATTCATAGCAGCACAATTTATGATAACCAAGTGCTGGAAGCAACCTAAGTCCCCATCAGTAAATGAGTGGATCAAAAAACTGTGGTACATTTACACAATGGAATACTATGCAGCAGGGAGAAAGAAGGAGCTCCTACCCTTTTTAACAGCATGGATGGAACTGGAAAGCATTATGCTGAGTGAAATAAGCCAGGCATTGAAAGACAAATACCATATGATCTCACCTTTAACAGGAACCTAATCAATAGAAGAAAAAAGCAAATTAAATATAAGCAGAGACATTGAAATTAAGAACAATCTGACAGTAGCCAGAGGGGAGATGGGAGGGGTAATGGGGGGAAGTCTTTTCAGGAACAACTACAAAGGACACATGGGCAAAATCAAGGGCGAGGGGTGGAAGCAAAGGAGGGAAGTGGGTTTGCCTGGGGTGGCAGGTAATGGTGGGGGGTAAATGCAGACAACAGTAACTGAACAACAATAAAATAATATTTTAAAAATCATTCATGTTAGGTGGCACTAGAGCAACAAGTTTATTGATGTTGTCTAATTCTCTGAATGTCACAAAAACCACCAAATCTTGTCTCAGTTTGAAAACTGACTCTGGAACAGATGAATAGAACCATCCCATGTCTGGGGACTGGATTAGAATTCAGGAAATATGTGTTCCTCATTCTCTCTCTCCAAATCTTGTAGCCTTGGAGAAGGGAGTTGCCAGAAGCCTCCTTATAATATATAACATTGACTACTCACCTTGGACCATTAAAGTTCAGGAAAGAATGAACTTAGTAAGAGCTTTGAGCTAACTGGCACTAACAAATTTGTCCGCCAATAATGCTCAAATGTGTAGTCTTCATGAATGCAAATGTTGTAGCCAATACTTCTGACATTTCAGGAGCCTGGGAAATGCCAGTGGGCTTCTACTGTCTGAATCAGTAGACAGTAGCAGCACAACTTCTGAAGAAGTTCTCCTGATATGGCAAGTGTTTTTTTTTTTTCCCACTGCTTGAAGGTCAAACTAAATCACTTCTTTCTCAAACAGATCTCACTTTTGATGTCCAAGTTACAATATGTGTTTATTGATGAAATCAGTTGAGGGTATGAAGCTGACTCAGGCTTACCCAAGTTCTGTTTATTTAGTACTAGAAATATTTAAATCAGAGCTGACCTTAAAATAGCAACTCTTTGAAAAATGGCTCAGCACTGACTGACTCCTGAGAATCTCCTGTAGCCAACCTTGTTACTTTTCTGTTCCTGTGGTCACTGCTTAGAAAGTCTACAGCAATATATGCCACACATCTGATACTTTCATTTTCACTGATGAACGTTATTACACCACATTAAATTCTAGAATACATATGCACTGATGAGGATCCCTATACCTTAAATCCCTAATCTCACTGAAAGATTATATGTCAGAATTTTATCTCTTGCACTGAGATACTTAAAAACTTGCCTGCGTGAATGTGTCTGCTCAAGAGATATTTGAAGTACAAAATTGTTCATAAATGTTATTCAGACAAGAAGAATGCCATATTATTTTCTTCTCATCTCATGTACTATGATAAAGCCAATTTGATCACTCTAACTATGACAGTATACACTTGACTCCCAAACCTCTTGCCTTGAGGTCCAGTTGCCTGCTATAACTCTCCTCCTCAGTGGTTCATGAAAACCTCAACCCAAGTGGGACTGAAAGATAATTCAAACTTATTCTGCCTGCCATCTCCATTTTAGTTAATTTTTCAAATTGGAAAACCAAGGCAGCTTCAACCTGAGTCTTGGCTTCTCACCTTCCTCCCTGAACAACATGAACTTCAGCACATGCTCCAGGTTCTCCACAAGCTACTGGACCCTGGGATCCATGCAGTCACCCAGCTACCTGGCCCAGCCAGCCAGCAGGGTGGCCAGTGTCTATGCAGGCACCAGGGGTTCAGGCTCCCAGATTTCTATGTCCCGCTCCACCAGCATGTGTGGCAGCTGGAGATCCGGAGGCCTGGCTGCAGGGATGGCCAGGAGTCTGGTAGGCATAGGGGGCATCCAGAGCGAGAAGGAGACTATGAAATGCTTAATGACAACCTGGCCTCCTACCCTGAGAGGGTGAGAAGCCTGGAGGTTGATAATGGGAGACTGGAGATCAAAACCCAGGCACACTTAGAGAAGAAGGGATCCTAGGTCAGAGACTGGGGGCATTATTTCAACACCATCAAAAACCTGAGGGCTGAGATCTTTGCAAATTCTGTGGACAATGCCTGAATCATTCTGCAGATTGACAATGCCTGTCTTGCTGCTGATGACTTCAGAATCAAGTATGAGACAGAACTAGCCATGTGCCAGTCTGTGGAGAATGACATCAGTGGGCTCTGAAAGGTCGTTGATGACACCAATATCACTCAGCTGCAGCTAGAGACAGAGATCAAGGCTCTTGAGGAGGAGCTGCTCTTCATGAAGAAGAACCACAAGGAGGAAGTAAATGGTTTACAAAACAAGACTGCCAATTCTTGGTTGACTGTGGAGTTGGATGCCCCCAAATCTCAGGACCTCAGCAAAATTGTGGCAGACATCTGGGCCCAGTATGACAAGCTGGCTCGGAAGAACTGAGAAGACCTGGACAAGTACTGGTCCCATCAGATTGAGGAGAGCACCACAGTGGTCACTTCACAGACCACCTAGATAGGCACTGCTGAGATGACACTCACAGAGCTGAGATGTTACAGTTCAGTCATTGGAGACTGACCCGGACTCAATGAGGAATCTGAAGTTCAGTTTGGAGAACATCCCGAGGGAGGTAGAGACATGCTGTGCCAGCAGATGGAACAAGTCAATGAGATCCTGCTGTACCTGGAGTCAGAGCTGACCCAGACCTGAGCAGAGGGGCAGTGCCAGGCCCAAGAATATGAAGACCTGCTGAACATCAAGGTCAAGCTGGAGGCTGAGATGGCCATCTACTGCAGCCTACTGGAAGAAAAGGAGGACTTCAATCTAGTTGATGCCCTGGACAAGAGCCCCTCCTTACAAACCATCCAAAAAACCACGGCTCGCAGGATTGTGGATGGTAGAGTGGTGTCTGAGGTCAATGACACCAAAGGTTTGAGGCATTAAAGGCAGCAGAAGTGGGGCATCCCATGGCAGGGCAGAAGGCCAATAAAAAGCTCATTGAAAGATTTTTTTTTAAAAGGAAAATCAAGTCTCCCTCTCATTCATTTTTAAGTGTGCCATTGGCCACTGTACACTGCAGATTCTCCTGACAAAATGCCTCTTGAGTTAGTCCACATCCTCCCTGTTTGTGTTCAAGGACTTGTATTTTTTTTTTTTCTGGATGGCTTCAGCAGCCTGCTGCAGAGTCCTCTTAACACCTTCCTCTCCTAAAGAGTTCAGAACATACACCTGATCATGTCATTTCTCTGCTCTGAAATTGAGGCTGTTGGGAGATTAAAATCTAGATTCCTTCGCTTCACATTCAGTTCTTTTTAGCCTAGCCTAATCACTTCTGCAGCTTAATTTTCTGACAAGTCACAGCCCCCCTCCATCCATACCCCTTGACTCTAGTCATGGTCAGCTTTTCACCATTCTAGAAATAAGACTGACTGTTTTTTTTTTTCTATACTTATTTTGGCTTAGCTCATTCTCTCTCTCTCAAATGCCTCCTCCCTCCCATCTCTGCTGAGCCAAATGCTGCTCATTCTTCAATACCTAGTTCAAATGTATCCTCCCAGGAGAAACCTTCAATGATCTGTACCCCAACCCTACCCCAAGGTAATGATTCCGCCGTCCACATTGCCTCAGCATTTTATTCACACCTCTATGTCAATAGAATTCTCACCCATCATATGTGAACACTTTACATAAGTTTTCCTGTCTTACAATTCATTCTATCCATGGCTCTCAGTAGCATTTGATAATTGATTAGTGGATGAATGAATGGATTGATTGGTAAAGTTCAAATTTAGGAGAGTTGGCAGACATTGGAGAGAAAATACAGGGAGAAAGTGGAGAAAAATTCAGAAATGATACCTCCTCATTCCTTCACTTCTAATCCATTATTAAGTTCATGCACTTTGCTTCAAATGCAGTTACAATGAAATTGATCTTCTTAATACTCTCATGCTTCTGTATTTTTAAAAAATTTTTTTATTGATTATGCTGTTACAGTTGTTCTATTCCCCCTTTATTCCCCTCCACCCTACCCCTCATCCCCACCATTACCCCCCTTTAGTTTATGACCATGTGTCTCAAGTTCTTTAGATTCTATATTTCCCGTGCTATTCTTGCCCCCCCAACTATTTTCTATCTACTGTCTATGATACTTATTTTCTGTACCTTCTCCCCCTTCTCCTCCTCCCACTCCCCTGTTGCTAACCCTCCTTGAGATCTTCATTTCTATGTTTCCACTCCTGATCTAGCTGTCCTTTTAGTTTGCTTTCGTTTTTTTCGTTTTTTTCGTTTTTTAGGTGTGGTTGTTAATAACTGTGAGTTTGTTGTCCTTTCGCTGTTCATGTTTTTTTAACTTCTTTTTCTTAGATAAGTCCCTTTAACATTTCATAGAATAAGGGCTTGGTGATGATGAACTCCTTGAATTTGATCTTATCTGAGAAGCACTTTATCTGTCCTTCCATTTTAAATGAAAGTTTTGCTGGATAGAGCAATCTTGGTTGTAGGTCTTCAGATTTCATGACTTGGAATACCTCTTTCCAGCCCCTTCTTGCCTGTAAGGTGTCTTTTGAGAAATTCGCTGACAGTCTGATGGGGACTCCTTTGTAGGTGACTGTCCCCTTATCTCTTGCTGCTTCTAGGATTCTCTCCTTCATTTTAATCTTGGCTAATGTAATTACGATGTGCCTTGGTGTGTTCCTTCTTGGGTCCAACTTCTTTGGGACTCTCTGAGCTTCCTGGATTTCCTGGAAGTCTATTTCCTTTGCCAGATTGGGGAAATTCTCCTTTATTATTTGTTCAAATAAGTTTTCCACTGGTGGCTGTGCCTTTCCCCCTTCTGGTACCCCTATAATTCGGATGTTGGAGCGTTTAAAGATGTCCTGGAGGTTCCTAAGACTCTCCTCATTTCTTTGAATTCTTGCTTCTTGACTCTTTTCCGTTTGGCCATTATTTGCTTTCTTCTGGTCCACTCCATTGATTTGAGTCCCAGTTTCCTTTTCATTGCTATTGGTGTCCTGTGCAATTCCATTCATTTCAATTAGTTTCGCCTTCATATATTTGTCTAATTTGTGGCTATAATCAACCAGTTCTATGAGGATCCTGATGACCAGTTTTAAACTGTGCGTCTGTGAGTTTTGCTATTTCTTCATCACTTAGATCTATTGGCTCTGGGGCTCTGAGATCCTCCTGCGCCATTCTTGGTCTGTTCGGGCCCTTTAAGTGTGAGAAGCAGCGCCTTGGATTCCCAGGTCGCTGGGTTGTGACACTGTATGTGGGGGCGTGGCCAGAGTGGGGAAATGGCGGCCCCCCCTGCCACTTCTCACAGCTGGGTGCGGAGGAGCAGTGCCTTAGGTGGTTCACCTGGGCCAGGCCACTCAGCGTTGCTGGGTTATGACGCTGCATGTGGAGGTGGGGTCAGAGCAGGGTAATGGTGGCGCCCTCTACTGCCACTTGCCGTGGGGACCCGCTGGCCCGGTCCAACCGCCCACTCCCTCGCCTGTCCACCCTCGCACAAATGCGCGACCTCAGTCAACATGCAGCCCCGCTGCCCCCCGCTGTCTCCCCCCGCGGTCGCTCGCCTGGTGGCTCGCTCGCTCGCTCACTAGGTCCGACCCTGCGCCTGGATTCCGCGGCCCTGAGTCCATCTGGCCGAGTCCTCCTGTGCAACCCTGCTCCGCCAGCCGCTGGTTTCGCCCCTTACCGGTCAGGCTGAAGAATTTGTTGTTAACAGACTTCCGAAAAGTTCAATTTTCCGTGTTCTGGGTGTGTTTTCTGTTGCTAATATTTAGTTTTCTCTAATCTTGGTTGTGTGAGAAGGCACGGCACATCCACCTATGCCTCCATCTTGGCGGAAGTCCTCATGCTTCTGTATTTAAGAAGTTAGGAAATTAAATCAATTTTCCATTACTGCTCACTAAATTTATGAAAAACATTTTCCTACAGCTTGTTAGGAAAAATATATTTCCCTTTAAAAATTTTATAGCAAACAAAAGTGCTATGAGCAACCTTCTCCTCTAGCCAAGATGGAGTAACAGGGAGATTTACCCCCTATCTTAAAAAACTAAGGAATTGGACAGAATATATGAAGCAATTGTTTTCAAAACATTGAACAGCAGTCAAATAAAGACAGTGATCACTGAGAGACAGGAAACAAAGGAGGTAAGCCCTATGATTACCCTTGCTTACTGCCTGAAGAAGGAATGCAGGTCACAGTGCAGGGAGGGGAAATTCAAGGGGCCAGAAAACTCCTTAAGTTGAAGAAATGAAGCTTAGAGTCAAGGATGACCAAGGCAACTAAAGTTCACGGTGTCAGGACAAGAGAGATGTACAAAGAAAAAATGCAGAACAGCAGAGGGTCCCCTTTGAGTACAGTAGTCCTTCTTATCCACAGTTTTATATTCTTCAGTCTCAGTTACCTACAGTCAACCACAGACCAAAAATATTAAATGGAAAATTCCAGAAATAAACAATTCATAAATTTTAAATTGCATGCCATTCTGAGTAGTGTGATGGAACCTGGAGCTGTCCTGCCCTATCCTGCCTGGGAAATGAATTGTACCTTTGTTCTGCACATCCATCCTTCCCACCAATTAGTCACTTAGTAGTTGTCTGAGTTTTTAGATAGACTGTCACGGTATCCTGGTACTTCTGTTCAAGAGACCTTTATTTTAATTCATAATGGCCCCAAAGCACAAGAATAGTGATGCTAGAAATTTAGATATGCCAAAGAGGAGCCATAAATTACTCCCTTTAAGTGAAAAGATGAATATAGTATAATAAGATATCTACAGAGAGAGAGAAAGAGAGCATAATACGTACTCTCGGTACAATAAAATATTTTGAAAGAGAGACCACATTCATATAATTTCATAGTAAATTGTTATAATTGTTCTATTTTATTACTGTGTTGTTAATCTCTCACTGTGCCTAATTTATAAATTAAACTTTATCATAGGTATCTATGTATAGGAAAACTATAGTAAATATAGGGTTCAGTACTACCCACAGTTTCAGGCATCTACTGTAGGGATAGGAACATATTCCCTATGGACAAAGGAGGACTACTGTATTCAGGAAGGTAGTGACTAGCATGGGCATGTGAGGAAACTATGTGAAGGTGTGGAAAGGACCATATGATAGGTTTAGATAAAAGAAATAGTGTCCAGTGCCAGGAATAATAAATAGTGCCTGTTCCTACCAGTCTGAGGATGGGTGCTGGGGTGTAGGATTACAATGAGTAAAAGGGAGAGATTATATAAAAAGTCACAAGGAAACTTCTGGAAGTGATCAATATGTTCACTATTTTGATTATGAAAATGATTTCACAGGTATATATATATGTGAAAACACCAAATTGTGTACTTTAAATATGTATAAGCATATTGTATGTGAATTAGATTTCAATAGAGCTATTAAAATACAGAAATTATGTGGTAGAAGCCTGTAGTTTCTATAGATAATTCCTTTCTGTTTTGCTTAGAGTCAGTGATTTGTGATAAACAGTTAAATAGATGGCCATTCATTAATTGATTAGAGGGGGTGGAGGGAGATAGAGGACAGTATAGGGAGATGACTTGATGATGGACAGAGACTTGACTTGGGGTGGTGAGCTCACAATACAGTGCACAGATAATGCATTATAGAATTGTGCACCTGAAACTTATATACATTTGTTAACCAGTGTCACCCCCATTAAATTCAATTAAAAAGAAAAAATGTTTTTAACTCAAATACAATGAACTCACCACATTTAAAATAAACACCCAACTGCTAACCAAAAAAAGACAAAAAAAACACAAAATAATTCCACAATGATATCAATTCAAGGTGAATAAAAGATTTAAATATAAGCCATGACACCATTAAAGTCCTAGAGGAGAACACTGGCAGGAAAATCTCAGATATTTCACATGACAACAGTTTTACTGATATGTCTCCTAGAACAAGGGACATAAAGAAAAGAATAAACAAATGGGATCTCATCAAAATAAAAACCTTCTGCATGGCTAAATAAAATAGTATTAAAATAAAAAGAGAACCAACTGTATGAGAAAACATATTTGCCAATAATACCTCACACAAGGGTTTAATCTCCAAAATATCAAAGAACTTACATGACTCCACTCTAAGAAGACAAGCAACCCAATTAAAAAGTAGGCAAAGCACTTGAACAGACATTTCTCCAAGGAGGACATATGGAAGATCCAGAGACACATGAAAAGACACTCAAAGTGCTAGCTATCAGAGAGATGCAAATGAAAACCACAACGAGATACCATTTTACACCAGTCAGAATGGCCATCATAAACAAAGCAACAAACAACAAGTGCTGGAGAGGTTATGGAGAAAAGGGAACCCTCGTGCACTGTTGATGGGACTGCAACTGGTACAACCACTATGGATAACAGTATGGAATTTCTAAGAAAACTAAAAATGGATCTGACCTTTGACCCAGCAATTCTACTGCTAAGATTATATCCTAAGAACCCTAAAACACCAATCCAAAAGAACCTATGCCCCCCAATGTTCATAGCAGCACAATTTACAATGGCCAAGAGTTGGAAGCAACCTAGGTGCCCATCAGTAAATGAATAGATCCAAAAACTATGGTACATTTGCACAATGGAATTCTATGCAGCAGAAAGAAAGAAGGAGCTACTACCCTTTGCAACAGCATGGATGAAACTGGAAAGCATTGTGCTGAGTGAAATAGGCCAGGGGTTGAAAGACAAATACCATATGATCTCACCTTTAACAGGAAGCTAAACAACAAAACAAACAAGCAAGCAGAATAAAAACAAAGACACTGAAATAGAGAATAAGGGGACAGTGACCAGAGGGGAGAGGGAAGGGAATTTAAGGGGGAAAAGGGGGAGGGATTTGGAGGAACAAATATGAAGGACACAGGGACAAGAATTAAGGGGGGTGGAAATGGGAGGGAGGTGGGGAGCAAGCGGCGGTGGAGGCTGGGATGGGAAAAATAGACAAAAACTGTACTTGAAAAATAGCTAAATAAAATTATTAAATAAATAAATAAAGGTAGCCATATTGAAATACGAAAAAAAAAGAAAGACAAATGCCATATGATCTCACCTTTAACAGGAAGCTAAACAACAAAACAAACAAGCAAGCAAAATAAAAACAAAGACACTGAAATAGAGAATAAGCTGACAGGGACCGGAGGGGAGAGGAGAGGAGAAGGAATTTCGGGGGGGAAAAGGGGAAGGATTTACAGGAACTAGTATAAAGGACACGTAGACAACAACTAACGGGGGTGGAAATGGGAGGGAGGTGGGAAGCACTGGGGGGGTGGGCTGGGATGAGAGTAGAAGACAGAAAACTGTACTTGAACAACAGTTAAAATAAATAAAAATAAAAACAAAGACATGGACAGTGACACAAGAAAGGTTCTGTCTCAGAGAGAACCTTAGGGTGGAGAGAATGGGAATGTTTGAGGCCTAAAATTTGATACAAATTGGGTCATCTTTGAAAAAAAATCTGTGTTTTTCCCAGATTTTCTCTTTTATATGAGTAAATAGCCTTATTTTATAGACAAGCAGATTGAGAAGCCTGGCTAATTCCCCAAATCAAAAGTGAGGTTGGAAAAGGGAGAAATTGATACTGCATGAATGTCCAACTTAATTTGGTAGGTAAGGCACTTGAGCTCATCTTAAAAGGCCTTGTCTTGAATGAGCAGGTACTCACCAGAGTAGAGGGGGATTTACAAACACATGTAAAGGAACAAAGACTAAATCAGAATTAGCACTGAGTATAATGATACACATTTTTTTTGGCTGATGGTGTCATGATACATCACTGGAATCAAATAGAACACAATTGAAATTACTATAATTTTCCTGATGGTTTCACCAATAATATACAGTCACTTCAGGCTGGGACAGGAGGGACAAAGGAATGTGTGTGGTTAAGTATGCTGTGGTTGAGCATGCTATGTGAGTTATTTTTTCTTTCATTGTTTTTGAATATGGTGTTTTCCCACATAGGGCTCATAGCCCTTACAATAATGAGGTGCCATTCTTTTTGTGTTTTTTAAAAAAAAAACAGTTGCAGAAAGTTTTGATTCCAGTTCTTTTTGTTGCTTTCTCCAGGACCCACTAAGTATCTGGACTTCTTTGGGCTTCATTTAGAAGAAGAGCCACAGGCATAGCTACCAGATAAAGGATGGTATTTGCCTGTGAGAAACAGTGTGACTAAAAAAAGAATATTTTTTAGGAGTTCTTTAGGACACCTCAACATTTGCTTTCTTTTTTTAATGATAATCAGAAGTAATTCTCTATCAGGGAAGATAACACAAAAAAGGTTGATCAAAATTTGAATCAAAATGTACTTATGTCAAGTATGTACAAAGCTATATTTGGCCTTGTTGGAGATACATAGGCAAGTAAGATTCAGGCCTTACTTTCAAGAAGTCAGTAGCTTATTAAAAGAGAAATGACCAGTAAAAAAAAAAAAAAAAAAAGTAAATACCAAGACCTAAGACAGGATCGGCAGATTTAAGCTGGGGAAGAATTTTGGTTTCTCCCCATGCCTTGTCACTAGGCCAACTACTTTAACAAAATATAGAAAGGATCTCTGAAAGTATAGTCTTCAGGCCAACTACTTTTAAATGAACTCTAGGGCCTTTACCACATATAGCCAAAGTCACAAAATACTTTGTTAGACAAAGTCTTCTTGTTTCTTCAAGAACAGAAGAAAGACTGTGTTGCTGGGATCCTGTAGGTGTGGTGTTGTGATAGATTATTAAAAGTCATGTCTTCTTGCATCTGTGCCTGTTTTCAATGACTTTGCAGCTTTTCCCATAAAGAAGTGATGTTTCTTTTCCCTTGCCTTGAATATGGCATGACCTCGTGACTTTGGATCAGAAGAATGGTTAAATTTATATTGTATAAGTGGGGCTTGTCCAATGTAATTAGTACTTCCTGAGTGCAAGTCTTTCTAAATACAGAAAAAAAAAACTTGCTCAGCCCCTTCAATCATTTTATGGTGTTACTTTGTCTGCTACTCTCTACTGCACACATTTGTTGTCACTCTTGCATCTAGGTGAGGCCTTTTGATTCATTCTGATTACTGGAAGCGCACAGAAGTGAAGGGTCACTTTGGGGGCACTAAGAGGTAGTGGGCTTTCTTTGTGTTCTCTCCAACCACCCCCTATCTGTAAGTGGATGTTCCAAGGTGACTATGAAGCCGTGTGAAGGTAGTGGAAACCCACAATGGGAGGAATTGGATCTCTGGGTTCAGAGTTCTGGAGCAGAGTCCCCTGTCAGCTCATGTTACATGGTGATTTGAGTAAGAAATAATAATTTATTGATTCAAGTCATGAAGACACTGGGATTATTTGTAAGAGAAGTTCACATAACCAGTTGTGCACTGGTAAATGTTTGGCAACTGGATTTCTAGTTGAATGAAATGACAAATATGTAGTGGCAAATATTTAACAAAATAAAACAAAACTCAAAACTCCTGATTTGTACAGTTCGCTGGTTTTCATAGTATAAATGTTCCCAACATGGCCTATTTCAAGCTACTGAAATGATGTCCATCAACATAGAGTTGGGAAGAGAGTATTACCCATTGGCTCTTGTGACCTTATATGAATTTACTTCAACATACCACTGTTCACAACTTACCCTAATTTACTCTGCCATCTTTAACACAATCTGGGTTTGGTGAGAATCAAACCAGTCTGTCACATGAAGCCACAAACTGGATAGAGCTTGGGTCACCCCACCATTCTCTCTACATTTGTTGACTGTATTAGCCTGCAACTTAAGTGCATAGTTACTGATATTTTAGGATTGTTTGCTAAAAGGAAATTCAATACCTCCTTAGCACCTGGCACAATGTCTTGCACATAGCAGGTATCAATAAATGTCTGCAGAATCAAGTTCTCAAAGTTAGTTACTTACAAAATATGCCGTGCTCAAGCCTCACATTCATTTGTTGATGTTATACTTAAAAATGTAGACCAATGTTAAAATTCAAAATTAGCCTCTTCTGAGCACCTAAATATATAAATCTTGGTGAATATTAAGGGAGAGGTTGACAGGAATACAACCATCGTAGAGGGTTTCAACACCCCACTGACAACAACTGATAGATAGATTCACCAGACAAAAAAATCAACAAGGCAACAGCAGTCTTAAACCACACACTAGATTGGATGGATTTAATTACTATTTATGGAACATTTCATCATCCCAAAGCAGCAAAATATACATTCTTCTCAAGTGCACCTAAAATATTCTCAAAGATAGGCCACATGTTAGAAGACAAAATAAGTCAATAAATTCAAGAATATTGAAATCATATAAAACACCTTCTCTGACCACAATGGTATGAAACTAGAAATCAATTACAATAAAAAAAAACTAAAAACCATGCAAACACATGGAGGCTAAATAACATATTAATAAACAATGAACAAGTTAACAATGAGGTCAAGGAAGACACCAGAAGTTAAAATGAACACATGACAAACAAAAATTTATGGGACACAGCGAAAGAAGTCCTGAAAGAAAAGTTCATAGCATTACAGGTTTACCTAAAGACAAAAAAAATTTAAAAATCTAAGCCTATACCTAAAAAAGAAAAAGAACAACAAATAAAGCAAACAAACCACAGAGTAAGTAGAAGGAAAGAAATAATGAAGATTAGGGTGGAAATAACTGATATGGAGACTAAAAAACAATACAAAAGATTGATAAATCTAAGAGCTGATTCTTTAAAAAGATAAACAAGATTGACAAAACTTTAATCACACTCATAAAGGAAAAAAGAGTGAGAAGATCCAAATAAGTAAAATCACAAATGAAAGAGAACAACTGACACCGAAGAAATACAAAGGATTGTAAGAAAATACTATGAACAAACTATATGCCAACAAATCGGAAAATCTAGAAGAAATGAATAAATTCCTAGAAACACATAAACTTCCAAAACTAAATCAGGAAGAATCAGAAAATTTGAATACACCAATTACAACTTAAAAAATATTGAAGCAGTAATCAAAAAACTCCAAGCAAACAAAGTCCTAAACCAGATAGTTTCACAAGCAAGTTTTACCAGACATTCAAAAATGAAATAAACCTATCTTTGTTGAACTACTCCAAAAAATTCAGGAGGAGGGAAGATCCCTAAGCTCATTTTATGAGGCCAGTATTGTCCTAATTCTAAAAGCAGATAACAACACTAAAAAGAAAGAAAATTATAGGCCAATATCCCAGATGAATATAGATGCTAAAATCTTAGCAAACCAGCTCCAACAATACATTAAAAAGATCATACAGCATGATCAAGTGGGATTCATCCCAGGAATGCAAGGATGGTTCAGCATTCACAAATCAATAAATGCGATACATCACATAAACAAAATGAAGGATAAAAATCACATGATCATATCCATAGATGCAGAAACAAAACATTTGATAAAATTCAACACCTGTTTTTGATTTAAAAAATCTCAGCAAAGTAGGAATAGAGGTATAATACCTCAACATACCAAAGACCATATAAGACAAACCCACAGCCAAGATCATATTCAAAATGCAAAAACTAAATGTATTTCCCTTAAGAGGAGGAACAGGACAAGGATGCCCACTTTCATCATTTTTATTCAACATCAGACTGGAAGTACTAGCCACAGAAACAGACGAGGAGAAATAAAAGGCATTAACATTGGAAAGGAGGAAGTAAAACTGTTATTATTTGCAGATGACATGATAATATATATAGAAAACCCTAGCCCTGGTTGGTGTGGCTCAGTGGATTGAACACTGGCCTGCAAACCAAAGGGTCACTGGTTTGATTCCCAGTCAGGGCACAACCCTTGGTGTGCCTTTATCTAAACATAAGTAAATAAAATCTTTTTTAAAAAGAAAATCTTAAAGACTCTACCAAAAATTTACTAGATCTAATAAATGAATTTGGCAAAGTAGCAGGATACACAACTAATATTCAGAAATCAGTGGAATTTTCATACAACAGTAATTAACCATTAGAAACAGAAATATAAAGGAAAAAACAATCCCCAAGAAACAAAAAGTAAGATACCTAGGAATAAATTTAACCAAGGAGGAAAAAGACCCTTACTCAGACAATTATAAGGTACTGAAGATAGAAGGTAAGCAAGATATGAATAAGTGAAAGCATATACCATATTCATGGATAGAAAAATTAACCACATTAAAATTTTCATACTACCCAAAGCAACCTACATATTCAACACAACTCCTATTTTAATTCATATGGAATGTCTCATTTCTAGAACAAATATTTCAAAAATTTAAATAGAACCACAAAAGGTCCTGGAATAGCCTCAGAAATATTAAGAAAGAACAAAGTTGGAGGTATGACACTACTTGATATCAAACTATACTTCGGGGCCACAGTAACCAAAACAGCACAGTACTGGCACAAGAACAAGCATATAGATCAATGGAACATAATAGATAACACAGAAATAACCCACACCTTTATGGTCAATTAATATTTGACCAAGGAGGCAAGAACAACAATGGGGCAAAGACAGTATCTTCAATAAATGGTGTTAGGAAAATTGGACAAATAACATGCAAAAAATGAAACTAGACTGACCAACTTACACCATACACAAGAATAAACTCAAAGTGTATTTAAGACTTAAATGTTAGATGCAAAACCATAAAAAAAACCCTACAAGAAAACATAAGCAGTAAAATTTGAGACATTTCTCATAGCAATACTTTTGCTGATATATCTCTTCAGGCAAGGGAAACAAAGGAAAAAATAAGCAAATGGGACTACATCAAATTAAAAAGCTTTTGCACAGCAAAAGAAAACATCAATAAAATGAAAATTCTTCCTGCTGAATTAGAGAACATATTCATCAATGATATATCTGATAACAGGTTAATTTTTAACCCCTTATCAAGAACTTATATAACTCAACCCCAAGAAGACAAACAACCCAATTAAAAACTCAGCAAAGGACCTGAATAGACACTTCTCCAATCAGGACATATAGATGGTCCATAGAAATATGGAAAGATGATCAATGTCACTAATCATTACAGAAATACAAATTAAAACCACAATGAGATATCATCTCATGCCTGTCAGAATGGCCATCATCAATAAATCAACAAACAAGTTTTAGTGAGGATGTGAAGAAAAGGGAACCCTCATGCACTGTAGGTGGGAATGCAGACTGTGAAAAGGAGTATGGAGTTTACTCACAAAATTAAAAATAGAACTGCTTTTTGACCCAGAGTTCCCACTTCTGACAATATATCCAAAGAAACCCAAAACACTAATCTGAAAAAATATATGCATCCCTATATTCATTGCAGCATTACTTACAATAGCCGAGATCTGGACAGCCCAAGTGTCCATCAGTAAATGAGTGGATAAAAAAGCTGTAGTACATTTACACAGTGGAATACTATGCAGCCATGAAAAGGAAATATTACCTGTTGTTACATCATGGATGTGCCTAGAGAGTATTACATTATGTGAAATAAACCCATCAAAGAAAGGCAAATACCATATAAACTCACTTATAATTTCACTTATATAGTGGAATCTAATAAATAAAATAAACTGACAAACAAAATAAAAATGGAGGCATAGATACCTAGAACAGACTGATAGCTGTCAGAGAGGAAGAGGGTTGGGGGGCTAGATGAAAGAAGGTAAAGGGATTAAGCAAAAAAAATTAACACATAGATACAGACAGCAGTGTGGTGATAGCAATAAGAAAAGAGAGGTGAAGGGTAGGTGGAGGTGGGCAAAGGGGGCAAATGGGGACAGAAAGACACTTTTCTTGAGGTGATGGGTGTATGATGCAGTGTGCAGATGATGTTTGTTGAGTTGTACACTTGAAACTTGTATGGTTTTGCAAACCAATGTCTCCCCAATAAATTCAATAAGAATTAGCCTCTTCTGATATATGCAATTTTTTTCTTTTCTTTGCATTTATTATGTGTTAAAAATATTCAAAATTAGACATGTGAAGCCATATCAGTCTGATACATCAATGCTTATGATTACTACTCTTTAAGGTTATTTTGCCAAAAGCATATACATATTTTGGCATACTAGCTCAAATTCTAGTCTCAGTACTATCATCGGTAAAATGAGGGTGATGACCTCCATCTGTGAATTGCTGGCATCCCTGGTTCAGAAGGTATTTGAAAAGTAACATTTTTTAAAGTAACCTATATAATAAGGCTTAGAGTTAATTTTTTAATTTCTTAGTTTCTTTCCAGCTATAAGGTTGTTTTGAAAATAGGACCCTAAAATAAAGAGAGAAATCAACAAAACTGGGTCCTTATGATATTGGAAGTAGCCCAAAGACACTAAACATAACTTTAGCATGCACAATGCAAAGCAGAGGGTAAGCTGATTGTCAAATTCTTGCAATTGAACTTTTTAGCTATAAATATTCCAGCAAATAGCATTAAAATTTAGATTAAAATGCACTTTATATTTGCCTTTTCATTCAAGTGTTTTTCTTAACTTTGAAAATGCATACCATCAATGGAGATACATATGTAACATACTAAATTTTATTTGATTCTATGCTTAGTACTGAAACTAACTAAAATGTAAATACTGACGAACCAATGACTTTGTGTGGGATGTTACTACAAGTGATCAAACATAAACCTGAATGGTAAATTTGACCAGAGGTCATGTAAGTTACATGACAGACAAAAGAAGATACAAAAGTCCTCTTACACTGCAAAGCAACAGAAAATGTAGTTTGTGTACTTTTTAAAAAATGTTATCTTGAGAGAGATGCAAATTAAAACCACAATGACATACTACTTAACACCATTCTTTCAGAATAGCTATCATAAACAAAGCAACAAACAACAAATGTTGGAGAGGTTGTTTGGGGAAAGGGGACCCTAGTTCACTGTTTGTGGGATTGCAGACTGGTAGAACCACTATGGAAAACAGTATGGAATTTTCTCAGAAAACTAGAAACAAATATGCCTCTTGACCCAGCAATTCCACTGTTAGGAGTATATCTTAAGAACCGCGAAACACCAATCCAAAAGAACCTATGCACCCTAATGTTCATAGCAGCACAATTTACAATAGCCAAGAGTTGGAAGCAACCTAGGTGCCCATCAGTAAATGAATGGATCCAAAAAATGATGGTACATATACACAATGGAATTCTACGCAACAGAAAGAAAGAAGGAGTTCCTACCCTTTGCAACAGCATGGATGGAACTGGAAAGCATTATTCTGAGTGAAATAAGCCAGGCAGTGAAAGAAAAATACCATATGATCTCGCCTTTAACAGGAAGCTAAATAATGAAACAAACAAGCAAGCAAAATATAACCAAAGACACTGAAATAGAGAACAGGCAGACAATGACCAGAGAGGAGAGGGGAAGGAATTTCAGGGGGGAAAGGGGAAGGATTTACAGGAACTAGTATAAAGGACACATGGACAACAACTAAGGGGGGTGGAAATGGGAGGGACATGGGGAGCACTGGGGGTGGGCTGGGATGGGAGTAAAAGACAGAAAACTACTTGAACAATAATTAAATTAAAATAAATTTAAAAAAATGTTATCTTGAAATTTGAGTCCATGTTTCCTTTAAAAAGTCTGAAAAATATGGATTTGAGAGTATTTTCTTACATCTCTGATTAAACTCCTGAAACATATAATACTAGTTGCTAAAAAGAATTATATTAACTTAATAACAGCTTTTCTATGGGAAAAATAATATGGAAATGAATGTTGCTTACTCCATAATATGAGAGTTCAGACTTAGACCAAATGCCTTACATCTAAGTAATTCAAATGAGAAAAATCCAATTTACCAAATAACTAAATACCTCAAGAACTCATAACACTGCTGATTATTTAACTTTGACTTTGCTGCCAAACATGCAGGACACGTAAACTTGCTAAAGAAAATGCAGGGCAAAGAATAAATCTAGGGCATGTGAGCTCAGCCTTTCTTGGTTTATGCCCAAAATCTTTGGTGGTTGCTTTCATAGTAGTATGTCTCAGTAAGTTTTGCTAGCCTAAAAATTTCTGGGTTTATAAACTTTGTACCAAACAAAAGTCTTTGTTTAAAAAGCAATTTAAGGTGACATTTTTTAAATGGAGAATATTCAACTTATTCCTTTTGGTCACATATATTTTAACTATGAAAATTGATTATTTACCTATGTATATACCTTGATGACACATTCTTACTGTTTCTAATTATTGGTCTTTTTTAACTGATTTATGTTTGCCATTTAGATGCTAAAAACACATATTCTGTAAACAGACTTACATCAAACACTGTAGTTCTTGTAGCACCCACCAGTAAGGCTGCATGAAGGACTATCAAGCTTCTATACCTAAACCAGTCCATACTAAACAGAGTTTTATCATTCTTAATTATAAACAATCCAAAATGTGTTGCTGGGAGAAAGACCATACATAAAGTGAAAGAACAAACTCTTTAAAATTGCAAGTTTTTGTATTACTTACATGGGTCAGTAATTGCTTAGAAGGAAGAGTATAATGTCAAAATCGTATTAGTGGTGGCAAAAGTGAAAACATCTTCTATAACAAGATTCACTTTGCCATCAACATTGCTATATTTCAACAACTTTAAAGTCAAGCATTTGGGAGATTGTTTCAAAATTTAATGTTGGATGATCTTTTGACAAAATATAAGGTCAGAGCCATGCCAGCAAAATGGGTATTCTATTTAAGTCTGTCTCTGTAAACAGACTACAGGAAAACAGTATCATTAGAACACTGGGAAGATGGATGCAGAAAATGTCCAGGGACACCTACCCAATCACTCTGTTTTTTTTCCCTTATATGAGCATGAGGTCTTGCTGATGCTGAGTTTAGCTCAAGAATCTCTTGCCCATCCATCCTCAAGCTTTCCTCTAATGTCCTAGGATATCTCTAAATATTTCCCTCTAAGGGCAGACATTGTATAAAATATTCTTCAATGGTACTGTGGTGTAGTTAAAAAATAAATTTCTCAAATCAAAAAAGAAAACAAATGAAACTCTTCAACTTCACATGTTCAATGTCATCTAAAGTCTCCAAGGGGTGCTTGGGTGGAGGCTGGTAGGATAGTTGAACAAGATATGCTAAACCTGCCCTTTTTATGTTTGGTCACCTTGCTTCTAAGATGACTCTATATTCTTCCCTAAATAAACTAGGTGTTTAATGTAATAAAATTTTTAGTGTGTATGTGTACTTGTGCATGCATATTTATATACATATGGTCTCTTCCATACATGTGTGCACTGAAATCTGCAACTATCATTCAAAACCTTATGTGTGTAGTATGAATGAAATTTAACATTTGAACACATGGCTAAATTGAAGGGAGAGAGAAATGGTGGAAGTAACAGGAGGTAATAAATGTATCAGAAAAGTACAAGAAAATTATAATGAATTTAAATTAAAAGGAGGGCACTGTTCTGGGTAATAATGACCAACTGAACATACACATTCCATCTGCCACAGAGCTGCGAGAACAAGGAGGAGAGAGAAAATAATAGAACTAAGGAAACTAGAAAAAGATTGATAAATGGCAACTCTCTTCAGAGGCTGAGCTCAGCTGAGTTCTAAATCAGAATGTAAAAGCCAAGAAACAACTCATTTTGCACCTGAAAATTTTCTAAGACCTCAGGATTTTGTGGTAGCTATAGAAATGGCAGTTAAGGTAAGGCAAAAAAAAAAAAAAAGGAGAGCTCATTGAAAATCTGTGTAAGAAGTTAGATCCCAAAGTGTCTTCTCAATTCCAAACAGACAAGAGATAGATGACTCCTACCACATCCTATCAAAAGATTTAAATTTTATTCATAGTAATAAATGAGAAGGACAGCAACTGTCTGGGCTAAAGGACACTATGTACATATAGCAGACAGTGGAAATACTGTAATGAACATTAAGGAGAATAATGAAAAGTTTACATACTAAATGTTGACCTGGAAAGGTTTCTTTATCCAAGTGCTGGCAAGAAATGATAAGGGCCCTCTCTTGAGAATCTGACCAATTCAAGGGGAAATATATTTTATCCTTGGGAATTTCCTAATGAAATAAAGCTGGCAGATAACCCTATAGTGCTTCCCACAATTAAAAAAACCTATCCATGTACACAAAACTTTACAATGTACACAAACAGTCAAGGGTTACCAGATATAAGAAATATGAAACAAAGTGAATAAAACAACTAAACAGTAAAAGGCAGGAAACACGCTTCTCAGAAGGAAGAAAACCTTTTTTTAAAAAAGTGTTATTTATATCCTTAGAGAGATAAGATATTATATTCATAAAACAAGAAAAGATGATATGAGAAAAGAACATTCATAATATAAATAGTTGAAGAGCTGTTCCAAATAAACTAAAAATTCAATAAAAGATTAGAAATATAAAATTGGAAAATCTCTCAGAAAGTAGAACAAGAAGTAAGATTAAAAATAGGAGAAAAAGGTAAGAACCAACTAAGAAGATAAAACTTGAACAACCTGAGTTAATTTTGTAAGAGAAAATGACGTATCTTAAATCATTTGTGGAGGTAGTCTTATAAATTCTTAAGGTTTATAAACTATTTCTCTAACAAAAGATTTTAGCACCAGTTGAGTGGCTCTGTTGGTTGTAACATCCTTCCATACACCAAAAGGTTGCAGGTTCAATCTCCATTTGGGTGATGTACAAAAGGCAACTGATGGATATTTCTATCTCACCTCCCTCTCCCTCTCTCTCTCCCACTCCCTCTCCCTCTCCCTCTCTCTCTGCCCCCCACCCCTTTCCTCTCTCTCTCTCTAAAATCAATAAATATATCCTCAGGTGAGGATTTTTTAAAAGTCTTTTAAAAAAGTTTTTAGTTATTTTCTTAGTGGTGGCTTAGCAACTGATGTCCCTCTCACCCATTCCTGTGTCCCACAAACACAGGGCAAGAAAAAAAAGAAGGGAAGTCACTGTCAACAAAATAAAATAATTCCAGAACATTTCCCAAAATTGAACGACTTGAATTTCCAGTTTGAAAGAGCTCACAATTATGGAATTTTATTTTTCCATAGCAATGCTGGAAGCTAAAAAACAATGGAACAATGCCATCAAAACATGAAGGAAAAAGAATTTCCAACCTAGAATTCTACATCCAGTGAAACTATAAATTAAGTACACAGGCAAAATAAAATGCCTATAATCCCCAAAATTTACTGACCAAGCCCTCTTTCCTGGGAAACTACTGGATATATGCATACCATATACTCCAAAAAGGCAGCAAATCACAGAAGAGAAAGATACAAGAAAAGACAACACGAAAACCAAGTCAAGAAGAAGGCAACAGAGAGCTCTGGCTGGTGTAGTTCAGTAGACTAAGCAATGCCTGCAACCAAAACGTTGCCATTCTGGTTCAATTCCTAGTCAGGGCATGTTCCCAGGTTGCGGACAAGGTCCCAAGTTTGGGTTGTGTGAGAGACAATTGATTACACTGCACATAGATGTTTCTCTCCCTCCCTTCCTTTCTTTAAAAATAAATTAATAAAATATTTAAGGAAAGAAGGCAAAAAAAGAATACCTAAGATGGTTGTGAAGAGACAGTCTAGAGCAAATGACAGTGTTTGGCAGGAATAAGGAGAAAGCTGTTTATATTTCAGCAGATCAGAACTCTTGGGAGAGATTTCTCTGGCAAAAACAAAAGAAGAAACTGATAGAATATCTGATATATTCAAATTTATTGACATTAAGGATAGAGAAGAGTCAAAGAGTGACATATTTTAGGTACATAGAAAACTAAACAAACAAAAGAAACAAGAAAATTATTATTCTAGGCAAAGCAAGTTATGCAACAAAGAAAAAGTAGCCATAGTATACTTCATGACTTAGCTATTGCAACCGTTCAAGGGTGGACAGGTTTATATGGGATTTGTGCAGAAGGAAGAAAATTCGAGGAGCCCTGGGAACACCTGACAAGTGATCCCCTGTGAGAATGGTGGGCATCCCTAACTCCTAAAAGGCAGTGGGTTCTCAATGTCTTGGGAATCTGTACTTGTGTTTTGGTTGTGTGCTGTTGCAGTTTGTACTGCTGTTGCAGCATTTGGGTGCAGAGCTCTGCTCTCCTCACCCAGGGACCCTCGCGGAAGACACCCTTGCACAGATTGTATGGTGAGGAAACCTGACAGGGCAGGTTGTAGGAGAAATGGAGTCAGCCAGGCTCCCTCACTGGGCCCAATAAGCAGTATTCCCATAACCTTGAAAATAGGTCCAATAAGTAGCATTCCCATAGCCTTGAGAATGGACCCACATGTGCGGAATCACACTTAGCTATACAATATCTTGGCACCATGCCAGTTTTGTGTGTGTTTAGTATACAAGGGAGTCAGGACTTCCCCACTGGTTGACACATGGCTTGCAGCATACATGGATCTCTTCACCCTTGAATAAAGGCATGTCAGGCGTTCTCACAGCTCCACAAATTTTCTGTTATCTGTCTGAATCCCAGCTGAAACCGTCTGGCCTTGAAAGGTTGCAAGAGAGCTATAACTAATTATTATTATGCAGCCATAATAATTAAACATTGACTATTGTTCCAATATTCATTGGAATATCAATGTAGACATTATTACATGGCCAATATTCAATGTAGACATTTTTATATGGCTACATTGTGAAAATAGGGGATGGAAATTGTACTTGTATATGGGATGGTGGGGGGACAACTTACCACTGACAATCAAGAAGTCGCAGTAAGGATTGTATTAAAAAATATAGATGCAAATAGCAAAAGATAGAAGGACAGGAGTTGAAGGTGGTTGTCTCTGGAGAGTGGGAAATGCTGAATGTGGGGCCAGTCAAGGTGAAGAGGTCAGGGACAACTGTTTCCTTTTTCCATAAGTCTCATAGACCTATTAGCCTTTTAAACTAAGTATATTTCCCCACAACTTTTAGAAAAATAAAAAATAAATTAAAAACTACTAAAACTTTTTAAAAAGAACAATCTTTAAAACTTAAGAATTCATATTTTAGATATTTCAATTTCCTTCTAGAAAATTAACAGACTGTTGATTAGCATGTATGCAAATTAGGAAACAAAAATGCCACAGTTTGTGAAAGAAAAGTATATGGGAATTGCAGCATGCTAAAATAAACAAAACAAGACTATGTTTTTTATTTGTCTACCAGATAAACTTTCTAAATGAGAGATTAAAGGTTAATAAAGCCCAACAGAAAGAAGAAAGCTATTAAAAAATTATCCTTCATTTCAAAATTTGTGTGAGATTTACAAAACCATATACAGCAAACTAGCTTTCTATAATACAAGCTATGAAAAATGCCTACAAAAAATCTGTCTCACCAAATGACAAGCTCATTTGAAGGACATAAGGGGGTTTTTGAAATATTAAATCTCATCAATTTAGGAAACTATACAATTAAGGTTAATGGCCACACACATTACTAAGAACCTTTAAAATCCTGATGTCTTCTAAATTAAAAAGGATAATAATCTAAATATAGTGATAAGTACATTTTGTTCAGTTTTAAAACTTTGAAAATCCATGTCCTATGTGGATTGAATATACTACTATTTAATTAATCAAAGTAATGCTTTCTTAACCATTGTGAATTAATTACAATTTACAGTCTCTATTAACAGGTGATGGTTACCAATTAATTCCCTCTTTAACAGTACATTCCTGGTAATTTGCTGATAACTAATCAAAAACACATTGAATTATTTCAAGAGTTAAGCATATTTTAAGTAGACTATGTAATTCCACTTTTAATATATATATTCTGGGTTACCTAAGTATATTCATATTAAAATCTGAAGTTGCATGTAAATTATTTATCACATTTGCATGTGGAAGGCAGGGAAGCTAAATGTCATCAACTAAAACAGAAAATTCCCAAGAAATGAAAAAAATACTGCAGCTGCCAAAAACTCTTGTGTCCTTACTAGAGAATTCAACCTCAATTTCTTCAATTTGCATGTAAGAAACAGGTTACACTGTTAAAATATGTTTCCTTGGGCATGCTTTCAAATACATAGTCAGGAGAACTTGAGAACTGTCATTAAATATGGAGCTTCTATAAACTTCCCATAACCTTTATTTTTTAACTTTCTAATTGAATGGAGGAGATATTGCTTAATAAAATTATATAGGTTTCTGGTGTACCATTCTATAATACATCATCTGTATATTGTAGTGTTCACCACCCTAAGTCAAGTCTCCTTCCATCACCATATTTGTCCCCTGTTCCCTCTTCTAACTTCCCCCGTCCATTTCCACTCTGGTAATCACCATGCTATTGTCTGTGTTTATGAGTTTTAACCCAGCCCAGAAACACCCTCCACCTTGACAGCTGTCAGTTCCTTCTCTATCTATAAATCTATTTCTAATTGGTTTGTCAGTTTATTTTATTCATTTAGGTTCCATATGTGAGTGAAATCATATGGTACTTGTCTTTCACTGACTGGCTTATTTCACTTAGCTTACTATTCTCTAGGTCCATCCCTGCTGTCACAAAGGGTAAAATTTTCTCCATCTTATGGTTGAGTAGTATTGCATTGTATAAAAAATGTACCATAGCTTTATTATCTGCTTGTCTACTGATGAGTACTTAGCCTGCTTCCAAATCTTGGCTATTGTAAATAATGCTTCAATTAACACAGGAGTGCATATATTCTTTCAGGTTAGTGTTTTGGGTTTCTTCGTATAGATTCTCAGAAGTGGAATCACTGGTTCATAAGAAAGTTTCATTTTTAATTTGATGTAACTCCATACTGCTCTCCACAGTGGCTGAACTAATCTGCATTCCCACCAACATTGCATGAGGGTTCCCCTTTAACCACATGCTTGCTAGCTCTTGTTGTTTGTTGATTTATTGATGATAGCCATTCTGACAGGTGGGAGATGATATTTCACTATGCTTTTAATTGGTATTTCTCTGATGATTTGTGATGTTGAGCATTTCTTCATATGTCTATTGTCTATCCCTGTTTTCACTGGAGACAAGTCTATTCAAGTCCTTTAATACAGTCTCCTTTACCTGTTTTTTTAATTGGATTTTTTGTCTTTCTGGTGTTTAGCTGTATAACTTCTTTATAAATATTGGATATGAATCCCTTCTCAGATGTATCATTAGCAAATATGTTTCCCATTTGTTTTCATTAATCAAGAACAAACTTATTAGAGAAGGTGAAAACGAGGCAAAGTTCTGAGACACAAAAATTTATAGCAATAGTCTACATATCAAACCCATGTGCAAGAAGTATTTTTAAAAAGAAAATTTCAGTAGCATGGTCAGTTCATCAACCACCAATTTTTTAGTTATTCAGAGAGTGTCTACCACATTACTATGTGCTTGGCGTGCAATAATGAAGGTCATTGTTTATGACCATGAAGGGTAGGTGTTCCTTCTTTCTTTCTGCTGCATAGTATTCCATTGTGTACATGTACCACAGTTTCTTGATCCACTCATTTATGATGGGCACTTAGGCTATTTCCAGCACTTGGCTATGGTAAACAATGGTACTATGAACACTGGGGTGCATAGGTTTTCCTGAATTGGTGTTTTGGGATTCTTAGGGTATAATCCCGGCAGTGGTGTGGCCAGGTTTTTACCTGGCACTGAAGATGGCACTTCCATCTTCAGTTTTTTTTGAAGAAATTGCATACCATTTTCCACAATGACTGCACTAGTCTGCATTCCAATTAAGTGTACTAGGGTTCCCTTTTCTCCACAAACTTGCTTTCACTGTTTGTTAATTTATTAATGATAGCCATTCTGACCAGTGTGAAGAGGTATCTCACTGTGCTTTTAATTTGCATCTCTCTAATGGCTAGTGATGCTGAGCATTTTTTCCATGTGTCTACAAGCCCTCTGTATGTCTTCCTTCGAGGAGTGTGTGTTCAGGTACTTTGCTCATCTTTTTATTTCTTAAGTATATTTTGTTGATTATGTTATTGCAGTTTTCCCAATTTCTCCACCTTTATCCCCTCTCCACCCTGCCCCCCCTCATCCTCCAGCATTACCCACCCTTAGTTCATGTCCATGGGTTGTACATATAAGTTCTTTGAGGTTTTGTCTTCAGCCAAAGGTTATTTTTAAGAGTTCTGGCCAAGACGGAGGTATAGGTAGACACACTATGTCTCCTCACACAACCAAATGAAGTAAACAACAAATTTAAAAACAAAAAACAACCATAACTGACAGAAAATCAAACTGTATGGCAGTCCAAAAACCAAAGAGTTAAAGAAAAAACATTCATCCTGACCAGTAGGAGGAGCAGAGACAGGCATCCAGGCAGAGAGAACTCTTGGCAAGGCATTGGGAGGAAAACCAGGGGAGATGGTGGATTGCAGACCAGGGGTTCCCTATTCAAATGTATATAAACCTGGAGAAACAACTGCAAAGCAACACAGACAGCACAATCCAGAGTTCCAGTGCGGGGAAATAAAACTTCAACCCTCTGACTGAAAACACCAGTGGGGGTTGAGGCAGCAGTGAGAGAAACTCCCAGCCTCACAGGAGAGTTCATTGGAGAAACCAACAGGGTCCTAGAATGTGTACAAGCCCACCCACCCAGGAATCAACACCAGAAGGGCCCAATTTGATTGTGGGTAGCAGGGAAAGTGACTGAAAACTGGCAGAGAGCTGAGCAGACAGCATTGTTCCCTCTTGAAACCCTCCCCCAACACAGCATCACAACACAGCAACGTGGGTTGCCCCACCCTGATGAACACCTAAGGCTCCATGACTTTCTATGTAACAGGCGTGCTGAGACAAAAAAAAAAAAAGGTCCAAAAGAGAGAACAGATCAAAACTGCAGAAAAAATACAACTAAGCAACGAACACATAGCCAACCTATCTGATGCACACTACAAAACACTGATAATCAGGATGGATGCTCACAGAATTGGTTGAATATGGTCACAAATTAGATGAAAAATGAAGGCTATACAAAGTAAAATAAAGGAAAATGTACACGGAACCAACAGTGACAAAAGAAAACCAAGACATAAATCAATGGTGTGGACCAGAAGGAACAAATACATATTCAGCAAGAAGAGAATGAAGAAAAAAGAATTCATAAAATTAAGGAGAGGCTTAGGAACATTTGGGACAACTTGGCACATCCCAAGATCCGAATCATAGGTGTGCTAAAAGGTGAAGATAAAGAGAAAGAAATTGAAAACTTATTTAAAATCATAATGAAGGAAATCTTGCCCAATCTGGCAAAAGGAACTACACTTCCAGGAAGCCTGGGAAGCTCACAGAGTCCCAAAGAAGTTGGACCCAAAGAACCACACACCAAGGAACATCGTAATTACATTACCCAAGATGACAGAGGGAGAGAATCTTAAATGCAACAAGAGAAAAAGAGAAAGTCACCATTAGACTGTCACCTGATTTCTCAAAAGAAACCTTGCAGGCAAGAAGGGGCTAAAAAGAAGTATTCCAAGTCAAGAAAGGCAAAGACCTACATCCAAGATTATTCTATCCAGCAAAGCTTTCATTTAAAATGGAAGGACATAAGTGCTTCCCAGATAAGGTAAAGTTAAAGAAGCCCATTATCACCAAGCCCTTATTCTATGAAATGTTAAAGGGACTTATCTAAGGAAAAGAAAATTAGAAACTATGAACAGGACTTCCGCCAAGATGGAGGCATAGGTGGCTATACCGTGCCTTCTCACACAACCAAGTTTAGAGACAAATAAATATTAGCAACAGAAAACACAGCCAGAACACAGAAAATTGAACTTTTCGGAAGTCTGTTAACAACAAATTCTTCAGCCTGACCTGTAAGGGGTGAAACCAGCAGCTGGTGGAGCTGGATTGCACAGGAAAACTCGGTCCCACAGACTCAGGCGCACGGAATCCAGTCCCGCGAATCCAGTCCCGCGAATCCAGGCCCAGGGTTGGACCTAGTGAGCCACCAAGTGAGCGGCCAAGCTAGCAACCGCTGGGGAAACAGCAAGGGAGCAGGGCTGCGGGTTGACTGTGGTCCCGCATTCATGCACGGATAGACAAGCGAGAGAGTGGGCGATTGGACTGGACCCAGTGGGTCCCCACAGCAAGTGGCAGTAGTGGGCGCCGCCATTTCCCTGCTCCAACCCCACCTCCACATACAGCATCATAACCCAGCGACCCTGAGTGGCCCGGCCCTGGTGAACCACCTAAGGAGCTCGAAACAGCAGAGGGAGTCGCCATTTCCCCGCTCTGACCACGCCCCCACATATAGCCTCACAACCCAGAGACCTGGGAGTCCAAGGCCCCGCTCCTCACACTTAAAGGGCCAGAACAGACCAAAAATGGCTCAAGAAGATCTCAAAGCCCCAGAGCCTATAAATCTAAGCAATGAAGAAATAGCAAAACACTCAGACGCACAGTTTAAAACACTGGTCATCAGGATCCTCACAGAACTGGTTGATTATAGCCACAAATTAGACAAATATATGAAGGCGAAACTAATTGAAATGAATGGAATTGCACAGGACACCAATAGCAATGAAAAGGAAACTGGGACTCAAATCAATGGAGTGGACCAGAAGAAAGCAAATAATGGCCAAACGGAAAAGAGTCAAGAAGCAAGAATTCAAAGAAATGAGGAGAGTCTTAGGAACCTCCAGGACATCTTTAAACGCTCCAACATCCGAATTATAGGGGTACCAGAAGGGGGAAAGGCACAGCCACCAGTGGAAAACTTATTTGAACAAATAATAAAGGAGAATTTCCCCAATCTGGCAAAGGAAATAGACTTCCAGGAAATCCAGGAAGCTCAGAGAGTCCCAAAGAAGTTGGACCCAAGAAGGAACACACCAAGGCACATCATCATTACATTAGCCAACATTAAAATGAAGGAGAGAATCCTAGAAGCAGCAAGAGCTAAGGGGACAGTCACCTACAAAGGAATTCCCATCAGACTGTCAGCAGGTTTCTCAAAAGACACCTTACAGGCAAGAAGGGGCTGGAAAGTATTCCAAGTCATGAAAACCAAAGACCTACAACCAAGATTGCTCTATCCAGCAAAACTTTCATTTAGAATGGAAGGACAGATAAAGTGCTTCTCAGATAAGATCAAATTCAAGGGGTTCATCATCACCAAGCCCTTATTATATGAAATGTTAAAGGGACTGATCTAAGAAAAAGAAGTTAAAGAAACATGAACAATGTAAGGACAACAAACTCACAGTTAACAACCACACCTAAAACAAAAGCAAACTAAAAGGACAGCTAGATCAGGAGTGGAAACATAGAAATGAAGATTTCAAGGAGGGTTAGCAACAGGGGAGTGGGAGGAGGAGACGGGGGGAGAAGGTACAGAAAATAAGTAGCATAAACTGTACATAGAAAATACATGGGGGGCAAGAATAACATGGGAAATATAGAATCTAAAGGACTTGAGACACATGGTCATAAACTAAAGGGGGGTAATGGTGGGGATGGGGGGGTAGGGTGGAGGGGAATGAAGGGGGGGAATAGAACAACTGTAACAGCATAATCAATAAATTAAAAAAAACTATGAACAGTAAAATGACAACAAACTCACTGTTATTAACAACTGAACGTAAAATGAAAACAAAAACAAAAACAAACTAAGCAAACAACTAGAACAGGAACAGAATCACAGAATTGGAGATCATAAGGACAGTTATCATCAGTAGAGTGGGTAGTGACAGATGAGGAAAAGGTACAGAGAATAACTGGCATAAATGGTAGGTAGAAGATAGACAGGGGGACGTTAAGAATAGTACAGGAAATGAAGAAGCCAATGAACTTATATATATGACCCATGGACATGAACTAAAGGTGGGGAATGAAGGTGGGGGGGGATTGCAGGGCAGAGAGAAAGAAAGGGGGGAAAATGGGACAATTGCAATAGCATAATCAATAAAAATACTTTTTAATTTTTTAAAATTTAATTGTTGTTCAAGTACAGTTTTCTGTCTTTTACTCTCATCCCAGCCCACCCCCCTCAGTCCTCCCCACCTCCCCCCCATTTACATCCCCTTTAGTTGTTGTTCATGTGTCCTTTATACTAGTTCCTGTAAATCCCTCCCCTTTTCCCCTGAAATTACCTTCCCTCTCTCCTCTTGTCACTGTCAACCTGTTCTCTATTTCACTGTCTTTGGTTATATTTTGCTTGCTTGTTTTCTGGTTTAGCTTCCTGTTAAAGGTGAGATCATATGGTATTTGTCTTTCAATGCCTGGCTTATTTCACTCAGCATAATACTTTCCGGTTCCATCCATGCTGTTGCAAAGGGTAGGACCTCCTTCTTTCTTTCTGCTGCATAAAATTTCATTGTGTAAATGTACCATAGTTTTTGGATCCATTCATTTACTGATGGGCACCTAGGATGCTTCCAGCACTTGGCTATTGTAAATTGTGCTGCTATGAACATTGGGGTGCATAGGTTCTTTTGAATTGGTATTTTAGGGTTCTTAGGATATAATCCTAGCAGTGGAATTGCTTTTTGAAAAAGTTCTTTGAGTTTTCTGTTTCCTTTTACAATTTTTACCTCCCTATCTATTTAATGTCTACCAATTATACTTCCTCTTCCCTGTACCTCCCCCCCCACTCCTCACTTCCCCCTCCCTACTGCAATCTCTCCATGTAATGCTCACTTCCCTGATTCTGTTCCTGTTCTATTGTTTGCTTAGTTTTTAGTTTTGCTGTTTTTTTCTCTTTTAGGTTCATTTGCTGATAGTTGTGAGTTTGTTGTCATTTTACTGTTCATATTTTTATCAACTATTCCTGAGATAAGTCCCTTTAACATTTCATGTAATAAGGACTTGGTGATGATGAACTCCTTTAACTTGTCCTTATCTGGGAAGCGCTTTATCTGCTCTTCCATTCTAAATGAAATCTTTGCAAGATAGAGTAATCTTCGATGTAGGTCTTTGCCTTTTATGACTTCAAATAGTAATTTGCAGCCCCTCCTTGCTGTCGAAGTTTCTTTTGAGAAATCAGCTGATACCCTTTTGGGCACTCTTTTGAAGGTAACTCTCTTTTTTCCTCTTGTTGCTTTTAAGATTCTCTCTTTATCTTTCATCTTGGATAACTTAATGATGATGTGCTTTGGTGTGTTCCTCTTTCAGTTCAACTTCTTTGGGACACTCTAGGCTTCCTGGACTTCCTAGAAGTCTATTTCCTTTGCCAGATTGGGGGAGTTTTCCTTCATTTCTGTTCAAATAAGTTTTCAATTTCTTGCTCTTCCTCTTCTCCTTCTGGCACCCCTATAATTCGGATACAGGAAAATTTCGGGTTGTCCCAGAGATTCCTAAGTCTCTGTTCATTTTTTTTTTATTCTTAATTCTTCATTCTGTTCCAGTTGGATGTTTATTTCTTCCCTTTGTTCCAAATAGTAGCTTTCAATCTTAGTTTCCTTCCTGTTACTGTTGATCCTCTGAATATTTTGCTTTATTTTATTTTGGGTATCTTTCATTTATTTTTTCATTCTTCAACAAAGCTCAATCAGTTCTGTGAGTGTTTTTATTACTAGGGGTTTAAATTCTGCGTCAGATAGGTTGGCTATCTCCTCGTCACTTAGCTACACTTTCCAAAGCTTTGCTCTGTTCTTTCATTTGGGCCATATTTCTTTGTCTCTACAAACCTGTTAAATTGTAAGGATGTGGGACCTTAGGTATTCATCCCCGCAGGGCAAACCTCTTCACTGCACTGCTGCTCTGCCTGTGGTAGAGGGCAGAGAGGGAACAATGCATTTCCCCTGCTGATCTCTAGCCCAATTTCCAAGAAGTCTTGTGTGAGCCTGGGAGTTTCTTCCATCTTAACAATTGCCATAGTCCACAGTCAACTCTGAGTCCAAGTTTCTTTTTCAGTCAGCCCTACCCACACGGTCCACTGCCTAGCCACAGCCAACCCCATCAGAACAGTCAGCAGCCTCACTGCAGTTTTTCTCAGCTGCCCCTGTCCTTGTGGTCCAGTGACTTTTCACGGGTTTGTACCAGTCTGGTTGTTCTGTTTTGACTTTTCTTTATTACTTTGGTTGTTGGAGTTCCATGCAGTTTGATTTTCTGGTTCTTCTGGTTGCTTGTTGATTTTAGATTGGTTTTTATTCTCCCTTTGGTTGTGCAAGGAAGCGAAGGGGTTTCCACCTATGCCTACATCTTGGCTGGAACTCCAGAATGCATTACATTTATTGATTTGGGAATATTGTAGCATCCTTGCATCTCTAGGATGAATCCCATTTGACCATGGTGTATGATGTTTTTAATGTATTGTTGAATGTTGTTTGCCAATATTTTCTTGAGGAATTTAGTGTCTATGTTCATCGGCAATATTGACCACTAGTTTTCATTCTTATCGTGTCTTTATCTGGTTTTGTGATTACGACGATGCTGGCTTCATAAAAAGAGTGTGGGAATCTTCCCTCCTCTTGGAATTTTTGGTATAATCTGTGAAGGGTAGGGGTTAGCTCTTCCTTAAATACTTTGTAAAATTATCCCGTGAAAGCAACCAGTTCAAGGCTTGTGTGTGCCAGGTGATTTTTATTATTGCTTTATTTCCGCCAGCTGCTATTGGTGTGTTCAGTCTGTGTGCTTCTTCTTGATTCAGTTTTGTAAGATCGTATATTTCTAGAAATTTGTCCATTTCACCCAGGTTTTCAAATTTCTTGGCATATTGTTGTTCATAGTAATTTCTTACAATCCTTTGTATTTCTGTTGTATCAGTTGTAATCTTTCATTTCCGATTTTGTTTACCTGGGTCCTCCTATTTTTTCCTCTACTGGGTCCTGGGTGAGTCTTCTTAAAGGCTTGTTAATTCATTTATCTTTTCAAAGAATCACATCCTGGATTTATTAATCATTTGAATTGTCCTTTTAGTCTCTATGCCATTTACTTTTGCTCTGATCTTGGTTAGTTCCTTCCTTCTCCTCACTCTGGGCTTTGTTTGTTGTTGCTCCTCCAGTTCTTGTAGGTATAGGGTTAGGTTGTTCATTTGAAATGTTTCTTTTTCAGGTAGGTCTGTATTGCTACAAACTTCCCTCTCAGGACTGACTTCTCTGTGTCTCATGGATTGTTGTGAGTTCATTTTCCTTTGTTTCCAGAAACCTTTTGATTTCTTCCCTAATTTCATTCTTGACCCATATATTGTTTAATAGCATATTATTCAATCTCCATGAATTTGAATGATTTTGTTTTTTTTCCTTGAAGTTGGTTTCCAGTTTCAGTCCCTTGTGGTTGGAGAAAATGCTTGGTAGGATTTCAATTTTCTTGAATTTGTTAAGGCTTATTTTGTGTCCTATCATGTGGTCTATCTTTGAAAGTGTTCCATGTGCATTTGTAAAGCCTGTGTATTTTTCTTCTTTGAGATGAAAGCTTCTATATACACCAGCTAGGTCTATTTGATCTAAGGCATTGTTCAATGCTGCAATATCCTTGTTGATATTTTGCTTGGAAAATCTATCCATTTTTGACAGTGAGGTTTTAGACTTTAAAACCTCACTGTCAGAAATGTCTAGTCAAGTATAATTTTGTTGCTGTTTATATCTTTCTTGAAGTCCTCAAAGATTTTCCTTCTATATTTGGCTGTTCCTATATTGGGTGCATGTATGTTTATAATATTTATGTCTTCTTCACATTTGTAGAAAAATACAATGTTCCAAAACTCAGTGAAAAAGAAGCAGAAAATCTAAATACACCAATAACAGCAAAAGAAATTGAAGCAGTAATCAAAAAACTCCCATCACACAAAAGCCCTGGACCAGATGGTTTTACAGGAGAATTCTACAAAGCATTTAAGGAAGAGCTAACCCCTATTCTCCACAGACTCTTCCAAAATATCCAGAAGGATGGAAAACTCCCAAATTCTTTTTATAAAGCCAGCATCATCTTAATTCCAAAACCAGATAGAGACACAACAAAGAAAGAAAACTTCAGGCCAATATCGCTGATGAACATAGATGCTAAAATCCTTAACAAAATATTGGCAAATCGCATCCAACAATATATCAAAAAGATCATACACCAAGACCAAGCGGGATTCATACCTGGTATGCAAGGATGGTTCAATATTTGCAAATCAGTAAATGTAATACATCACATAAACAAAAGCAAAGACAAAAACCACATGATCATATCAATAGATGCGGAAAAAGCTTTCAATAAGGTACAACACCCATTTATGATAAAAACACTCAGCAAAGTGGGAATACAGGGAGCATTTCTCAATATAATAAAGGCCATATATGAGAGACCTCCAGCCAACATTATACTCAATGCGCAAAAACTAAAAGCTTTTCCACTAAGATCAGGAACAAGACAAGGATGTCCACTTTCACCACTTCTACTCAATATAGTATTGGTAGTTTTAGCCACAGTGATCAGGCAAGAAAAGGAAATAAAAGGCATCCAAATAGGAAAGGGGGAAGCAAAACTGTCACTGTTTACAGACGACATGATAGTGTACATGGAAAATCCTATAGACTCTACCCAAAAACTGCTCGAAATAATTAATGAATTTGGCAAAACAGCTGGTTACAAAGTCAATATCCAAAAATCAAAGGCATTTTTGTATACCAACAATGAATCAGCAGAAGCGGAAATCAAAGAAAAAATCCCATTTGATATAGCAAAAAGAAAAATAAAATATCTGGGAATAAACCTAACTAAGGAGGTAAAAAACCTGTATGCAGAAAACTACACAGCCCTGAAGAAAGAAATCAAGGAAGACACAAACAAATGGAAACATATACCTTGTTCATGGATTGGAAGAATCAAATCATCAGAATGTCCATACTACCCAAAGCAATATACAGATTCAATGTAATACCTATTAAAGTACCAATGGCATATTTCACAGACATAGAACAAACACTTCAAATATTTATATGGAACCATAAATGACCAATAATAGCAGCTACACTTTTGAGAAAGAAGAATAAAGTAGGAGGGTTCACAATACCTGATATCAAACTGTATTACAAGGCCACTGTAATCAAAACAGCCTGGTACTGGCATAAAAACAGGCACATAGACCAATGGAACAGAACAGAGAGCCCAGAAATCAACCCAACTCTCTACAGTCAATTAATATTAGACAAAGGGGGCAGTAACATAAAATGGAGTAAAGATAGCCTCTTCAACAAAGGGTGCTGGGAAAACTGGACAGCAACGTGCAAAAAAAATGAAACTTGAGCACCAACTTACACCATATACCAAAATAAATTCAAGATGGATAAAAGACTTAAATATAAGCCATGACACCATTAAAGTCCTAGAGGAGAACATCGGCAATAAAATCTCAGATATTTCACGCGGCAACATTTTTACTGATATGTCCCCTAGAGCAAGGAATATAAAGGAAAGAATATACAAATGAGATCTCATCAAAATAAAAAGCTTCTGCGTGGCTAAAGAAAGCAGTATTAAATTAAAAAGACAACCAAATGTATGGGAAAACATATTTGCCAATGATACCTCAGACAAAGGTTTAATCTCCAAAATATACAAAGAACTTACATGACGCCACTCTAAGAAAACATCCAACCCAATTAAAAAATGGGAAAAGGTCTTGAACAGACATCTCTCCAAGGAGGACATACAGAACATCCAGAGACACATGAAGAGATGCTCAATATAGTTAGCTATCAGAGAGATGCAAATTAAAACCACAATGAGATACCACTTTACACCAGTCAGGATGGCTATCATAAACAAAGCAACAAACAACAAATGTTGGAGAGGGTGTGGGGAAAAGGGGTCCTTAGTTCACTGTTGGTGGGAATGCAGACTGGTACAACCATTATGGAAAACAGTATGGAATTTTCTCAGGAAAATAAAAATTGACCTGCCTTTCGACCCAACAATTCCACTGCTGGGATTTATCCTAAGAATCCTAAAACATCAATTTGAAAGAACCTATGCACCACAATGTTCATAGCAGCACAATTTACAATAGCCAAGAGTTGGAAGCAACCTAGGTGCCCATCAGTAAATGAATGGATCCAAAAATTGTGGTACATATACACAATGAAATTCTATGCTGCAGAGAGAAAGAAGGAGCTACTACCCTTTGCAACAACATGGATGGAACTGGAAAGCATTATGCTGAGTGAAATAGGCCAGGTGTTGAAAGACAAATACCGTATGATCTCACCTTTAACAGGAAGCTAAACAACAAAACAAACGAGCAAGCAGAAAAAAAAAAAACAAAGACACTGAAATAGAGAACCAAGGGGACAGCGACCAGAGGGTAGAGGGAAAGGAAGTTAAGGGGGAAAAGGGGGAGGGATTTGGAGGAACAAATAGGAAGGACACAGGGACAAGAACTAAGGGGGGGGTGGAAATGGGAGGGAGGTGGGGAGCAAGGGGCGGTGGAGGCTGAGATGGGAGAAATAGACAAAAAAACTGTACTTGAAAAATAACTAAATAAAATTAAAAAAATATGTATGTCTTCTTCTGAAAATGATTTTATTTATTTTTAGAGAAAGAAGGGGGAAAGGAGAATGAGAGAGAGGGAACATCAATGTGTCATTACCTCCTGCATGCCCCTTAGTGGGGACGTGGCCAACAAACCAGGCATGTGCCCTGACTGGGGTGCTAACTCATGACCTTTTGCTTCACAGACCCACTCTCAATCCACTGAGCTACACCAGCTAGGGCTGTTTGTGTCTTTTTGGTGGGTTCTTCCCTGGAGTATTGTCAAGTGTCCTTCTGAGTCTCTTTTTATGGCTTTGTTTTGAAGTCTTTTTGTGTGTGGTATAAGTATTGCTACCCCAGGTTTTATTCTTGTCTATTTGCTCGGCATATTTTTTTCCCAATCCTTCTCTTTCAGTCTGTGTAGGTCGTTTCTTCTGAAGTGGGCCTTTTTTAGGCAGCATATGGGCAGGTCGTGTTTTGGGGTGTGTGTGTTTGTGTGTGTATTTTCTTATTTATTCAGCTACCCTATGTCTTTTGATTCGAGCATTTAAGCTATTTACAGTTAAAGTTATTATTGATAGGAACTTTTTCGTTGCCATTTTACCCACATTGTAGCTATGTTCCTCTCTATTTTTCTTCCTCTCCTTAAAGCAATCCCTTTAGCATCTCTTGCAGTGCTGGTTTGGTGGAGGTATATTCTTTTAGCCTTTTTTTTTGTGGGGAAACTCCTTATTTTGCCTTCCATTTTAATTGAGAACCTTGCTGGATGGAGTGGTCTTGGTTGCAGACACTTACTTTTCTCTACTCAGAAAATTCCTTGCCATTCCTTTCTGGCTTGTAGTGTTTATGTTGAGAAGTAAGTTGCTAGCCTTATGGGGGCTCCCATCTGTTACTTCCTGTTTCTCCCTTGCTGCCTTAAAGATTCCCTTTGTCTTTGAATTATGCCATTTGGTTTATGTTGTTTCTTGAGTGGGTTTCTTTGGATTCCCCCTGATTGGGACCCTGTGTGCTTCCTGGATTTGTGTGACTTTTTTGCTCATCAAATTAGGGAAGTTTTCCATTATTCATTTTTTGAGCAGGTTTTCTATCCCTTGCTCCTGTTCTCATTCTGGTATCCCTGTTATATGGGTATTATTATGTTTTGTGTTTTCCTGCAGCTGCTTTAACCCTTCTTTGTTCTGAGTTTTTTTCCTTTTCATGCTCTGAGTTTTTTTTTTTACCTTGTCATACAGCTCAGTGACTCAATCCTCTGCTTCATGTTTTCAGTTAAGTATTCTTTCCACTGTGTTCTTCAACAGAAATTGTACTCTTCATTTCCTCTAGGCTCTTGTTGGTAGTTTGTTTCCTTTTTCATGTTGATATACTTTACACTAAGTTCCTCATAGTTTCCCTGTTTCTGGCAATTCTCACTGAGCTCATTGAGCTTCCATATAACCATTAAAACACTTAATTGTTACGGATAAGATTGACAGATTGGATTACATTAAAATTTTTTGATCATTGAAACCACTGAAAAATAAAGAGGAAATCAGAGTAAAAGATGTGTTATTGGTAATAAAATAACATGGGGTTTACATCCAGGACGTATAAATATTTCATACAAGAAGTAACCCAACCCAATAGAATGAGCGAGCCTTGAAGAAGTACTTCACCGAAGTGAATATCTAAATGGCCATTAAACACATGAAAAGTGATCACCATCATCAGTCATTAAACACACCATAAAATACCACTACATACCTAGCAGAGTTAAATTTAAGCAGAGTTACAATACAGTTTATTTGTGTACACGGTTGGTGAATGTGAAAACTGTAGCAACCACCACCACACTGGCATTATCTACTAAAGCTGATTTATCCACACCATACCCTATGACATAACACTTCCACAACCTCATTTATGGTAAGTTCATTAACAAGCAACACTAAGGTATAGTTTTAAAATTCAGCATTGGAGTTACCTTTGGGGAAAGGGAACAATAGTGATTGAGATTAATACATAGAGGTAGGGTTTATGAGCTGCTGGCAGCATTCCATTTTTTGTTTTGTTCTTTCATATGTTTTCATCATTTATTTATTATTTAAGTATATTTGCTATACAACCTCCTATTGGCTATATTAGTTTCAGGTATACAATATGGCAATTTAACATTTTTATACCTTACAATGTGATTATTCCATTAATTCTAGTAATCATCTCTCACTGTGTGAATGTATCACAATATTATTGATTATATTATTTCCCTTTTCAACCATTCTGCAACCCCTCCCTTCTGGTAACCATCCTTTTGGTCTGTTTCTGTTTTGTTTTTTTAAGATTGTACATGAGTGAAGCCATACAATATTTGTCTCTCTGCTTGACTTATTTCACTTAGCATAATACCATCCAGGTTCTTCCATGTTGCCACAAATGGCAAGATTTTATTTTCTATTGCTGCATAATATTCCATATCCATTCACCTGTTGATGGGTATCTAGGTTGTGTCATATCTTAGCTATTATAACTAATGCTACAATGAACATAGTGGTACATATATTTTAAAATCGGTGCTCTCATTTTTTTAATAAAGCAGAGAAGAGGAATTGCTGGGACATGAGTATATCGATTTTTAGTTTTTTGAGGAAATTCCATACCTTTTTCTGAAGGGGCTGCGCCACTTTCTGATTGCACCAATAGTGCATAAGCATTCCCTTTTCTCCACATCCTTGCCAACACATGTTATTTGTTGACTTTTTTACAGCCATTCTGACTGGCGTGAGGTGGTATCTCAATGTAGTTTTGATTTTGTATTTCCCTGATGATTAGTGATGTTGAACATGTTTTCATGTTTGTTGGCCATCTGTATGTGTTCTTTGCAGATATGTCTTTTCATGTCCTCTGCCCAATTTTTATGAGATTGTTTACCTTTTTATTGAGTTGTATGAGTTTCCTATATATTTTGGATATAAAGCCTTTACTGAATATATCTTACAAAGAAAGAGAACTGCAGGCCAGTAACCCCAATGAACATAGATCATAAAATTCCCAACAACATAGTAGCAAACCAAATTCAGTAATACCATAAAAAAAGATTATAAGTGGGATTATACTAGGAATGCGAGGGTGCTTCAACATGCACAAAACAATGTGATTCCTCACATCGACAAAATCAAGAATACAATTAAGATGATCTCAGTGGATGCACAAAAAAGCATTTAGCAGAATTCAAATCCATTTGTGATAAAACAAAACTTTCAACAAAGTTAGTGTAAAAGGATCCTACTTAAACTTGATAAATGGCTATATATGACAAGTGAAAACCTAACATTATACTCCATGGTGAAAAGCTGAAAGCTTTTCCTCTAAGGTCAGAAAATAGACAAGATGTTCACTTTCAGCACCGCTATTCAACATAGTACTTGGAAGTCCCAGTCACAGCAATCAGACAAGAAAAAGAAAAAGGCATCCAAAAAGGAAAAATAAAACTGTCACTATTTGGAGATGACACAATACTACATGTAGAAAACCCTAAAGAATACACTAAAAATTAACAGAATAAATAAAGAGTTCAGTAAAATAGCAGGTTACAAAGTTAATATACAGGAATTTGTTTTATTTCTATACATCAATGATGAACAATCAGAAAGAAATAAAGAATCTCATTCACAATCCCATCAAAAAACAGTCAAACAAACAAGCAAACAAACAATAAAACACCTAGGAATAAACTTAGCTGAGGAAGTGAAAGTTGTCTACTCTGAAAACTATAATACATTGAAGAAACTGAAGAGGACACAGATAAATGAAAGAATATACCACACTCATGGATAGGAAGAATTAATATTGTTAAATAACCATACTACTCAAAGCAATTTATAGTCAATGAAATCCCTATAAAAATACCAATGTCATTGTTCTCAGAACCAGAACAAATAATCCTAAAACTTATATGGAACCAAAAAAGACCCCAAATAGCCAGAGCATCTTGAGAAAGTTGGTGGTATTATGCTCCCTGATCTCAAACTATAGTACAAAGCTATAATCATCATAACAGTATGTTACTGTCACCAAAAATGACATACAGATCAATGGAAAGTAGAGAGCACAGAAATAAACTCTCACATATACGGTCAAGTAATATATGACAGAAGTAAAAATATATGCCATAGTATTGACAATCTCTTCAATAAGTGATGTTGTGGAAAGTGGTCAGATACATGCAAAAATAATAATAAACTAGATCATTCTTACACCATATACAAAAAATAAGTCCAAATGGAATAAAGAAAAGACCTAAATGTAAAGCTTGAAACCATAAAAGTCCTAGAACATTGGAAGTAAACATTATGACATCAGTCTGAGGAATACTTTTTGGACAAGTCCTTTAAAGCAAACAAAAAAGAAACAAATGGCACTACATCAAACTAAAATATTTTGTATAGTAAAGGAAACCTTCAATTAAACAAGTCTACTGAATGGGAGAATGTACTCACAAATGATAGATCCAATAAGGGGTTGATATACATCTCATTTCTTGACTTGGGTAGTTACACAAAACTATTGCCTGAGTTGTTCATTAATTCATGAATTTCCCATATGCATACTACACTTAAGAATTTTAAAACTTAAAAATGGAAAAAGATATAAACAGGAAACTTAACAGAAAACCCTCAAAGCTCAAATGCATGTAAAACATGTTCATAATCACTAGTAACCACAGAAACAGTAAAGCATCACTTTGTAGCTTTTAGGCTGGCAAAAAGTTTCATTGTATAAATTTGTGGGGATGTGCATAGGTCTCATTTACCGATGTTGAGAGCAGAGTTTGATGAGGGCATTCTGATATGTTGTGTGTATGTGTCATACAACCTACCAACTCCACTCATTATATATTCAAAGTAATTTCTTACACAGATACAGGAGACATGTATTAGAATGTTTTACTAGAATAGTATTTATTCTGGCAAGGAACTGGTTTTCATTTGGGGTTCATCACTGGAAATGGTATAGATGAAATGTGATTGGACTCTATGGAATACTGTCATAATTAGAAGCAGAAAATTAAACATCAACATGAAATGACCTCAAACACATATTGCTTAATTAAAAAAAAAAAGGAGATAGGCCCTGGCTGGTGTGGCTCAGCAGATTCAGCATTGGCCTGTGAACCAAGAAGTCCCTGGTTCGATTCCCAGTCAGAGCACACACCTGGGTTGCGGACCAGGTCCCCAGTAGGGTGCACATGAGAGGCAACCACACATTGATGTTTCTCTCCCTCCCTTTCTCCCTCTCCAAAAACAAGTTGTTTTTTAAGAACAATTTAAGAAATGAAATATAATGGAGTTACTGCACAATAACAATTATGTGAATTAAAAATACCTGAATATCAAAACGAGGTATATATTTTTCAAGAACATATAAAAATTAAGTGACCTACATCAAACAGTTAATTTTGGGTTGGGAATAAAGAAAACTGGGAGTAAAGGGTAGTGATAAAAATTTTTTTAATAGAGAAAAATATAAATAGCCAACTTGAGGCACCAACTTAACCAAATGATGAAAGTTATCCTCACTAGTAGTAGGACAAAGTACCTCCTGATATTATGAATTAAGAAGTATGTATCACTTGTATACTGTTTGTACCAACCCAAGTGTAACCCAAATTTAAGCAGAACCATTGGAGAAATCCAAATTGAAGGACATTCTACAAAATAACTGGCTTGTATTCTTCAAAAGTGTCAAAATTCAAGAAAGACAAAGGGAGACTGAGGAGCTGTTCTAGGTTAAAGAAGACTAGAGACATGGGTTTTTAGATTGGAACATGAACCAGAAATAAGACAATAGTGAGACAAGTAGTGAGATCTGAGTAAGGTGTCGATTACAGTATCATATCAACCCTAATTTTTATAGTTATGTTTCATAAGGTAACACCTGGGAAATTAACATGGTGTGTATACTCCATACTATTTTTGATATATAATTCACATACCATAAAATTCATTCTATCAATTTGTACAATTCAGTGATCTTTAGTATATTCACAAAATTGTTAAACCATCACCAGAATATTGATTCCAGAACATTTTCATTACCTCAAAGAGAAAACTTGTACCTGTCAGCAGTCACTTCCCACACCCCTTCCCATAGCCTCTGGCAACCATTTATCCATGTCTCTAGACTTGCCTTTTGGGCACATTTAATAAAAGCAGATTATACAATGTGGCCTGTTGTGTCTGGCTTCTTTCACTTAAATGTAGTATTTTTCAAGATTCATCCAAGTTGTAGCATATTATTAGTACTTCATTCTTTTGCATGGCTGAATAATATTCCACTGTGTGGATATACTAATTTTGTTTATCCATTCATCATTTGAGAGGCATTTGGGTTGTTTTTTTCACTTTGGGCTACTATGAATAGGAACAGGCTGCTGTGAACATGTATATATATGCTTAAGTACCCATTTTCAATTCTTTTAGGTATATACCTTGAGTGAAAGTGCTCGATCATGTGAGAACTTTAAATTTTTTAGTAACTGACAAATGTTTCCAAAACAGCTGTACCATATTAAACTTCTATTAGCAGCATCTTAGTATTGTGCTTTTTTGAAGCCTGAAATGGCTTCAAAATGGAAACATTACTGGTGCATTAGACTTGAAAGGGAAATGAAAATCTCACCATGTAACTAGGGAGTTTTTCACATCAGGCCTTATTTGTCAACACTGTCTTGTTTAATGACAAAGGAACTCAAAGAACATTATAAATATAGGAAGAGAGATGGGAGAAAGTGTCTCTTTGAAAATTATGATGTATTAAACATAAGCACACTGCATAAAGACCTTTATGATCCTTCAAAAGTTGTAGAATATCTCAAGTTGAATGACTTTTCTTCCCAGGGCATAAAGGCCAGTGGTTTAGGTACAGAATAGATGATGGAACTGGTTGGTGAATAGAAAGCCAAGTCACACAGACACACACACACACATACAATCTTCTAAAAACTCCAAGAAATTAGCTTTATTTTTACTGAATTCAGCATGATGACAAAAATGCATTAATTATATCACTAAAATAAACTATCACATCTGTATATTTTTATCTTTATTAAATTTGTGTGACTTAAGTTAATAAGATCATACAGGTTTCAAGCACAGAATTTCAGCATACATGATCTGTACATTTCACTGTGTGTCCACCACCCTAAGTCAAAACTCCTTCTTGTCACTATATTCTCTATCTGCTCTACCCTCACTATCCTCTACCCCCTTTTCTGTTAATCACCATACTGTTGTCATGTCTGAGTTTTTGTGTGTCTGGCTTGTATATACAGATATTTATCTTTGCATTTCTTATATTCGTTTTCTGCTTTAAATCTGTTATTTCATACTAATTAAAATACATGATTTCTTACTAAAATATAATTCATATAGTCAAGGGTTTATAACTTCTTCCTAAAAAGTTATATTCCTTTATTATTAGAAATTTAATATTTTAAATTGCTTTTTTAATGTTTAGGAAATTAAATATATTTACCAGGGACAAAAGAACAAAACATAATATAAAAATGGTTTTCTAGAAGCTATTTCCATTCTCTTCTTCCTTTCTTCTGCAAATTGGTATTTTATCTTTACAAGTTATCTGTCATTCCATAAGAAAGTTGCTCTTGTTACAGCTTTGGAAGAAGTAAGTTTGTTTTTTTTTTAAATCCAGATTATCTAAATTCCAGAGTTTACTTCAGAGAAAAAATGATGGGGTAGGATGTTGGGGCAGAGTGAGAGATACAGATTCTGATGATACTGAGTCATTCACAAATGTTACAGGGCTGTGGTAAAGGGATAAGAAAAATAAACCAGGTTCTTACAGGTGGACAAGAAGTCAAAATGAAGAGGAATGGTAGGGTAGTAGGGCAGTGTGATTATGTGTTATGCCTTCTGATAGTTTTTATGAATAGAAACCAAATAATGATTAATATATGTGTGTAAATGATCAATCTTTAAGTGTTGAGGCAGAGAGAAATTATGACATTACACTTTCTCGCTTGTTCCATTTCCTAGGCTGCTGTGTGAGATCATCTTAGGTAAAATAACAATGTCATTCTTTACTAAGGTGATCAGTTTTCATGGTGCCCTTTCTGTGCACCCTGTCCAATGACAAAGCCCACTGGTTTATGCCTCCTGGAAAAGTTATTCCAAAACAATACAAGTAAACAAACACTGGTAAGACAGGCATGGAGAACATGTTTCCAGGTAGCCTGAAACCCAGCAGACAATGTAGCTGTTGCTCAACAAACACAGAAATCTACATTGTATGCCAGGTTCATGCCCCAGACCTGGATGTTGGGCCTGCAAGTCCTCCCCATATAAGATTTCAACCGAGTTGCCTGCTGTTTCCGGTATTCATCCTCTCTACCATAGGAACAGGCAACCACAAATCAGAATGCACTGCTAGGACTTATCTCCTGCAAGTGAAATTTCCTTATACTGTCATACCATCCAACTGTAATTATTTAATCATCATGTTATTATGAGAATGCCATTTAAAGGTCCAGAGATGAAAAAGATGGATGGATGGATGGATGGATGGATGGATGGATGGATGGATAAGATAGACAGGTAAGCAGGTAGGGAGATAGTTTTGTGACCAAATGATTGATTTATACATAGAATGAAATTGTTTTATGACCAAATAATACCTTCCACAGACAGAACAGAGAGCGGGGGAAGATAAAATCAATCTGTGGATAAAACATTCAGATTTCTTCCCATTGTAGTGTTGAAATCAAGTATAATAAGGACAAGTGTAGTGAACAACAATTAAAAAAACAAATATACCACATAATTCATAAAAACCTTCATGGTCCCCACCTTCTGGCAAGTAATAGAAGACTTACTACCCCATAACTTAACTCTGTGTGTATAAATCAAGGAAAAGTTTTGCAGTAGCCTTGGCTTAGGACAGTGTAACAGAAGCTAGAAGATATCATCAGAGACCCAGTAGCCAGATGTAGCTACTGATTACAAAAGACAGGATCTACACTGGCTACTGAGCCATTGAGGATACCTATACATTCCAGCAGCTAAATGATCAGTAGCCTTCTGGACAGGAGCTCTGTGGAAGGAAAGAAAAAGCATTAGTCCTAGAAACTTAAGTGAAAATGGTATCGAGAGAGTCAACTGCATATTTTACTTATTAGCATTCTTAGCATACTCTCATATATACACTTTAAAATAACCTCTAGATTTATTTACTTAACATGTATTGATTGACTATTGATCTCTCAGGTGCTGAAGATCCAGCATCACACACACAAAAAAAGGTTAATAGTCCTGCCCTTCCAGAATTCATTAGTATTAGTGAGAAAATCTGCAGTTGATTTCTTGGCATGTTTTGCAGTAAAATATCTACTATATGACAAACAAAAAAGCAAGCCAAAAAAACCAATCCACCATTCTATTGTGGCCTTGGAGCATCTTTGCTCCAAGGCCAGTTTAACTTGGGTAATGTAGCAATGATGAACATATGTGAAATAACTTTCAGTAAAAATATTGTTTCCTAGTATGAATTGATGATAGTTATTTCTACCAAATGTCTAAAATAACAAAAAACTGATAGAAGATGTTTAAAAGGTATTCAAATCAGAAATCACCCGTATGCTGGTTGTAAGCTTACCTCTCAAAATACAATGTAGCTATAAAAAAGTTTAAAGCTAGTTGTCTGCTTCTCAAGTTATTCATTCCTTCACTCAGCCATCCCCAAAATGCGTCTTAAGTGCCTTCTCCATATTTTATGTCACGCACTAGGGATGTGACACTAAATGAAGTCCCTCCACTCATGGAACTAAAAGTGTAAAATTAACTTGTGGGTACAGAAAGACAGAAAAAATTCAATAGATATATATGGCCATTTCATTGAGTAGTGTACAACAATGAAGAGGATTGCTATTTTTCATGAAGAAATAAGGAAAAGCCTCACTGTGGGTATGACATTTAAGCAGATCCCTTGAAGGCAAAGAACTGTGCACATGATGTTATTTATATGAACTTTCAGAATAGAAACATTTTTAGAGACAAAAAGTAAACTAGTGGTTGCCTTGGGGATGGGAGGGTGGAGGTAAGAGAAGGGGAATGGACTGACAATGGTTCTAGACTTTATTTTGGGGGTGATGAAAGAAAATTTTCTAAAATTGAGTATGGTACTGAAACTGAATGTAATGCACAATTTAAAATGGTTTTTAAAAAATTACTTAAGGATAAACCCAGAGTCAGAAAGAACATGGCTAGTTCTGGCCAAGATGGAAGTGTAGGTAGAAACCCTTTGCTTCCTCACAAAACCAAGAGGAGGATAACAACCAATCTAAATCAATAAACAACCAGAAGTGCCAGAGTATCAAACTGCATGGAATTCCAACAACCACAGAATTAAAGAACCAGTCAAACAGAACAACCTGACTAGTAAGGCAGCAGACAGAGAAAACCCATGGCAAGGTGGTAGACCATGGAAGTGGGGCTGCCTGTGGCGAAGTGGTGGGCTGAACAAGGAGGGCTGACTCAAGGGGAAACAGACTCAGAGCTGGCTGAGGACTATGGCGGTTGCCAAGGTGGGAAAAAACCCCAGTCTCACAGGAAAGTTTCTAACAAAGTGAGGTCGAGACCAGCAGGGAAGCTGCATTGTTCCCTCTCTGGCCTTTCCCCCACAGGCAAGGTTGCCTCAGCTCAGCAAGGAGGGTTGGCCTGCCTTGGTGAATACCTAAGGCCCCACCCCCTTACAACTTAGCAGGTGTGTAGAGACAAAGCAATATGGCCCAAATGAAAGAACACAGCAAAGCTTCAGAAAGAAAGATAAGTCATAAGGAGATAGCCAACCTATCTGATGCAGAATTTAAAGCCCTGGTAATTAAAATGCTCACAGAACTGATTGAACTTGGTCAAAAAATGAAAGATACACAAAATGAAATAAAACAAAATATTCAGGGAACCAACAGTGACAGGAAGGAAACCATGATTCAAAGCAATGGTTTGGAACCATTAAAGGAAGAAATAAATATCCAACCGGAAGAAATAAACATCCAACAGGAACAGAATAAAGAAACAAGAATTCCCCCCCCAGAAAAAGAAAAGAGACTTATGAATTTGTGGGACAACTTGAAACGTTGCAATATCCAAATTATACTGGTGCCAAAAGGAGAACAAGAGCAAGAAATAGAAAACTTATTTCAACATATAATGAAGGAAAACTTCCCCAATCTGGCAAAAGAAATAGACTTCTAGGAAGTTCACAAAGCCCAGAGAGTATCAAAGAAGTTGGACCCAAAGAGGAACACACCAAGGTACATGATCATTAAGTTACCAAGGATTAAAGACAAAGAGAATCTTAAAAGCAGCAAAAGAAAAGAAAAGAGTTACCTACAATGGAGCACCCATTAGACTATCAGCCAATTTCTCAAAAGAAACCTTGAAGGCAAGAAGGGGCTGGAAAGAAGTATTCCAAGTCATGAAAGGCAAGGACCTACAACCAAGATTACTCTATCCAGCAAAACTTTTATTTAGAATGGAAGGACAGATAAAGTGCTTCCCAGATAAGGACAAGTTAAAGGAGTTCATCATCAGCAAGCCATTATTATATAAATGTTAAAGAACTTATCTAAGAAAAATAAGATAAAAATGTGAACAGTAAAATGACAACAAACTCACAACTGTCAACAAATGAACCTAAAAAATCTAAAAGAAAAACAATGAAGACATAGACTAAGCAAACAACTAGAACAGGAACAGAATCAGAGTAATAGATACCATATGGAGGGTTTTCAGTGGGGTGGGGAAGGGATGAATAGGGGGGAAATGGTAAAGGAAAGAAGAAGCATAATCAGTAGGCATTAAGTAGACAGGGAGGTAAGAAATGGCATAGGAAACAGATGTGAAAGAACTTATATGAACAACCAATGGACATGAACTAAGGCAAGGAATGCTGGAGGGTTGGGGGTGAAGACTAGAGGGTGGATAAAGGGGGAAAGATTTGGAAAACTGTAATAGCATAATCAATAAAATATACTTAAAAAAAAAAAGAAAGAACATGGATGAGACAGGGCAAGAGTCGTAAGGAACCCTTGAAGCAGGAAAATGCCTGGGTGTCATGAAGAAGGCATTCTTATATTAGCACATGATCACAGTGGCCCATTATTGTTTGACTTTTAGAATTACTCTAGATAATAAATGACTATGCAACTTTGCTCCAAGTACATGTTTTAAAATCCTACTATCAGGAATTTAAAATGCTCTGGCTATCACTTAGAAAAGATTTGGGGAAATTATCCTCAATTGGAAGAAAGACTATACCTAGGACTTTGTTAGTACAATTTGACTGGACATATAGGTGGACCCAGAATGAATGATATTTATTGCCCCCAAAAGTGGTGTTTTGAAAACAAATGTGTTAATGATTTGAAAAGACGTCCAGCTTTCTGAGAGCTTTAAACATATTAATTTTGAGGGAATGCTTTAAAGTCTGTAATCACAGATGTCTAATTTTAAGAAGGAACCCACTTGCTAAGTTGTAAATGTTTCGCCAGGAAGTTAGCTATTCTGGGAGGATAATGGTGAAATTTACAAGGTGAAGTAGGTTTTTTATTGTAAATTTTTCCTTTTTAATTAAATTAAAACAAATTCCATCTATAGTGTATAAAGTGGCATTGCCTAAAACCCAGCGCATATATACCAAAGTGGTAATAAAACAAAACAAAATATATAAGTTTAACTGAGACTTATCCTCAGAAATCAAGCATTTAATACATAACCAATTTACATTTCATAAACCACTAAAGCTAAATGTTCATAACTCTTTACAAAATAGACTAACTAAAATGAAGCAAAGGTGTAGTTTGGTTAGTTTTAATGCCAACATCCAAAGTATTATCTTTTATAAATTTTGTTCTATATTTAGATTAAAAGAATGGTTTTGTTAATGCTGAAAGTTTGCCCTATCTACCCACTAATCTTCCTAAGTCTGAAAAACTATGAAGATGGGTTTTCCCTGTCTTTAAATTTATCTAAGTAATACAGAAAGAAAAAAAGGATAATAAAGTTTTATTAAAGGTTATTTACTCTACAAATTAGTTCAACCACTAGTCAATAACACAAATTTTAATGTTTATTAAAATATAGACAGTATGATATATGGCATATACTATAGCATAGAATATTAATCAATGATAGAGTTTCAGTGATTACGAAAAAAAGTCAAAGAAATAGGGCTTAAGTAAAAATGTCACATTACCCTATTTTTGGACTAAAAAACGCACTTTTCTCCCCACCCCACAAAATTTGGGAGGGATAATGGTTGTTAATGCTGCTGTTGAGTTCTGTTTACATTTACATTGGTGAAATATTATGTTATTTATGTTATTAAATATCTTACCACAATTTTTGCTTTAAAATTTTTTCCTATTTTCCTCCTGTAAAACCTAGGTGCATCTTATGCACTGAAAATATGGTATACAGTTTTATTATCTAACAATTAAGAAGACAATTAAGCCATGAGAACAGGTGATAAAACTATAACCCAGTATTCACTAATCAAGTCCTACTCACAGTACAAACAAACAAAAGAAAAACAATAAACAAAAAAAAACTGTGTCCATTTTGACTTAAGACCATTTATTTGAGGTATGCATAATGGGAAAGAGTTTAGAAAAAGAAAGGAAAACACTGATTAAAATTTAAACCTGCTACCTGCTGTTGGATAACCCACTTGGAACTGCGATAAAGACCATTTCTTGAAATGTTAACTAAGAATTTGAAGAGCTTTTACCATCCAGAATTAGAATAGGGGTGACTTATAAACCAACAAACCAAGAAGAAATGCATTGATGCTTAAAGCCAAGGTGACAGACATAAAATGTTATTCTCAAACTTTTGCTAAAAATGAAAGAAAAGCTGCTTCATATACCAAACTTTAAAAATTATAGTTTTAGAAAAGAAATTTTGACCCCAAACACTGTATGTGGAAGTAAATGAAGAGAGATAAACAATTTGATAGTACTGCTCGGATGTTAACTTTACCAAGTCAATTTGTAATGTTTGATTCCAGATGTTCCTTCCAACCCCCACTCATGATATTTCATATTTTGGTGTATGTACCAGGGGCCCTATATAACTAAATACAAATACAGTCAGCTTCTAAAACATATTTATGGATTTCACAGAACACATACCACTTCACTATTCCAAAAAAGTCAGTGTTTACTGTAGAAATGAATAAAAACTGCCTCTGATGGGGTAATCTCATGTTAAGTGTTCTTTAACACACACACATACACAAACATGAAATGCTGAGATGTGTTGGATATGTCTATTACTTTGTTTGTAGTGATGGTGTCATAGGAGTTTGCATATGCCCAAATTCATCAAATTGTGCACATTCAATGTGTACAGTTATTTATATATCTATTTTACCTAAGTGAAATTGTTTAACTCTATAGCCCAAGAAATAATAAACACATATACACACAAGTTTCCATGGGGTGAACAATGCCAGAGGAAAAACTAATCTTTTAGATACGGGTGTCTAATTAAGGTACATTTTTGTGAACTTTAATTCCTTTTGTGTATGTCAGAGTATTTGAGCCAGGGTCTCTCCATAACCACATGTGGTTGCAGCCCATCCAACTCTTACATACCTGAGATCCTGTGACTACAGTCACCAAAAACATTTACATCAGCTGATGGTCACTTGATTCTCACATCACTCTGTTTAGTAAATTGCTCTGCAACTGAACTTGAAGACTCAGGTAAACATTTCTGAGATGTTCCTGCTAAAGATATTTTTTGAAAAGACATTTTTTTTGCCAAATAATTCTAGTCTGAACAGGTCTGGGAAGGAATGGGATTGGCACAAGATCCTAAAACAAGTTTTTAAAGGTGAAACCACCTACAGCCATAAAGACAGACTCAAGACTAGTTTTCGAAAAATAATATTTAGCAATTATATGCATGCCTTTAATCCTTCTCAATGAAAACCAATTTTTAAAAAATAGGAATTAGATGAAAATGTGAATCATTTTACTCCTAAAAACACTCAGAGAAAAGGGATAGTTTTTACCTAAATTACAGCCTTTTTATGGATGGACAAATTCCAGAAATTAATTACACTAAATTCACTTGCAAATATCTGTCACTCTCCCTCTCTCTGAATGCCCCTTAAGGCATTCTCTTCAAATAATGTCTGCAGTGTGCATTAATCACTGAAAATAAAGAACATTAAAATAAGGTGACTGTTTTCTGAACATGAAAGTAATAAAAACTCAGTTCCCCCAAGAAAAACTTTTATTTAAATCTCAATTAACCTATTACTATTCTTTATTATTACTTGAGTCTTTCTAAATTTGGTCTCATTTTTAAGACTTGTGATACTTTCTAAAGGCATCAACAATATAACACATAATATTACAGGTTTCATTTATAATCAAACCTCCACCAAGACTCTGTTTTTGCCACTATGAAGAACTGTCATCATTGAATGTTCTCATGGTACAAAATTCTTCATTTGGTCTTCCTTGACTCTTCCTATCAAGTTGCACTCAACTCAGATGGACTGAAGGAGGAGCAGATAAATATTTGGCCTCTGTACACTGCTTGCCCAGCCTTCTCCCTCTTTTTTGAGCCCAGCTCAGAGACTCTTCTAGAATTCTAAGGGACCTTTCTGGAGTCCTCCAGAAAGTTAGCTGCATGGTACTCAGGACCAGCTGCTCCCTGATCACTGAGTCTGTGTCTTAGCTGAAAACACAAGCCAAACTTCCCTGTAATTATTTGTTTGAAAATGTGTCTCCTTGAATGTGAGCTCATTGAGGGTAGGGATTGAGTCCTAATCTTTTGAGATTCCCCAGATACTAGCACAGTGTACTGGATCACACTAATCTTTTAGTAAATATTTGTCAAAGAAAGAAATCTGAGTTGAAATGTCTGGCACCAGTACTGATTAAAAAGAAAAGAAAAAAAAACCACTTCAAAAAACAACCAAAAACAGTGAAATGGTATCTCCACTTCAGGAAAATTCTTGTATTTCTTTATCCTTTAAATATTACTTGATTCCCACCGTAGTTTTATAGTATCTTTCTATGTAAGATTCACAAGTGATTATAAAATCAAGCTACTCATAAAGGAGTATATTTTTCTAACAAAGTATGAGCTACTGAAAGCACCATTTTAGAGTGAATGTTTCTATATAATCCCTGCAGCACAAGTATAGCCTTGTTGCACAGAAGAGTCCTTGAGACTCAGGAAGGCTATCTTAACTGCCCTCAATTCTATAGAAGTTAACAAGACCTATTCTGGTGAATTGAAAAAAACGTAAGAAATTGAATAGGTAATTGCATGGGGAGGGATAAGAAACTAGATAAAAGAAAAGGAACATCCATATGTTGTAATTTCTTTTGTTTGTGATGGTTATAAAATGAACTATATTGTACTCAAGTTAAGCCTCTTCTAAATATCATAGATGACTACCAGAAGCTTGAGAAACATTGAGATTCCATTATTATGAGATATGTGATAGTACGTTGATTTTTTAAATTATTGTTTGTGTGAGTGTCTCATACCACAAAGGAAGAAAAAGTAAGACTATTAAAAAAGTATGATTTGGGGTAGTGAACACACAACACAATATACAGATGATACATTATAGAGTTGTACACCTGAAACCTATAATTATCAATGTAACCCCAATAAATCCAAGAAAAAATAAAAAAAGAAAAGATAGATATGGAGATTTGGATGGACTAATAAAAATGATTTGAAATGTTGGAGGGCCAAATGTATATATCATCCTTTATGATGCAACATGATGACCCAGAGGCTACAACAGACAAAAGACATTCATTCATTCAGTGGAGGGGAAGTAGATGAAAATGTGGATTCTATTTATATAACAAAGGGAAAATTGGAAAATCAATTGAGATTTATAAAGGAATATTGCTCTAATTTGTTAAATGAAGGAGGAAAAGGGGAACTGGGTGTTTCAACTTCCAGTGAGTGAGAGGACAGCAGCATGAAGTCCTAGCCTACACATAAAGTATTTGTTCCTACAGTGGTTACCACTCTAGGAACAAATGATCAGAGTAGATGTCTGATCAGTTCTTCAACTAGTCCTAAGAGTATCAAGTGTTTTGGTGGTAATAGTCAGTACAAAGCAAGAGACATCAAAAGATGTGAAAACAGCACATTTCTCCCCTTGTCTGCTCTCATTAGTTCATGATGCTAGAATGTGTCTATGCCCACAGTAGAGGGTTTTGATAGTTTTTACAGAAACACTATCAATCTAATTAAAAATTAAATTAAAATTATTGAAAATCAAGCTCTCAACTTACAATTGGAAATGGATTTTTGAGATGGTTACAGAATGCAAAAAGAAAGAGGAATACTAGAGGGAGGGCAATATAAAGTGGCAAAGAGGAAGGAGGAGAAGTGTTGGTCAAGGGAGCCAAGAAGAAAAAGAGTGTAAGAGGCCAACACCTATTCAAGACACTGAGGTACTTACTCATAAGGCAGCAGCTTCATGGTCAGCTGCTATAACTAGGTAGAAGGGAAATTTATTGGATAGAAAAAACCAGAAACTTAGGAGGGGAACAATGACGGAAGAGTAGGTCTTGGGAGTTAAAAAAAAAAGATAAAAGGTAAGCATCCAGAGTCTGAGAGCAAGGGAAAATATTCATAGGCCTGGGCAAATTCAAGAAATTGAGGAAGGAAGTATTTCTTCCTGTGCAGGGTGGGGGAGCAGAAGTGGCAATCTTTATCACTAGGTTAAAAAGGGGAAATAACAGAAGCAAAACTGCTGTTTATATTGATGGTAAGTATCACAGGGGAAATCTGGTTCCTATTTCTGAGTGGAGAAAGAGGTCAGGAAAGGTACTTGGCACTAAAGGATAGTATAACCTTGAAAGGTCTGGCTCAAAGAGGACAAGAGAATGTGTGTGTGTCTCTGTGTGTGTGTATGCCAGGGATAATCTGAGGAAGTGTGAATGGCAGTGTGCTGTATAAGTAATTTTCAGTAAAAAAAAATTAGCAATACCCTATCATTTCAAGAAAATGTCAAGGGATAAGGAACTCAAAAATGAAAGGGAACCTTCAACTTCTAATGAGAACATACTACATGTAAGTTGACAATGCTAGATAAGCAGTGAACCTCAGAGCCTGATGAGCAATCCAAACCCCAACTGGGATATCAAGATTCTGGTTTGGCTATACAATCCTATGTAGATGTAACAAGCTAGGAATAAACTCAGTTCACTTTGAAGTACAGAATCACCTGTTCCCCTTCTTGACTTAATGCCTGTAACCCCATGTTTGTTCTCCTGTCTTCCATTCCTAGCTGGTAGATAATGCCATTGAACTACTCAAGTTTCTCACTGACAATTACTATTCATTCTGACATTATCTCTCACAAGTCCTATCCTGATTATTAAACATCTCATGGACTGTAAAAAAAAACCCTATACAATAATTCTTTTCATGCTCAGAGGTCAAACTCATCCTACTATTGAGATCACAAATAGTTAACACAAACCCTATACTGACAGGAAAGAGCTGTTATGTACATCATCACTTTTCTTTTATATCTGCTTTTGTTGAAGCCAGGAGGGGACATGAAATTCGGGATGGAATTAAGTAGAGGTACTTAAAAGAGCAGAACCCAAAGGATTTGGTGAAAAAACATAATAGAACAAAAATATATAGATTCCCTCTATTGAGTTTCATCCTTAAACAAAAGTACACTCTTCATGCTCTCATATTAATATATATCCTGATTTTCCAAGGTTACGATAAACCTGAATACATTTTGTAAACATGAAAAAAAAGTTTAGCCTGGCTGGTATAGCTCAGTGGATACAGCGTGGGTCTGCGAATCAAAGGATCATGGTTCGATTCCCAGTCAGGGCACATGCGTGGGTTGCAGACTGCTTCCCTGCAGGCCAGTTCCCAGCAGGGGATGCACGAAAGGCAACCATACATTGATGTTTCTCTCCCTCTCTCCTTCCCTTCCCTTCTAAAGATAAATAAATAAAATCTTTAAAAAAAAAGTTTAGAAACTGGAACTTTCAGGATCTAGTCAAGAAAACAAGTCAAATTTTATACGTGCCAGTAGGAACATACAGAAAGCTCTTAGGAAAATTGTCATTTTACCAACATAACAAATATCAAGTTATAAAACAGTATTTCCTAAAGTGTGTTCTTTGAGTATTAATCAAAAGATGATTCACAAAAAGACCCAGTTTTTGCAATGTATTAAATTTGGGAAATGTTATAGATGCATCACATGTTCCTCATGAATTTTTAAATATAAATATTAATATAAAGGGTAATTGGAAATCCTGTACAAACTTATTTAGTGTTGTTCAGCATAGATTTTTCTAAAATTATTGAAACATAAAACTTTTTTTCTGTCTCCTTAAAATGTGTTTTGTCAATTGCCATCCTAGAGAGTACTAAAGGCCACACTGGTTCCCACACAGTTTATCACATATGCTGGGGAGAAGTTTTGGGTGGCAACAAAACTGTCAAGAATTCTCCTTAGGCAGCTGCCTCCAAACCAGGAATGTAAAAAGAAAAGGGGGATACTTAAGAGAGTAACAAAGCAAGTATAGATGTCAATCAACACAGCTAAGAAGGAAAGGGGTGCCAGGCATGGGGCAATCTTCTTGGCTAAGTAAAACCTAATGGCACCTACCTTTATCTCAGTTTTGTCCCTTCAACGCTACCAGTTGCAGTGATTAGGACCCAAATGACTGTTTAGTCATTCAAAGAAAAAAATTTAAATAATATAGTACACAAGATTTCATTTATTATGAAACTGAACAATCTTGATGTAAACCATGGAGCAATCATGGAATTAAGCTCTCATGTTTCCATGTTGGTTTCACAAACCACTCACTCAATCCCATGCCATCAGTAATTAGGCCCAAGGAGGGAAATCACATGGTAAATACCAAAACCCACTGTGGATATGACACTGTCCAGCTACCACAGCTCTTTCCCATATGAATGAATCTTTGGCCCGTACAACTTTGTGAAGCCTGTGGTTGTTATTCACTTATAGATGGATGAACGAGATTAGAGGGGGTCATTGTCATAAACAACTTGTATACAAATAGAAGTGACCCCTGTAACTGCCTGACAAATTGATGAGCAAAGAATCCTGGCCAAATACTCAATGATGTGACTTGAGGGAAGCAGCAGTATAGAAGGGAGCATGGTGACCTCTGCCCAAGAAGAGAGGGGCAATGTGAACCAGCCAAAGAGCTTGGCTTCTCTGGTTTTCAGGTTGTTCCCCAAGCATATGTGGATAATACTGATCTTACCAATAGTGGTATCATTAAGATGATTATACAAAATGAGGTTTATGAAAAGTACTTTATCAATTTTCATGCATTCTGCAAATAGATTTATTGCCTTAATAATGGTATACTCTAAAGGTTGTATTTTCATGTCTTTGCAAACTGAACCCCACTTTATATGCTTTAGCCCGATGAGTGCTACAGTAGTCGTGTTTAAGTGCAAATGCTTATAAACCATGGAGACAGCTAGCCTCATAGTGCTGGACAAGATATTTCCTTACCACTTGTTTCAATGCCTGTAAACAGGGGTAACTAAAGTTATCACATTTATATTTGCAGTCTAACTTTGTTTTCTCATCCGTACTAGAAAGTTACATTTTAATACCCAAACCATTAATCAGGCTTTTTCGCTCCTATGCTGAGTTGCGTTGTTGTTTTTTGCCAAAAATGGCATTAAAAACCTATGTACTATATAACAGTGACTGCTCATTTTTTAAAGACTTTTTATTTATTTATTTTTAGAGGGGAAGGGAAGGAGAGAGGGAGAGAAGTATCAATGTATGGTTGCCTCTCGTACGTCCCCCACTGGGAACTGGCCTGCAACCCAGGCATGTGCCCTGACTGAGAATCAAACCGTGACCCTCTGGTTTCCAGGCCCATGCTCAATCCACTGAGCTACATCAGCCAGGGCAATGACTGCTCATTTTTGAAGTATTTTTTAAATTGAGGAATAACTAACACACAATGAACTGCACATATTTAAAGGGTGCAGTTTGTTACGTTTTAATAGGTGTACGCACCCATGAAACCATCACCACAATCAAGGTACAAGATAGTGAAATTATCCGCCAGCCCCAAAGTTTCATGCTCTTTTATAACCCTTCCCACTTAACACCCTTACCTCCCCCACCCTCAAGCAACCACTGATCTGCCTTCTACCATAGATTTCTTTGCATTTTTTAAAGATTTTATTTATTTATCTTTAGAGGGGAAGGGAAGGAGAGAGAGGGAGAGAAACATCAATGTATGGTTGCCTTTCGTGCGTCCCCTGCTGGGAACTGGCCTGCAGGGAACCGGCCTGCAACCTGGGTATGTTCCCTGACTGGGAATCGAACTGCAATTGTCTGGTTCGCAGGCCCGTGTGCTCAATCCACTGAGCTACAACAGCCAGGGCAATTTCTTTGCATTTTTAAAGAATTTTATATAAATGGAAACATTTGCTATGTAGTTTTTTTGGCCTGGCTTCTTTCACTTAGTGTGGGGTCATCCATGTTGTTGACAGTATCAGTAACTCACTCCTCCTTATTGAGTAGTATTCATCATATGAATATACCGCAATTTGTTGATCTATTTACCTGTTGATGAACATTATTTGGATTGTTTTCAGTTTTTAGCTATTACTGATAAAACTGCTGTAAATATTTATGTACAAGTCTTTGTGGAGATTTGTGCTTTCTTTTCTCTAGGATGGAATATCTGGATCATATGGTCAGTGTATATGTAACATTTTAAGAAACTTCCAAATTGTCTTCCAAAATGTTTGTACTATTTTACACTTCCATCTAAATGTATTCAGAGTTCCAGATTCTCCACAAATTTGCCAACACTTGGTATGGTTGGCTTTTTTAATTGTAAGCATGAAAGTAGAGTGGTATTTGATTGTCATATTGATTTGCATTTCTCTAATGATTAATGATACTGAACATCTTTCCATGTGTTTGCCATTTGTATATCTTCTTTGGTAATGCATCTGCTCAAACAATTTGACCATTTTTCTCTTGTTTGTTTTCTTATTGATAACTCCAGTCATAATGGGTAGTATAAGACATAACTAAAAATTCAAAATTTTACATAATTCCTGAGTACCCAAGGACAAAAATTTCACAATGATTATTTTCTAAAATGTATGCTGAACTATAAAATATTCTCTAAATGTTTTAAAGCTTGAAAAGGACTTAATTATTTCTAATGAGTATTGTTGCTAAGTCTATATAGGTTCAGAATTTAATTAGTAAACAAAATCTTATTTCCATGTATTCTATTGGTACCTAAACCATCTTAGTTGTTCCTCAGTGCATTAGCAAAAGTCACTAAAGTTTCTGTCTATAAGCCACACTTCACATTTTGTGCCAAGTATAGTCTAATCCCATAGATTCCATTTTACAAAAATAGTTTCTCAAACTCGTATCCATCTTCTAAAACTGGCAAATGCAAAAACATCTATTGCATATTTTGCAAATACTAACAGCCAAGATATGATTTGCAAGCATGAATATGAATTCTACTGAAGATCTGCAGAGCAGGCTAGATTCTAGGGGAACTACATGTAGGCTTTCCTTTGAGGAAAAAAGCAGGGCCTTAGGTTCGCAGCTCAATTGTTACAGTTGATGTGGGTTTCCTTTTAGATGCCTGGAAAATGACTATGCTGACCACATCCACATTCTGAAATACTTTTTGAGAACTTGTAACCAAACTGCAGGAACTGACTCATTTTGCAGTACCCAGCAACCACACGATCTTCAGAATAGACTCCCGTCAAGGCAGAAATATCAAGGTTTTAGAACACAGGCAGTAAATTGTCTACTTATATGGGGGGAAAAAGAGGGGGAAATCCCCAGGCACATGGGCAAAACGGCTCAAACCCCAGGCAGACCATCAGACATGACCAGAAAGACCACACAGAACACATCATTTCATGGGCAACAGATGTGTTTTCCTCAAAGCTAAAAGTCAGAAACTTGGTAGAAAATAGACCTTATTGTCGAGCTCTTTAAACTACACCTAGAAAGTAGGGCTCAACTGAGAGCAATGTATGCTAGAAGATTTGAGATGATAGTGTCTTAAATGCCCATTCCTGAATTCCTTGTTCACTAAGTCAGAAGCAAAAGTTCTCATCTCCCAGGAAACATGGAAGAATGTTGGGGATGCCAGAAAGAAGTAAGGCAAGGGTACACAAGGACACCTGGGCTTATGACCAGAGATTCAATGGTACCCTGGAAACCCCCTACATCTTTTCATACCTATTTTTAAATCTTTCTCAGATCCCAAGGTATCTCATTCCAAGGGAGTCACCTTCTTCATGATGTGCCAACTCTCACTCCCTCTGTCAGTGCATTGTTCCTGCTTCAGAGAAGGATGCTAATGGGCAAACTAGGCCCTCCTCCACAAATATTCTATGTACCCAAATTACTAATTTCTCCTCTCCACAAGTGAAACTCTCATTCTCTCAGTCAGTTTCAGCCAGAGGTGGTAAGGAAATCCGGTCCAGTTAAACTGAACTATAAATGACAAAACCAAAACTCTTTTCTGCAGGTGGGTCCCTGGCTAAAAAAAGTATGAATGTTAACCCAAATGCATAACTAACCAGTGGAAAGTCGGATGTGGTCATAAGTAGTATTAGATATAAAAGTCTCAGGTGGTTGTAGTAAGACAAACCTGGACAATACCTTCTACAAATAACTATCAAGTCCCTCCAAGCCCTGTATGTTGCCCATCCTGGTTACATGGCCCAATGTTGATAAAACAACATGTGTATGTCTGTTCTCATTGATGTCATTTCTCTTATGTAAACTCCTACATGACAGAAATTGTACATACTTTTTACAAAACATAGCACTTACTGAGTTATGATAGTAAAATAATGTTAAGGTACTGCAACCCCTTTACAGCAATCAACTCTATCTTTAAGAAATTACAAAAATGTTTCTAACACAAATTTAAAAGATAACAAGTAAATACAATCTCATTCCGCCCAATTGGTCAACTGCTTTTATTTTCCCATGCTTCCTTTCTACCTCCAAATAACCTCCAAAATATACAAAGAACTTACACGACTCCACTCTAAGAAGACACCCAACCCAATTAAAAAATGGGAAAAGGACTTGAACAAACACTTCTCCAAGGAGGACATACAGAATATTCAGAGACACATGGAGAGATGCTCAATATCATTAGCTATCAGAGAGATGCAAATTAAAACCACAATGAGATACCACTTTACACCAGTCAGGATGGCTATCATAAACAAAGCAACAAACAACAAATGTTGGAGAGGGTGTGGGGAAAAGGGGTCCTTAGTCCACTGTTGGTGGAACTGCAGACTGGTACAACCATTATGGAAAACAGTATGGAATTTTCTCAGAAAAATAAAAATCGACCTGCCTTTTGACCCAACAATTCCACTGCTAGGATTATATCCTAAGAATCCTAAAACATCAATATCAAAGAACCTATGCACCACAATGTTCATAGCAGCACAATTTACAATAGCCAAGAGTTGGAAGCAACCTAGGTGCCCATCAGTAAATGAATGGATCCAAAAATTGTGGTACATATACACAATGAAATTCTATGCTGCAGAGAGAAAGAAGGAGCTACTACCCTTTGCAACAACATGGATGGAACTGGAAAGCATTATGCTGAGTGAAATAGGCCAGGCATTGAAGGACAAATACCATATGATCTCACCTTTAAGAGGAAGCTAAACAACAAAACAAACAAGCAAGCAGAAAAAAAAGACACTGAAATAGAGAACAAGGGGACAGTGACCAGAGGGGAGAGGGAAGGGAAGTTAAGGGGAAAAAGGGGGAGGGATTTGGAGGAACAAATAGGAAGGACACAGGGATGAGAACTAAGGGGGGTGGAAATGGGAGGGAGGTGGGGAGAAAGGGCCAAGGGAGCCTGGGATGGGAGAAATAGACAAAAAAACTGTACTTGAAAAATAACTAAATAAAATTAAAAAAAACAGGTACTGTGCAACACAACTATTTAACCTGTATCAGACAAAATTTTCATACAAAATTATAAGAAGAAACCTATCAATTGCATGAACATAAAACTGAGGGCCACCAAAAAATACTTTTAACACAGAAATACTTAAAACCATGCAGTTCAAAATTTTAAACTACTCATCACTGAGTGTAAAATCAGCAAACACATTGCCTACAGACAGAGAATTTTTGGCAACTATGAATGGAATTGAAACATCCCACTGCTAGACACCCAAGTACCCCACACCTTTCTGAAGAACAAATGGGATGGGCACAATTACCCAATTTTGGCTCTTTAGCTGATAGAGTTAGTAGCTCAGCTTTATTTTTCTTTACTAAGGTTTCCATAGCATACTAACTTCAATTACGACAGTAGCATTTTACCAAACAAGGGCCCTACCCAACTTCTATACACTCAGGTTATGAGGCACAATGGCTGGACTATCCAGGACCTATGTAAACCTCACCTGCATTCTAAAACACCATTCTCCTTCTCCTTAGTTATTATGTTCTCTATGTTCCAGCAGTTTCTTACGATGGCAAACTATGTGATCTGCTATTCATTACCTCCCAGACCTCATCTACTTACTTCCCCACTTGCTTGCTGTTCTACACAAGCCTCTTTTCTGTCCCTTAACCATGACAAGTTTGCTTCCATCTCCACTGCAGTGACTCTCGTTTTTTTCTGCCAGGAATCCTCTTCCTCCAGATGTACTGTCATGGTTGGCTCTTTATTTCCCATGGGTAATTCTCTCATAAACATTAGAAAGACTTTCATGTCAGCCCTGGATAAAAATAGCTCTTCCCTAGCCCCCTGGGTACTCCCTATCTGTCTTGACAGTTTTATTTTTCTCCATAGCATGTACTAACTTCTAACACATACTTATTTGTTCAATCACTGTCATTCTCTCAGCTCCATGCAAGCAGGAGCTTGACAGAGAGCACAATCTGGCATGTGGTAGGCGCACAACACATTTGTATAAAATAAATATTTTCCATATGGGAAATGTTTTTTTGGTCAATTGTTCTGCTATAAGTTTGTGAAGTTTAGATGGGACCTGAAATGATTTTTGTTAACATTCCATACTTCAAGGACCAGATGGACAGGAGCTATAGCACAGTGGTCATTTCTCCAACATTAAGAGAAACTGTGCAGGGATGAGGAAAAAAAGGATACCTTCTTTATACTCTCTCTACTATCCATAGGTAGATGATAAGGAATGGTCTTTTAAAGTATGGCTATCAAACAGGATGGAAAGAAAGAACAGAAATTTACTGCCTTTACTAACCTAACTTGTTCCAAACAGTACTTATTTGATCTCAATCAGAGCAAAGATCCCTGAGATAATGAGCCACCCTTTTAGAGTGTGAGCTATTTTGTTTTTAAATCTACATTAGCATTTCCTTATATTGGGCTATAAAGGGTGGAGCAAAAGTAGGTTTACAGTTGTGAGTATGTAAAACAGAGTTTATTCTTGCATTATTAATTCTTGTATTACTTTCCACATCAACAATTTTTGGCCCTACTTTTGCCCCACCCTGTATACAACTACTATTGATGTAGACTTAACATTTCATGCTGAAAGATATAAAGGATTTTCATTGCCTTTGCTGCTGTGATATTAGAAAACACACAGACCAAGTTTGTGCCATTACAAAGAACTTGATGGTTATCTGTATACTTTCCAATAAGTATGGGAAATGACACTCATATTTAAATCATTACTAAATCACAAATAAAGGTAAAGACTGTATGCTTTAAGAAAGAGCACCCCTAACTGCAGCAGCACCACAAAGAATATTTTTTAAAGTGTTAAAAGTATAAATGCCCCTATCTTCATCTCTAAAAGAGACAGGGTATCGCTCATTTTTTTCTCATAAGTTTTTAACTGCACAACATTTTATTTTTAACTATAGGCACTGTACTGTACAGAAAATCTCAGCTTATTCTGAAAAGTGTCTGAACTATATAACTGTAACTTTCCTTATTTTTTTTAAAACAATTTCTTTTTTAATTAAAAAAATTTTAAAGATTTTATTTATGTATTTATCTTTAGAGGGGAAGGGAAGGAGAAAGAGAGAGAGAGAGAGAGAGAGAGAGAGAGAGAGAGAGAAACATCAGTGTATGGTTGCCTTTCCTGCATCCCCTGCTGGGAACTGGCCTGCAGGGAACCTGCCTGCAACCCAGCCACGTGCCCTGACTGGGAATCAAACCACAATCCTCTGGTTCGCAGGCCTGTGCTCAATCCACTGAGCTACACCAGCCAGGGCCAACTTTCCTTATTTTTTAAAAAATATTTTTATGGTTGTTCAAGTACAGTTGTCTCCGTTTTCATTTTCACATATTAGTGATACTTAAAAAAAACTCACAGTAAATTTGAGGGCAAAGCAGATCTTTGTACCTTCAAATTGTTTTAAATTCTATTTAAAAATCATTTTGCAAGACATCATTGTATAGGCCTTTGTTCTCTCTTACTGTTTTTTAAACAGGGAAATAAGTTGAAAGCTCAGAGGAAATTCTTAGACATTATTTACTAACACATTCCCTACTATGACCCTTTCTTCTACCTCCATTAAAAAAGGAAATAAAACCAATTTGTCTGCACTATTTTCCCATCATTAACTCCTTCTTTCTCTTACTTTGAGGAAGAAAGCTGGCTGCCAAAGGAAGATGACTAAAGACTTTTATGAATATCAGTCTCTGAAATGTGCCTTGTATTAAAAATGGCAAAGAATCAAATGAAAGATGTAGTCATTGAGATGAAAGGAACAAACTGAATTTGTAGTTACTCCTCTTCCTTTCCCTAATGGTCCCTAACCCCATCCTTTCTTTCATGGACCTGCAGGTAGGTGCTGAATGAGTTATGTAAGACACTGAGGGAAGGAAGGAAGGAAGGAAGGAAGGAAGGAAGGAAGGAAGGAAGGAAGGAAGGAAGGAAGGAAGGAAGGAAGGCAGGCATGATTAGAATATCTTCTTACAAGCAAGCTCAGTCCAAGGCTAGGAGATTTTTTTAAAGAGATTTCTAAGCACTCTGAACCCATAGGTTAGGGTAGCTTGCTCTCTTCCTATTAGTCAAATTTTCAGCTTACATCTGATGGAGGAGGAAATTCTCAGTGTGAAATCCCTTTCTGAAAATTAACTCCTCATCCAAACAGGATTTTATGCACACAGATGGCTTCTTATAATTCTTTACTTAGAAGTTTTGCCCTTCTAGATAGCACCTAGAAATAGATGGAGTTAAAAGGAGGAAAATATTAACTACAGATTCTTGCTCATTTTATTTTTCTGTGGATTAATTAAAGAACAGAATAAAAAAAGAACAGATAGAAAAATCTCCAGAGAGGTTGCTGAAAAGTACATCCCTAGGACCCAAATGCTCACATACTTCTTCCTTTAAAACCTAACTTTCAAGTGAAAACATTACTTTCAAGAAAAAATAGGGGAAACCACATGAGTAAATTTTTTAGTGCATGAGATCAACTGAAAACAAGGAATTCCCCTCCTGGACTTCAGCGACCTAATTCAAAATCATAAAACACAAATGACTAAAATGGTTCCTGTTAATTTGTAAAATAAGAAGCAGAAAAAGTCAATTTTGTATTTCAGTATTGGGAGGGCCAGGCCTAGAAAATGTGACACTTTGCAGGATGGAAACGAGAAGACCATTTCTGAGACTTTCAGGTTCAGTCAACTTTTATTCTGCTTTTCTGACAGAAAGAAGTACTTTCCATTTATACTATCAACAGCCTCTTCGTATTTAAAGTCTGGTTCTATAACTTACCAGCTGAGTGACCACAAGCATATTCCTTTACCTCACTATGCCCCAGTGTCCTCATCTATGAAATAGGCATAATAATTGAATCAATGGGTTGTCAAGAAGAATGGACAGGTGAATGAGGGTAGAGCTATTACAATAGTGCCTACCTAGAACATGTTTAAGTATGCAATAAATGGCAGCCACCATTGTCATCACTGTTTTACTTAATCTGATGTGAAAAAAGACATATAACTTAGAATGGATCCACGGGATTTAAAACTAAACTGAAGGATTTGGTAAGGGAACTCAAATATGTTAAGCACCATTACCTCAGGGACCACAGCATGTATTTGACATGTGTTATCTCATTCCATGCAACAACTTTGTGAGGTAGTACTGATGCTCCACTTTCTGGGGCTAAATGGAGCAAGAGGCAAAGTCAGCTTGTAAGCACAAGTCTATTTATTTCCAAAGCCTGTACCTCTTAGGGAGCAAACACTATAATGGATGCTGTGAACAAGCACCTTCTTGGAGTTATGGTAATCACTGTCACATTCTTTTTTGTTTTAAAGATTTTATTTATTTATTTTTAGAGGGGAATGGTAGGAGAGCGGGAGAGAAATATCAATGTGTGGTTGCCTCTCACACGCTCCCTGCCAGGAATGGGCCTGCAACCCAGGCATGTGCCCTGACTGGGAATCAAACCCTGATCCCTTAGTTTGCAGGCCCACATTCAATCCACTGAACTACACCAGCCAGGGCTCACTGTCACATTCTTGATACTCACTGGAAAATGTCTGGATATTTGGAGACTCTTTTTCATATAATCAGAACTTTGGAAGGAATCTGCAAAATTTTGCTGGACCTGTACATATTCACTGTTTTTCTAACTTTTAACAATTCTATTCTCACTATATATATCCATATCCAAATCCTAATTGACAGAAATCAATTTGTTTTCACTAAAGAAGTCTTTATCCAACTGCTTTTAGAAAAAGTGGGAAAACCAAACTTTTTCCCAATACCACAATAAAGAATGGGCTTTCAGTAGAGTAAGTGCTTCAGGAGAATTAAACTCTTCCAAGGCAGAAAGGGAAGATCCTTCAAAAATAAAATCTTAACATTTTTTACATAATCAATAACTCCGTCTTCTACCTTAAAGTAACCAGTTATGCTTTGTTTTTAAGCAAATTATTACTTTATTACATTGACCATTTACAGAAACTAGAAACTACTGTTATTAAAATATAGCTAAGAAAAATCAAATGCCAATTATTACACTGACTTACAAAGCATATTATATTCAACTTTTATATGCATCTAATATGTCCCTTTAAGAGTTTAAAAGAAAAATACCCTGGTTGATGTGGCTCAGTGGATTGAGTGCTGGCCTGAAAACCAAAAGGTCACTGGTTTGATTCTCAGTCTGATTCCCAGGCTGCCCGATTTCCCCCAAGGGGCTCTTGCTTTGTCTTAGTGTAGCTCCCAAGCCAGAGAGCTCACCACTCTGAGGTGACCTATACTCTCATTTCTCAAAACCCAGACCTCCTGCTAAGAATGTCTATGCAGTAACTTTTTCCACTATTCAAGATAATTTCCTTGGGGCTAAGGAAATAATTATTTTGTGTCTTAATTTTTCCAGATAAAGAAGTCAGGCTGTTGATAGAGATCAATGTTGGGAAAGGTATAAACAAATTAGGAGCCTCTGAGATTCCTGGAACTCCCACACTCCCACCTAGGAGAACCTGTTATAAGTATTCTGCTGCAGGCCCCTGGTAATGACCATGATGGTAATGCCATCAGTTTTTGATAACAGCAGGCACATGGTGACAAGGAATAAACAGTTGAAACACCTTTCTAATTCAGTCGAGTTCCAGTGCTAGATCTCCAAGCCTTTCTCACACCTGAAGTGGACTCAGTAAGAGCAAAGTCCTATTTGCTTTCAAATCCTGGCTCTACAACTTCTTGGCTGTGTTAATTTGGGCAAGTTGTTTCACCTCTCTGTGCATCTGTTTCCCCACGAAAAATGGAGATAATCATACTGGTTATACAGTTTTTGTGAGGATTAAATAAGTTAATATACATAAAGTATTTTTATACCCAAACACATCTACTGAGTATGTTCTAGATGCCACTGATTCATCTGGAGTAGTGCCTCATATATGTATATGAGCTCCACACATGCCAATAATCAGAAGTCCACAAACCCTTATCTGGTCCTCTGATTGATAATTCTTACAATGATTTTATAAATGTAATAGGGTGAATATTCTAACTATAGAAATCTTGGAGTGGGGACAGGTCTGGTACAGTACTCTGTGATCAAACACATTAGTATTGCTATAATAAAACATACTAACATTCATTCTAAGTGGGACAAATGAAGACTACAAATAGTTTCACATTAGATCAGGTTATGATTTGCTTCCCATTTTTTTACATTAAAATCTTTTTGTTTTCAAAGCTTTTTGGATTTGAGAAGAGATGGTGAACCTATATATAAGAAAATGGATAAAACCTTTTAAAGTCTGTTTTTCCTTTCTAACTTCTGGATATGCTAATGACCAAATAAATAGTCAAGACCATTTATGAGTAGTGACTAGGAAGCCCTTCAGGCATGGAAAATCCACACAGCATAACTAATCTATCCTAAATATTAGTCTAAACAACCTCTACCCCCAAATGCAGTGTGCCATAATATTCTCAGTCAACCAAGTCACTTCCACAAACAGGTCTCAAACAGTCTTTAAGGGTTTTTTAAAGTAATTTTTGAACATTGGGTAAAATACCTAAGTTTTATCACTATTTTAATAGCACAACTTTATCTTTCCTGTAGAAAAAAAGACAAGCTATTAAATGACAAATAATTATTTTAAAAGCAGGTACCTTAAAAGAATAGAGTGTCTTCTGTAATCAGCCTAGTGGAGATAAATAAATGTGATGCCTAAGTGGTAAACTATCCTGTTTCCCAAATAATTTTCTCCACATTGTATTTTAAGGAAATATTTGAAGCTCTTGAAAAGCTATACAGTAACTGTTTCAAGATGTTCTCACTGTTGGTCAGCACTGGATAAAAGATTAATAAAACCCATGGAAGCCAACTTCTCCTAACTACTACCCTCATATATTGTTATTTACCTTCCCCAACTTTTCTGACTCCTTTCCATTTATTTTATACTAAAGTATTGCTGTGTTCAATATCTACGGTTTGCCACTCCCATGGTAATCCATACACAAAGGCAAGTCAGGAAGATATTAAACAAATGGAAACCCCTTCTCTTATCATCCTACTCTATGAGACTGTAGTGGGAGGTCTGAATGACATTTCCAAACTGAAACTTAAAGCTACATTTTAACACCAAACCCCTCAGTTGTTATACGAACAACACTATGAAGCTTATCTAGGTTCTAACAAACAGCCACTTACTTTGATAGCAATTAAAGCTCTCCCTTCCGATCAAACATATAAACACATACATATGCATACCTTAAAAATTGGTGGAGGGATTGAGCAAAAAGGAAAAAGGACTCATGGACATGGACAGCAGTGTGGTGATTGCTGGAGAGGAGAGAAGAAATAAGGGGACTAAAAAGTAATGTAAAGCAAGTAATAATAAAATTGGACAAAACTGTATTCCCCATCAAAAATTTAATAAACAAGCCCAAAGGGAGAGCGTTTATGTTTCTGACTGTGAAAATACCAAATACAATTTGAGAGAAAAGTATTCTGAGGTCTGTTACTAGACCTGATTCCCTTTAGTTTGTAGCTTTACATACCTGCAAAGGCATGTGCACATTGTTTATAGAGTACATAAAAATAGTAATACTCTCAATAAACACAATGGAGAATAACAATGCTATGTTATTTATTTTATATGCATTTTTAAAACATGAACTGAAAACATGAAGAGCTAAAAGCATTCTTCTGGAATACAGTTTGTAACATTTATTTTTTCAACCTGCTTCTATCATATTTTTGCCATTCAAAACAATGGATGACAATGGATTCTAAATGGATGAGTCAAACCTACAAATTATATAGAGGCTTTTTTCCATTAAGCATGGAAGTCTTCACTCAGATTATCAAATCATATTCTGCCCAAGTATTTACACAAAATACAGAGCCGAAAATAACTATGAATCACTGAATACAAGCTAGCAGATGGATATACATTACCTGTAAATATCTCAATCCTTCACCACCATTTTTCTGCCTTCAAGACTCTAAAACCTATACATTCATGTACTTTATGAACTGAACAGCATTTTTCCACATCCTCAGCCACACCTTAATTAAATCAAATAACTTGTAATAAATATTCACACATTTGGATCACTGATCTGGTTATGGGAGGACCTGCCCCTAAAGGCTGTGCTTATCTTTTTTTTTTTATCTGTCTTTGAAAGCTATTAGTCTGAGAAAATAATTTTTAAGGTTCTCAAAGTACATAACAATACCAATTAATACATACCACTAGATTCATGCTTCTCTTCTCTACCCTCATCCTACTCTAGTGCCAGAGACGAACTGCAGCATTGCTATGTTGTTTTTTATTATATATTTTTCCCTTTCAAGTTATGGATTTTAAGATTCTGACAGCAATCGAATGGGAACCAATTCAGAAATGCAGATTTAACTTTCAATTTGGCTTAAGATACTGAAGAAATAAATAAGATTATGTAACCCCAAACTTATCAGAGTACGACTATGATAGTAACAGTATTATATGTACTTTCATTTATAAAGAAAAATCAAAGTTACCAATATAATAGCTAGCAGTTAAAGGACAATTCTTTATCATATGATTCTATAAGTATTCATCATATTATTACTTCTATTGATCAATAAAAAAACAGGTAAAATCAAGTAGCTGGCCATCATTCTAATTTTATTTTCTTATTAACTTTTCCAGCAAACAATTCTTAAGAAGCCAAGTCAAGAAATCTGACATTCACAACTAATATAAACTTGTGTTCCCTTAGAGTTCATGAATAAGAACTTACTGTATAGAACACAGGTATCCAAAGCTTTACTGTATTTTTCTCAACATCTTAAATACAGGGAAGCTCAGACTCAAGATTTTAACAAACAATTAACACTTTAAAGAAAGACAGATAGACAGGCACACCAGTAAGAACTGTTAATAAGGACCTCTCAAAATGTAATGTACCATATAGAAATAACTACCCTTTTGCTATGCTGGTGTAATCAAATAGAACAATTTTTAAATTATTGATACAAATGTAAAAAATCTATTGTCATCTTAATCTGTCTTTTATAATTAGTAGGAAAAGTTTCTAATGCATTACTTAAACTTTCATTTTGTAGAGTTATAACTAAATACTTGACCTCCTTGGGTAGAGAAATGGAAAAGGAGGACAACTTGACTAATTCTAAAAGTATCCTTTCAAAAATCATACATACTATTCAGACTAAATGGAAATCTACATCCATGGAAAGTCAATGCTACAACTCTACTAAACAACCCATTTTGATTTTCCTCCCCTCAAACAGAAAAGGTAAAAAAGGGGAGGGAGGAGCCAAGCTAGTTATATTACATATATTTGGCTAAACTGGTAATGCTCAGTTCATCTTTATTAATTGCCTGGCTGCTTCTCAGCCTTTATGTTAGTTATATTCTTGGGCTGCTACTCTTTAGAATTCCTTACTGTTTATGTGTTCTCTGGTTCAACACAGTTCTTAAGAGGTCTGTGAATAATTTCACAATTGCCACACACACCATAGATATCTATTAGGGAGCAATGCCACTTTTCACTTACCAATTCTGGATAAAGCAGTATTTCCTGGTTCCATTCATTAAAACTCTCTCTTCACAGCTTGGTAAATCTGATTATAAAATGTCTTTGTTCCAGATCACATGAGGAGCTTTGCTTACAGAAGTTTTCTAAGAAGTTATCTGCATTTCATTCCTGTGACAAAATAAGTAAGAACAAGGAGTTGGGGAGCAGGGGATATCGGGTAGACAGGGAGTGAGTCCACACAAGTTCCTGGCAAAGATTTTTAGTTCCATTTTTCTGAGTTTAATGAGTAAGCTATATTAAAGTGACAGTTACCAGTTCAGGAAGCCAGAGTTTGATCAAGTCGGCCACAACCCGTTGGGTGTCTTCCACTGATGCATGGACCCTAAAGAAGCAGTTATTGGTCATCTATCACATGTGGCTGAATCACTGGACAACCACCCCTCTCCCCTCCACACCCACCCAGATCTGTTGAGCAGCAGCCCAGGCAGGAAAGTGGCCTGACTCCAGAAGCAGGACCTCTTATAGGGACCACCAATCAGCTGCTGACCAATCACAGTCTGTACCTAGTACCTAAGTCACGTGACAGGGAAGTCCCTATGACTGCAGGATTTCTGAATTACTGGGGTTATACAAAGGACACCCATTCAGGAAGAGAAAAAAATGCCATAAGCTGAAACAGAAAACGCCCAGGCTGTGACAACTCCGGCTTTAAAACAGGGAACACCCGAGCCTCACACAAACAGAGAGAAAGCCACAACTAAGTCAGGATGGAAATCAGAGGAATACCTGGCATATAACTAAAAAATGATCCCAAAGCAGAGGCTGAGTTTGCAAACACATTTCAACTATAAATCCACTCCTTCTTACCCAACTTCTGCAGTTTCTACAACAATTTTACATTCTAAACTTAGTTATTTTAAAAAGTGACAGTGAGCCTCTCTCCAAAGCCACTGTGAGAAAATGTGTGAGACGCACAAACCCCTTCTCTCTCCATCCTCTCAAAATACCCCTAAGCAGGATTCAAAGTGTGCCATGAAAGTTTCATAAATGAAATACATTTCTTCCAAAATGGTTGGATAAATCAGGCAAAATTATACATTGTTGAGGCAAATTTGTATGGTAACTACCAAATCATATGCCTCTCACCCTCCTCCTTCTCTCCCATGTAATTATTTTAGACTGTTCAAATCAAAAACACTCTTCTTAAGTAAATGAAACCCCCTTAGTAAACTAGCAATTAACTTATTAAACACTATTAATTGATTTCTTAAATATTTTGTGTCCTAGGAAAAATTCAACTGAACACTCTTACCATTTCTATGACACCCCCCCAAATAGTACTTACAAATGTTCTTTCTTAGGGTCTGTTGGTTTCTCCCACCCCTAATATCTGAAACCAAAATATGGGCTTAGCTTCATCCTTTAAAGCTAAAGACCCTATTTTGATTGTGGAAAGCTGCAACAGCTCCTTCCCGAGACAAGCCCAGAACACTGTGCTGCTTGCCATTCCCAATTTATGGAAGGAAGTGTATGTCAAACAAACCAAGTGATGACTCAGAATGCCTCCCCCAGACATATTTTCCCTACAATGGGAGGGTAGTGTAAGTGCAGCCCATTTGGATGTGACTCAGTTTTTATTAGGCTGATGATTGTAGTTAATCTGACAAGCTCACATTTTTCTTTTATAACTTGTACATTTCAGGATCAGAATGCACCTTCTAAATGGTTTTAAAGAACTGGATCATGTAAACGATAAAGTTACACCATTACTTTTAAGATATGGCAAGTTTTTGTTCCATTTCCAAATATTTAAATCTTCAGAATTATTTGTTGAAAACTTTATAACTGAGGACACCAAATGTTTGCGTTCACATGACAGCTATAAACAGATTGTGAATGTGTAGGTCTACTGCAGGCTTTTCCCATGGAGGATCCTTTCCATTCTAGGATCCCAGTTTAACTCTCTAAGTCTGGGGCCCACATGGCAGGTTCTTGAGGAAGTGATGGGGATCATGAGAGCCATGTTGCAGCTTTCACTTTTGCATTTACTGCAATTCACATTCTAACCTGAGCTACTCATATACTAGTACATATGAAATACAACCACATCTCTCTTCCTCTCATGCACACACACACAGAGGCACAAGTCCTTTAATCCCAACAAGCTTACAAGCAGCAAAAGAATAACTTGAAAATCATCATAATGTCATCTGTGAAAATTCCATTTAAATAAATTGACATGCCTAAAAGTCTTCTTCTTCAGTAAAAAGTTTACTACCATGATAGGGGTGGTATTATATGGAATAAATTGTTCCCAGGCATAGACAGGAAGAATGCAGTAATAAGGAGTGTGATTCCCCACACAAAAAATCTGGAAGGCTCGATCTGAGCAGTTTAACTAGTTATCTCTTTTCGGCATACTTCCTCTACCTTGAGTAAAGTCAGCAACTGCTCAGACCAAGGCTTGACCTTTATTGTTGATTATGCCTTGAAGGATAACTAATTTTGTTTTAATACATAAAACATTTTCTATTTCTATAATATATAAAATGTATTCTATTTTCACATTGGGAGAAGAGGGAAGAGAAAAGATATACACCCTGAAACAGTGAAAAACAGTTGTTACGTCAGGAGTTGACTGATTCCCTTTAGGGTTTTACTAGAATAAACCCTCACACTAAGTGTAAATATAGAATTTATTTTCAGACACAAAACTATTTAGAAGTATATCTCCAAATTATGCTTTTGAAATGTTTCTAGCTTAAATATGGGCACATAGTTCTCATTCAGTTATTAAAACCCATGCTTCAACAGTGAGGTGTTAATCTAGTCATTGACATTTTTTAGTAAAAATTTATTGGCTTAAAGAAAGTTGCCTTTCTATGATACAAAGAAAACATAAATTATATGGTTTTCAGTGGAAGTAAATACAGACTGAAAACTGACTGTTCCTAAAATCAAACACCTAAAACATCCATCATCTTCAAGAATCTATAACATTTTAAAAGTTTGAAGCCTGGCTCTGCCATTCTTAACTGTGGCACCTGTGTTAAAAAGCTAATGCTGTAGTTATACATGGATTTTTGACTGTGCAAGAGGAGATTTATACCTCTACCCTCCTCTTTGTTCATGGGTCAGCTGTATATGTAAGGACAGTAGCTGCCTGACAGATAGTAAGCACTATGTAAGGGTTGGCTATTCTATTATCATTATCATCCAATCTCTATCCCTTAACTTTTCTTTGCATCATTGTTTGAGTAATACACACCTTAGCAATTCCCTTAATGACATTTCTGCACAAAAAATACAGTTCTGTAACTTTGTTTGAAGAATCATTTGTAGCAATTTTATTAATGATGACAAATGCCTAGCCACTTCATATTTTCCTCCCAAAGTTTCAGTGATTTAAATACGTGTCTGATTTTACATCTGACATCCATTTGGGCCTTTCTGTCCAAACTTCTCAGAGTTTTCAAAGCCAGTGCAGAACTGAGCCAGGGACAGCCAGGTAAAATATTCAAGAACTTCCATGCCAGTCAGTCCAAGTGGGTCAAGACATAGAAACTCATTAGCCAGGAAAGATGACCAACAGCTCAAAGACTGAGTGAAACACTACAGCTCTGTCTGGGGTAGTGTGCTGCCCTTGATATCAACAACAGGCCCCTAAGTAGGAGTACAAGGAAGTGGTTTCAGACCCAGAAAAAAGTACCCAAGATCCACTGTTTATTCTTTCCACAGGGTCATAACATAAAACTCCACCATAGTTACCCTAAGGGAAAGCCATTAAGTCAGAGGGTATGTAGGGGGTACAGAATGAAACCTCAACATGCATTCTCTCCTATGCTGTCTTTCATTACGAAATTTCATTTCTTAAAGGAGGAAACTACATGGATTTCCATCTGAAAACTATATGAAGAAATTAAAGCATCCCAGAAAGCCTTCAATAACAAAAGCTGATGATTTCCAGCCAGCATATAACATACTTAAAGAATGATTTAAAAAGGACAGCAACCAAGTATCTCTGAAGTGCAAGCAAGTTTTAAAAAGTGGAATTTCTCAAATATGGTGCTCGACACTGCTCTGGAGGATAAGAAAGGTAATTCCATGATTTGAGGGTGAGAAATGGCTCTAACTTCTTTATCTAGGCAATGTTTCTGGGACAGATGGTAACATAATGGGGGAAAAGCCAGCAAATTGGAAAGAAAGTAGTTAGGATTACAAGTGATTCTCTTCATCTCCATGTGGGAGCTCAGCTTGAAGATGCTCAGAGACCTGATTCAACAGTTCAGTTAAAGGCAGGTTTGGAGCTCCAGCATAAAGTTTCCTCTCATTCACCACTCCCGTCCCCAGACAATCTCTAAAATATCAAATGATCCAACTGTGTCAAGTTCCCATAAATGAGTACTACAGGTCAAGATGCAGACAGACAGTCCGGGTTTCAATACTGGCTCTGGGAGGGGCTTGGAACATGATTTTATTTCATCAAAATACAAAGAAGAAACAGAAATTACTGCTTCAATAATTTCTGCCACCACCGTCAGCTCACTGAGGGTGAGTTGCCAACCTCAACACCAATCTTCCAACTCCTAGCGGGAGGGAAATATTGTTCATTTGAAGGCTGACAAAGTGATGTTATCACCTATGTTTTAAAATGATAAAAAATCTTTGGATAGGTGCTAAATTCACTTTCTAATTTTGGCATAGTACCCTACTTGGGATCAGACAATGAGTTTTGCATATAGCAGTATATGTGAGATTCTCAATATTAGAAAATTTTCATAGAAACTCAACTATGCAGCTATGTGCATGCCTCTACAGACTTGCACACAAACCATATCTAGACTTACTTATATAAGACAATCTGAACATTTCTTTAGGAGAGCATGTCTCTGTTTCATGTTATATAAGCAGCCACTTTGCTGGTTTTCCGACAATGATCTCAGGTCTAAGCACTGTACTCCACTCAGAAAAGTTTTATTAGTTGCCTTCTTTCCCCACCCACTTTGAAGAACAAACTGACTCAGTTTTTTGATGGCAACACCACTGGGTGGGAGTGAATATGGGAGTGGGCAGGGTGGGAGAAAAGGAGGAGGAGGAGGAGGAGGAGGTAGAGGAGGTGGTGGGAGCCAAGAGCTGAATCATAGCCATGTGAGTAATTTTAGGCTTTTTTTTCTTCCTAGGGGCATGAATCAATTTAAGCTTGTTTTGCTGTGGGTGAAGGAAGAGGAATATAATAGCATGAATCAGAGCAATTATCAAATATGTGGCACTTACTAAAAATTAATTACAATCACTGCCTTCTCTTACATGTCTGCCAGAAAATGCCAGAGAGCTTTTGTTAATCAATATAATCCTTTTCAAAAATTTTCTTAAGAGTTTGAACTTGATTCTCACCCTCTTCCCTTTAAAAATTTCCTTTTACACATAAATTTAAGAAACAGGAATTATTTCAGAGCTTCTGTGAGATAATCTTTGGCCCTTGGAGATAAGTGTGAAAACAACATAGCTAATAATGGGTAGAGAGCAGGTTATGCACTATCTAGCCATGAGTGCTGGAAACAAAATACTGATTTTATGAAAACAATTGTTCAGAAATGAGTTTAATCTCTCAAAGTCATTCCAACAAAAAACCCTGGGGGAAGTGTGCATTCCTTTCAAAATAGTTTTCAGTGAAAATAAAGTTGTCATACAAAACTTTTGAACTTCCTTACACTGAAATAAGTGGATCCTCATCAATATAAGAGTTTATTAGGAGTAATATTGAGAAAGAGATGGATCAAAAATAAAATCAGTTTTTGGAGTTTACATAGAGAATAAGAACATAGCTCAGTTATTTGTCATCAGTGTACATATGTAACCGAACTTATAGAAAGGCACTTCCTTTTCTGCCATTCCTTAACCCAGGAGTTTGGTCAAAGTCATTTTCATGGGGGGCCATGTCAGCCTCATGGATTGCCTTCAAAGGGCTGAATGTAATTTTAGGACTGTACAAATGTAACTACTCCTTAACTAGGGGCAAGGAGCTCGGTGCTGCCACCAGGTAGAAACAAGGTGCTGGGCCCAATAAAAATAAAGCAGGGTTTGCCCCTCGGGCCTTGTGTTTGTTACCTATGGTTTAACTCAATCCATTTAGTAATCTGTGGACTACTAAATATGCACTACTACTTTAGTAATATGTGGACTACTAAATCTGTAGAGGTAAAGGTGGTGGTGACAGTGCTCTTGGTTGGAAGGTAATGACATATAGGAGTCAGTGAGGCAGAAAACAAGATGAGAGTATCAGAATCCCTCACAGTACAGACCACACCTTAGAATTCTGGCTTGGAAAGGGGAATAAATAGAAATGGGAATTAGACACAAGAAAAGGAAATTACTATTTTATTTTTAAACTATTATTTTAAGTCTGAGCTTTTTGTTTCCAATCTTGTACCAAGTCCTCTTGTCACAATTTTCCTACATTGTAGCTTTCAGCTTACTACCTAGTCCATCATTATTCTCTCTCGAAGATATGCCCAAGCTATCAAAAAACTGCAGCCTGTGTAAGAGTGGCTGAAGCTACAGTGAGGGTACCTGAACCTGCTGCAGGATTAAAAGATTTAGGTGTATTTAAGTGGAAGGATGGAGAGAAAAGCACAGAGGTATGTGTCTGTTGTCTGACATGTAGGTGAGAAAAGTCCTATCATGTGGAAACGGGACTGAGACCCTAAGCAAAGGACAGTCTTAGAAAGAGCTAGAACAGAAACCTGGCAGGAGTGTTAAAGGGGAAGTCACCCTATCCAATAGGTGGTTGACCTTAAGTCTTTCCCAATTCTGTGATTTTAGATTTCCCAGTTGCTCTATTTCAAGAGTTTTGCAGAGCTTTTTAAATTGCTTTAAACCAATTTAATAAAAAAGAGATAGTGCTGAAGCAAATTGATGAAAAGTTCTTCTGTTAGAGAGTCCATAAATTAATTTAACCTGATTATTTTCTCTGTGAGGTGACAACATCTAATCCCTCTGTGACATCTTAGCCTCTGTTCTCAACTCTTATGACCAGTAACCCTCCTAAAGTGAGGTGGCTGGTTATAAAGTATGATGAAACTCCTTTTCCTTTCTATTTATACCCAAACAGGTCATTGAAAGAGAAAAATATGATCCATTAAAAACTGCAGCTGTGCTATAGTTATGTGAAATGTCACTATGGGGGAAAGCTGAGTGATGGATCTGCAAACTCTTTCCATATGATTTTCTGTTAACTTCTTAGTGGAAAGAAGTTAATTATTTCAAAAGAGAAAGTTGAAAAAAATCCCTGAAGATGTCTTAAAATTTTCTCTTCAAACTTATCATAACAAACCAAAGTCAAAACTAATTTCTGGATAATTAGTCCTAATAATGCTAGCTAGCTCTCTACTTAATGCTGGAGAGAAAGGCATTCAACAGGAAAACCAAAAGCTATAACCCCAGTACTTGGCTAAACCTCTCTCTTTTGGTTTAATGCATATGGAAAAGTAACATTTCGTATCTGAAAAGCTAAAATGTAAACTAATAACTATCAATGACAAAATTAAGATTTATATTATTAGTTTTATAATTCTAAGATCTTGAAAAGAAATTCATTCTTTTTTTGTATTTTTTAAAAATTTTATTTAGTTATTTTTCAAGTACAGTTTTTTGTCTATTTCTCATTCTCTTTTATCCAACCTGAAATGTCATTAATTGTAGGCACTCCATTGTTTCATGTACCATGAGGGTAGAAACAAACATTGCCTATTAACTGTGACACAATCCCTTAAAGACAATCCTGAACAACAGTAAAACTAACCTATTATTTCTTTGTTCTGGGAGATTTGGCAATTTTTCCACCCTTTAGTTCCATTGCTTGGTGTGTGTCTGGAAGTCCTCCTGCCTATATCTCAGTAGCAAATAACATAGCTTCAAGTACATGTATTTTCCTACTTGTTGCTTTGAAAGAACACGTGGAATTTCACCCTGGCTGGTGTGGCTCAGTGGACTGAGTGCCTTGCCTGCAAAAGGGTTGCTGGTTCGATTCCCAGCCAGGGCACATGCCTGGGTTGTGGCCCAGGTCCCCAGTAGGGAGGAGTACGTGAGAGGCAACCACACATTGTTTTTCTCTCTTTCTTTCTCCCTGCCTTCGCCTTTAAAAATGAACAAATAAAACCTTTTTTAAAAAGGTGGGATTTCACTCATTTTTCTAATAATGAACATTTCATATCTACTCCTTGCTGTTCTCATGCCTTTCCTTCTGGGTACAATTACATTTTAATACAAATATTTCAATAAATGTAACCTTATTAAGATCATATCACCCAACAGGTACCCTCAGCCATATACAGAACCAACAATACAGCTCAACTAAACTCTTGGTCATGAGAACAGTTATGACCAACTTTGTTAATGTATCAGCAACAGCAACTACACCGTGACCACTACCTGACAGATGGCAAGAGATAGAGGTTATCCATTCTAATATGCATCCCAATCTTACAAATGGTGAAATATGGAGTGGGTAGAGGGGGAATCTTAGGATATATGAAATATCAGAGATACTATAGGTATTCCTCCAGCCTGGGCAAATCGTAATTTCCTATAGCTTATTTATGACAACCTTGTCCAGGTAATTCAGTCAAAAATTTTTTGAATACATTAACTTCCAGGTACCATGCTAGGTTCAGAGGATATAACAATTAACAAGAGACAACATCTCTGATGTCATGGAGTTACTTAGTCCAGAAGGATAAAACATACAATAAAATAAATGCAAAATATGCTAGCTGATGATGAAATCTCCAGCAGGATACAGAAGGCAAACAATGGTGAGGGTGGTGTGGGTGGGAGATAGGGTGGCTATTGTCTTGTTTAGATTGATCGGTGAAGAAAGGCCTAAGTAAGCATTTGAAACAAAGTTCTGAAGGAAGGAAGTGGATCCCACGGGAAGGTAGGCAACAAATGAGGAAGTAAGGCAGACAAAAGAACCTGTACAGGAGCACTGATGTAGAAATATACCCAGTCAATTTCAGGAACAGTAAGGAGGGCAGTGTCGCTACAGTAGAATGGGCAAGGGAGAAAGATGACATTGATCAGCAATAAAGACTTTCTAGGCCATTGTATTTTAAGGGCTATATGGCCTTTACTCTGACAGAAATAGAAGACCATATGAGGCTTTTGATCAGAGTGGAACAATCTAAAATAGTAAATCCTGAGGCAAGGGTAGAACAGAGCACCTAGTTGGTTAATTCATATGAGGTGACAGTGGCCTGGCCTAAGTGGTATCCATGGAAATAATGGTGATTGGTCAGATTCTGGATATATTTTAAAGGAAGAGTAGATAGGATTTTAAGAGTCAATGGTGACTCCAGGATTTCTGGCCTGGGTAACTGAAAGAATGGAGATACCATTTCCCAAAATAGGACAGGCTGGGTATGGCAGGGATGGAAAGATGTAAATAGGTGAATGAAGAGTTAAGTTTTAGACATGCTAGGTCTGAAGTGTCAATTAGACATCCAAGCAGAGATGAGGTTGAAAATGAGGAGAGAGTTCCAAGATGAAATCAATGTTTAAGTGGTACTTAAAGCCAGGAGATTAATTTGACTTAGGGAGGAGAACAGATAGAAAAGTGGCAGAAAGACCAAGGGACTTGAATATGAACAGACTATGGTGATGCTAGAAGGAATCAGTAAAGGATACTGGCAAGGAACACCCTTTGGGTCAGCAGAATACCAAGTGTGGCATCAAGGAAGCCAAGTGAAAAAGATAATTTCAAGGAATAGGGCAGGAGCAGCTAGGTCCACTCCTGCTGACAGGATGAATAAAGTAAGAACTGGAGGCTCATCACTGGATTTGAAATGTGGAGGTCCTGGGCATTTTTGACAGGAGACATTTTGGAGGGATAGAGGTACATGAAGCCTAAGCACAGTGAAGAAAATGGGACAATGGGAGGAGAGGTATTCAAGACAATAAACAGAAACAGTATTTTCAGAGAGAAGTGGCACAGTAGCTGAAAGGGGATGTGGGTAGAATAAATGGATGATGCTAGGGAACACATGGGTAATTGCAGAAGCCTTAATTAGGAAACAGAGAATGGGACCCAGTGTGCCATGGAGAGGTTGCCCTTTCATGATAGCAGAGGAAAAAAGTCCCATGACCACCCTTGAAGGTATATCAGAGGTAGGAATATTGGAAGGTAAACTTTACATCATGTTTGTTCAAGACCTTTTTAGACGTGGATTAGTTTGTTCTCCTTTGTGACTTTTTGTTGCTTCTCTTGCCACACTGGATATAGTTAAGTCCCCAGCCCCAATAAAAAGAAATTGTTTTAATAACTAAAGAAACAGATCTAGAACAAGAAAGAAAGAAACAGAAAAACTTTGTCATTGATGTCACCCAGAGTGATTAGTGGTCATATATTGAAATATCTGGCAAACATTAAACCACAAGCATTAAACAAAATTGAGTAATAAATGGCTATTGTTTTCTGTTTACACAGCTAAGAAACACAATTAACTCAAAGCAAAGTGCATCGATGCCAAATATACTACAAAGCCACTATAGCAACTCTAATATTAGTATTTTCTGTATCTTAGTCACATTGTTTACAAACACCTAACTACATGATTTATCAGATGCATCACCTGAAATCACAAAACAAACTTCAGATTGAATATCTCTCTAGTAGTGGCACTTATTACCCTATTCAGAGGTACTCCCTGTGTAGCATCTCTCAGCTGGTGGTCATCATGTAGAGTCTATTTGTGCCACAGAACTGAGGCTGACCAAGTTCTTGGTAACTGAGGATACCAAGCACAACCATTGAGCTTCTTGAGCCCTTGACAAATTAGTAACCTGTAAATGACGTTAAAATTTATTGCAAAATTGCTGTGTGTAGAGTAGTGACTATGAAGAGAACCATCAAAAATCTTAGGCCATTATCAATGACAGAAAAACATCAATTGGTTTAATTTAGAGGCAGACAGCAGAGTGTGGTTAAGAGTGTAGACTGCAGAGCCAAAGTATCCAGGCCAAATCTCAGCTCCATGATTTACAAACTGCAAAATGTGGGTAACTTGCTCAACATTTCTGTGCCTGTTGTCTGTAAAATGCAGGTAATCAATAGTATATATTTCATCAGGTTACTGGGAGGGTAATGTGAATTGCTATATACAAAAATATCATGAAGTCTTACTCTCCATTTTGGAATTTAAAACTAACCACAAAAAAATTACAAGTAGCATGAGGATCCTCTTGGGAATTCACAAAACTAGAGACTCAACATATTACACATCCTTGGAGGACAGCTACAGTCTAACATTTGAGGACACAAAATAATGTAATTTGAAAGATAATTTTAAAATTGTATTGATATGAAAACATAATAATGCATACAAAATTCACATTTGAGGGTAAGGCAAACGCTTGAAATAAATTGTATGTATTTTTCTCAGGGCCTTTCATCCTCATACTCTCTGAGGTTTAGTGACCTCTTCTGAAACTTAAGAGGAACACTGGCATAAATATTTATCTACTGAGTAAGAGAGGAGATCTACCACTTATGAGGCAATCATGCTGTGAGGACCCCCCATATTTAGATGAGACAATGCCAGAAAAGTTCAGTGACTATTGAAGGTTAAATAAATAGCAAGTGACGGGGTTAACGACTAAATCAGGGCTGCCAACAGCCATTCTTCCATGTTACTCTGGGATGTGGGGGTCTCCCATAAATGGTACTTAGTTGCCTGATTAGAGATGTAATGTTGTAAACACTGTGTTTCTTAGAGGGAGAGTCTAAAAATCCCCACAGTATTTCTGCATGGACTGTGGTCTCCACCCTGAATGCTATTAAAATACCCATCCCTCCTTGCCTCTCCCACATCAGGTGGCTTGAGGCTCCCAGGGCCATTCCAGCCAGGCCTGTCACCACCCGCCCCTTAATTTTAGCCCTAAACTTAAAGAGAAAGAACTCCATGGATGAGAGAAATTAAGAAATGATAGTATGGACAGCTTCCATTTTGAAAACTATACACATTTTAAAGAGGAGCAAGGAATAAGTGTGCCCTTAGAAGGAGAGTCTCAGGGTATTAAAATTTAAATTTGTATCAACAATATACAATGTGCTCTGATGATTAATAAATGAAATATTGATTTGCTTGTGTAAAAAGTATCTTTTGCCTTACTATACATGTAGTCTCAGGCTGGGCTCTGGGACAGTAGAGACATACAAGATAGAGACTGGCCTTCCAAAATTCAAGACACAATTGTAAAGACTAGATGCAAAGATTAGGAAAGATAATGAATAATAAAGCAACATGTAGGTCTAAATTAATGAAACAAGCAACACCTTAAATTTTGGAATGTTTCCTTCAAAGGAAAACTACAAGAAAGTCTAAAAGGACTTGAACAGACACTTCTCCAAGTAGGACATACAGAGGATCCAGAGACACATGAAGAGATGCTCAATATCGCTAGCCATCAGAGAGATGCAAATTAAAACCACAATGAGATACCACCTTACGCCAGTCAGAATGGCTATCATAAACAAAGCAACAAACAACAAATGTTTAAGAGGTTATGAGGAAAAGGGGTCCCTAGTTCATTGTTGGTGGGAATGCAGACTGGTACAACCATTATGGAAAACAGTATGGAATTTTCTAAGAAAACTAAAAATGGATCTGCCTTATGACCCAGCAATTCCATTTCTGGGACTATATCCTAAGAATCCTAAGATACCAATCCAAAAGAACCTATGCACCCCAATGTTCATAGCAGCACAATTTACAATAGCCAAGAGCTGGAAGCAACCTAGGTGCCCATCAGTAAATGACTGGATCAAAAAATTATGGTACATATACACAATGGAATTCTATGCTGCAGAGAGAAAGAAGGAGCTCCTACCCTTTGCAACAGCTTGGATGGAACTGGAAAGCATTATGCTGAGTGAAATAAGCCAGGAAGTGAAAGACAGATATCATATGATCTCACCTTTAACAGGAAGCTAAACAACAAAACAAACAAGCAAGAAAAATAAAAACAATGACACTGAAATCGAGAACAGGGGGACAGCAACTGGAGGGGAGAGGGGAGGGAATTTCAGGGGGAAAAAAAGAAGGATTTACAGGAACTAGTATAAAGGACACATGGACAACTACTAAGGGGGGTGGAAAGGGGAGGGAGGTGGGGGACACCAGGGGGTGGGCTGGGAAGGGAGTAAAAGAAAGAATACTCTAGTTGAAAAATAATTTTAAAAATAAATAAAATAAAATAAAAAGAAAACTACAAGAAAGTTTAATATGTAAAACAGATCAAAGCAAGTGATTTGGTAGAAAAGCTGTGTTCTCTGCTGTCTGCCCCCAGCCTTTGTGTGCAATCAAGAAGGAAAGAGGGGTGGGTATGTTTTCCAAGGTGAGCATCACACATGAACAGGTAGGAAAGAACCCACTGGGTAGGAAGAACTGCAAAGACATAAATATGGAGGCAGAAACTGCCTCAGGTGTCCTTAAAGAAAAAAGAGCACAGCAGTCAGAAATGGAAGGTTCATGGATGGGAGGATTAGAAAAAAATGGCACCATGATTTGCCCTTTCTGACTTAAATTCTAATCCTGAAGAGCAGATAGCATGTGTGCAGTTAGGAGCTGTGCAGCTGCAGCCTGAGAAGGACTGGATGAAGGATAAAGATGCATAGAGCACTGCCCACTAGCAGGCAGACACTTTTTATCCCAGCCTGGATTCTTGTCTTGGCTCTCACCCCAACGCCCTTCCCATTCTGCAGGGTGATCCCTATAAAGGGAGGCACATGAAGGTGCGGGATCTCAACCAAGATGCCCCAAGGCTAAAATATCAAATAAAAACAAGCGTGGGATGCCAGGGCAAGTTTCAGAACATGTGCCTCTGCTTACCATGGCAGATATTTCTTAACACCTTCCCACACACACAACTCCTTGGCTTTTATCTTGTGGAAAGGCAGGTTCAGGGGTGGGGCAAAACTCCCAGTTTATCAAGAAGAAGAAACACTGTACCATTTATAGCACCCTGTGAACAGAAGAGACTATACCTACAGACCAGTATACATTCCTGCATTAGAAGAGGGACTGGAGTCTTCTTACCTTGCCTATTGCACTGTTCCCATCTTCCTGCCTAGAGTATAACCTCTGTGTTCAATACATATCTGTTAAATGAGTACATAAGAACCAAATATTAGATTAGGCAGCATAATTTAAGCTAACTTCTTTTGTCTCTCCCCCACTGTATCTCAGAGGAAGTAGACGGGGTAGCAGCTTCTAAGCAAAGGCAAATCTACATAGAAGTTACCAACTTACTATTACAGTGCCAGAGTTACTGTATTTGCCCTCCACATCTCATTTTTCAAGCTCTTTTGTTATGCTGTTATGCTTACCTCAATCTCAATAATTCTTTCCTTCTTCTTCTCCCTTTCACTGTTGTCAACAGGGGTTTTACCAAGGAAAAAGTCAAGTTCACTAAGTAAATAGGGAGTGTTAAGTGCAGTTCCATATCAGAGTGGCAGGTAGCACTAAATCTATTTCCAGCTTCAGAAGGGAAAAAAGTTCTGGGGTCCTAGTCTGTGCCCTTCAGAGCCCTGGTACTTGTCAGATAACTAGAAGAGATGTGTGTGTACTTATCGGGCTGCTAGGAACATCTTTGGAGCTCTTATATCAAAAAAATATTTCTCAGTTTTTCAGATGTATCTCAAGTCTCTGTTCTCAGTAGCTCTGGTTGGACTTTATAAAGTCAAGTTTGAGGTTTGAGGAATCAGTGAGTTCCAAGATGGACCAGGTCAAAGTTCCACATAAGAATTATCTTGCATTATCAGAATGAAACAACTCTTACACAGTAATAAGGAGATAGCTCCAAACACCAACCACTGAAGTGAGGCACTTAATCAGAGCTTCAGAGCAAAGACCAAAATGTCCCAGAAGTGAACTGCTCCTGGAGTTGCCAGGACTGAAGAAATTCTTGATCATCTTGTGAAGGGTATGCAAGAAACTTTGGGAGATGATGTCATACTCAGCATATAAACATATACCATTGCTCAGGGCCAATTTCTGGGGGAAAGGAAAAAATAAGGCTGAAGAAAAACAGAAGACAAGTTTCAATGGAAAAGACCATTTACCAAAGGGTTTACAAGAGCCAGGTCTAGGTGAGTCAGGACTCACCATTCATAGCTAACAAATTTCTATCTACACCCATCCTCAAACACACTTAGTTCCTTCATCTTCCATTTACCTCAGACAGGTCCTAAGCTAATGCCATACCATCTCTGCCTTTGCACTTGGCCTCTGAGTATCTTGAGAACTTCCCTTTAACCTTTTAAGAACACCAATGGTAGTCTTGGAACAAGGTTAAGTTTGATCTATTTCTGCTTGACTCTTTAAAATATTTCATTATAAAAAAATTTAAAACCATGTACAGAAGTAGAGAGAATTGTATAGTGAACTCCACATATCTTCAATTGGCTTCAAAGATTATTTTGCCAATATCATTTCATCTATCTTCATTTTTCTCTATCTTTTTAAAAGTTAATAAAATTGGTATTATAAGGCAATCCTGGCTGGCATGGCTCAGTGGATTGAGCACCAGCCTGTGAATCAAAAGGTTGCTGGTTCCATTCCTGCTCAGGGCACATGCCTGAGTTGCAGGCCAGGTCCCCAGCTCGGGGCACACAAGAGGCAAGCACACATTGATGTTTCTCTCCCTCTCTTTCTCCCTTCCTTATCCCTCTCTCTAAAAATAAAATTTAAAAATTCTTACAAAATTAAAGAAGAAGGCAACTGCCTCACTCAAAACTACCCTGTTAGAAGCAGGTAAGATTATAACTCAGATTAAGTTTTACAAAATTGATACTCTCGTTTCTCTTCAGACTGTGTAAATCTTTTGCCTTTTTACAAAATCGGAGAAGGATCTAGATTAGAACTGAAGAGAAACAAAATAAAAAAGAGACCCTGAGTGAAAAATCACTTCCTATCTTTTTTCAGTAAATTCACTCAGCACAGAAAGTTAAAATTATCATTAGGATAATAGGTGAACAATATAATATATAATAAATATTCTCAGGCCAAGAAATATTTTTTAAACATTATTTCAAATGGTTAGGGTGATTTATATTTTTCTGCAGAATTTAAATTGTCACAAAATTAAACAACAATAAAATATTTGTGTCCATCTTCAATATTTTAAAAGGTAATATGGGGAAGAGCTTAACTTTTTAAAGGGAAATTCAATAACAATAATACTTGAGAATGGAGCTCAACTTTTGTTACCTTATACCCCCTATCTCTTTTTTGGTAGAGATAGTAGGGGCACCTCTAAAACACAGTATTAAGAGAGCAGAGATAATTTCTTTTCCAGGTAACTAAAGCATGCTTCCAATTAAAACCAAGAAACAGACATCTGGTATTCTTCCAGGACTATAAAATATTTTATTTTATAAAATCAGCATTCCAGATTATTATATTTGCCATTTCTCCACCTGCCCTACCCTTTCAGTTCTGGCTAAATCTGATCCCCTTTTTCTACAGCATCCCCAAGTGCCTAAAGAACTCACACTTGCTAGGTGCCCAAAGATAGTTTACTTTTATTTTTCCTTTTTAAACATTTTTATGTATTTCCTTATTTTTAGAGAGGGCAAAGGAGGGAGAAAAAGAGTGAAAGAAACATCAATGTGTGGTTGCCTGTCACACACCCACCCCTTACTGGGGACCTGGCACACAACCCAGGCATGTGCCCTGATTGGGAATCACACTGGGGACCCTTTGGTTCACAGGCTGGCACTCAGTCCACTGAGCCACACCAGCCAGGGCTAATTTTATTTTTCAATTTAAAAATACTTCCAATACCCAGAATGAATCCCTGTTGGTTTATCTGACACTCTTCTCATTCTTCACAAGTCTTACCTTTCTCAGCTTTCTAGCTCTCTTCCCTTGCCACAGCCCCATTCAATCTCTTCATTGATTTTAATGTTCTGACATTGAAAATAGTGATAAGTGCTCTAAAATGTCCTAAGAATGAAGTATCATGCCAAATACTATGGATCCTTAACCTTTTACAAATCTATGACCACTTGGAACACTGAAGAAGGGAACCCGTTTGAATGGAAGATAGGAGCACAGAATCTCTAAACTGCTGAGGCCTTCTAACTCAATCTTTGAGTGTCTAGGCACAAGCTAAACATTTAAAAATAGAACTTAACTATTTATTAACAAGACCCACACATTAATGCCACTTGATGCTAACAAAACCTTATCCTTACAGTGCATTATATTCCAACTTTGGGACCCTATGATTATTTTACGCTTAGTAACAATCTAAACAATGTTCATACACTGTAGCACTCCCTACTGATTGATGGATCTAAAGCTCACGGACAATGTAATAGCAGCCCCTAAATACCTTGGACAAAGGAATACTTCACACAGAATAGTCGCCAGCTAGTTATTACCTTCATGATGGAGAGATCAAGTGGAAGTGGAAGAAGCCATAATTACTGTGTGAGAAATTTGGACTGGAATAAAAAGCATGTATCCTGAAAGTAAAAACCTAAAATAATGGACCCTGGAAATCACAAATAAATGTTTTTTGTTCATAATTTATAGTTTTTACTCCTTGAGATGTCTAGAAATGATATTTAGATTTAGCTATTTGCTAAGATGGGTGAATCAGACTAAAGTTTCTTCCATACATCTCAGTAAGGCAGGAAGGACAATGGTTTTAATTTCTTTTATGTTTAAGTCATGGTTGTTAAATGTCAGCACTGTTGATATTTGGGGCCAGATCATTCATTATAGGGGCAGGGCCTGCCCTGTACATTGTAGGATGTTTAGCAGCGAACAGCACCTTGATTCCCCTGTGGTGAAAATCACAACAAAAGTCTCCAAACATTGCCAAATGTCCCCTAGGGGGCATAGTCATCCTCAACTGAGAATCCCCGTTAAGTTCCCAAACATACCTTTCTCTTTTTTTAAAGTATATTTTATTGATTATGCTATTACGATTTTCCCAATTTTTACCCTTTATCCCCCTCTGCCCTACACACCCCAACTCTCCATCATTCCCCCTCTTAGTTCATGTTCATGGGTTGTACATATAAGTTCTTTGACTTCTCTGTTTCCTTACCATTCTTAATCCCTCCCTGTCTATCATATGCCTACCAATTGTGCTTCTCCTTCCCTGTAACACCCCCTACATTCTTCCTCTCCCACTCTCCACTGAAAACCCTCCATATGATGTCCATTCTCTTGATTTGTTTCTGTTCTACTTGTTTGTTTAGTGTTGGTTTTTTTTTTTTAGGCTCAGTTGATGATAGTTATAGGTTTGGTGTCATTTTACTGTTCATAATTTTTGATCTTCAATTTCTTACATAAGTCCCTTTAACATTTCGTATAAGGGCTTGGTGATGATGAGCTCCTTTAATTTGACCTTATTTGGGAAGAACATCTATCCTTCCATTCTAAATGATAGCTTTGCTGGATAGAGTAATCTTGGATGTAGGTCTTTGCCTTTCATTTATTTGTCTTGGCACACCTGTTAAGTTGTAAGGGGGCAGGACAACCCTCTCTGCTGCATTTGTGTTGCTGCCTGTGGAAGAGCAGTCAGAGAGGGAACAACACAGCTCACTTGCTGTGTCCCACTTTCCAACAAACTCTTGTGAGACTGGGAGTTTCTCCCGCCATGGCACCCCCGCCATAGTCCAACAGTGAGCTCTGAGTCTCAGTTTTCCATTCATCCAGCCTGTGTGCAGGCACAGTCCGCTGCCGGTGGGTCCTTTCAGCTAGCCCCACCTGTACCAGTCCTCAGCCTTGCGAGGGGTTTTCTCTGTCCACCCATCTACACTGTGTCACTCCTACCAATCTGGTTGGTATGGCTGGTTTTGCTGACTGTTACTTTAATTCCTTGGTTGTCAGAGTTCCATGCAGTTTGATTTTCTGGCACTTCTGGTTGTTTATTGTTTTTAGATCAGTTGTTATCCTTCACTTGGTTGTGCAAGGAAGTGAAGGGTTTCTACCTACACTTCCATCTTGGCTGGAACCCCAAACATACCTTGTGTGTACAGCCTCTCTTCATTACCATTCCCCATTCACAAAAGCCAAATTCAATATAGCCTATGCATATCCTTTCTAATCTATAACTTTACTTCAATGAACAGTTATGAAAATTAAAAGAAACCATAAGTAGAATGGGTGACTTGCTTCCAGAAGGATACATAACAAGCACTCAAAAATTGTTGGTATCCATGCTCCCTGTTAAGAAATTTATAGCTTTTTAAGGAAATACCTGCCATTTCAGACACCTTATTTTAAAGGTAAGTTCACAGTCCTTGTCAGGTAGCTCAGTTGGTTAGAGCATCATCCCCAAGGTTTTGAGTTCAATCTCCAGTCAGGACATATACAAGAATTAACAGATTAATGCATGAATAAGTGGAACAACAAATTGGTATTTTTCTCTGCATTTCTCCCTTCCTGTCTCTAAAATCAATTTAAAAAATTTAAAGGTAAGCTCACATATTTTGAATATGACATTGCATTCAAAATAATCTAACTGAAACTTCTGATTTCTTTTATCTTTTCTCTCCATAGGATGAATGCAAGCATTAATTTTTAGGAAGAACACTGGATTAAATAAATACTTACTTAGCTCTTTAAAGGAAATGTTTTTTATGCTCCAGTAAATTCTTGCCAGGAAGGATGATCTAAAAAACACAATACTTTCAACAATGGCATCTAACAGTAACAGCCAACAGTACATAAGGACCCCCACCAAGTTTCTGGGGTGATACTTAAACCCATAATTTGAATTCAAACTACCTAGTATATAAGGAAAACCCCTTTTCTCATTCTTTAAAGCACTTTTAAAAATAATTTGTTGAGGTAAGGAAAAGACTACTTTTATCCTTTTTAAAAAATTTCAATTACAGTTGGCATGCAATATTTTATATTACTTTCAGGTGTACAAGATAGTGGTTAAACAATTACATAATTTACAAAGTGACCCCTGATAAGTATAAAATAAAATTTGAATTTTTGCTAATCTTTCTCAATTAAGAAATTAAAATTTCACTTCCAGTCAAGGTGAACATGGCTTGCCTCATCACACAACCACATTAAAATTACAACTAAATTACAGACCAATGATCACTCAGGACTGTCAGAAATCAAGCAGAATGGATGTCCCAAAACTACAGAACTAAAGAATCCACCTCAGTGCAGAAGGGTAGGAGACACAGAGACATGGAGATGTGGAATGTGTAGGTCACCACACCAACAAGTGCGGTAAATAATATCTCCGGAGCAAGAGGTCCCAGCCCCACACCAGACCCCAGCCCAGGGTTCTAGTGCCAGGAATATAAGCCCCCATAACTTCTGGCTGCCAAAACCGGCAGGATTTTGGTCAGTGAAAAAAACAACTGGACTCCCTGGCAGTTCCTCTTAAAGGGCCTGTGCCAAACTTAATCAGATACTCTCCCTCTGAGATCAAGCACCACCACAGCAGCAGCTTGAATGACACGAGTGGCTTCTGGGAAGGAACTGAAGTATCTGACATCAGGGTGAGAGCTAGGGAACTCCTCTCTCCCATATAGACAGGCAGACAGAGAGAGACCACTGTGCTTTTTTCTGATCCTTCCCCCCCACAGAGCCACAGGAACAGGTAAGGGAGAGCCATATCTCCCACTCCATCAATCTGGCTTACACTATTTGCCCTGTCCTGGCATTTACCTGGGACTCAGACCCACCCAACTTCCAGGACTACCTCCAGCCTTCTTACCACTGGCTAAGAGGCCGAGGACCAGCACTAGCAGCAGTCAGCTTTGGATCACACTTTGGCTCTCCCTGGAAACCTCCAAGCCCAGCACACAAGTATCAGCCATCTGCAGATTGTGTTATAGCTCACACAGGGTGGTGCCAGGCAGAACACAGGTGATGGCTGACTCTTGACCTGCAACAAATAGGAAACCCTAGAGCCTGCACTCCTGGTGGACAGCTATAGACCATGTCGGAGCACCACCACCCCTCCCTTGCATAGCTGATCCTCCAGAGAGGGCAGAGGTTGGTGGTCAGTGGTCACAGCCAGTCCTGGTAGCTGAAGGCCTGGGTACATCCCTCCCATTGATCTGCCAACAGCAACCAAGGCTCAAAACAAGAGGAGGGTGTACTCAGCTGAACCAGAGGGCACACCTTGAGTACCCAGCTTGGGTTATAGGGAAGACTGTGCCACTGGACCCTACAGGCTATGCTGCCACTAAGGCCTGTAGCATGGAGTCATAGCAGCTCTACTTAATACACAGAAACAAACACAGGGGAGCTGCCAAAATGAGGAGACAAAGAAACATGATCCAAATGAAAGAACAGAGCAAAATCCCAGAAAAAGAACTAAACAAAATGGAGATGAGTAATCTATCAGATGCAAAGTTCAAAAAAAACAAAAACAAAAACAAAAACAGTTTTAAGGCTGCTCAGTGAACTCAGTGAGTACTTCAATGCATAAAAAAGAGCCAGGCAGAAATGAAGGCTATCCTAATGGAAATGGACAGTTTACAGGGTATCAACAGTAGAGTGGATGACACTGTAAATCAAATCCATAATATGGAACATATGGAAACACGAAAAACCAATCAGAATAACAAGAAGAAAAAGGAATCCAAAATAACATAAAGTATAAGAAGCTTCTGGGACAACTTTAAGAGGTCCAATATTTGCCTTATAGGGGGGCCAGAAGGAGAAGAGAAAAAGCAAGAAATTGTACATTTTTTGAAAAAATAATGAAAGAAAGCTTCCTTAATGTGGTCAAGGAAATAGACATGCAAGTTCAGGAAGCACAGAGTATCCCAAACAAGATGGATGCAAAGAGGAGTGGTCCGAGACACACCATGATTAAAATGCCAAAGGTTAAAGATAAAGAGAATTTTAAAAGCACCAGGAGAAAAGGAGACAGTTACCTACAAAGGAGTTCCCATAAGACTATCAGCTGATTTCTCATAAGAAACCTTGTGGACAAGAAGGGGCTAGAAAGATGTATTCAAAGTCATGTAAGGCAAGAACCTATATACAAGATTGCTCTACCCAGCAAAGCTTTCATTTAGAATGGAAAGGCAGATAAAGTGCTTCCCAGATAAGGTCAAGTTCAAGGAGTTCATCATCACCCAGCCCTTATCATATGAAATATTAGAGGGAATTATTTAAGAAAAAGAAAATCAAAACTATGGATAATAAAACGGCAATAAAAACATACGTATCAACAATCAAATTTTAAAAAGTAAACTAAGCAAACAAAAAGAACTGACAGAATCTTAGATACAGAGTTCCCCAATGGGGGGTGCTTAGGGGAATGGTTGAAGAGGTGGGGGGATTAAGAAGTACAAATCTGTAGTTTCAGAATAGCCATTAGGATTTAAAGTATAACATAGGAAATGGGAGTAGCCAAAGAACTTATACACATGACCCAAGGTGAGGGGATTGCCTGAGGAGAATGGGGGTACTGGGGGGGGGGGGCAAAAGGGAAAAATTGGGACAACTGTAACAGTACAATCAATAATATGTTTCTTAAAGATTTTATTTATTTATTTATTTATTTATTTGTGTGTTTGTTTGTTTGTTTATAGAGAGAATGGGAGGGAGGCACAGAGGGAGAGAAAAACATAAATGTGTGGTTGCCTCTCATGTGTCCCCCACTGAGGACCTGGCCCACAAACCAGGCACATGCCCTGACTGGGAATCAAACCAGCAACCCTTTGGTTCCCAGGCCCATACTCAATCCAGTGAGCCACATCAGACAGGGCACAATCAATACAATATTTTTTAAAACAGAAATTCAAAATTTTCACATGACACTTCAAATTCTAATGGACTATAAGAATTCTACACCAGTTTCCTAAGACTCATTAATGTTTTTATAATCAAGAAATACTAGACATCTTTCAAATTGAGGCAGGGTTAAGCAAGCCGCATAGTTGGGAAATCATCAGCAAAATATTAATCACAGCCGAAAGATGACACATACTCTCCCATGTTCCTTAGGTACAATACATTCCAATGATTCACTCCATTTCCTCCAAGTGCCCATTTAATCTGTCAAACTGGATGACAATACTGTAAAGCTGTTGAAATGCTGAAATCCAAGCTGCTAAAAATCTTGAACAGCACGTGTTCAAAAAATAGTTTAAAAAATACATGTATCTTTTCACATGTGGAAAGACCTTTAACCTAAGGTCTTAAAATTACACAAGGATGTCAAAATAACCCCCTAAACTGCTTAATATTAACAGCACTTCAAATTATTGATCTAATTTTAAACTTCCATTATTTGTTGTACATGGTACTCAAAAATGTTCCTTGTGCTCTTAAATGCTAAAGGTTTTAAGATCCTTTTAGCAGATATAGATATAAACTCTTGAAAACTGTGGGCTGTATCTTTAAAAGGAGAAGCAGATGAAATGCTGTAATCTCCACCCAGTGTCACTTAAGACACACAGCCCACGCATTCTGAATACCCAGCCAGCATCCTGCATCCACCCTTTCTTTCAAGCCCACTGCATTAAACTATGGAAACTCAGGATGTGTGGCCACAGCGGTCCCTGCTCTGGCTCCAGCTGGCCCACCACATGGCATGGCCATGACCTTAGTCATACTTCCCTCTGACATCCTGTAAGTGGGCTCAGGCTGGAGTCAGACCTTCTCACTGTGCTGCCTGCCCTACTCCTGGAAATGACAAACCTCTACTCCCTAAAACATTCCATTCTATTCTAACACCATCAGAGTTTCCTGTACCCCACCCCTCCTGAACAACAGGTCTTTGAATATCATTCACCATACTGGTCACACCTTTAACCATTCTGCCATTAATGGAGGTATTTACAACTTCAGTTCACATTTTCACAGAGGCAAGTGTTCTCTGATTTTAACTAAACTATTTCAATAATTAACAAAATAACCCCTTCTCCAGTAATTATAAGAACATACAACATTTAGAATCTAAAACAGGGCACTGACAAACTTACACAACAAAACTTACTTCATTGAAGAATTACTTCCTCTGATTGGCGTGGCTCAGTGGATTGAGTGCCAACCTATGAACCAAAGGGTCACAGGTTCAATTCCCAGTCAAGGCATGCACCTGGGTTGCAAAACAGCTGCCCATAGAGGGGCACACTAGACGCAACCACACATTGATGTTTCCCTTCTCTTTCTCCCTCCCTCCCCCTCTGTCTAAAAATAAATAAATTCTTTTTTAAAAAAGAAGTACTTCTGCAAGACTTACAGCCATGAAGTAAGCATAGGGAGATACACTTTGCCTCCTCACACAACCAAAAGAACAACAATAACCAATTTAAAAGCAAAAAATAAGTCCAACAACCAGGGAGTTAAAGAAGAAACATTCCTCCAGACCCGTAGGAGCAGAGACCAGCAGCCAGGGCAGAGAGGCAAGACAGCAGCAGCCAGAGGACTGCAGTAGGCAAGGCAGTGCCTGGTGGACCTGGCCGTCTCACTTTTCTGTGCGGATAAACTGGAAGGAGCTACTGGGGAACAAGACAAACTGCACAACCCAGGGTTCTAGTACAGGAAAATAAAGCCACAAAACCTCTGACTGAAAAAAGCTGGGAGGGCTGAGGTGGCAGGATAAACTCCAAGCCTCACAGGAAAGTTCACTGGAGAGACCCACTGGGTCCTAGAATGTACACAAAACCATCCACCCAGGAATCAGCACCAGAAGGGCCCAATTTGCTTGTGGGTAGGGGTGGAAGTGACTGAAAGCCAGTAGAGAGCCAAGCAAATGGCACTGTTCCCTCTCTGACTCCTCCCCCACATATAGCCTCACGGTGCAGCAATGTGGGTTGCCCCACCCTGACAAATACCTAAGGTTCCACCCCTTAATACATAACAGGTGTGCACAAACAAGCAAATGTGGCCCAAATAAAAGAACAGATCAAAGCTCCAAAAATAGAACTAAGCGATGCAGAGATAACCATCTTATCAGATGCAGAGTTCAAAGCACTAGTAATCAGGTTGCTCACAGAAATGCTTGAGTATATTCGCAAAATAGAGGAAAAAGTGAAGGCTATGAAAAGTGAAATAAAGCAAAATATACAGGGAACCAACAGTGAAGGGAAGGAAACCAGGACCCACATCAACAGTTTGGACCAGAAGGAAGAAATAAACATTCAACCAGAGTAGAATGAAGAACAAAAAATTCAAAAAAAAAAAAAAGAAGAGGCTTAGGAAGCTCTGAGACAACTTTAAACATTCCAACATCCAAATCATAGGTGTGCCAGAAGAAAAAGAAGAAGAGCAAGAAATTGAAAACTTACTTGAAAAAATAATAAAGGATAACTCCCCCAGTCTGGCAAAGAAAATAGACTTCTAGGAAGTCCAGGAAGTACAGAGAGTCCCAAAGAAGTTCGACCCAAGGAAGCACACACCACAGCACATCATAATTACATTAGCCAAGATTAAAGATAAGGAGAGAATTTTAAAAGCAGCAAGAAAAAAGGAGACAGTTACCTACAAAGGAGTTCCCATAAGACTGTCAGCTGATTTCTCAAACAAAATCTTGCAGGCAAGAAGGGGATGGAAAGTATTCGAAGTCATGAAAGACAAGGACTTCCATCCAAGATTACTCTTTCCAGAAAAGCTATCATTTAGAATGGAAGGGCAGATAAGGTGCTTCCCAGACAAGGTCAGGTTAAAGGAATTCATCATCACCAAGCCCTTATTTTATGAAATGTTAAAGGGACTTATCTAAAAAAAGATGATGAAAAATACGAACAGTAAAATGACACCAAACTCACAGCTATCAACAAATGAACCTTAAAAAACCTAAGGAGCCGTGGCTGGTGTAGCTCAGTGGATTGAGTGCGGGCCTGTGAAGCAAAGGATCATGGTTCGATTCCCAGTCAGGGCACATGCCTGGGTTGCTGGCCAGTTCCCAGTGGGGGACACGAGAGGCAACCACACATCGATATTTCTCTCCCTCTCTCCTTCCCTTCCCCTCTCTGAAAATAAATAAATAAAATATTTTTTAAAAAAAACCTAAGGAAACAACTAGAACAGGAACAGAATCACAGAAATGGGTATCACATAGAGGGCTACCAGGGCAGTAGGGAGTGGGTAGAATGTGGGAAAAGGTACAGGGAATATGTAGCATAAAGGGTATGCAGAAAATAAACAGAGAGAGGTTAAGAATAGTATAGGAAATGTGGAAGCCAGAGAACTTATATGTACAACTCATGGACATGAACTAAAGCAGGAAGAATGTGGGTAGAAGGGTATGTGCAGGGTGGAGGGAAGTACAGGGGGAAATGGGAGAACTGTAATAGCATCATCAATAAAATATATAAAAAACTAAGTTAAAAATGTCAAAGGATAGAAAAAAGTATACTATGCAAACACTTCAAAAGCAACATGGAATGGGTATGTCAGACAAAGCGAACTTCATTTGCCCTTTCTCTTCCACCAAACCTGGCAAACTCAGGGGAGGCCTGTGTGGAGGCCTTACAAACTCAAAAGGCCTAAAAATAACCACATTGGATGGTCTGAAATTAAAACTTTCTAACTAAAAGTGGTTCTTGGCAGGTGGTGTATCCAAGAGCAGTCTTCTTCCCTAACAAAGGTCAATCTGTATCTTAACCAAGCCTGCCTGCTGTCTTTTTGCAGCCTTGATAACATACCTGGTAATACACCTTTGGAATAACAAAATAATTTCCCGCCCAAACCCTCAAAGCACAACCACTGAACCAAAGGAAGACCAAAAAATCCCTTCATTGTTATTATTGTGTTAATTGTTGACTATTAACTATCCTGTATCCACCTATGTTAAAAATATATTCCTATTCATTTTACTTTTTATCCAACCCCAGAGTTTCCCACTTTCTCCAGCCCCTTCCCCAATCTATCATCAATGGATTTCACATAACTCCCTTAAGTCTTGCTCTTTGATTCTAATGTATAAAATATGTGGTAAAACTGCCATTTTTTTTCCAGAGCATTTTTTTCAATCCTTTCAGGTGTTGCTTCCTGGCAACTGTCATCAGTTGACTCAAATTTATTTTATTTTATGGCTCAAATAAACTCATAAAAATTCTCTACAGGTTTGAACATTTCTTACATTGACACAGGACAAAGAACATGACATGATGATAAAGGAGTGAATTTGCCAAGATGTGCATTTATATCCAATAACAGACTTTCAAAATACATGGAATCAAAAACTGATAGAACTCAAAGGAGAAACAGGTAAGTCTGAAGTTGGAAGCTTTCACACTCCTTTCTCAGTAATATATAGAATTGGTAGACAGAAAGTATGTTAACCTATTTAATCTGATATTTATAAAATATTCTATACAATAAAAACATAATATGACCTTATTTAAAGAAGACACAAAACATTCTGAGACCATACCCTATTAACTTTGAAAAATTTAGAAAAACTGAAATAACAAAGTATGTCTTCTGACCATAATAAAATTAAACTAGAAATCAATACAACATACTACTAAATAATGTATGGGTAAAAGAGAAATTCTCCAGTAAAAAAAAAAATTAGATTGAACAAAATGAAAATACAACATATCAAAGTGTATGTGATGCAGTTAAAATGGTACTTTATAGGGAAAATTTATATTAAAGATTTATATTTTAAAAAGATGTTTAGTGAATAATCTAAGCTTTCACCTGCAGAATCTAGAAAATGAAGAGCAATGTATACTCAAAGCAAGAAAGATGGCAATAGTGGCAAAGATAACAGCAGAAATAAATGAAATTGGAAGCAAAATGAAAAACAAAAATATCAATGTAAATAAAAATTGGTTCTTTGAACATATTGATGAAATTGTTAAGCCTCTAGGAAAGCTTACAAAGGAAATAAAGGAAAAACACAACTTACTAGTATCAGAATGAAAGAGGATAACATAGATTCCACTGACATAAAAAGGATAAGAGAAGCCCTGCCTGGTGTGGCTCAGTGGATCGAGTGCCAGCCTGCGAACCAGAAGGTCATTGGTTTGGTTCCAGGTCAGGGCACATGCCTGGATCACAGGCTGGGTCCCCAGGTGGGGCATGGGAGAGGTGACCACCCATTGATGTTCTCTTCCTTTCTTTCTCTTTCCCTCTCTCTAATAATGAGTAAATAAAATCTTAAAACAAAATAAAATAAGTAAAAAAGGAAAAGGAGAATATTGTGAACAACTCTATACATAAATTTGACAACTAATATTGTTAATATATTTTATCATTTTTAAAAATTGACCTTCATGAGGGATATTGGTCTGTGGTTTTGTTGCCACTGTTGGTGTTGTTTTTACCATCTTTAGTATCAATGTAATGCTGGCTTTATATAAGTTAGGAAATTTTCCCTCTTCTTCTGAAAGAGATGATCTAAAAATGATATTTCTTCCGTAAGCTTTTTTTTTAAAAATAATTTACCAATGAAACCATCTGGATCTGAACGTTTCTTTTTCAGGATTTTAACTATGAATCCAGTTTTATTAATAGTTATAGACTATTCGAGATATCTATTTCATCTTAGGTGGTAGGTTGTAGTTTTATTTTCAGGAATTGGTATAAGAAGTCCTTGTTCAATTCTCATTTGATTCTCCCTGAATTAGAGAACAGACAATTTGATCCAGGGTCTTTCAGAAAGGTATCCATCCAGTCTTCTTGGCAGACAATCTGACAGGGAAAGGAGAAGTTTACAGGGAGCCTTGTAGGGAGAATTTAAATTTCAGGTTTTCAGCATCTGAGACTGGCCTGTCACATGCCAACATAGTTACTACAGTCATCCAAATCCTTATTTCCTGGCCTGGGCAGAGGATTTGAAATGATGTTTTATTGAGTAGCTAGAAACTGTAGGGCTACAGATGGGGCTGGGGTAAAAGTTAGAGGGTGGAGAGTGGGGTCAGGTCTAAGTGTAAAGCTGTTCAGGGAAGACCACAGGGTCTCTATCCCCCCTCCCATCAGAGCAACTGCCCTGTGAACCACCTTCTGAGATTCCTTCATTTTACTTGCAGGAAATACTCTGGCACAGGTTAAGTGCTAACATGGCTTCTGCCCACATATAATGAGCAGTATTTTAAATTCTTTTATAGTTTTTAAGACAATTTAGCTGCTACAGAAAAAAATGGAAAATGCTGCCTTCAGATATCCCAGAGAAGGTGACTTGGGTTCTGGCATGGGCTCTTTGGGAAGGCAACAGACCAGCCATTCCCAGCCTAAGGGCACTTCAATGGAGTCGGCCTACATTTGGAAACAAAGGTGTGGCATCCAACTCACTGGCTGCAGTTCTTCCCCCATTTAGTCAGACACAAACTGAGACTCATAAAGGTGAAAACAACCTCATGAATCTCCATACCCATGCCCTATTTCCCTAAGATGAGGAGACTGTGGTCTAGTGTGGGAAGTGACTGGCCCAAGGGTGCATACCTTGCTGAGACAAAAATGGGATTGTAGCCCAAGTTCCAGGGTCATAGCACAGTGCTCCCTCTATACTACTCATAAAACAAATACTGATTGGACAGCTACTATATATGTGAGGCAATGTGATGACAGTATCTGTCATCATGTAATTTGAACTTCAGTGGGGAGTATATTAAACAATTACACAAATAACTAATACTGAAATGAGTGTTGTTATTAAAGGTAAGTGCAAGGAACATTACTACATTGCCTTAAAAAAATCTTCAAGACACACTTCACCAAAACCAGTACCACATTCAGAATGATTCTAATGGAAAAGTTTCACCTTGGAAAACAGGAAAATTATTATATGTAACCTTTTGGTGATGAAATGAGATTTTATGTTAAGTCTTTAACTTACATCTTAAGCACAATCTTAAATAGGTATATAAGGAAAATATTATGTTAGTATACTGAGAAGCTAGACAAAAAAACGGGCATTTAAAGTCATGATTCTAGCTATGGGCACTTCACTTTGTTGGACCAGGATAAAGAAGTCATTGTAAGGTGAATCAAGCCAAGAATGACCCCACATACTGAAGGGAATGTGGTCCTGAAACCCCAAAGGCCCTGAAACAGACTCCAGCAAACAGAATGACATTCCAGAAAGCAGGGACTCTGTTAAGTAAACCAGGCAGTGCTGCATACCACAGAATGAATGCATCTAGAATTCTGTTTCATCACCTTGATAGTTAAAAAAGGACATGATGGAACATGCACAGATAAAGCTTCTTCTAGTTTAATACTAGAATTTGACAAATATAACACTTTCAATGAGAAACTTCTAGGAAATTTTGACAAGTTATTCTTTTGGGAGCTGTTTCCCCCACAACTGGCATTCTCAAGGTGCAAGCATTTAAAGTATCTATGATTTCCCCCTACACATTAAACATATAAACACAATGATGGATTCTGAGTCTTGAGGTGAAAGTAGTTATCATTTAAGGTTTTCAGATGGCAAATTACCACATGGGAGACTTTAAACCATACTCAAGCCCAGGAACTGATGATAATTCTATTATAATTAGATGTCAGCTTTTAACTATAACAATCAACAAAATAACAAAAAATATGTATACATCCCTGACCAGTGTGGCTTAGTTGGTTGGGTATCATCCTTCAAAGTGAAAGGTCATGGGTTCAATTCCAGGTCAGGGTACATGCCTGATTTGTCTGTTCGGTCCCTGGTCAGGACACATGGGAACAACAACCAATCCATGTATCTTTCTCACATCAATGTTTCTCTCCCTCTCTTTTTCCCTCCTTTCCTCTCTCTAAAAATAAATTTAAAAATTTAAAGGACACATATACAATTCTGTAGGAAGCATAGGGCCTTTTGGAAGAACATAAAATCAAGTCACTTATGAGGCAGCTGAGATAACTACTAGAAGAAATGTTCCAAAATCTTCTAAACTACATTGCAAAGTGACGTAAACTGATCAAATACTTTGCAACAGAAAAGTAGAAGTAACTGCCAGAGATTGTCACCACAGTTGTTAGGATTCAGTCCACATGGGTAACAAACCTGCCAGGGCTTCCTGCTTGTCATTTCAAAACCTCTGAAGGTACTTACAGGTATAAAAATAGGTATAAAATTTAAGATTAAAAGATATTTTTTAAATCTTTGCCAGAGGCATACTAATATTATGCAAAAGAAAAGAAAGGAAGAGAGAGAGAGAGAGAGGAACATCAATCATCAATTGGTTGCCTCTCTAACACACCCCAACCAGGAACAAAACCCACAACTTAGGCACGTGCCCTGACCAGGGAATCAAACCTGTGACCCTTAGGTTTATGGGACAATGCTCCAACCAACTGAGCCACACCGGTCAGGGCTTAAAATGTTTTTATGTATGCATTCAGCTTAAAATTGATGCTTATATCAACCAACTCCAATGGGGAAGAAATAATAACAGCCTCTAACAGTCTTTTAAAGCAGAGGCTACCACAAAAGCTTAATGAAATCTCCTTTCTTGAGTTCACATTTCCCCCAGACCCTCAAGAGCTGGCTAAGTAACCTCAGAAGTACCTGGTAGTTCAGAAATTCTGTGAACCAATGGAAAATGACAATGATTAATCTTGGGCTCTATGTTTCAATGTCTGGATAGTGAAGAAGGGACAAGATGAAATATGTACAGATAAAGCTTCTACTTTTATCTCAAGACTCTATAATATTTGTTTTATATCTTTTCAACTGCTTTATCAAGAGCACCTAGTTCAGAGTCTGGCATACAGTGGGTCCTCAGAAATGTTTTTTGAATAATACATAATGTAATTATCAGACACAGTTTTTCAAAACTTGCCCTAAAAGTACATGCCCTAAAAGATCAGTATGTTGTTATTTATATGCAAGTAAGAAAGGAAATATCAATCAAACATCCATTTTCTTATTTTTCTCTTGGTATGGTTTGGTGAAATCATAAAAGCAAGAAAAATGCATATCTTCTATTGTCTACTACTTATGTGATCTTAGACAAATAACTTGAATGCCTCTTAGATATGGCCTCATATCTAAAATAAGGTCAATAATCTCTTCCTTGGTGTCACAGTGAGGATTAAATATGGTCATATTGTCTTAGAGCTTGGTGCATGATACACAACAGGTATTGAACAAATAGAAACCCATGAGAAAGTATGAGAAAAACTCTCATATTCTCCTTTGACCTCAAATATGGATTCTGAGTAGAGGTTTATGTCATCCATGTCATTTTCTAAGTCTCTTCCTAAAGAAACCAGTATTTCACTCATTACAGTGAGAATTCTCTACCCTGGCTGCAGATTGGAACCCTAAGAGAGCTTTCCAGCAAGAAGATCTGTTCACTGTGACACTCCAGTAGTGGGTGGGCAGGCAGAGCTGCCTAGTGGAGCCCCCAAGACCTGTGCCCGCAAGGAGCTCAGGTACTTGGGGACAGTAGGGCACTAAAAAGAAAGCAGTCAGAACAAAGGGAATGTGATGCTTCAGAAGCAGGTGAAAGGCTGCAGCACAGAGAATACAAGAAAAAAATGGACAGCACGAATTAAGAGCACACAACCTCTTCCTCGGAGAAGCATCCTTGATTTAACCAGTAAATGAAAGACCAGTTGAAAATAACTTTCCAAAATACAAATCTGAAATTAGCTAGTTAATTTGGTTTAAACCATAGCATACGGACAGATCTAAATGCTGCTGAAAAGCTTCCATTTTAAAAGCAACACATGTATTTTTTAATGTAAATTTAACATTTAAAAGAATCATAAGTGATGTAATCTGTAGGTGAATATCCACCAAGCTGAGCAAAAGAGGGTGCCAATCAAATAGAAGCTGTTCTCATCTTTACCTCCCAGATAAGCCATATGCTACTATTAGTTCTTTGTATAACTTCAAGGATCTTGCAACCTTTCAGTACTCAGTTTCTGTATCTGTTTTAGGAAAATTACAAAAGGATGGATCTAGTGAAAACACTATGCTTCACTTCTGAAAACAGAAATCAGCCCTGGCTTGTGTGGCTCAGTGCTTGAGTGTCTGCCTGCCTGCAAGCCAGGGGGTTGCCGGTTCAACTCCTAGTCAGGACACAAGCCTGGGTTGTGGACCAGGTCCCCAGTGGCTGGGGGGGGGGGGACGGTGCACTTGCGAGACAACCACACATTGATGTTTCTTTCCTTCTCTTTCTCTCTTCCCTTCAGATCTCTACAAATAAATAAGTGAAATCTTTAAAGAAACAGGAATCATTGTTACTTTTCTCTAGGCTAGGTGTTTTATTACCAAATATGCATTATCTTTTTATATGTGATACCTGAGAAGGTTAAGACAGAGCAGAATTTTAAAAAATAACACAATAACTTAATGAAGACTACAAAAATAATTGCCTAGACACATTGTGTACCCCTAAACAGATCACATTCCTCCTCCTTTTCTTTTAATCAAATTTCTGAAATTCCATCTCCCTGATGCCATAAACCTCTCTCATTAGCCAAGGCCTGACTTCAGATAGAATAAACCTATTTATAGGCTAGGAACTCTCTTGCTAAGTATGTAGTTGTTGTAATCATGAGATGATCACAGTATTGACTCAATAGCATACCCAGGACTCAATGCCACGTGATAATCTAACACATTCTCTTAGTCCATAGGTAGGAGTACAAGATGTCCAGAAAGAAACTTCAAGGCTTAAAAGAATACTCCGATTTAGTATTGCTGATGGATGAATCACAAACATATATTTTTGTTATATATAAATTATAATCAAGTTAACATGGCAGCAAAAGCCTTATTATAACAGCATCAAGTAAAATGGAGGAAAAAAATCATTAAAACAATATAGCCAAGACAAGACTGCCTTAAAAGTATCGGGTATTTAGAATACATGAAGAAAAGTGGATGATTTGTAAATTCTAATACAAAGAAAATCTTAGTATTCATTAAACATTGAAGACTTTCATAGGCCTTAAATTTGATACTATATGCTCTGGGAACCCAATGTAGTAGCTATAAAATATTCAGTATTTATTAAGCACTGAGAACTGTACTTTAATTACTATGTTAAATATTCTAAGAACTACAGCACAAATGTGGCTACAGAATATTCAACATTTATTAAGCACTAAGAAATATACATAATACCTAAACAGAGACTCTGGTCACTAACAGAATACAAGGATTCAATAGCACGTAACCATGACCAATCTAGGGAACAGTTTAAGAGTTTCACTCATTACAACAGCCTTGTTCAATAACCACTTGAAGTGTTCTTGGTTTGCAATGATAATAATCAATTTTTTAAATCTGGAGAAAACTATTACTGTAGTCAAAAGTTAACAAGGCACCTAAGTTGAGAGTTAGTAAAAGAAAATAAATTAACAATAAATGGATTTGTAGTAACTAACATAAAAAGGGTCTGCAAAGTAAAACTTCATCTCTCAATATTTCTAAAGGGAGCATGTTCCCCTCCTTTCTCACTCTAATTCATGTCTTTGGACGTTAACAGACACTCTGTGTAAAAATGTCTAACTCATACTATTATGAAGGGGTTCTCCTAAAAAGCAAAAAAAAAAAAAAGTTATAAACAACTGCAAGAAAAAGAACCAATATTTTCCCCAGTTCCTTAAAGAAAGAAATATGCAAAGGAAGCAAAAATGGTATAACAAATGCTTAAGTTATCAAAATAAAATATGGAGGTTCATGAAATAGTCACAACTCTGTTAAACATTACTGTAAAAAGTATTTCTTAAGGATCCAGTCTCGAATAAACATATAAATATAAAAATTTGTAGAAATATATAGCTGAACTTACTTAATTCTCTCCTTTATTTAAGAAAGTATTCACATGGCTCTTAACTTCGATTCACAGATGTAATATGATCTAGTACATTGTGTAGATGAATTCATTTGAAGACTTTCATTCATAGGCCAAAAAAATGTTCGCTTCCTATGTTTCAGGAGACCATATTTATAGTTAGTAGTTTTTATAATATTTACATTGTATGCTTGCTTTTCATGTGATTAGACATTAGCAGCAACAGACCCAGTGTGGGTAGTTTCTAAGCAGCAGCAAAATGCTCACTTGCTCATATCCTCACAGGCCTAAAATAAGTCTTTGGCCTTCAGCCTTCTCCCCAAGGTTTTGGTTAAGTTTCATGTATTATATACCTGAAAGGAGTAATAGCTGGCAGCCACAAATATATGAATAAATACTACTCACTACTTTATTTCTGTCAGCAAAGGCATCAGTTGAAACTTAAAAGTGCCTCCCATCTCTCATCCCTATCCCCTTGTACTCACTTGTGGCCAAACTAGCAGTTGAGTTGCCTCAGGTCAAAGAATTAAAGAGTAAGAGAGTTCCTAACAGTAAATGAGAAACCTCCCCAGGTTGCCTTCAAGGCGGGCAATTCTGTTTTATGTTTAACTAGCTGTCTAATTACTTTACCTATGAACAGAGGTAAAAACAGACAATCAAATGTGCTGAGAAAAATTTATAAGGCCCAATTACACAATTCATGGAAAAGCAACACATTTGTATCTCCTAGTCAAGAGAAAATCATTCTGAAAATGAACATACACTCACTTCTCAAAGGACCAGAGCCTTTGCAAGTTGGCTAGTTTATGGGTGAACCACAGCTCAAGACTGCTGGCATGTTAGAACCACAGCATATCCATCCTTCCCTCATGACAACATCAACCCAATGATGAGTTTTCCAAATAAGGTGTCTGTCTCTGTTGGCCAAGGGAGGCCCTCACCATATCATTCATTTCTCTTTGTGTGGAAAGAAGTTTCATTTCATATAATATCACCACACTAGAGTTGATTTGGGAAAGATGAGTATAGATCAGCACTAAAGGAAAATGTTATATCCTCTGTGGAAATACAGGCCTTTTCTGCTGCTTTCAGGGACACCACAGTTCACTGTGGTTATTATACTCATGGGATAAACTCAGTGCAAAAGGCAATATTCAGGTAATAAAGCTATAAACCAAATAAAATAAGCCTCAGACTGTGTCTCTCCCAATTCTTTTTTCTCATCTTTCATATACAGCATCTTCTAAGTTTAGTCATTATTATTCAAACCATTACATTTATTGGGGTAAAATAAATGATACTATAAGGACCAAAAATCACCTGTACTTTTAAAAATAACTTTTAACAGAAATACTTATTTCAATATACAAAGCAGTAAAAGTCTTGAACTCTTAGAATCGAAGGTAAGACTGTCACTTTAAAAACTAAGTAAATATATAGGGTGTTTAAATGTGACATGTTTTAAAAGTATTTGAAAGCATTTAAGGTAGCAACTTATAAAGAATAAAAAGTTTTATTTATTAGGCAGTATAATTTTAGAAGATTTGTGTTTCATTTTAAAATTTTGGTTGCTGTCATAATAAAAACATTGGCAAAATGAAGTTTACTGTGTAATTTGTCAGCCTCTTTCTATCTGCCAGTGTGCATGAGACTGCTGTTCAAGTTAAGGCAAAATATGTAACTTCTCTATAGCTCAATTTCTTTTTCAGTAAAATGAGAAAATTGTCGAAGATTAGTTCCTGTTTCTCAAAACTTTTCTGAAGAAGTAAAACTTAAAAAGCCCTTTGCAAAGGGCTTTTTTAAAAAGCTATTTTAGCTCTGGCTGGTGTAGCTGAGTGGATTGAGTGTGGGCCTGCGAACCAAACAACCAAGGTTCGATTTCTAGTCACGGCCCACGCCTGGGTTGCAGGCCAGTTCCCAGCAGGGGATGCACGAGAGACAACCATACATTGATATTTCTCTCCTTCTCTCCTTCCCTTCCCCTCTAAAGATAAGTAAAGAAAATATTTTTTAAATTTTTTAAAAAATAAACAAGCTATTTTAAAAGATTTGGGAGAAAATAAAATGTGTAAGCAGGATAAATATTTCCAGATCAAAAATTCTTATAACTACCTTTTAATTTTCTAAGTCCCCTATATTATCAAATGCATTTTACAGCAGCCACAATCCTTAGAGGAATATTTTTTTAAATACTCTTTGAACTGAAGAATTGTCTCAGATTAGAGACCGAAGGAGACATGATGACTAAAAGCACTGTGGGATCCTGGAACAGAAAAAAGACAAAAGTAGAAAACTGGTGAAATACAAATAAAGTCTGGAACTGAGTAGTTTTGTACCATTGTTCATTTCCTCATCATGTTAAGTGCACCATTGTTAATGGAAAACTGAGTAAAAAAAACTGGGTAATGGGTACATGGGAACTCCCTGTGTACCATTTTTACAAATGTGAAATTAGTTCACAATAAACAAGTTAGGAAATACTCTTTGAGGAAGCAATTGTTACATGTTTTATTAAGAACCTAAATGTTCTAAAATAGTTTAATGTAATAGGTATCATTTGATTCCACTGGTGAAATTGTTCTACTAGATGGCACCCTATTTTCTTCAGACACCTCTTTTCACATCTGTCATCTATCACATGATATAAGTTTTTCTTGAGCTTATTATATATATAAGCCTCCAATGAGCACCATCTCTAATAGATTCTATGATTTGACATTGCATAAAAGAATGTTTGCATTATCTTGCAGTGTCTTCTAGAATTCAAATTTCATTATCCTTCAGAATTTTAAGATAACATTTCTAAATTCAGTAATTTAACACATTTATTGAGCCTGCCATTTGTGTCACATCATCTCTACAGTCTGAGTCAACAGATTCTCATCCAAACTTGAAAACTACTTAAGATCCAGAAAGCAACTTTGAGCATACTTTCCACTTTATTTTTATGACTCTCCTGATATCCAACACCTCATTGACCTTTACTGCTCAAATGAAAGGTTAGCTATTCAATAACTTCTAGATTCCTTTTTTATGTCAAAGCCAAAAACCTAAATTCCTTTTAAAGTTAAAGCCAAATATTAAGTAAGTCTATCAGTCCCAGTGTGGTTTGGCCTCTGTACTCCAAACTTACTTTATCTGCAGCATTTCCTACTCCATCCCATAACCTCCTTAGAAAACATTCCTCATCCTTGCATCTCAACTTGCCACAGCTTTCTGTCAAGAAGCTCCAATATCCCTGGCTGGTGTGGCTCAGTGGATTGAGTGCAGGTCTGCAAACCAGAGGATTGCAGTTTGATTCCCAGTCAGGGCACATGCCTGAGTTGTGGGCCAGTTCCCAGTGGGGGACGCATGAGAGGCAACCATACATTGATATTTCTCTTCCTCTCTCCTTCCCTTCCCCTCTAAAGATAAATAAAGAAAATCTTTAAAAATAAAAAAAGAAGCTCCAATAAACCTAAGGCAATGAATTTCATTACATTCTGAAGCTTCATTTTTAAAAAGACATTTGAAACATTGCTAATGTGAATTTATTTTTAAAAAAGGACTAAACCTGTTTGGGATCAGTTATATGTCAAAATGAAAATAGTGTCATGCCATTTACTAACTTATTTCCAAGTTCTAAACTTAGATAAAATTGGAAAACATTTAACCTCTGAATTTTACAGAATGAGCACTTTTTAACATACTTTGGAAAGAACTGGAAATTGTGATTCTACATAGGAGAGTAAATACTTATAACACCTGGCCATAGCTAAACCAGAAGACATAGAAACAGGAGATACTCTCAATTTGTTCATTTATTTTTGCCTTTTTATTTTATTTTTTTAATATTTTATTTATTTATTTATCTTTAGGGGGGAAGGAGAGAGGGAGAGAAACATCAATGTATGGTTGCCTTTCATGCGCCCCCTGCTGGGAACTGGCCTGCAGGGAACTGGCCTGCAGGGAACTGGCCTGCAACCCAGGCATGTGCCCTGACTGGGAATCGCCTTTTTATTTTTAATTAAAAAAATTAAACTTATCAGGATGACATTACTTAATAAAATTACATAGGGTTCATATATACAATTCTGTAATACATAAACTATTAACACATATTGCAATATACAAGAGATACCCTCAATTTGGATTAAAGTATCATTAAAAAGCCAGAGGCAATTCTTAATCAAATGTCCATATAAACCTCTACATTTACTTCTTATTCTCATACACCAACAAAACCTAAAAGGATAGAATACAATAATCAAATTGAATCTTGTACACTATTCCCTTATTAAATACAATTTGCTCCAATTGTGAAAGCCAAATTTTGGGGGGAAATTTCCCTAAATGCAACACAAAGCTCTACATTAAGGGATTTCTGGTGCTCCAAACTTCACCTATATTTACCACCAGTTTGAAAGGAACAGTATGTTAAATTAAAGACAAATTACTTAAATTATCTCCCATTTTTTCCAAAGATTTTATTTATTTATCTTTAGAGGGAAAGGGAAGGAAAGAAGGAGAGATATATCAATGTATGGTTGCTTCTCATGAGTCCCCTGCTGAGAACTGGCCTGCAACCCAGGCATGTGCCCTGACTGAGAATCAAACCACAATTTTTTTGGTTCACAGGCCCACGCTCAATCCACTGAGCTACACCAGCCAGGGCCAAATTATCTCCCATTTTAAATGCAAAGATACACTTTCATGTTGAAGAAATTAAACTGAGGGAAACATATGCTTTAATAAGAATTTCAATTCATTATTTCTAAACCACTATATTTCTTTAAAAAAATCAGAACTGCTCATAATGTTGCCTATGTCCTCAAATTTATTTAAATATATATTCCATTCAATTAATTGTTCAAAGACCTTTAGAAAATATCTTCACCACGGAATTATGATGCTTGGTTTCTTTTTTATTTTTATTTTTATTTTTAGAGAGAGGGGAAGGGAGGGTGAAAGAGAGGGAGAGAAACATCAATGTGTGGTTGCTTCTCACATGCTCCCCACTGGGGACCTGGCCTGCCACTGAGGCATGTGCCCTGGCTGGGAATTGAACCTGAAACCCTTTGGTTTGCAGGCTAGCACTCAATACACCGAGCCACACCAGCCAGGGCTGCTCAGTCTCTTCTATTCCTGCCATTCAAATTCATGCACTTTGAGATAATTTTCTTATTTATTTATAAGGCTAGAAAGGAGGAAAATTATTTATCTAAAGCTTCACATAAATGAATAAAACTTCAGATTATCTTCCATAGATGTGGAATATATTTATATATTTACATATATTTATATATTTGTATTCCATATAAATTTTACATGTAGAATATATATTGATATCTTTATATATTTCCAAGCCCCTGGAAATCCCAAATAACAAGAGAAAACAAAACTTAACAGAAAAATACAATGGGAAAATAAGCTCGTTTAAAGATTTTGGCTAAAAATTAAATATCCAGTCTCGCTGAGTTCATTATCTTTTCTAAGAAAGAAAATCAGCCCTGGCTCATGTAGCTCAGTGGATTGAGAGCAGGCCTGTGAACCAAAGGGTTGCCAGTTCAATTCCCAGTCACGGCACATGCCTGGGTGGCAGGTTGGGTCCCTAGTAACGGGTGTGTGAGAAGCAACCACACATTGATGTTTCTCTCCTTTGTCCTTCCCTTCCCTTCTCTCTAAAAATAAATAAATAAAATCTTTTTAAAAAATCATGAAAGACATCAAAATCCCCAAGACACAGCTAGAAAAATCCATCTTTAACGTATATGGTTTTTGATCTTATTTCGCTGACCAAATAATAAGTGCCTGATACATGCTAGGCACTGGGTTAGGTGGGTGCCAGTATTACAATAATAACCCACAACATGATATTCTTGTCCTAATGGAGTTTAATTCTAACAAGGAAAACAGATCAGTCAATAATTCATATCTATAAAAATAAGACAGATACTATGATAGAAAGTGAGAGCAAATCCTCTTATCTGGTCCAGGTTCAAGCAATAGGTATTAAAGGAGTTTCAAAGAAAATACATTAACATGTAAAAATATTTTCAATATGAATAAAAACATGTTTTCTGATTAATGCTCATAATTCCAAATTCCACAACAGACTTTCCTGTATTTACATTTTGGTTGGTTGTATTTTTGCTCTATTTATATGCTATAATTTTTCATTTTTAAAAATATAGCACCTATGTTTATAAAAAGGATGGTTTTTCAGTTCTTATACTTTTATGCCATGATTAGAAACAAAAACTAAGAAAATAAATTCAAACAAACCTTTTGTGTTTCCAGTTGATACACATCACCACCAACCTTTAAAAAAAACAATTAGTTGTTCTTGCTTACCACTGGCACTTCTTCAATGCAAAACCACACAAGCAAGTTTATCAGCCAAGAATTCCCCCAAGGAAGCAAGTGGAAAGGGAGCCATACTTGAAAGAACTCTGACTTCCCCAAGATGACTCCTTTAGATAAAGGAGAAACAGAACTTTGTGTAAGGATGAACTGAGCTACTTCCAAATTTCCCAGAGGGAATCCTTACTTGTGACCAATTCAGCTTTTGTATTATAGCAAACTTTAAATAGTTCTCCTTCTACTCATATCCCTTCTAAATTTACTATTATTACTCCTTTGTTAGCTCACTGGTATTAATGAGTACAAGTCAGTTAATTACTAAATTTATAAAACTACCAGCTCCCTCCATTCTGGTTTAGTTTTCCCCTTGGTATTTTGCAACACTTAAGAATATGAGTAACTAAACACAAAGAAATGTTGTTCGGCCTCCTATGTTTGTTTGTGGTTTAAACAGTGACCATATTCCATTCCATTAATAAAATGACTGCAACTCTTCATGGTCACATGTCTTCTCGTGGAAAGTCTTCTTTTTTTTTTTAATTAAATAAATTTATTTATTTTTTTTGAATTGTTTATGCTGTTACAGTTGTTCTATTCCCCCCTTCATTCCCCTCCACCCTGCCCCCCCAACCCCCCCCATTACCCCCCCTTTAGCTTATGTCCATGTGTCTCAAGTCCTTTAGGTTCTGTATTTCCCATACTATTCTTGCCCCCCCCATCTATTTTCTATCTACTGTCTATGCTACTTGTTTTCTGTACCTTCTCTCCCCGTCTTCTCCTCCCACTCCCCTGTTGCTAACCCTACTTGAGATCTTCATTTCTATGTTTCCACTCCTGATCTAGCTGTCCTTTTAGTTTGCTTTCGTTTTAGGTGTGGTTGTTAATAACTGTGAGCTTGTTGTCCTTTCACTGTTCATGTTTCTTTAACTTCTTTTTCTTAGATAAGTCCCTTTAACATTTCATATAATAAGGGCTTGGTGATGATGAACTCCTTGAATTTGGTCTTATCTGAGAAGCACCTTATCTGTCCTTCCGTTCTAAATGAAAGTTTTGCTGGGTAGAGCAATCTTGGTTGTAGGTCTTTAGTTTTCATGACTTGGAATATTTCTTTCCAGCCCCTTCTTGCCTGTAAGGTCTCTTTTGAGAAATCTGCTGACAGCCTGATGGGGACTCCTTTGTAGGTGATTGTCCCCTTAGCTCTTGCTGCTTCCAGGATTCTCTCCTTCGTTTTAATTTTGGCTAATGTAATTATGATATGCCTTGGTGTGTTTCTTCTTGAGTCCAACTTTTTTGGTACTCTCTGGGCTTCTTGGATTTCTTGGAAGTCTGTTTCCTTTGCCAGATTGGGGAAATTTTCTTTTATTATTTGTTCAAATAGTTTTTCCACTGGTGGTTGTGTCTTTCCCCCTTCTGGTACCCCTATAATTCAGATATTGGAGCGTTTATAGATGTCCTGGAAGTTCCTAAGCTTCTCCTCATTTTTCTGAATTCTTATTTCTTCATTCCTTTCTGATTGATCATTTTTTTCTTCCTTCTGGTTCACTCCATTGAGTTGAGTCCCAGTTTTTTTTTCATCTCTATGGGTTTCTTGTGGAATTCCATTCATTTCCCTTAATTTAGCCTTCATATGTTTCTCTAATTTGTGGCTATAGTCCACCAGATCTGTGAGGAAGCTGATGACCAGTGTTTTAAACTGTGCGTCTGAGAGATTTGCTATTTCTTCGTCACTTAGATTTATCTCCGGGACTTTGAGGTCCCCCTGCGACATTTTTGGTCTGTTTCTGGCCCTTTAAGTGAGAGAAGCGGCGCCTTGGAGTCCCAGGTCGCTGGGTTGTGACGCTGTATGTGGGGGCGTGGTCAGAGCGGGGGAAAATGGCGCCGCCGCCGCCGCCGCCGCAGCCGGTCCCACCGCTCACTCCCCCACCCGCGCACAACCGGGCACCCACAGTCAACTCGCCGCCACCGCCTCCCCACTGACTCCTCCGCAGTCGCTCACCCGGTGGGCTGCTCACTAGGTCCAATCCTGGGTTTGGAACCCGTGCGACTGGATTCGCGCGTCTGGATTCCGTGCCCGCGCCCGGGCCGATCGAGTTCTCCTTTGTAACTCCTCACCCGCCGCCGGTTTCGCCGGTTTCGCCCCTTATGGGTCGGGCCGAAGGATTTGTTGTTTGCGGACTTCCGAAAAGTCGCGCGTCTGGATTCCGCGCCCGCGCCCGGGTCGATCGAGTTCTCCTTTGTAACTCCTCACCCGCCGCCGGTTTCGCCCCTTACCGGTCGGGCCGAAGAATTTGTTGTTTGCGGACTTCCGAAAAGTTCAGTTTTCCGTGTTCTGGTTGTGTTTTCTGATGCTAATATTTAGTTGTCCTTAAACTTGGTTGTGAGAGGAGGCAGGCACATCCACCTTAAACCTCCATCTTGGCGGAAGTCCGTGGAAAGTCTTCTTGTGTTTTCTTGTGTTTACACCTTCAGATTAAAAATTTATTCAACATATGTTGTTTGACCATAATTTCTCACAAATCTATTTAGAAACAGCTTCAATTCTTTTATTCAAACAATAAATCATTAAACAGATACCATTCTTTCTTTTTTTCACCTAACAGCACTACTAGTCTGCTATGATTTCTGTTAATCACACAGGAGGAATGCAAAACAATCAAGGAAACTACAGACTGTACTAGCCTTTAAAAATTGTCAATTAAGGCCCAACATAAATTTCCCCAATTTATCTTTTCAACCTTATCTGCCAAGTCTTCCTCAAATGTGTCATCAGTTCATGCTGAATTTAAGGAAAAAGCATTTCTGCTTGTAAGCAATCCACAGGGACTTTCAAAGGCATTTTCTCTTTCTCGTTCCATCTACAACCAACCACCTCAAAGCAGATGTTGCTTTAGAAATCTTTTCTAACCACTGCAACCTGCCTTCCACCCTATCCTAATCCTCCCTGGCCTACTCATACTTACATCTCTTTCCAAGTGAACAGTACACTCCTCGATATTTTATCTTTAAGGTTCTTTGTTACCCACAGCACCTAGCATTGGGTGCAAACAATAATATTTTCAAAACTAAATCTCTGTCCCCCACCCCCTTTTAAAGGCAGGACATCACACAGGCCCAGAGCATGTTCTTGTCCTACCTGAGTTTGCAGTTTTGTTTCCATCATTTACATAGCTTTAACAAAGCAATAGTGTGCAGACAATTAAACAATAATGGAAGTAAGGATTCCCCAATAAGAGAGTAATGAATAAAAATAAACACCTGCATCTCCTCATTTTCCTAATGAGCATGACAAATATGCTCTTCAGAACACTAAATTAATCTGCTACTTTATAGAGACCTTTAATTCCACATGAAATTCCACACACACCATGAATTGGCATGGAATCATACATTTGAACTCTGTAGAATGGCTATACTAAATTGCGGGAGGCATTTGTTATGAAATATTGTGACTTGACAGTTTCTCCTTGGATTTATTTTAAAAAGAAAAATACAAGAAAGAGGTTGCCAACGTGCAAATGGCAAAAGCTAGAAGTCACCTTTCAGCTCACCCTTCATTTTTGGATCCTATATAATATTACATATACCACTAATCAACTGCTTTACTTTTTTCTTTCTCCTGTGTGTGTGGGAACGATCCAAGGTGGTAAAGGAACAACTGGGGTTCTTAAATAATTTATAGAAATTCTGTGACTCCTGGCTGGTGTAGCTCAGTGGATAGAGTGCGGGCCTGCGAATCAAAGAATCATGGTTCGATTCCCAGTCAGGGCACATGCCTGGGTTGCAGACTGCTTCCCTGCAGGCCAGTTTCCAGCAGGGGATGCACAAAAAGGCAACCATACATTGATGTTTCTCTCCCTCTCTCCTTCCCCTCCATAAATAAATAAATAAAATCTTAAAAAAAAAAGAAGGAAATTCTGTGACTAACCAGAAGCTTGGTTTCATAAAAAAGAAAAATGTTTGGTTTTGTGAAATCTGATAAAACAATAATAGAATTTACAGCACTCAACACCTAGGATTTGCACATTTAATTGCCTGTAAATTTTACTTAAAAGAATTGAAAACCCAATACTTAATTTACAATATAATGGAAAAGCACTTAGGAGTGTTTTATTTTTAAACACATCAAAAGAAGATGGGCTAATATACATACAAGAACTGATGAACAACAACAAAGACAGCTCAGAGCAAGTAAAAGGAAAGAAATAACCAAGATCAGAGCAGAATTAAAGGACACAGAAACTAAATGACCAATTCAAAGGATCCATAAATACAGGAGCTAGTTTTTTGAAAAGATAAATAAAATTGACAAGACTTTAAGCAGACTCATCAAGCCTCAGCTGCTGTAGCTCAGTGTGGGCAGTGAACCGAAGGGTTGCCAGATGGCTTACCAGACAAGGCACATGCTTGGGTTGCAGGCCAGGTCCCCAATGGGGACCACGTGAGAGGCAACCACACACTGATGTCTTTCTCCCTCTCTTTCTCCGTCCTGTCCCCTCCCTAAAAATAAATAAATAAAAGGCAGAGTGATCAAGAAAAAAAGAGAACCCAAATAAACAGAAATGGAGAGATTACAACCGATACCACTGAAATACAAAGGATTGTAAGAAATTACTATGAAGAACTATATGCCAAGAAATTTGAAAACATAGGTGAAATGGACAAATTTCTAGAAAAATATAATCTTCCAAAACTCAATGAAGAAGAAGCAGAAAGCCTGAGCAGACTACTCACAGCTGACGGAATTGAAGCACTAATTAAAAAATTCCCTGAACACAAAAGCCCTGGATCAGATGGTTTCATAGGTAAATTCCAAAGACATAACAAAGAAAACTTCAGGCCAGTATCACTGATGAACATAGACACTAAAATGCTCAACAAAATATTGGCAAACTACATACAGCAATACATTAAAGATCATATACCATGAACAAGTGGGATTCATCCCAGGAAGGATGGTACAATATTTTTGAATCAATAAACATAATACTTCACATAAAAAAAGCAAAGACAAAAATCACATGATCATATTTATAGATGAGAAAAAAGCACTTGAAAAGGTACAGCACCAAATTATGATAATAACCCTCAGCAAAGTGGGAATACAGGGAGCGTTCCTCACCCTAATAAAAGCCATATACAGGAAATATACAGCCAACATCATACTCAATGGGCAAAAACTAAAAACTTTCCCACTAAGACCAGGAACAAGACGAGGTTGTCCACTGTCACCACTCCTATTTAACGTAGTATTGGAAGTTATAGCCACAGCAATCAGAAAAGGAAATAAAAGGCATCCAAATTGGAAAGGAGGAAACAAAACTGCCATCATTTGCAGATGACATGATAGTAGTATACATAGAAAATGCTATAGACTCCACCAGAAAACTGCTCCATCTGATAAATGAATTTGGCAAAAACAGTGGGATACAAAGTCAACATTCAGAAGTCAAAATCATTTTTGTATACAAAGAATGAAATATCAAAAACAAAAATCAGGGAAAAAGTCCCATTTGATACAGCAACAAGGGAAATAACATACCTAGGAATAAACCTAACCAAGGAGGTACAAGAACAGTACTCAGAAAACTACACAGCACTGAAGAAAGAAATTAAGGGAGACTCAAACAAATGGAAACATATACTATGTTCATGGATCATAAGAATTAAACCAAAATGTCCATACTACCCATAGCAATTTATAGATTCAGTGCAATACCTATTAAAGTACCAATGGCATACTTCACAGATATGGAACAAACACTTCAAAAATTTATTATTATTTTTTTTAAAGATTTTATTTATTTATCTTTAGAGGGGAAGGGAAGGAGAGAGGGAGAGAAACATCAATGTATGGTTGCCTTTCATGCGTCCCCTGCTGGGAAGTGACCTGCAGGGAACTGGCCTGCAACCCCGGAATGTGCCCTGGCTGGGAATCAAACCGTGATTGTTTGGTTCACAAGACTTCAAAAATTTATATGAACAGTAAACAAACCTGAATACCTGCAGCAATTTTGAGGAAGAAGAACAAAGTAGGAGGGCATACAATACCTGATATCAAACTGTATTACAAGGCCACTGTAATCAAAACAGCCTGGTACTGGCATAAGAACAGACACACAGGCCAATAGAATAGAATAGAAAGTCCAGAAATAAACCCAAGTCCCTACTTTCAATTAATATTTGACAAAGGGGACAGCAGCATAAAATGGAAGAAAAATAGCCTGTTTAACAAATGGTGTTGGGAAAGCTGGACAACTACATGCAAAAAAAAATTAAACTCGAGCACTAAATTACATCATATACAAAAATAAATTCAAGGTGGATAAAAGACTGAAATATAAGTCATTACACCATAAAAGTCCTAAAGGGGATCATAGGCAGGAAAATCTCAGATATTCCATGCAATAGTTTCACTGATATGTCTGTCCCCTAGAGCAAGGGTCATAAAGGAAAGAATAAACAAATGGGACCTCATCAAAATAAAGCTTCTGTGTGGATAAGGAAAATAGCATTAAAATGAAAATAGAACCACCCATATGGAAAAACATGTTTGCCAATGATACTTCAGGCAAGGGTTTGATCTCCAAAATGTATAAAGAACTCACACAACTCTACTCTAAGACAAGCAACCCAATTAAAAAATAGGCAAAGGACTTAAACAGACACTTCTCAAGGACATACAGAGAGCAGGTCCAAAACCATATGAAAAGATGCTCAGCATCACCAGCCATCAGAGATGCAAATTAAAAGCACAATGATATAGCACTTCGCAATGGTCAGAATGGCCATCATAACAAATCAATGAACAATAAGTGCTGGCGAGGATGTAGAAAAAAGGGAATCCTAGTATACATTGTTGGTGGGATTGCAGACTGGTACAACCAGTATAGAAAACAGTATGGGATTTCCTCAGAAAACTAAAAATGGAAATGCCTTTTGACCCAGCAATTCCACTGCTAGGAATATATCCTAAGAACCCTGAAACACCAATCCAAAAGAACCTATGCACCCCAATGTTCATAGCAGCACAATTTATAATAGCCAAGTGCTGGAAGCAACCTAAGTGCCTATTGCTAAATGAATGGCTAAAAAACTATGGTACATTTACACGATGGAATTTTATGTAGTAGAAAGTAGCTCCTACCCTTTAGCAACAGTGTGGATGGAACTGGAGAGCATTATGCTAATTGACATAAGCCAGGCAGGGAAAGGCAAATACCATATGATCTCACTTTTAAGTGGAACCTAATCACAAAACAAAGAAGCAAGCAAAATATAACCAGAAACATTGAAAGTAAGAACAATATGACAGTAATCAGAGGGGAGGTGGGAGGGGATGATGTTGGGAAAGGGGAAAAGGGATTTCAGGAACAGCTATAAAGGACACATGAACATAACCAAGGCAGGGTGGAGTCACAGGAAGGAGGTGGAGATGGCTGGGGTGGGGGTGGGGCAGGGAAATGCAGACAACTGTACTAGAACATTAAAATTTAATAACTAACTAAATAAATAAATAGGTTAATGGACGGCTAGATGAACGACTGGATTGATAGTGAGTTGATAACACGAGTATCTCAAAATGCTAGTAATCTAAGTGTTAATCACCATGTGTTCACTATAAAATTCTTTCAACTTTGCTAGACTTGGAGATTTTCATTAAAATGGTAGGGGATGAAATCTACAGTATAAACTTACTTTTTAAGAGACAAACACACTCTGCTAAAGTCTTTAAAAATGTTTTTTCTTGCCTCCAAATTGGCATCCACAATCAGAAAAGTCCTTGGCTTCCATCTGCCTCCCAAAGCAGATCCCTCACCGTGACAGTCTAGTTTAGTAGGGGACAAATCAGGTCAGGGCCCTCACCTGACTCACACCTGAGAATCAGCTGACCACCCTGCGGCTTGGCAGGACCTGAATTTTCACCTCCTCCCCAGCATTCTGTCTTGAGAGGCAGGACAATACCAGCTTTCACTCCTGCATATCTAAGCACCTGCTCCTTATTCCCCTTCTGTTCACTGCATCACTGAAATACCCCAGGGTCTAGGATCTCCAGGGAAACACATTACAAGCACACAGCATTCCTTCAGACACTCAAGATTTATCTGTAAATCTCTAGGCATTTCCCTTAGCTTTTCTCCTCCCCTTACCCACCCAGATGCTCCCTGTATCTAGCTTTCCTCAGAGAAAAAGCAAAAAAGCAGAGATATACAAGAGACTCTGGTAGTCCTGAGCACAGACTTTTTCAGTTGATGCAGTGGAGACTACATGCTATGTCCATCCATGTCTGACAATCTGCAGGGGGAAAAGAAAAGCAGGGGCTCCCATCCTCTGTTGTTCCTCACCTTTACCCAAGAATAATAAAAGAAACAGGGAGGGAGAAATGTTCATTCTTACAGCTCATAAGCGCTGAGAAAGTTAACTGCTAACATTGCAGCATCTATGAGGATAGGGACCCCAGCCATTATCCATATCAGGCTTCCCCATCTGCCTCATCATTTTGCTCATAACAAGAACCAAGTCAAAAAGAAATCAAGGACTTCTGGTCAAGATGGAGGCATAGGTAAACGGGCTTCACCTCCTCGCAGAACTATACAAAAAACCCACAATAGCCCTGGCTGGTGTAGTTCAGTGGATTCAGCGCGGGCCTGCAAACTAACGGATCACAGTTCGATTCCCAGTCAGGGCACATGCCTGGGTTGCAGGCCAATTCCCAGTGGGGGACACACGAGAGGCAATCATACATTGATATTTCTCTCCCTTTTTCCTTCCCTTCCCCTCTAAAGATAAATGAATTTAGAAAATCTTAGAAGTCTTTAAAAAAATAGACTACAAAACAAGTAGACTATACTCCCAGAATTGTAAAAAAAAAAAATCAAGCTGTATGGAATTTAAAGAAGCCACATTCATCCAGATAGGTAGGAGGGGAGGAGAGGTGGAAAGAGGTGCAGAAGAGGTTGAGGGGTGTAGAGGCACAGAGGCACAGAGATATAGAATGGGTAGTCCCACATCCACATGTGGTGGATAAAAATTAGGAGATACATAAAGGAGTTCACCATAAAAAGTCATTATTCTACAAAATGCTAAAAGGAACCAATAAGTAAAAGAAAATCAAAACTATGAACACTAAAATGGCAATAAATTCACAACTATCAAAAATTGAATCCAAATACACTAAGCAAACAAGAGGAACAGGAATAGAATCATAGATATGGAGATCATTTGGAGGGTTATCAGTTGGGAGGGGAAAGGGGAGAATGGGGGAAAGGTTCAGGGATTAAGTGGCACAAACTGATACGTACAAAATAGAAGGGTTGTTAAGAACAGTATAGGAAAGATCAAAAGGCAGGTCAATTTTTATTTTTCTGAGAAAATTCCATACTGTTTTCCATAATGGTTGTACCAGTCTGCAATGAAAGAAGCCAAAGAACTTTCATGCATAACTCATGGACATGAACTAAAGTGGGTATTGCCGGAGGGAATGGTGGGTACTGGCTGGAGAGGGGGACAAAGGGGAAATATTGGAACAACTGTAAGAACATAATAAAATACCTTTTTAGAAAATTTACAAAGTGAAAGTAATACTACATAATTCAGTCTCCCATACCACAGTATTCCTTCATTTAACCTTTGAATTCTGATTCTCTGGCAACATTCAGACTAAATCTAGACTGTAGAGTATATTGCCTATGTGGTTTTGCTTTAGCCAAGGCTGCTTCAACTCTTTTTTTAAATATTTTATTTATTTATTTTTTTAGAGAGAGGGGAAGGAAAGGAGAAAGAACAGGAGAGAAACATCAGTGTGTGGTTACCTATCGTGTGTCCCCCACTAGGGACCTGGCCTGTAACCCAGGCATGTGTACTGACTGGGAATTGAACTGACTACCCTTTGCTTCACAGGCCAGTGCTCAATCCACTGAGCCACACCAGCCAGGGCTGCTTCAACTCTTAAGTTGTGACTGGAAGCCAAACAGAAATTGATGTGTGAGAATGAAAAAACCTACTACTATAACCCTAATGACCTCATAGGTCAGCTATCCTTTCATGCTATAACATCTCCCTCCCCACCCTGCCCTTTTCCTTTATCTCTTCCCTCTTGGCATTTGCATTGAGTGAAATACAGACAACTTGAGGAGAAAAGCTGTCATCAGAACACTTTAAGACACACTGCCTTCACAGATGAATGGATAAAGAAAATATGGTATATACATTGTACATACAATGGAATATTATTCAGCCCTTAAAAACATAAGTCCTATCACATGCTGCAATAATATAATAGAACCTTGAGAGCATTATGATAAGTAAAATAAGCCAGTCACAAAAAGACAAACACTGCATGATTCCATTTATACAAGTTATCTAAAGAAATCAAACTCTTAGAAACAAAAGTAAAATGGTGGTTGCCAGGGACGGGGGGTATGGGAGGAGAAAAGTGAGATATTATAAAATGGCTATAGACTCAGTTTTTCAAGATGGAAAAGTTCTAGAGATCTCTTATACAACAATGTGAATACAGTTAACACAACTGTACTGTACATTTAAAATGGCTGAAATGGTAAATTTTGTGTTATGTGCTTACCACAATTAAAATACACATATTGCCTTCTCTCTTCATCTTACTCTAAATCTCCGATTAAACATTTTGACATTAAAATATCAAATATGTGAGCAATTTATCTTATTGAAAATGTAAAGCCTCAAAGTGAATTGCTTTGCTTTGAAGATTCAAGAACAATAATTAAAAAACACTCGAAACCATTGCTTGTGACAAATTTTGTTATTTTAAGTATGCATGACATTTTCATAGCAGGAAGGATCCTGACATTCTTCTCAAATGGTGTGTAGTATACTGAATTGGTTTCTAAATCAAATGAGGCTGATGATATGTAGGCTTTTAGCAAAGAAGGATATATCACAAGACAGTCTTAAGAGTCTGAACACTGTAGCTATTATAACAAAGGCAGCAAAATGAATAATTCATGTGGAGATGGAGTATATACAAGCACCAAGCATTAGGAGCAATTGGGGTTTTATGAGTGATTCCAGCACTGGGTTCCCCTCTACCAACCTCTCTTTACTCTCTTCATTACTCTAAACACTAATCCATCATCCATGCCTGAAATATAAGTTACTCTAAGGAGACAACATTTGTAAGAAGAAAAACTCAAGCTGACAGAGTAAAAATGCAGGGCCAACTTTTATTCATCTAGCCTTCCTCTGAGAAAAGGCTAAACCAAAAAGGAAACTGCACATTTTCTAAAGCTCGTGATTTCAACTTTCCACTGTAAAAATGACATTAAAGAATGAATTGGGGTGAGGGAATTTAAGGGGAAATAGGGGAGGGATTTAGAGGAACAAGTATAAAGGACACAGGGACAATAACTAAGGGAGGTGGAAATGGGAGGGAGATGGGGAGCACAGGGCAGGGTGGGCTGGGATGGGAGAAATAGACAGAAAACTGTACTTGAAAAATAATTAAATAAAAAAAAGAATGAACTGGAATGCCCAAGGCTGTTTCCCCTGTAATAGAAATGTAATGACCATGCCTATAACTTCGCCTTAGAGACTAAAAAACAGGTACTATATAACTGAATTTCCCAATAGCTTATGACTCCTTGGCTTTTGGGGTCTATGATTCAGAACAATCTCCTTTGAATTTCACCACAGGCATTATCCAGGTAATCGAAATAGCAAACTAGATAGCAAATATTATATTTTCATGGTTTCTTTGTGATTTCCATGGTCCTCCACAAACTGTAGTCTACTAAAAAAAAAAGTAGAAGCTAGTGTCTGAAACTCACATGGGCAGGCCATAATTTTTTTACTTCTGCCCCATTGCAATTAATTTGTAGCTGGTGCCACTGTCACCAACACAGAGCACTGTCCCAGAGGTAAAGGAGATCAAAAATTAGAGAAGCAAACCTGTGAGGCTTTATCCTGAGCCCTCAGTGATGATACTGGTCTAGGAAAGGCTGAAATAGGTAAATACCCAAGCACATTCTGGTGGCAATACAGTGAGTGAATAAAGGGAGAGGAGACCAAACAGTGTAAAAGGTCATGGTTCAAGCAATAATCTATAGCCCTAAACTGAAATCAGAAAACTCTCTGAAGTCCCCAAATTCACATGCTGTCAAGTGGACAGGAACTTTATCTCTGACTTATGCAAAACTTGGTCCTCCTCACTTCACTATCCCTCATCATCCATCTTCCCCAAATCTAGTTATAGGAGATGCTAATAAATGACTCTTCACATGGTATTATTCAAGAAGGATTGAAGTTCTCACTTTATCAAAGATGTTCATGTTTTAATAGGAAGTGTCAAAGATAGTCATGATACTAAAAAGAAAATGCTGACAAGTGTACTAGGGACTTTTGGAAGCCAGAGATAACTTCTTCCAGTGGCCAGATCTGCCCCTTCCCACCTTCAGCAGCACCATCCATGGTGCCCGCCTTCGGCAAGCTCTGGACACCATCCATGACACACTAGCTAGCTGAATGACCAACACGTATTCGTTGTTTCTCTGTGGTACTGCACGAATGCCTCCTTGGTGAGTTTCCCCACTCAAGCCAGGTAGTGGGGGAGTCACATAGTGATGACACTAAGCACCTGGGATTATCATCCCAGGGTTCAAGCTCAGATGCAAAGCAGACAACAGGGCCTCTTCAAACTAGGCCTTTACTGTCCTTATCTAAAGAAACACAAAAAATACATTTAACTATCTTGCCCCTCTGGCTTTCTAGTGACCTGACACCAGTACAGGGCATCCTTAGAGAATTTGAATCAGTTTCTTCACCTAGAAGCTGCAAAGAAAGAATGGAAGCTTTGACTGAGTGTCCTTTGGGACATAATTTAGATCTAAGTGGTACAACGTGCACACAAAACTGACTGGAAGAATTGGGGACAATTCTTACCATTATTAGCAAATATTCCCTATACAGAAGGGAAAAACTCATGTCAAAGAAGAAGCAAGGTGAATGATGTGTCATAAGAATTACTCATTATTGTGTAAATCATACAAGTAACCTCAGGCTTCAGTTTCATCACTTATAACTCAGAAATCACAGCATATCTAGAGGGATTGATTACATACTTATAATTGTGGGTGACTTGAGCTTATAGATCCACCCCGGGGTCTAATGCTGAATTGTGATAGATAACCCACCCCACCCATCTTCTATTCCTTCCCCACCTGCCCAAGAGAGCCAAACCTCACAATGAAACAAAGGAAAAAGCAACAAAGAAAAAATTACAAGAAGAATCATGGTCAAAAGGCCAAAATAATTTTAGGATTCTATAAATGTAACTACTCCTTAATTGTTAAGGAGTTGAAATTACATTTGACCCTTTGAAGGCAACCATGAGGTTCATGTGGCCCCCTGTGAAAATGAGTTTGACACCCCTTCTACATACCATGTCTGTGTTCACTCAGTCAACAGCTACAGAAGAAAAACACACCCACACTGACACTTTAATCATGCCCACCAACCTCATGTGGGTCCTGAGTGCTGTCTGATAATCATGATACATTTTGCTGAACCATTAGTTTCAGATTCTCCCAAATGACCATTTCATCCCATTTGCTCTCCTTTCAAATCTCCAATGCCTCTCACCTATCCTTACTCAGTTTCTTTCCTATTTCACTGTGACATACTATATATATCTGTAATAGACTTTCCACAAGCCCCCTCTATCACATCTGTTCTTCTATATACATCTGTACCTATATCACTCAGGACAGGCTAGCTAATTGCTATAATAACAGTCTAAAACAACAAAGGACACTACATGTCCATAATGATCAGCTAGAGGATCTTCTCTATGTTATCCTTACTCAGAGATGCAGGGTGATGAGTAGTCAGTTTCTGGAACAGTACTAACCACTGTGACAGAGGGAAGAATAACTTTTAAAGATTTTTATGCTGAAAATTAAATGCTATAGCACAGAAATGATGCATATTTCTTAACGTAGTTCATTAACCGCAAGCAGTTACATGACTCCACCAAGCAACAGGGGCAAGGAAGTATAATCCAACCATGTGTCCAGAAGGCAGAGAATGGAATACATTTGACATTAGTGCTAATGACTTCCAATGTGCCCATATGCTCTACTTTCTCTCCTATGAATGTACTGAACTAGGTAAGATCAACCAACTCATGAACTAGACTTTTCTTGCCTCCTCAAGATATAAGTTCTATGACTGTTCCCACTATCTCCTGTTTCATTAATGTTTCTGTCTTTACTCAATCATTTTTATCAGCATGTAAACTTCATTACAATTTCTTCCACAATAAAGAAAGAGAATCTTGACCTCATGTTCCCTTCCAGCTACAGCTCCATTTCTCTGTTCCCATTTTCAACAAAGTTCATTCAGAGAGTTGTTATACTAGCTCTAATTCCCTTCCCCCCAGACTCTCTTGAACTCACTCCAATAAAATAGGTCTCCTCCCACCATCTTTTCACCAAATCAGTGCTTTGTCAAGGTCTTCCATGATTTCCACATTGCTACAGTCAATGGTAAACTTTAAGTTCTTATCTTGCCCACACTACCAGCCTTATTTGATACAACTGAATACTTTTTTCTTCCTGAAACACTTTTCACACTTGATTCCCAAGACACTCAGTTTCCTTCATTCTCCTCCTACATTTTTGGCCACAGCTGCTCAGTCTTTTTTATTGATTCTATGCTCTTTATTATCAATAGTGGTGTGTCCAAGGGCTCAGTGCTTAATGCTCAGTTGGCTCCTCTTGTCTTCAACCTCCTCCCCCTTGGTAGCTTCATTTGAGCTCATGGTTTTGAATGTCATTTATGCATCAATGGATCCCAATGTCCAGCTTGAGCTTGAATAGCTAAACTTAGAAATACTCAGCTATCCACTGAGTATGCAATGTTGCCCACTGGATATTATCTTAGTCCATTTGGACTGCTATAACAAAATCAACATAAACTGAACAGCTTATAAACAACAAACATTTACTTCTCACAGTTCTGGAAGCTGGGAAGTCCAAGATCATGTTAGTGGCAGATCTGATGTCTGGTGAGGGCCTGCTTCCTCATTGACAACCACTTTTTCACTGTAACTTCACTTGGCAAAGTGAGGCAAGAAAGCCCTCTGAGGTCTCTTTCATAAAAGCATTAATCCCATTCATGAGGGCAAAGCCCTCATGATCTACTCACCACTCAAAGACTCCATTCTCCTGATACCATCACACTGGGAGTTAGAATTTTAACATATGAATTTTGGAGGGACACAAACATTCAGTTCATAACATAAGTCTAATAGGCAAAATAATTGTTAAGAAATGTATTACTCAAATGTTAAAATTTTTCTAAGCCAATCCCTCCTTTTAGAAGTGAAGAACCATACATCTGATACTAATACAACATAATACTGAATGTAAACTGTAAATGAAAAAAATTTAAAAATTAAAAGAGATCCAAACCAATTGAGCATCATTCTACAAAGCTAAGGGTCACCAGTTCGATTCCTAATCAGGGCACATGCCTGGGTTGCAAGTTTGGTCTCTGGTCAAGAAGCTCACAGGTGTGCAAGAGGCAACCAAACAATGTTTCTCTCACACATTAATGTTTATCCCCCTCTTTTTATCCCTCCCTTCTTCTCTCTAAAAATAAAAACTTTAAAAAAGTTTTTTAAAGAAAAGAATATTACACGTTAGTAGCACCAAAAAAAAATTAGGAAAGAAAAACAAAGATAACAACAGAAGTGAAGAACCCAAGGCTCTCATAATAAATGAAGTTCCCAAAGGTTGGAAAGAGAATTCTTCTCACCTGATGCTTTTCTAGCCACCTCTCTACCTCTGATAAAACAATAATATTCCATGTCTTCATAATGGCAAAAATAAAGGAAAGAGGAGTATAACAAATAGTAAATTAAAATAATAAGATAAAATACCATAAAACATTAACAAACTTAAATATGTTCCTATTAAAGTTTAAATAGAAAACAACTGAAGTAAGTAAAAAACATGCCACAAAACCCTAGTAAACTATAAACTTTACTTACCATTTGTGGACTTTGCAGGTAATTCTGACATGAATTCAACTCCATTTGCAAGACATCCCAGCCACAGCCTAAATACCAGAAAGAGATGTTGTCAAAAATAGGTTGTTTGTGTATCTGGAGCTGTTCAACTGGTAAGAGATGCAGCATACCTAAGAGTGGTTTTTCATAAGTAGTGTTGCCAAATGATCACCTCACTTACTAAGATATTTTTATTTCCCAGCAATATGACCAAATAAGTTTCATATCAAGAAGTACATTCCCTCTTTCAAATACAAATGAATTTGAAAGCCGATGTGGAAAAAAGTAAAGTTCAGGTAATATGCCTCAGCAAAGGTCACCTAGAGTGTTACTGCACATAACTCAGATCATTTTCTTAAGGTGTGAATCCCCATTTCCATACAAATTATAATAATGTAGAATAGGCAGACATAGATAGGCATATACACTTATTCATACCAAATATAACTGTAACTCAACAAATCGAATCACAACTTTAAATTCAACATACTTAACTATTATTTTTGTCCTTATGTTCACCTGTATTTTAAAAAATGCAATAATTGGTCCAGATCACTTTTGTAAAGATTTTATCTATTTACTTTTAGAGAGAGAGGAAGGGAAGGAGAAAAAGGGAGAGATATATTGGTGCCCAAGATAAACACCGATCAGTTGCTTCTCACACACATCACAACTGGGGACCAGAACTGCAACCCCAGCATGTATCCTGACCTAGAAGCAAAGCAGCGACCTTTTGCTTTGCAGGAGGATAACACCCATCCAACAAGCCACACTAGTCAGGGCTAAAAATTACAGCAACTTTTACTTTCAGTAACAATGAACCAGATGACTGGGGCCTAGACTCCCATTGAAGAAAACTAAAGCTATTGCAATGATGAGGAACAACTGAGTATCAAGTCTCAAAGTGGATTGGAGATTGTACATAGGGCTTTTTTTTCTGGGAGGTGCTGTTTAAACACTGAGAGGATGAAGATTATGTCTAATGGTTCCAAGGTACAAAAAAAAAGATGGGACCTACCAATAGTAAGTCAATTCATTTTTTAATAAAAACTAAAGTGATCAAAAAAAATAACCAGCTCTCATGTGGATTTACAGCCAAGTTTCAAGTTTTCTGAATGGTTCAGATGACAGAAGAAAATGAAATAATTCTCTAGAGCCAAAAGATATCTTAACTCTTCAAACAAACAAGACACAACCAAAGATAACCACTTGTGCAAAAAAAAAAAAAAAACCATGAGCAAGAAAAAGCAGAAACGAGATACACACACACACACACACACACACACACACACAAAAGACTCCAGCCCTGGCTGGTGTGGCTCAGTGGACTGAGTGCCAGCTTGCAAACCAAAGGGTTGCTGGTTCTATTCCCGGTCAGGGCACATGCCTGGGTTGCAGGCCAGTTCCCAGCGGGGAACACGAGAGGCAACCATACATTGATATTTCTCTCCCTCTCTCCTTCCCTTCCCCTCTAAAGATAAATGAATAAAATATTTTCTAAAAAAAGGACTCTAAATATTAGAATTGTCAGAATTGGACTGTGAAAAAACTATACTTAATATATTCAAGGAGTTAAAAGTCAGTGGGGAACTTGAAACATTTTTATATAGATTTGAAAATGAAGGAAATAGCCAATTCTAAACCACAAAATGCATTTTTTTAAAATTAGAAACTCAATAGATAAAGAATTAGTGAATTGCAAGGTAAGTCATGGGTAAAGGTGTTCAGAATGAATTACAGAGATGCATAAAGAAGGGCAAAAGTACAGGGATAAGAGGTATGGTACTTAAGTCTCAAAGATAAGCCACAATAAACCATATTTCTTAGTATTCATGAACTTGTATAGTCCCCTCCCACATTAAATCTAGGTTAGCTCTAACTAAAGATTTGCTTAACTTTAACTATTAAAGGAATAGAGCAAAAGTGATACTATGCCAGTTCTGGGCTTATGTCTTATGAAAGCCTGGTAGCTCCTACTTTTTCAGAAACCTTTTTGGAAGCCCCAGGCCATCATGTAAGAAACCCAGCTGCCCTGCTGGAGGGACCACATGGAGAGAATATGACAGATGAATGAAATATAGAATCCTTGGGACTGAGATGTCCTGGCATCCCTGTAGAAGACCAGTTTTCCAGCTGTCTCCTTCAAGTGTACTAGATAGTAAGTGAATGCATCTTCAATGTTTAAGCCCCAGATGCCTTCAAACTGCAGCTTCATGACAGATCTCAAGCAAGACTAGCAGAAGAATCATCCCAACTATGCCCTGGTCTACCCACAGAATATTAATAATGAAATGGTAGCTATTTTGAGCCATTAGTTCTTGGAATGGTTTGTGTGCAGTAATAAAGAACTAAAACAGAGGGATATGTAAAGAATACACACTAAGAATATTTAACGCATATTTTACTGGAGATAGAAGAGTGAGAAATGGGCTAAAAGTATAGAAATACGATTGTTGAGTTTTCCAAAACTCACTAAAGACAATTCTCAGAATCAAGAAATCCTAAAAACCCTAAAAGGGATAAATTAAAAGAAACTTATGCTTAAACACATTATAGTAAAAATATGAAAATTAAAGATGCAGATAAAATTTTAAAAGTAACAAAAAAGACAAATTACATTCAAAAGAGCAACAATTAAACTGACAGTTGTCTTGCCCCCAAACTCCGAAGAAATTACTAAAGTCAAAAGGAAATGAACTATCTTCAAAGTACTAAAAGAAACTACATGACCTGGCTGGTGTAGCTCAGTGGATTGAGCGCGAGCCTGTGAACCAGACATTCGCAGTTCGATTCCCAGTCAGGGCACATGCCTGGGTTGCAGGCCGGTTCCCTGCAGGCCAGTTCCCTGTAGGCCAGTTCCCTGCAGGGGATGCACAAAAGGCAACCATACACATTGATGTTTCTCTCCCTCTCTCCTTCCCTTCCCCTCTAAAGATAAATAAATAAAATCTTAAAAAAAAGAAACTATATGAATAGAGTAGCTCTAACCTAGAATTTTAGAACTAGTGAAAAGACACTTTCAAATACATCCCACTTATTTTTCTTTTTTAAACAGATTTTATTTATTTATTTATTTATTTTCAGAAAGAGGGGAAGGAAGGGAAAAGGAAAGGGAGAGAAACATCAATGTGTGGTTGTCTCGTGCACACCCCCTACTGGGGACCTGGATGGCAACCCAGGCATGTGCCCTAACTGGGAATCGAACCTGGGACCCTTTGCTTCATAGTCTGGTGCTCAATGCATTGAGCCACACCAGCCATGGTAGAAAGACACTTTCAAAATAACAAAAAATGAAAAAAAGTTACCTACAGAAGAACTACATTAAAAGAAATAAAAATGACCAGCAAAACTAAATGCATTGCAATATATTTAAAATTTAAATAAGATATCTAAATAACCCAAGGATGAAACCAATACCAATTAAAAGATATTTAAACTGAATAACGAATTTACTACAAACTAAACTTGTAAGAAGCCAAATCTACTTAGAAAAAATAGATATTAGAAAATAAGAACAAAAGTATGTATCTCAAGATATCAGAAACAAAAGCCCAAAGAAATCACATGAAATATTAATAAGAACAGAAATGAAATAAAAAAGAATAAAATAGTGAACATCAAAGGCATAAGTTGTCCATTTGATAAGATTAATCAATATGCCAAACTTTTGATGGAGACTGATGAACAAAGAGACAAAACTACAGATAAAGATAATTAAAGAGCATATTTCAATCAACTTTACTCTTAAGTTTAAAATTATGAACAAATTGAAAAAATTCACAAAAATAAAACCTACCAAAACTCACAAGAAACATTAAACTTAAATGGTTATTTAAGAAACTGAATCATAATTAAAAACCTTCACATGGTAAAAAATAAACTGCATGACCAGATGGTTCAACAGCAAGTTCTACCAAAAATTTAAGAAAACAGTAAGACTTAACACAAAGGTTTAAGGATAAATTATACAAACCCTGCCATAGAACATGAGTAAAGGGCACTTTCCATAGCTTGGAGTTTATATTGAAGCAAATACAAAAACACAAGTAGAATTGAAAAGTGTACTGTCAATCCCATTAATGATCATGGAAGCAAAAATCTTAAAATATTAGCACATCAAACCCACATTTAAAAAATATTTTATTCATTTATCTTTAGAGGGGAAAGGAAGGAGAGCAATAGACGGAGAGAAATATCAATGTATGGTTGCCTCTCATGCATTCCCTGCTAGTAAGTGGCCTGCAACGCAAGCATGTGCCCTGACTGGGAATTGAACCGCAATCCTTTGGTTTGCAGGCCCGTGCTCAATCCACTGAGCTACACCAGCGGGGGCCAAACCCACGTTTTAAAAAACACAATACACCATGATGAAACTGAATTCAACTCAAGAATTCACACTTACTTTAAATTTTTGTTAAACTCAAAGTCAATCAGCATATGGGAGAGGGGAACTCAAAAAAGCTGAAATTATCTTCTGGAGGGAGGGACCCTTATAGTACAGGATTCCCGTGCTAGGTAAGTGTTCTAGGAACCCATCTGTATCAGTGCACCTGACGGCATTGTGAAAGGCTGCATTCAGCTTCAGTGAATTTTTTTGAAGACTTTCAATTCATTTGCCCATTTCATGATGGGTGACTTACAAGAGCACCTGCCCACAGCACACTGAATGTTCAGCACTTTTGACCAAAACCTGCATGCCCTCAGGGCCCCACCTATTCACCTAATTTCACCCTGAGCAAATTTTTGTTTTCCTGGATGAAGAAAGTCCTCAAAAGGAAAAGTTTGCCCTTGTAGGAGGTGAAAAAAAGAGGCAGAAGTACTAAAAGGCATCAAAATTGACAAGTTCAAAAACTGATTTGAGCAGTGGATAAAACGTCTTGATAGCTATATTGCATCAAATGGAAAGTACTTTGAAGGTGACTGAAAGTACTTTGAACATGTAAGAATGAGTACACAATTTTTTTAAATAAATTCCAGGTTTTTTGTCCCCCCTCATAACTGACCATATTAATATATTAAAAAAGAAAAATATTTTCATCAATAGATAAAGAGAAAGCCAAATCTATTGATGATGTTTTTAACTTAAGCAAAAAAAAAGGAAATTCCTATTCTAAAAAGACACATACCAAAAATCTGTAAACATAATACTTAATGGTAAAACATCAAAAGCACTCCCTCAGAAAAGAGGATGAGAAAGGATGCCCACCATCATCTCTTCTACGCAACATTTGCACTCGAGCTGTTTGCCATTACAGTAAGTCAAAAAAAAAAAAAGACAGGAAGATTAAAAAGACATTATTTACAGATAAAAAGATTATAGTCATGGAAAACTCAAAGGATTCACTATTACTATACTTTTAAAGGGGGTTTTAGCAAGATCGCCGAATATGACCAAGCTCCACAGTAAATTTTTTTATAAATCAACACTTAGTATAAATAAAATTTGGAAAAATGTCATTTTGATAACATCAAAATATAATAAGTACACAGGAATAAATGTAACAAAATATGTCCAAGATCATTATGCAGGAAATGACATTATTGATATGTTGAGCAAATAAAACCAGATGCAAGAGTATATATGCTACTAATCAATTTACATAAAGCTCAAAAACAGATAAAACTAATGTATGGATGAATATTTAGGTAATAAAATAAAAAGCAAACCAAGAAAGTGATTTTCCCAAAGTCAGGATAGTACTTGGACAGAGAGAGCTTCTGGGGTCCTGCGCCATTCCACTTCTTGGCTTTCATGACGGTTAAATGAGTGCTTGTTTACAGTAATTCTTTTAGCTGCAAATTGCTAATATAGCATTTTTGTATGCATATTGTATTTCATAGATGTGCATACATGCATAAAAGGATTTTTAAATACCCAAAGCAGCAGCTAAAAAGAAGGAACTCATATGGCTAATGAATCTTTAAGACATGAGGATAACTAATTTGGAACAATCACTTTGAAGGAAGTTGAGCAAAATGTCACATTTTAAAACAGAGTGCTAACAGAGTGACAGTCTCCCCAGCAAGATAGCTAAAAGCAAAGAGTTTAGAATCAGAAAACTTTGGTTTCAATCTGTGCTCCACCACTTACTAGCACTGCAGTTTGGGAAAAGATTGTTTGTTTGTTTGCTTGTTTTGTTAAGTGTAGTTTTCTCTACTGCAATATAAGAACTACACTTAACTCATGAGGATTAGAAAAAATATATCTATAGTATCTTTTCATTATAACAGAAAGCCAGTAAATGGAATTGCTTTTGTGATTATCTTTGCTGTAATTGGAAAGTGGATACTTTCCCCTTTTTATTAAGCTTATAGTCTTGAACTGACATATAAAGTTCTGAAGAAAGTCATACTAGCCATTCAGTTAATAAATATTGACCCCAAGAAACTACAGATGACCAAGTTTTACAGAACTCTCAATAAATTACTTAACACAGTCAATAAATGTGATTGTAGTAGGCTACTCCAATAGTTCTTTGCTGCAAAGAATTATAAAAACCTGTTTTACTTGTTACATGACCATAATCTAATTTTATATAAAAATAATAAAGAGCATTTATAGGCTGAGAACATTAAGGGCATATGTTACCTATCAATAATGATCATTAATTCATATTAGCCAAATGTGTTCAAACACAAAGATATTCAAAGTGATAACATAAGCTGCCCATGAGCTCTCTCATTCTCTTAGTTTATATTTTTCATATACATTCATAGCACTCAAGCAACCAAGACCATGGAATATCCACTCAATGTGTGAGAAAATATAATAAAATGGGAAAAAATGTGTCTAAGACAAATAGATCTTGCAAATCCTGTCTCTGCCACCTCCTAATTAGGTATCCTCTTTAAGTATCAGTGTTCTGAATTGTCAAAATGGAATAAAACCAGTCTCACAGGATTGTTTAATGGAAATTTGTCACTGTAGAACCTCTTAATTCAGTTATCACATCCTAACCCCTCTAGATTGGGTGTACTTCATAATAAAGATGTTTCCTTGGTAAGTGTCTCAAACAGGTGGCTAATAAATGAGACAGCTCCTGAGGTATGAGGATTAGAATCCCAGCAACTCAGAGATGGAGGGACCTCTGAGACCACTAGACTCTCTAGACATAACCTGCTGCATCTACCTAAAATTATATTTTTAAAATCGTTTTACAGATCATCAATATGATGTGGTTCGCTGTTAATGATTTTTAAGGGTGTAGCACAGTAATTCCCAACCTAGCTGCACATTACAATCCTCATATGAAATCTCTTTCACACACATACAAATGCCCATGCCCCAACCTTGAATCAACTAAATCAGAAATTTGAGGTGGATACTCTGGTTTCTCTTCAGATCGTATAAATCTTTCACCTTTTACTAAAGATTTCCGTGGAGAGAAATTTGAGGTAGAGCACAGAAGTTTTCGACAAACTTCTCTAGGTGATTCTAATATACACCTAGGGTTGACAACACCACAGGTAAAAGATGATCAAGAAACTAATTGTCAGTATTTCATTATAAGAAAATGGCTCTCATAACTATGTGACCTTTTTTTTTAACCTTACTTAAAATTGAAAAAAGTCAAAACCCAAAAGACCTAGTCTGTGTTTAAAGAATTTTGTAATCAAGAGAGTTACTTGAGATAATGGAATTTAAAAAGATAATTAGCTTCTCTAGAATACTATATCTCACTTGAAGAGCATATTTTAGTATTGTCATACTAACAAAAAAAATGATTATTGCTTTCTCAGGGATTTACACCTTCCCTTGTGATTATATCCAAACTAAACTGTACATTAGAAAGTCACTCAAAATGCAATACTTTATATTATACCACCTCATGGAGAAAAGTATTCTTAATAAAAAGCAGTATCAGAAGCATGACCTTTGCTTCTCTGTAGTCTCCATTTTGTACAACATATATTTATTTCAATGAGTTGCAGGGATTCTTGCTTTTATTTTCCAAATTTTCTAATAGAAAATAAGTTGTTACTATAGTAATATTTACCCATCCTAGTATTATTTCCACCTTGCTTATTCGAGGGCTTTTGCAAATAGCAACCACTGAAGTCTTGGTTACAAGTTGCTCATAGCATTTGGATCCTTGGCAACAATTCCCGAGTGAATATATCTTCAACTATGGGATTACTTGGCTAAATACAATAGTCTGAAATGTCTCTAAACTCCTATTTTTGTTGATCTATCCCAGACCTGTCAGTTCTTACGAGTAGCACATCTCCTTTTATCTTCAACCAGATAGATTAGTTGAAGTAATTAGGAGAATAAACTGGTTCCTAAATTTGCTCATTATCACTATATTTCAAACTTCAAACATTAAGTCCTAGCATATAGAGCTAAACAACTGATTATTTAGTACATGTGTTTTTCTCTCCTGACAATAGTTGCAAACAAATGTTATCATTTTTATCTGGATTTTAAGAAAATTCTAGTCTTTAGATAAGAATTTAGTAGTTACTATGGTAGCTAATTGAATCAATGGAATATTGGTGAACTCCTGTGTTCTGTCATCTTTTATCTAGAAATAATTTAAGTGGAAAATGAAACAATAGATATGATTCTTTGCATAAAGACTCTCCTGCTTGTTGGCTAGTAAATGAGTGACACATTAACATCTACCAGAGGAAAATTTATCACTTACAGGTCCAGATGCAGAAAAAGCTTATAAGGGTACAATCACAACCTCTACTCTTAATCTCTTTCAGTATCAAGGCTTACAAAAAAATAAGAATTAGTTATACACATGCATGTACACACAAAGAAGATGTAGATATATACATAAATATATATCTATCTATATTATTTGATATACACATAACCATATAAAAACAAAGGATGAAGAATACTGAATTAACTAAAATGCAAATTAAGATTAAAAATTTTGAAGATTTTATTTATTTATTTGTTTATTTATTTATATTTTAGAGAGAGGAAATGAGAGGCACAAAGAGAGGGAGAGAAACATCAATGTGTGGTTGCCTTTCACATGCCCCCTAGTGGGGATCTGGCCTGCAACCCAGGCGTGTGCTCTGACTAAGGATCAAACCAGTCACCTTTCAGTTTGAAGGCTAGCAGCACTCAATCCACTGAGTCACACCAGCCAGGGCAAGATTAAATTTTTTAAAACCCCTAATGAGTAATGTATGATTTTTTAAATGTTTACCCTAACCCAACTTACAGTAAAAGGAAAAGAGGTTGAGAATAAAAAGTGGGATTTTTTTCTGAACTGTATCCACCAAGCATGCTGTCCCAGTCTAATGATTCACCTCGCATAGGCATATGGTGGGTTTCTTAACTCTAAGGGGGTTTAGAATGAGTCACCCTTTCCTCAATGACTAAGCTGTTTAAGAGTTTGTCAGTAAAGGTCTCACAGCCCACCGCAAAGAAGCACCCCAGGGAAGGAAGAGACTAAGGTTGGGGGATTCCAAGAGAAAATGTTTTTTGAGATGCAGAGGGAAGTCACATATATCCATGAAATGTATAAAAACATACACGGTTCATTTAAAAACCACTGCATTTGTGTAGTAAATCAGCATCTGGTGACAGCATTATCTTCAGGACTTTTGAAAAGAACTGATTGAAAGACTAAAAATAGTTCCAAAGACTGGCAAAGTTGCCCTGGCTGGTGTAGCTCAGTGGATTGAGTGTGGGCGGGGAACCAAAGGGTTGCTGGTTCGATTCCCAGTCAGGACACATGCCTGGGTTGCAGGCCAGGTCCCCAGTGGGGGCCACATAAAAGGCAACCATGCATGGATGTTTCTCTCCATCTCTTCCTCCCTCCCTTCCCCTCTCTCTAAAAGTAAATAAATTTTAAAAAATTTTTTAAAACTGGCAAACTTAACCTGTTGTCAGGGCCCTAATACAAACATATAATTTGAAAGAAAAGAATAAATAAAAACTTAGCAAATGTTAGATCAACTACATTTTTCTATTTAAAGAAAAAAATCAAAATAAAAGGCATGCAAATTGGGAAAGAGGAAGTAAAACTGTCATTATTTACAGATAACATGATATTCTACATGGAAAACTCTATTGGCGTCAACAAAAAACTACTTGAGCTAATAAGTAAATTTGGCAAAGCAGCGGGACACAAGGTCAATATTCAGAAGTCAATGCCATTTTGGTACATCGACAATGAACTATCAGAAAGAGAAACTTGGGAAAAAATCCCAATTACTATAGCAACAACAACAAAAATAAAGTACCTAGGAATAAACTTAACCTACGAGGTAAAAAAAAAAAAAAAAAAAAAAAAAATCCTGTACTCACAAAACTACAGAACACCGGAAGAGATTAAGATACAAACAAATAGAAGCATACCCTGTTCAAAGATTGGAAGAATTAACATTAAAATGTCCATACTACCCAAAGCAATCTATAGATTCAATATAATGCCTATTAAAATGCCAATGGCATATTTCACAGACCTAGAACAAATATTTCAAAAATTTATATGGAACAAGCCCTGGCTGGTGTAACTCAGTGGATTGAGCACACGGGCCTGCGAACCAGACAATTGCAGTTCGATTCCCAGTCAGGGAACATACCCAGGTTGCAGGCCGGTTCCCTGCAGGCCAGTTCCCAGCAGGGGACGCACGAAAGGCAACCATACATTGATGTTTCTCTCCCTCTCTCCTTCCCTTCCCCTCTGAAGATAAATAAATAAAATATATATTTTAAAAACACATAAAAAATTTATATGGAACAAAAAATGACCCCAAATAGCCACAACAATCTTGAGAAAGAAGAACAAAGTAGGAGGGATCACAATACCTGAAATCAAACTGCACAAGTCCAATGTAATCAAAACAGCCTTATATTAGCATAAAAATAGACACACAGATCAATGGACAGTTCAGAAATAAACCCATGTCTCTACAGTCAATTAATATTCAACAAAGGGGGGGCACAAGCATACAATGGAGTAAAAATAGCCTCTTCAATAAATGGTGTTGGGGGAACTGGATTGGTACATGAAAAAAAATGAAAGTAGTCCATTAACTTACACCATACACCAGAATAAACTCAAAATAGATAAGACTTAAATATAAGTTTTGACACCATAAATGTTTTCCTAGAGGAAAACATTGGTAGTAAAGATTCAGATATCTTATGTACTAATATTTTTGATGATATCTCCTAGGGCAAGAGAAAGAAAAAAATAAACAAATGGGACTACATCAAATTTAAAAGCTTCTGCATTGCTAAAGAAACCATCATGAAAATGAAATGGGAACAGACTGTGTGAGAAAACAAATTTGCCAATGATTACCTGGGACAAGGGTTTAACCTCCAAAATATATAAACAACTCAGATGACCCCACTCCAGGAAGAAAAGCAATCCAATTAAAAAATGGGCAATGGACCTGAAGAGAAACCTCTCTAAGAACATACTGATGGCCCATAGACATATGAAAGGATGGTCAACATCACTAGCCACTAGAGAGATACAAATTAAAACCACAATGAAGTACCACCTCATACCTGTCAGAATGGCCATCATTAATAAATCAACAAACAAGTGTTGGAGAGGTTGTGGAGGACAGGGAACCCTAGTGCACTGTTGGAAGGATTGCAGACTGGTGCAGCCACTGGGGAAAACGGTATGGAATTTCCTCAGAAAACTAAAAGTGGAACTGCCTTTTGACCCAGCCATTCCACTGCTGGGAATCCTAAAACACTAATTCAAAAGAACTTAATGAAGATATCTCACATATAAAAGGAGTCTAGTGAACAAAATTAACTAATGAGCAAAACAGAACCAGACACATGCAGATGGGGAACAGACTGACAGCTGCCAGAGGAAAGGGGATAGGGGATGAAAGTAGGGGAAGAGAGTAATTCTTTGGAATATGTATAAATGACCTATGGACATGGATAGTGGGATAGGTGGCATGGACTGAGAGTGAGGGATGTGGTGGGACAGAGGAAGGCAAAGAGGGAAAAATCGAGACAACTACAACAGAATAAACAAGAAAAAATTGTAAAAAATTTAAAAAGAAAAATATCAAGATTCTTTAGACAGCTTTCTCTACAATTCACATATATAAAATGCTATCCTTCGCCCTGGCTGGTGTAGCTCAGTGGATTGAGGGCAGGCCTGAGAACTAAGGGATCACAGTTTGATTCCCAGTCAGGGCACATGCCTGGGTTGCAGGCCAGTTCCCAGCAGGGGACATGCAAGAGGCAACTATACATTGATATTTCTCTCCTTCTCTCCTTCCCTTCCCCTCTAAAGATAAGTGAATAGAATCTTTTAAAAAAGGTATCCTTCATTATTGTTTGTCACCAGCGGGTTAACAAACTTTTTCCATAACGGGCAGATAAATAGTTTAAGACTTTTGAAGCCACTGTATCATGAAGTTAGCCATAGACAATAGGTAAATGAATGGGCATGGCTGTGTTCTAACAAAAGTTTATTTACAAACACAGGCACAGATTTGGCTCCAACCAGACAAATATCTTACATTGGTTGAGCATCTGAGAATTTGTGAAAATATTTTTAAATACTGTTCATTCAGGGTCCAGAACCTCCCTGATACACAATCTGCAATAAGGAAACTCAGGAACGAGATTTCTATCAAAGAAAAGTACAAGTAGCACAAAAAATTCTTTGGTTCAAGAATTACCATTTTGTTCCAAAGACTTTAACTGTTACATGTTAGATTACTTGTAATACTTATAGTTTGATCTGTAATTTTAAGACTTCTGAAACTGTCAGGGACCAACATCTTAAAATCAAAATTAAACCTCCTAGGTAAAATTACTTCATTTTTCTTAAAAGTTGGAAAAGAAAAAAAAACAATTATAAATGATTATAATTATGTCCTTTTTAAATACTGTACACTAAAATATTTTTAAAGTTTTATCTTTACATAAATATTATTGATGTCTTCATCATGGTTGAATTGAAAGGGAAAGAATTTTGAAAAACTTTTAGAAGGAGTGGGGAGGGAAGGAGAAAGACAGGGAGAGAAACATCAATGTGTGAGAGAAGCACAGATCATTGCTTCTTGTACTGCCCTGGGGATCAATCCTACAAGGTAGGCATAAGCCCTGACTGGGAATTGAACCAGTGACTTTTCACTTTGCAGGATGATGCCCAACCAAATGAGTCACATCAGCCAGGGAAAAAGGCAAATAATTTCTAAAGAAAATTTTGATTTTTTGAAACAGTGTTTCTAAGAAGCATCTATCAGTACTATTCAGGTTTCAATGTACATACAAATGTCCTGGGGCTATGTCTGAGGGAGAGATGCTGCATTTCTATCAAGCTTCCAGGTGACAGAGTATTTGATGGCCCTTGGATCACCCTTTATGTAACAAAGAATATATAATCACGTGGGAAATGTTGATTTCCACCCTATTGAACCCCTCGGAACTTGGGATCAAGAATTTTAAAGTGGCTTACTGGTGATTATGCACTTTTTTATGGAATTTAAGGACAATAATCTAGAAAGTAAGCCTATCTTTTCTTTAATGACTAGAAAATCAACAGTGTTGTATATATTTCAGTTAAAACCAAAGAAGTCAACTTCTGTCCAGACAGGGACAGTAAAATAGCCTATTCGGTATCATGGCAAAATTATATCTTTAACAGGACCCAGTGTTTGCTGGAAGCCTTTAACAAGTCAAGCAAAGTGCAGCATGCTTTCGATACATCATTTTTCCCCTTTTAGTATCAAAGAGGAGACAACTGAATAGAGTCTGTGCTCAAGGTCAGAATATGAATTAAAACCCACCTACCTATCTAGATCTGCTAGTCTTACTTATTTCTATTTTTATGTTCTACCTCTAGTCACCTTTTCTCCTCTAGGTGGTAGATGGAATCACTATTCCCAACTATTTCTCCCTCTTCATGATAGAATTACTCATCCTGTCAATCATCATTGGGAGATAAGTATATGCTTCCACTTAGTTGACTTTTGGTTTGGCCCTGTGACACACTTTAATGAAAATCTAAGCCGATATGACGCCAACCACCTCCAAGCAGAGGTTTTAACTGTTGTGTGGTTTGGACTGTGCTCCTTCTTTCTGCCAAGAGAACAAACAGCATGTCCCAGATAGGAACTGTTCTTTCAGCATTACTTTTAATAATAAAAAAATAGGAAACAACCTATTATGTACTAAAGATAATAATTAGAAAGAACACGTTGTGTTTTCATATCATGTAAAAATTTTTAAATATGACTGATTACAGCTCTGGGAAATTACAACATACATATACAAAAAAAGAGACTACAAAGTATGCAAAAATATAATCAAGATTTTGCTGGGCTTATGATTGGTTGTTGTCTTCTGTTTTGTAAATGTCACGATGCCATGTTGCTTCAACAAAATACAAATTACAAATTAATCTTCAACTTTCAAATTTCAAGGCAAGACTTTAAAATATAACATTTGACAGTATAAACCATAAGCATGCCTTGCAAATGTGAAAATGTCACACTTCAGAATTTTTTTATGTGCAAAAAAACCCTCAGGATCACCCAGGTGATCTTGTATAAATTAAACATTGTGCCTATTCCTTCATCCATAAAAGGAGTTAATAATATCTACTTCTTGGGTTGTTTAGTACGTTAAAAATGGTAATATATGTAAAGCACCTGACTCATAGGCATTCAATAAAAGTACCTTTCTTTCACTATAGCTAATATCACAAAAAACTAATATAGTCATTTGTTATAGGAGTAATTAATTTATCAATAAATCATTAACCAAAGATCATATTCAAGGTAAGTTAAGACTCTGAGCAATCCACAAACTTAGCTGTAAGGATATCTTACAACACATACCACTTTTAAGGGCCCCTGTGATTACATTGGGCCCACACAGATAATCCAGGATAATTTCTATTTTGAAGTCAGCCAAGTTGCAACCCTAATTCCATCTGCAATCTTAATTCCCCTTTGTTGTTTAACATGTTCACAGGTTCCAAGGATTAGGACATAGACATCTTTCTGGGACCATAATTCTACCTAGCACACAATGGTACTTTGTGGTACTCAGCATGGTGACTTAAGAGTATAAGGGAACAGCTCCCCTCCAGGCTGGTGAACACACACAGGAAGAGCAGGTAGGTGACTACAGGTTGTTGCTTAATTCCACAACAGAAGGGCATCATTAGAAAATTAGAAAAGGAAGAAATAAGTAGCCTAGGTTATAAGAAGTGATCACAGTGACCAAAGAAGAAAAACAATGCCCAAAAGTTGGGCAGTAAGCTCTCCCTAAGAGAGACCAAAAACCAAGCTGTGACAAATGAGGAGGGGGCAGAGCAAAGGACAAGAGGCAGGGGAAGGAGAGCAAGAGACATAAATTTTCTGAGTTACCACCAAGCACCAGTCACTGTGCTTATACAATACAGCTAAGAAATACATGGAAAAATTATAGAGAAACAGAAAGTAGAATGGTGGCTGCCAAGGATTCAGAGCAGGGGTTATGAGGAGTTCTTGTTTAATGGGGACATAGTTCAGTTCTGTGAAATGAAAAGAATTCTGGAGAGGGATGATGGTGATGATTGCACAACCATGTGAATGTTTAATACTACTGGACTGTACATGTAAGAATAGTTAATATGGAATAATTTGCATTATGTGTATTTTACCACAATAAAAAACATTGAAGAAAAAGCCCTAACTGGTGTGGCTCAGTGGATGAAGCAGCAGCCTACAAACCAAAGGGTCAGCAGTTCAATTCCCAGTCAGGGCACATGCTTGGGTTGCTGACCAAGTCAGGTCCCAAGTAGGGGGCATGTGAGAGGCAACCACATATTGATATTTCTCTCCCTCTTTCTCCCTCCAGTCACCTGTCTAAAATAAATAATATTTTTTTAAAAGAAGAGAAAATACAAAAGACATCATTAAGCCATCATAATGAGTCTTGGGCCCTTTTAGTGCCTCCTATTCTTTTGCTTACTTCAGTTTATCTGTTTCTCTTAAGAAATGGGCTCTAATGAGGTAAAATTTATATCTGCTTTATTTCTAACGGCTCTACTGAAATACACAGATGTACACTAAAACCAAGTTCTGGGGAAAAAACCTATTTCTGGAAAATTAGGGTTACTCCATGTATGTTTTACTAAGTGTATTTACTAGTATACACTTCAATTTCGATGTGTATTTCAACTAAACTCTTACATGTATGTTTTAACCATACTTCCTTCTCTAATAGAAAGTAAGTCAGAAACATTTAAATTCATTTTTCCACTCTGAATAGTTTGTAACATCTTGAAAAGCACACAAACAAACATTAAGAGCATGTAAATTACTGTTTCTCATTAGGAGAAAATCTCCAGTTTTCACACATGATGAGGGAGAACACAGATGATGAGTTCCAATCAATCAGATCTTTTTTCATTTCCTGAAGCTTTCCCCCCAAAGGCCTTTTAAATCAGATACTAGAGGCAATCAGTGGCAAATACTAAAGGATGCTCCCTAATGAGAAGGTCTCCAATACTACAGCTGCTTCCCTAATGAAGAAGAAAGCGAGGTTTCTTCTTCTTCAATACTGAAGAGCAACCAATGGTACTTCACTAAGGCCCCCCCAAAAAACCACAAACAAACAAACCTGGGGTGTCTTAAATATGCTTTGGTTAAAAAGTAATGAGGGAGGATTAGAAAGAAAGAACAAAGAAGGATGCTAGGAACCATGGGGCCATCCTAGTTGGGCTCATCTTAGATGCAGTTAGGCAAGGTCAAAACTATCCTCCCTGGGGGTGACCTCAGTAGAATCACCCCTCTGTACCAAGTCTGGTTTAATATAATATTCTTGCTCATAGGTAAGTACAACAGACTACTTATAAAAATGGCTACAATTATTCTCCTCTCTCTGTCTATGGTCCTTGCAACAGCTATAGCTCCTCCTTTCAAGAGATGAATCTATTTCCCCACCTCTTAAATCAGGGGTGGCTCTGTGATTAGCTTTAACTAACAGGATTTAGAGGAAGTAAACTTGTGCCAGTTTCAAGCCTAAGCCTCAAGATCTTACATGCCTCCACTCTGTGTTAAAACCCTGCCAGTCATGGTGTGAACAAGCCTGGTTAAAGGCTAGAAACCATGTGGAGAGGAAATGAGTCCATCCTAGAAGAGCCACCCCCCAACCCTCCCAGGAGAAAACAAGCTCCCATCCAAAGAATTGTGCAGTTGAGTCCTGCCTAAATTGGCAACCCACAGAATCAAGAGCTAACAAAATGCTTGTTGTTTTAAACCACTACCCACACTAATATTGTGGTGGCTTGTTAAGCAGCAAAAAAGCTAACTGATATAGTAAGGAATAGATTCTTCATGAATTACCCATTCAGTGAACATATATTAAACATCTTCTGTATTTGAAGTAGTTCTCTCAGTAGTTACTAGGAGTACAAATATTAATACATGATAGTACCTGCAATTATGGAGTCACCTCATCAAACTACATAAAAGAAGTATGAATTAAAAGGTTTGAACAATAGAGAGGCTCACTCAAATTTGAGTTAATTTTTAAAGAAAAATATTAAGGCACCAGAGAACAAGAATGGACAATTTGTCCAAAAGAACAGATACAAGAAAGCACAGATGCAGGAAAGCACAGGTGCAGGAAAGAAAAGAATGTTCTAAAAGTGGAAAATAGTTTAGGACAGATGGAGAATGGGGAAAATGGCAGATGACAGAACAGGAAAAGCAACTTGAAGGCAAATAATAAAGGGTGTCACAGTATAAATCATGCTAAGAGATCTGAATGCTTCTTATAGGCTGTGGAGAGCTACAAATCATTTTTAAACAGGAAATGACATGATTACATCTATGTTTTAGGGCAAAACTGATAAGTGGGGAATTAGAAGGAGTTTAAGAATTAGGGGAGCCTGGCTGGTATGGCTTAGTGGATTGAGTGCTGGCCTGTGAACCAAAAGGTCACTGCTTCAATTCCCAGTCAAGGTACATGCCTGGGTTACGGGCCATGCCCTCAGTTGGGAATGTGTGAGAGGCAACCACACATTGATGTTTCTCTCCCTTTCTCCTCTGTCTAAAAATGAATAAAATCTTTTTTAAAAAGAATGAAGGGAATCATTCAAGCCATTTTGACTACAAAATGGAAACCCCAGCTACGACATAGCAAATATAAAAAGAAGATGTCTTTGAAAGATGTTTCAGAAATAGGAGAAAAACCCAGCAGCCTGGATAACCAACTAAATATGGACTCTGAGGGTGATAGATTGGGGCTGTGCCAAGATTTCAACTTTGGGATCCTCAATTAATGGCAAATATACATAAGGCAGGAAAGAAGAGCAGATTGTAGAGAAATGAGTGTTTTTCATAAAAGCACCATTCGAATATCTAGTGAAAGATATCTGGGAGGCAGAAAAAGACATAAGTCTGAATGTTATGTTCATGGACAGGTGGTAGGACCAGGACATAAATATCTGAGGAGACTTTAGGACAAGACAGAGGGACAGAAAGATAGCTCAAGAGATAAAAGTGAATGCGAACACAGGGAATTCAGGGAAAAGATGTACATGGAGAAGAGAAAAAGCTAACAAATGGCATAATCCCAAGGGATATTGAAATTTCAGAGGCAAAGGGAAAAAAAGCACCAAATGGCAGCAACCCTGCCTTGGAGATGGAAGAAAGAAGGGGAAGGATCATTCAGCAAGTATGGATTTTGTATTACAAAAAAGCAGATACCCATCCATTTTTCCACCTTCTTTCTTCTAGCCAAGTCATTACCAGGCTCTTCTCTAAGTCCCACTCTTAGAGAAGCCCTCAAGACAGTCAGTGTTGGGAGGAGACAGTAATAGGGGATACTTGAATAAGAGCATCTGTGTCCATGTATCTTATTGAAAAACATGTTTTTTCAAACTCCTCTGGCACCTGTTACAGCAAAGTATATTCCCAACATTCATACTTAGGGATCTAATTTGAAATACACTTATAGTTAATTTACTGCATCTTCCAAACAGATTGCCTGTATATGTTTTCAGTAACTAAAAAGTTTTTAAAGTTTTTTTAAGATTTTATTTATTTATCTTTAGAGGGGAAGGGAAGGAGAGAAGGAGTGAAATATCAATGTATGGTTGCCTCTCGTGAGTCCCTGCTGGGAACTGGCCTGCAACCCAGGCATGTGCCCTGACTGGGAATCAAACCGTGATTGTGTGGTTCGCAGGCCCATGCTCAATCCATTGAGCTACACCAGCCAGGAAAAAAAGTTTTTTTTTTAATACCCTGGCTGGTGTAGCTCAGTGGGTTCAGCACAAGCCTGTGAAGCAAAGGGTCATGGGTTCGATTCCTAATAAGGGCACATGCCTGGGTTGCAGGCCAGGTCCCCAGTGGAGAACACATGAGAGGCAACTACACACTGATTTTTCTCTCCGTTTCTTTCTCCTTCCCTTCCCTTCTCTCTAAAAATAAATAAAACCTTTAAAGTTTTTAAAAATAACCCCAAAGTAGGCAAAGATTTTATAAATCACAAAAAGCAATATCCATAAAAAGAAAATTGATTTCATTACAAATCATCAAAACATACCATGAAGACCATAAAAAGGCAAGTCAAAGTGAGGAAGTATCTGTAATACATATATTTGATCATATATTCATATTTACAAAATAAAAGAACTGACATTTAAAAAAAATAATCCAATTTGAAAATGGGCAAGATTTTAACAGGAATTTGACAAGATATACAAATGCCAGTAAGTTGATGAAATAGCATTTAACAATATTTCTTACAAGGAAACTAAAACTATAGGGACCACCTCACACCCATTAGGATGGCGACCATAAAAACAGAAAATAACAAGTGTTGACAAGGATGTGGGAAAACTGGAACTCTTTTACATTGTTGGGAATATAAAAGCTACACCACACCATGGTGTGGTAGCTTTGGAAAATAGTATGGTGGTTCTACAAAAAGTTAAAATAAAATTACCATATGACCCAGCAATTGCACTTCTGGGTATTGGAAAAAAATTGACAGCAGGGTCCTGAAAAAATATTTGTACACCCATGTTCATGGCAGCAATTATTCACAACAGAAAAAGGTGACAACAATCCAAGTGTTCACCAACTAACAGACAAATGTTTAAACAAAATGTGGTATACACATACAATGGAATATTAAAAAGGGAATTCTGACACATGCTCCAACATGGGTGAATATTAAGGACATTACACTAAGTGAAAAAAGCTGGTTACAAAAGAATAAATAGTCTGTGGTTCTACTCATGAGACACTTAAGCAGTCAAATTCATAGAGACATAAAGTAGAATGGTGATTCCCAGCGCCTGGGGAAAGAAAGAATGGGGATTCATTGTTTAATGGGTACAGTTTCAGTTTTCCAAGAGGTAAAAGGATGGATGGTGGTGACAGTTATACAACAATGTGAATGTATTTAATACCAGTAACTGTAGATTTTAAAAACTGGTTATGATGATAATTCCATTATTTTGTATATATTGCCACAATTACATTTTTTTAATTTAAAAATCCACAAGTAGATCCAATATGCAATCCCCAAAATTAATTAAAAACACTGACAGAACCATGTATTAGTGAAAATGTACAGCAACTGGAATCCTTGCACACTATTTGTGGAATTTAAGCTGGTATAACCAATTTGAAAAACTTTGGCAACATTTACTAAAGCTAAATATAAGCCTACTCTATGACCCTACAATTTGACTCATAGATATATGTTCAAGAGAAATGAGTGGACATGTGTACCAAAAAACTTAAGTAAGAATGTTCATAGCTGCTTCATTCATATTAGCCACACTTGAAACAATTCAAAGATCGAACAGGAGAATGGATAAACAAATTTTGGTATATCCATACAATGGAATTACTATTCAACAACAGACTAGAACAAACTACAAATATACACTACAATATGGATGACTTTCATAGACACTGTTATGTGAAAGACATATACACAGTCCCTTCTATTTACTACTTATATGAAGCTTAAAAGCAGACAAAACTAGGAAATGGCGTTTTTAGAAATCATAATGTGGTTACCTTCAGGTTGAAAGTGGGGTGAAAACTGACCAGAAAGGCAAAAGGAAGAAATCCCCAGGGGTGCTGGAAGTGCTGTGTATCTTGACCTGGGTGGTAATCACATGGGTGTACACACATGTAAAATACATCTTGATTAATGCATTTTATACTTTATTGTATGTATGTTATACCTAAAAATAAAATATCTCTAAAGTACTCAATGTCTCTACAATGAGAATGCTATAATTCAAAAAAGAAACAAAATCTCAAGTGTACTCTTTTCCTTTCTAACTTAGAAGATCAGACCTTATTCCTCTTAGATACATTGGGGGATGATTAACTACTTCCCAGTTTCCTGAGTCAAATAACAACTAAGTCCTACGCAGTGCAAACTTATATATTCCTAAATGTTCATGAGATTTCCTGAAGCCACTTCATATCCACAAGCTTTTTACAGCAACTTTTCAGTCTTTAGCTCAGTCTATATTCCAGAACTCCCAATTTGCTTTTAAACTGGTTGAGTGTGCAATTAGATACTTTCAAGATTCAAGAATGGTATGTGATTTTGTTTTACACCTTCATTGGCACGAGCTAACACAAATCCCTCTTCAGCTATAAAGGTGGAATGTCAAATATCACAAGCTATCGCTACATTTTGGCACTGTGATGAACACGCACCACCCCCCCACCCTGGCACCAAGGAAAGAGAAATTTTCATTGTCTTTAAAAGCCATTTTGATGCTTGACTCTTTTATAGCCAATGTAATAACTTTAACTTCCCTGTGAGAGCACCATGGCCCAACATTCTAAGGAAAACAATCCACAAAATTGAACATTTCCCCTCCTGCCTTCTTCTACCATTTAACAGTATACTACCCAGTTATCAAAAGGGGGCCTTAATATTATCATAGTAACTTTGCATGGTGACATTTATTCTGGTGATCACATCTAAAGAATGTAATTATTAATCACTATGTTGTACACCTGAAACTTATATAATATAGTATAGCAACCATACTTCAATAAAAAAAGAGAAAGGGCCTTAGTATGCAAAAATTTCATTTTAATGATAAAGGCAAATCCTTCTGAATTGTATTGTAATGAAAAACTTATTATTTCCCTTCATTTCAATTACTTTAGCCTTCATATGTTCCTCTATCCAACAAAGCTTTCATTTAGAATGGAAGGACAGATAAAGTGCTTCTCAGATAAGATCAAATTCAAGGAGTTCATCATCACCAAGCCCTTATTATATGAAATGTTAAAGGGACTTACCTAAAAACAAGAAGATAAAAAAGATGAACAGTGAAAGGACAGCAAACTGACAGTTATTAACAACCACACCTAAGACAAAAGCAAATTAAGAGGACAGCTAGATCAGGAGTGAACCATAGAAATGGAGATCACATGGAGGGTTAGCAACAGGGGAGTGGGAGAAGGGGGGAAAAGGTACAGAAAATAAGTAGCATAGACAGTAGATAGAAAATAGATAGGGGGAGGGCAAGAATAGTAGGGGAAATATAGAATCTAAAGAACTTGAGACACATGGTCATAAACTAAAGGGTGGAAATGGTGGGGGAGGAGGAGTACAGGGTGGAGGGGAATGAAGGAGGGAAATAGAACAACTGAAATGGCATAATTAAAAAAATATATTTTAAAAAATAAAATAAAAATATATTTCTAATTTCAAAAAAAAGAGAAAAACTTATTATTTGACCATGATTGTCTTTGACCCCCATACTGAAGCTATCATTAGTTCAGTCAAGTAGATAAGATTATGAAGGTACTTCTTTTTCTCTTTCAATTTAGAAAAAATTGATTTTATTATCAAATTGTAAGGGACAAATTTTATCAGTTCAATGGATCTTTTGAATAACAATCAAATCCCAGTGCTTTAGAGAGCAATGCAATATTTATCTTTGCCTTTTTCTCTTCTACTTCTTTTTGTTTTCTAATGCTATTTATTTGGAATAGCAAAGTTTTGTTAAACGTGGTAGTGATATACTGTAATGAGCTTTGCCTGTGAATTTCACTGACGTCATGAATTGATGTTATGGATTGATGTCTATAAGACAGATTTTGATTGGTACATTTAAGACTGGCAAGAAGTGTTGAAGCTATTCTTACTCACTTGACCAACCTACTTAGAGCAATATAACAGTTTTTAGGTTATTGACTAGACTTATAAATGCGCATGTTGGGCTTAGAAAAGCAACAAGGTAGGAGGAGAAAAGTGACAAGATGGTTAAAAACAGAAGGGCTGGATTAAAAGAATACCTAATATATAGGTATTTCAGTAATCTGATAAGTGAGATTTTAAGTCAACAGTGGGATACAATTTTTGTAAAAAGCATATACTGTCACGTTATCTCAACAGGGTGACTTTGTTAGTTAAACGGTTTCACAAATGAAATTATTCAGAACTGAAAGTTTTATTCAGCAAAAGTTTTTTTAAAGATTTTATTTATTTATCTTTAGAGGGAAGGGAAGGAGAGAGGGAGAGAAGTATCAATGTACAGTTGCCTCTTGTGTGCCCCTTGCTGGGAACTGGCCTGCAACCCAGGCATATGCCCTGACTGGGAATCAAACTGTGATCCTCTGGTTCCCAGGTCCGTGCTCAATTCACTGAGCTACACCAGCCAGGGGTCAGCAAAAGTGTTTTTGAAAACAAGTATCAAGCAACAACTGGTTAAAGACAAAGCCATCTGGTCACAATAGAAAAATGATCCTCTTTTAGAAGAGTAAAACATAATACAACAAGAATATACAGTACTTTTTATTTAAATACATTCTCTGAAATAGAATGCACCCATTTTCTCCTTGGAGAACACCTCAATGTTTCACTTCATAAAGTCTGTATTATAAATTTCAAGATATTGGAATGCAATAATTATAAAGATGGATAGGTAGCTTGTTTTACATACCTGTGGTTTTTCAGATTCTTGTGCTTGCTTACTTGTGTATATGTACTTATTTTTCAGAAACCACTTCTAGAAGATCACATTTTGACTTCTACACTGCCACCTGTAGACATAAAATGGAAATAAACCACGTCTTACTCACCAACCATGCATCTTTTCTAGATATCTAACAGGGATAATTGGGGGGGGGGGAATGGGAAAATATTTGCTCCAAGAAATAAAAGTGTTCTTTCTCCTGTGTGGAAAATTTGTAAGCAGTCCCTCTACCTCCAATGGCTTCATAAATTATTTAGAAATCAAAGCATTGATAAGTCTCAGATCAATACCACTCCAATCAGTTCATTAAAGTAAGAGATGGAGTTCACAGAACTCAAACCACATGCCAGCTTACAAAGATTTCAAGACCTGCCCGTGAAAATTAGAAGATAACTAGACCCCTTCGTTAATCGAGGAATCAAGAATTCTGTAAATTACTACAAATAGAGAGGGAGAGGCCCTGGCTGGTGTGGCTCAATGGATTAAGTGCTGCCTGAGAACCAAAGGGTCACCAGTTCAATTCCCAGTCAGGGGACATGCCTGGGTTGCAGGCCAAGTTCCCAGTAGAGGGTGTGAGAGATGCAACCACATTCAATGTTTCCCTTTTTTTCTCCTTTTCCTTCTCTCTAAAAAAATAAATAAATAAAATGTTTTTTAAAATAGAGAGGGAGAGACCTAGGAGAAGGTTACTGTATCACATGGTTGTAAAATGTCCATTTAAAATAATATTCTAACATGAACTAGAGCTTTGTCCAATGTAAACAGCATTTTCGCAGGGTAATTTTACACTTCCCTACTCCTAGTTTGAATGTAAGTGCTGAGGTCTTTCTGACACCCCAGATTTTAATACAGGTGGGTCTTTTTTCTTTAAAAAAATCAGTAAAAATTCATGAACTTAATAAGCAATGCATAAAGATCCATAAGCTACTATCAGCGAGTCAAAACAGCCATGAGATGAGGTACATGTGTGAAGAGATTGAGAGAGAAGAGAAAGATTGAGAGAGAAGAGAAAGATTGAAATGAGAGACTGAGAAAGAAGAACATGAGATTGAGAAATTGAGATGAGAGAGATATTGAAAGAGAGACGAGAAAGATTGAGATGAAAGAGAGTGAAACAAGAGATTGAGGGGGGAAGAGAGATCCGAGGTTAATTTAGAATAATACACCCAACCATGGTGTGTGTGTGATGAGTGTGTGGGTGAGCGAGAGGGAAAAGGATGAGAAAGATAGGGGGATGGAGGGAAAGAAAAAGCAAGAGATAAAAGAGAAAGGGAAACCACGCCACTGTGTGTGTGTGAGAGAGACACAGTCAGACAGAAAGAAACAGAAGAGACAAACACTAAGATTCTAGAGTTAATTGAGAACAACGGACTGCGCTGTGCAGCTTTTTACCTCCTCCGAATCCGACGGCCTGCCCGACAAGTGCCCCAGCTCCACACCTTAAGCCAGACACATGCACCACCACACACACTACCTCACCTTCACCCCACTACCACCTCCTAGGTGAGATAACGCCAAAAGTCACTCAGAGAGCATGCCCGCCAAGCCCGCTACCCCAAAATCCTGGCGGCCTTTTTACCAGAGATCCGTCCTTAACTTACCAGCAATTTATTTTAACTCCTGAGAGACTGGTTTGATTTAAGGAATTGCGGCAAATGTAAGAAAATCAAGTCTCCTTGAGCCACCCTCCTCCTTCTCCCTAGGGCGGACATACACACACACTCACACTTTCTTTTTTCCCAACCCGGTACACACGTTGAGCCATCCCAAGCGGCTTTTTTTGGGGGGGGTGCGGGGGATGGGGGCGGAAACCAGCGGCAATCCTCTTCCCACGTGTCTCCATTAAACCCTCTTCCAAACATGCACAAGGCACCAAGTGCATGTGCACAGTCAGTCTTTGGAGATAAGTTCAGCAAACCCATTCCACTCCCCCCCAACCCCCCACTCTGTCCCTGAAGGCGCAAGGGAGCGCTCGGATTCAGGTATTGGCCCCGGGAGACTATACTCCATTCCTGCCTTCCTTCCTGCTGGTCCTGCTACTACTATCTCTTCTCCAAAGGTTCCTACAATCCAGGGGGACCAGAGCTGGAGGCGTCTTGATGTTTGTTGGGTGTGGATTGCGAAGAGAGGGGGCAAACTGCATACACCACCGAGATTGCGGGCAGGGGGAAGAGTCGCAGTACTCTAAAGCCGCTCGGGTGCTCAGCACATAGGAAGGGGTTGGGCGGGACCTTGAAATCTGAGGGAGAGCATCCCAAAGGAGGTAGCTTTGCCGCACCTCTTACCTACCAAGGACGGCGAAGAAGCAAAAGCGTGCATATCGCGGAGGCACCAGCGTGCACACCAAGGCGTCTTGTACCTTCCTCCTCCTCCCAGACCTCCCAGCCCTCGTTCCCAAGCTCTGTAGCCAAGAAGGGAAGGCATCCGGCCCCCTGCAGCTAAGGAGGAGTGAGAGGTATGCGCTCTGGGATGCCCACCTGCGCACAGTGTCGCCTTTGCAGCCGGTGCCTGCGCTGGCTTGGCCGCTTTCGCTACAGCATAAAGTGCTGGTGGTCTGACCCCTGGACTCCACGCGTCTCCTCGGTCCCAGGCAGCCGTGGTCTTCGCTCTCCTTCCTCCCTGCGGGTGAGCTCCCCACCTACTCCGCAGGTTCTGCCTGGTCCCTCAGCCCGTCTGATCTTAAGTCGTCCTCTCCGCCCCTTTCCCGCCGCCCTGCGCAGTGCGCCGCCCCGCTCCCCGCCCATCCTTGCCCCAGCCCAGCGGGGCTTCGGGCCTAGAATCTAGTGCAGCAGATCTCTAGTTCCAGGAGGGGGGGCACAGAGGGTGGGGGTGGAACGAGGTCCACCCCTACCCGGAGCTCCTAACCTGCTCTACTCTACCCCCACCAGCAAGTGCTGCCTATACTCACCCAGAGGCCAAGGGTGTGGGTACCGCGTGCTCTGCCCTTGCACTTCCCGCCTCTCTTCATTCTCTGGAAAGCACCTTCCATGGCCCCAAAGGTGCCTTGTTTCTTGGGGAGAAGGTAGTAAAGCAGGGTGGAGAGAGGAGGCAAAAAAAATTAGCAAGTCAACTGCCAATGGATACAAGTTGCTGCCTGTGCTTTGTTTCTGTTACATTAAATACCTGAATGTGCTGCTTTCCTTGTTACAACTGCAGCAATATTCTGAGCCATGAATGTAAAATTTCCAAGCTAATTGGTTGTAAGAGCTTCTTAAAAATTTAATGTTGCAGAAAACAATAGACTCAACGCTTTTCAAAAAAGTTACTTTATATATATATGAGCACATTTCCGATTTTTAAAAATAGCAAAATATAAATAACAGAACACCTGTGTTTTACAAAAACAGATCCAGTGAGTTTGTGTTATTTAAACCCTCTGTAATTATATTAATTGGGTTTGTTTTAGAGTGTATTTTAGGTCTTTCTTAAGAGAACCGGCTCAGAATTTAGGGCTAGGAACCCGTAAGTTTTCATTTGGCTTTGGCCATAATTCTAAAATGTCAATTTCATGGAAATTATTAAATGTGGTTATATAGAAAAATGGATCCTGTTTTTCCCACGTTGATAGTAGCATTCTTATATTGGGGAAGGATAGATTTTTTAAAGCCAAGAAATAATAAAATTCTCATTCATTTTTCTAGTGATAGACTATCTTTTTTTTTTTGGTTTTTTACTTTTATTTTGATTGTGGTAGTGCATGCATAAGATTTAACCCTTTCACCATTTTTAAATGGACAACATAGCAGCATTAAGTCCATTCACAATGTCCTGCAGCCACTGTCTCTAGTGATAGAATATCTTATGTAAGCTTTTTTAGTGTTTTTCTCCTTGAGGCAAACTTCCTTTCTGTTTTCTCATTCTAAATATAAATAAAGTTATAGATGCCATGATTTTTTGAGATGGTTCTCTTAAAGAGATAAAAACATTAATTATAATTTATTAACACAACCTGAGGCTGGTGATACTAAATTTCACACTGATTAAACTTGTTTTTCAACTCTGCTGTTAGTAATTTAATCTATCTCCTAAGAAACAAAAGTTTTTAAGTTTCATTCTTGTAAGAATGAAATGTACACTTCTTAAATAACATTTTGAACCAGAATTAAATTCATCAAATTGGCTAATGAAAAGTATCTTCGTAGTGCATTTTTTGCTGAGTAAATTAGGACTATGTGGATGATAAACAGCATTCTGAAAAAGAGGCTCTGAAGCAAAGAAAACAATCTTTAGAAAAACTGATGATCCCCTTTTCAAGACAAGGATGACAAATAGCAGTAATTATGCAAAGAATGACTGCTGCCTCTCTTCTCTCTGCTTTTTGTGGCTGGGTCTGCATTTATCTCCTTCAATCAACATAATAAAAGTAAAGTAATTCAACATTCTGGTGATTTTGCTTAGTAAATCAGAAATTTCAGAATGTTTTTATTATCTAATTAATCCAAGTAAATGTTTCCCGTAAATGCAATTTTACTCTTCCATTTTTTGTGTGTGTGACTCTGGAGAAACACATTCATGAAACCAGCCAAGGTAAACTCAAGAACAATTGCCAGCCAGATTCATTCAGCACATATGTGTTGCAACCGAGTTGATATTAAGTGACCTTTGGGTCTTAAATTAAATATCAGATATTGGTTATTAATTGCTCATTGGCTGCTTCTTTAATGAGTCCTTATGTGTTTGCTTTGCCTCACTTATTTCCCAGAAGCGTATTTTATTCCTTTTTGTCTGCCTTATTGAATCTACCTTGGCCTGAACAATTTTCATTGTACTTCCACCAAAGAACCAAACCTCACTCTGTAGCTCACTTGACAATCATCTTTATCCTTCAAGTTAAGTCTCCCTTAAGGTCTTTGATAGGAATAAAACGCAATTAAACATCAAAATGATAACAAGTACTTCATGAATACTTTATCAAGCCTGGTTCTAAGAGATAACAACTAGATTTCTCAAAACCAGTAGGGTGTGTCCTATTTGAATAAAAAGAAGAAACAAAACCAGCAAATCCGTTTTTTAGGTCAAAACTAAGCCAACAAATCACAATTCAGATCCTTTCTAAACTTGAATTATGTTAAGATGTATATAAAATCACAGTCCAAATAACTTTATCTGTATTTTCTTTCATCACTGCAAATCCCTGCTCCAATAACCAAACACCATTAGATTTCACATTTCCCTTTTTTAGTTCCTTAACTATTGAGAATTTTTCACTGATTTTTGAATAACTGAGTGCAACTAGACACTCCTGCTGTCTCCAAGGAATTCTGTGCCACCTATTTGTTTTCAAAAGTTGTTTTGAAATGTCTGAGAGTGTTAAGGACAGATGCGAACACCACATATCAACCCGTGGAAAGGGAGTTCCCAATGACCAGTCCAAATTCAAAACAGTGAGGTTAAAACAAAACATGAGTTTGTTGTAACAGCTTAATGCTCTCAGCATATCCCATCCTGATCCTCACCCCAGCACAGAGTTTTAGAGTTTTAAAGTTCATTAGCTTTCCTCTCTTGAGAAATTTTCTCCTGTTACTTGTATGTTTAAAAGATTTTATTTATTTATTTTTAGAGAGAGGGGAAGGGGAAGAGAAAGAGAGAGAGAGAGAAACATCAATGTATGATTACCTCTCACATGCCCCCAAATGAGGAGGACCTGGCCTGCAACCAAAGCATGTGCCCCAACTGGGAATGGATCCAGAGACCTTTTGCTTTGCAGGCAGGCCCTTAATCCTCTGAGCCACACCAGCCAGGGCTCCTGATACTTATTTTAATAATTTTTATTAATTTACTGTTTGAGTGTTATAACTCACAATGAGCATGAACAAAATGCATAGTCTTCTTTTTTTCCTATAAAAATTGAGAATTTCAGACATGGAACTGTTTTGTGGGGGAAGGGCTGATGACAAGACAGCTCTTTTGTCAGAGTTTCCTCCTTTGGCTATAAGAAAAGCATGAACTAAGTTTCTTCATTTTGGCTGATGGGAATTAGTGAGTAACATCATTGAATCAAATTTGCAGAATGCCAGTTACTTTAATTGGTTCCCTTGTGCTACAGAAATATGTCACCAGTTATCTCACAAGCCAATGGTAATAAAAACAATACTATCCATATAATGCTCTGATTGAAATATTGATGCTCCAAGCTAAATTTTTAAAAAATATATGTGTGGGGGGAGTCTATGCATAATTCAAAGCTAAGTATAAACTTGAATATTTGTAATAAATCCTTTAGTTACAAAACTCTTGATAAGCTCTCTCTTAGGTTTTTGGTTTTGTGATAAACTGATAAATACCTTAATGTTTACCTTCCTCACAAGAAAGTACATTTTTCTGATCCATATCATCCCACAAATTTCCCACCACCAAATATTTAACCATATTATTCAATGATAAAAGAAAGAAGGAAGGAAGAAAGGAAGGAAGGAAAAGGAAAGGAAGGAAAGACTAAAGCCAGTATGATAGGGTGAATATATGTATGACTGGTTAGCAAAACTGATAAGCACATCAGGTTATTCATGGTTTCCTCCCTTATGGACCTTTTTTATTTTGGTCTGTTTCATGGCTGCCAATTAAAGCTTTATGCTTAAACATAGACAAACTATGTGGGTAACCAGATGTTGTGGGTGGAATTATGTTCCTCAAAAAGATATGTTGAAGTCTTAACCCATGTTACCTGTAAATGTAACCTTATTTGGGATTGAAATCTTTACTGATGTGATTAAGATGAAGTTATACTGGAATGAGGTGGGCTCTTTATCCAATATGACTGCTGTTTTTGCTGGAAAAGAAGTAGAGACATAGACACAGAGGGAAGTTGGCCATGTGAAGAGGGACACAGAGGTTGAAGTTATGGTGCCACAAGCCAAGGAACACCTGAAACTACCAGAAGGTTCAAGAGACAAAAAAGGTTTTCTCCAAAAGCCTTGCCAGTACCTTGATTTTGGATTTCTAGCTTTCAGCACTGTGAAACAATACATTTCTGTTGCTTTCTGCCATCCAATTGGTGGTACTTTGTTGCAGCAGCCCTATGAAACTAATACACCAGGAAATCATTGACTCCACCCAGCACAGAGTAAATGTTCAAGTGTAGAATATTTAAGAATGATAAGAAGAGTCATCTCTGTACATGAACGACAATAGCAGGATAGAATCATCCAAGAATTGGAAAGAATCTTGAGAATTTACTTAAGTAATAGCTCCTCCAAGATGGAACTCAGCTACAAATGTGAATCATAGAGGCACAGAATTTTTTTTTAATTTTTTTATTGATTATGCTGTTACAGTTGTTCTATCCCCCCTTCATTCCCCTCCACCCTACCCCCTGTCCCCACCACTACCCCCTTTAGTTTATGACCATGTGTCTCAAGTCCTTTAGATTCTATATTTCCCATGCTATTCTTGCCCCCCCCTTCTATTTTCTATCTACTGTCTATGCTACTTATTTTCTGTACCTTCTCCCCCCTTCTCCTCCTCCCACTCCCCTGTTGCTAACCCTCCTTGAGATCTTCATTTCTATGTTTCCACTCCTGATCTAGCTGTCCTTTTAGTTTGCTTTTGTTTTAGGTGTGGTTGTTAATAACTGTGAGTCTGTTGTCCTTTCACTGTTCATGTTTCTTTAACTTCTTTTTCTTAGATAAGTCCCTTTAACATTTCATATAATAAGGGCTTGGTGATGATGAACTCCTTGAATTTGATCTTATCTGAGAAGCACCTTATCTGTCCTTTCATTCTAAATGAAAACTTTGCTGGATAGAGCAATCTTGGTTGTAGGTCTTTGGATTTCATGACTTGGAATACTTCTTTCCAGCCCCTTCTTGCCTGTAAGGTCTCTTTTGAGAAATCCACTGACAGTCTGATGGGGACTCCTTTGTAGGTGACTGTCCCCTTAGCTCTTGCTGCTTCTAGGATTCTCTCCTTCATTTTAATCTTGGCTAATGTAATGATGATGTGCCTTGGTGTGTTTCTTCTTGGGTCCAACTTCTTTGGGACTCTCTGAGCTTCCTGGATTTCCTGGAAGTCTATTTTCTTTGCCAGATTGGGGAAATTCTCCCTTTATTATTTGTTCAAATAAGTTTTCCACTGGTGGCTGTGCCTTTCCCCCTTCTGGTACCCCTATAATTCGTATGTTGGAGCGTTTAAAGATGTCCTGGAGGTTCCTAAGACTCTCCTCATTTCTTTGAATTCTTGCTTCTTCACTCTTTTCTATTTGGCCATTATTTGCTTTCTTCTGGTCCACTCCATTGACTTGAGTCCCAGTTTCCTTTTCATTGCTATTGGTGTCCTGTGCAATTCCATTCATTTCAATTAGTTTCGCCTTTATATATTTGTCTAATTTGTGGCTATAATCAGCCAGTTCTGTGAGGATCCTGATCACCAGTGTTTTAAACTGTGCGTCTGAGAGTTTTGCTATTTCTTCATTGCTTAGATTTATAGGCTCTGGGGCTTTGAGATCTTCTTGAGCCATTTTTGGTCTGTTCTGGCCCTTTAAGTGTGAGGAGTGGGGCCTTGGACTCCCAGGTCTCTGGGTTGTGAGGCTATATGTGGGGGCGTGGTCAGAGCGGGGAAATGGTGACTCCCTCTGCAGTTTTGAGCTCCTTAAGTGGTTCACCAGGGCCGGGCCACTCAGAGTCCCTGGGTTATGACGCTGTATGTGGAGGTGGGGTCAGAGCAGGGAAATGGCGGCGCCCTCCCAGCTGCTTGCTGCGGGGACCCGCTGGGTTCTGGTCCAATCGCCCACTCCCTTGCTTGTCTATCCATGCACAAATGCGCAACCACAGTCAACCCGCAGCCCTGCTCCCTCGCTGTTTCCCTGCGGTTGCTCGCTTGATCGCTCGCTCTGTCGCTCACTAGGTCCAACCCTGCGCCTGGATTCCGCGTGCCTGAGTCTGTCTGACCGAGTTTTCCCGCTCCACCAGCTGCTGGTTTTGCCCCTTACCGGTCAGACTGAAGAATTTGTTGTGAACAGACTTCTGAAAAGTTCAATTTTCTGTGTTCTGGCTATGTTTTCTGTTGCTAATATTTATTTGTCTCTAAACTTGGTTGTGTGAGAAGGCACGGATATCCACCTATGCCTCCGTCTTGGCGGAAGTCCGAGGCACAGAATATTGACATGTTCAAAGGATCTTGGAGATTTTTCTTTTTTGAGATTATGTGATTCCTAGGTGGTATAGGACTTTAAAAAGTGTAGGATGGAGATCTTTGTACACATTATACCCTCCACCAGACCTGGGATTGTAATAAATGAGTGAAAGGTCAACTAGGAGCTTTATTCTCTTTACTCCTCCCAGTCCAGCAAGCATTTGTGCCCCCAAAGGATGGTGAAGAGGATAAGCAGGAGGCTTTCACCCTGTCTAATAATCTTCACCAGCTCTCATCTCTCTCCAGACATCCCCCTAAAATAACAAAGCTGAGTAAAAATAATAGAATCGATATGCAAATGTAACTTCAAGCAAGCCCCAGCTCTACTTTCTACACATGCCCTTACCTCCAAATTCCAATTAGATGCAGTAACTATGTCCTTCTTTAATAGAAATACTAGAGTTGCTACTGCTAGTAAGGAAGTAATTTTGAAATGAGTGCCTGGGACAGACCCTTATATAAAACCACAGTCAGTGTCAGAAATCTTTTTTCTGTATTATCCATAAAGGATAACTAAATACTTTTTAGAGAAATCTGCACCACTTGACTGTATAATGGATATAGTGTTCCTTTCGTTAGAAGTGCCAGGAGAAATAAAAAGGAAAGTGTCAATTATTTGAAGAAAAGAAATCTGGAATAATTCTCTGTGTGTCTATTGTTGGATCTTGATGTTTGAAACAGTCAGGAAACTGCTTGAGGCCTGACTGGATTTATTCCCTCATGAAAATGTGTGGGAGTAGTTCAACTATAGCCCACAAATTGAATCAAAATGTTACAATGGGATGAAAACAAATTATATATTAGATTTTTAAAAAATTGGGCCCCTTGTCCTCTATTTCAGTGTCTTTGTTTTTATTCTGCTTGCTTGTTTGTTTTGTTGTTTAGCTTCCTGTTAAAGGTGAGATCATGTGGTATTTGTCTTTCAACTCCTGGCCTATTTCACTCAGCATAATGCTTTCCAGTTCCATCCATGTTGTTGCAAAGGGGACAGTGACCAGAAGGAAGAGGGAAGGGAATTTAAGGGGGAAAAAGGGGGAGGGATTTGGAGGAACAAATATGAAGGACACAGGGACAAGAACTAAGGGGGGTGGAAATGGGAGGGAGGTGGGAGCACGGGGGGGGGGGGCTGGGATGGGAGAAATAGACAAAAAACTGTACCTGAAAAATAACTAAATAAAATTATTTAAAAAAAACAAAACAAAACAAGCTACTTGTTGGGCATTGATCTCTAGAAACCGACAATGTATGGTCCCTGTGAATATTTTTATACTGTAAAAATGAAAAAGTAATTACTTAATGCTAAATGCTGTAACTTACATTACATTACTAAATGCTGTAACTTAAATAAACGCAAAGAACACTACAAACAAACAAAAAAAATTGGGCCCATAAAGAAAAGTCAACAGTCCAAAATGTTAGTAGTCTACTCCTGCTATTTTCATTATTCTCAGTAAAGTGTTGCACTCCTTTACAGTGAACATGAAGTATATCAACCACAAAGCCTACTTGATGGTATAAATAGGGTGGCCAACTTTGTCTCTGGCAATGCCACCCAGGAGTTGAGTTCCAGGGCACCAAACCTTCTCTCTCTTTTCCCCTCCAGGGTAGTGGTAATCAACCCCATGCTGGGGTGAGGATAAAACTTCACCAGTGCCCAAGACCAAAGTAATCATTTAGATATTTTCCCTGAATCTCCAATCCTCACTGACCTCCAACTTCCAGCAGCTTCATTTTCTGCTTTATATTTCTCTGTAGTATCTGTTCCCATCAAACATTCTTTATAGCTTATTCATTTATTTTTATTGTCCACTTCTCCCTATTAGAATATACATACCCAAGGGTATGGTTCTCATCTATAGTGTTTGCTGTTGTAACCCCTGCATCTACAACAGTGTTAAATTAAGTACTTCACAGCTGGAAAGACTGATTGAAGCAGACATTATACCTTTATATATATCACTTAATAGAACTAAAGAATATTCATAGTATTCACCCATATGATAGGAAAGCCAGTTCACTTTGTTTACTTATTTTGTTGAAGGACTTAATAGTAATGAAAGATAGTATGTACAGTGTAAACAAGAACATTCACGATAAACACTTTGTGTTCTCTTCATACACTCAATTTTTATTTCTGAATATACTGTATTAGCATAGGTCTACTTAATAATTTTTGAAGCGTAGGACTTGCCCATTAAGACCTCTCTTGTGCATAATTTGGTCTTCCCTTTGCTTATGTGAAGTAGCCCAAGTATTCCAAGGACAGAAATGGGGAAAGGTAGTCTCTTGTTCAAAGAACAAAAGATTCCCTCTCAGAGAGTGAGGACAATAAGGAAAGGCAATTGTGACTTTGGGTTTTATACCTATGTTCCTCTCTAGTCTCTGTCCTACAAGTGTCACATCACTCCTTTTGGTGTCTAGGGGTCAGAGACTTCTACTAGTCAGTAGCTCCTAAACTGTCTCTTACACTTTCAAGACCTCACTGTGTACCTTGCTCAAAGTAAAACCTAATGGTTACTCTTCCTACCTCACCCACACAGAAGGTACAAAGTAAACCTACCTCACAGCCTGTTTATTTGAAGAGCAGTGGACTGAAAAAAGGCATTGCCAATCCCCGTTTGTCTAACCCTAGGTCTTAGGGCTAGATGAAGGAGATGTGTTGGTAGATACTTCCCTCAAGCTTCACACTACTTGGTTTTTTCAAGTCTCCACTGAGACAGGACAAGTAGACAGGGGTAAGCATCTTCCAGAAAGGCTCCAAGTTGTTTCATCAGCAGAGAGAGATTCTACTAATTACTAGCAAGCTGAACCAAGGCTTCTTTATCAGTGTACTTTATTTCATGCCTCTTACACTGAAATCACTTAGGAAGCTTTAAAAAATTACTAAAGCTTGGACTACTAAAAATTTCAAAACAGCACAGCATTACATCCAAGGCGGGGCTCTCGTAAGTGCAGGGCCCCATGAAACTGTACACATTGTTGGCCCATGAAGCCTGCCTTCATGGACTCCATTACCAGAAATTCAGATTTCATTGGTTTTGAATGGGATCCAGGCATTGGAATTATTTTAAAGCTCCCTAAATACTTTTCATATACAGTTAGGATTAGGAATCCTCATTGTTGCTGCAACAATGATTAAATTCAAAAGATTCTTATAATTATAATTGACACTTGCATACAAACTTATCTTTAATTCAATAACTCAAAATCCTAACTCTGAAACATTTCTAGCTTATCCAAAGTAAAATCATTATGACAACATTCTTTAGAAAAATTTTCAACCCATACATAAGTTAAAAGCTTTAGTCATGAATCATCTTTTGATTCCCTTTCTAAAAAACAAAAATGTCATGAACATAGTATATTTTCTCATATTAAAAATTGATGTAATTTGAAGTGTTTTTACCCATCATTACTCACATTAGACTTGAAGAAAAACTAAACAAGAACATTCCTAAATGGAAATTAATTATCACATCAATAGAATTCACAATGACACACACAAAAATTCAAACTCATGTCAAATGTCTTTTCCCTACCTTCCTCCCTGGAGAATAAGGAGTGCAAAAGCACTATTCTGGAATTTTATCTTGGAGAAAATCTTGGATCCTGAGCTAGTCCCACTACCGTGAGCCTCTCTGAAGAATCTTTGCACTTTCTGCTATCCTGAAGAACCAAGGTCTTAAGTTGAAGCCCTTCCCCATCCTCTTCTACAGTTTCCATACCCTTGTTCAGACTTAATTTCTTTCCAGATTTCTAGACTCCTGCTCTCAGTGTAGGTCTGGAAGCCATAAACTACTACATCAGGGGAAGTTTGTATCCTTCCTGCACTCACAACTAGCTCTGCTTGGGTTAGTTTTTCCATGAGATAATCTGAGAGTTCTTCATTGAATGACATTTCAAATACAGGTATGTATGTTGGTTCACCAAGGTAGGTTGGTTCACCAACCATCCCAGGTTACACAGGACCATTTGGGATTTAGCACTGAAAATCTGGCATCCTGGGATACCATTAATCACCTTAGATACACAGTGTCACTCATAATCTCTCCCAGTGCCTCCAGAATCTAACAATGTGCATAGGAAGAAAGCTCTGCTTGATTGTTTTTCCCAGGAGTTTGCTTAACTGCATGTTAATCAGTAACAGATGTGTTTCTGGAAGGGCTATGTAGCAGATGCCGCTGGTGCTCTGATCAGATTGATCCCCTAGACTCTTGTTTTTATTATTTTTTAAAATTATTGTTCAAGTACAGTTGTCTCCATTTCCCCCCCACATCTAACCCCCTCCCCACCCACCTCTGCCTCCCACCCTTGATCCTACCGCCTTTGGCTTTGTCCATGTGTCCTTTATACATGTTCCTTGAAGACCCTTCTCCTATTATCTCCCATTATCCCCCATTATCCCTCTCCCCACTCCCTTCTGGTGACTGTCAGTTTGTTCTTTATTTCAATGTTTTCGGTTATATTTTGCTTGCTTGTTTGTTTTGTTGATTAGGTTCCACTTATATGTGAGATCATAGAGTATGGTATGGGTTCTATGTGTTCATCCCATAGCTTCTGTGTGCTTTGCTCCTAACTGCTTATACTTGCAACTGTCTTCAGAGACCTATCGTTGGGCTACTAGATCCATTTTGCTTGATCTGCTGGGAGCCTGGGAGGCTTATATTCCTCCCCACTCATCCCCCTACCCTGGGAAGCCCATAAGCAATAACTGACAGCAACTCCCCTATCTCTTATCACCAGGGAAGAAAACTTGGGTGCAACTACACCTCTGCACTTCCCATGGGATTAGGCTGAGGCTAGGATATCACTTGAACTCACACTCTTGGCTTCTTTCCCTTCCTTGTTTTGCTTTCCCCACTCCCTTACTGGTTTCTCTTGAGTGCATGTCCTTCACAGATAGCCTCTACCTGAATTTTAAATGCAGTCTCTCCTCTGGGGAAGCTGACCCAAGATGGGCTTGATATAGGAAGTGATAATATTATAAAGATATAACAAACACTAATAAGCTTAGATGTCTGTGAAGGAGAAAAAAAGATTTCTGTTTTTACAAAGTCAAGGGAAGATAATTAATTATCAGCCCAGCAGTGGTTTCCTGAAAACCCCAAGTGAACAGGGATAATTCTTCCATTCTCCCATTACATTTATTTACCAGCATTATAGCAATTCCTTCATGGTGTGCTCAGTCTTCTCATCTTGGTAGACCATAAGCCACTAAAAGGCATGAACAAAGCATTTTCTTCCTGAATGAGAAGTCACAAAAGACTAACATAAAACACAGAGTATGTGCTTACATAACAAACAGCAACGCCATTCAGAAATGTTTATAATTTTTGCCAACTGTAGTAAATAATTCATTTCACTGACTATGGGGTTTCAGCAACAGGAAACAGAAGGCAAACCCAAATAGAATTCTGGGTAAAAAAACAGTAAAGGGAACATTTCCAAAGGTGAAGGCAGGGGTAAGAAAACCAGCAATAGATGTGTAGTGCCTTGGAACTAGTAAGGGTGGGAAGCTACTATTTGTAGGCCTGAGGGGAGAAGGGAGAGATAGAAATTGTACAAACCCTGTTATACCTGTAGCTGTTGGAAAGAGGCACTAGGCAGAAGCCAAGGACTCCAGTAGAACTCAGCCATTGCCAATATGCAACTTGGCAAGGTGGAGATCAGGACAAATAAATACTCTGATCTCTCTCTTCTCCTGCTCTCAGATCTCTTTCTGTTGTCTTCCATTGGCCAAACCCATCAGGGAGCCAGACAGTTAAGGGAAACTGGATGATACAATCTAAAGGGATTCTAATCAGGGTGGGAAACCGAAATAATAATAGGGAAGGGTAATAGGGTAAAAGAATAATAAGAGAAGGGTAATAGGGAGTAACCTGAACAACTCTCCAAACTCCGTAACATGCATGACATTTAACAGCATGCAAAAGAAAGCTATGGACCAGTAGGCCCTGTTCTAAGTCTTTGCTCCCCATTTACTATTTTCTACCCATTTCTATTTTTTCTTGCTTGTGTCCTGGATTCCTGATATTTTACTTATACCTTCTTCTAGCACTGACATTCAGGACACCCTTTGTACTTTTCTAGTTTCTTAGGCTTTAGCTTTCCAGCAGGTTCTTGGCTCTCTGTTAAAGACTCCTTTTTTTTTTTTTATCTCCTGAAGTTTCCAGTGAGAAATTTCCTACTGTTGCTTCAGCTCCTTGGAATCCCACTGGGCATGGATAGTTGCCTGACCAGTTAGAAATTCAGTGTTCAGGAAATGTGACTTTTATCACCACTCATAGACCAACATAAGATGGTAAATTTGATATGGAGAATGTCATAAATTATAAGGATTCCTAGTTTTGAGTTGGTCATTTATCAGAAAGAACTCAGCCTAAACATTATTTGGTTGTTTCTACTAAACATGAGGTTGATGTATGAAACCCTTCTATGCAGTCAGAGGATGGGCATACTTTTTCTGAAGGGAAAATTAATATGGAGCCATCCTCCTCAGGTTTTTACTTTTGCATGTGTCTATTCATTAACAAGTGGAAATAGCTATGAAACCATCAATATTATAGACATTATGATGTAAATTCCTTAACTCTGAATACTGGCAGATGGAAAACAAAAATTTCACGCAATTCACCTATTAGTCTGAATATAAAAAATGTAGTAATTTCTATTATAAAAAATAGAAACCTGAATGGGTGAAGACTGGCAGACTAGTGCAACATGGCTCAGCTTGTGTTGAGACAGGAATTGGCCACTGTGTTCAATCAGTAGAAAAAAAAGATGAAAATACAGAAAATCAGAATAGGTGCATTTACTTTAACAAGATCTGGCCAAGGGCTTTAGTGAGGAGAAACTGAAGGTAAACAACAGAACTCCTCTGTAATTAGGTGAGACATTTACATATTTTAATAAACATACTATAAAGAAAAGTCTTTCTATATATGATGAGTTTTATCATTTGTGATACAGAAAAAGTCTTCAGAAGGAGTTCAGTGTCAGTTTGCTGCCAGTTGTCTAGAAATCTCTTATTATTTAACAGTTGGCAGCATAACAAACACCATCCAACAACTTCATTAACGAAATGATAAATGACTGTGCTCAGAAAGCAAACACTCTCTCCAGAAAACATTTTATGGATTATTATTATTTGCAACTTAAATGCACCACCTAATGAAGCGAAATTTGAACCAAATCTTTTCATCAGCAAAACAGAAATTCAATTATTGAACGTACTTTATTTGAAAATTTGCTGTGTGACGGACACTGGGCTAAAGTCTGGAAAAAAATTGTCACAGAATTCTGCTGAGAAGAATTAGATCAGATCAGGAATCGTTCACAAAAGCCTGACAATTAGTTATACCAAGCTACTCCAAAGGCAAGATTACGTGGATAGTCATGGGATGGATGATAACATCCAAAATTTTTTTTAATTTTGATTGATTTTAGAGAGAGAGGAAAGGAGAGAGAGAAACAAGGATTTGTCATTCCACTTAAGTTATGCATTCATCATTTGATTCTTGTATGTGCCCTGACAGGGATCAAACTTTCACCTTGGTGTATGGGGACAATGCTCTGACCAATTGAGCAACATCCACGTTTTAATAACAAATTCAGAAGCTAAAAGAAAGAGATACTGCATCTGGTTTCTTTAACAGTTTCTCTGAGACAAACAAATCATATGATTCACATTACAAGGCAGTACATGGTAACCACAGGGCTCTAAAGGCAAGGTATTGATGGCTTCCGGAAACAGAGCTGTGGTAGGCAGATTAACAACTCCCAAAGTGACCCCCTAAAGATGTTAACATTCTAAACATTCTAATCCTCAGAACCTGTGAATGTATTAGTTTACAAGTCTAAAAGGACTTTGTAGATGCAAATACATTAAGATTTGAGTTGAGATGAGATTATCTTGGATTATCCAGGTGGGAAGCAGATGGCAAGGGGGCGGGGGGGGGGGGCAGGGGTGCCTTTGAATTCAAACTGCTGCTGTCTTTGATGATAAGAAACGAGTGACAAAACAAGGAGTATGGGGCGACCACTAGAAACACAAAGGAATGTATTCCTCGCTGGAGACTCCAGAAGGAAAACAGTTTGCCTTGGCTTTTTTATTTTAGTTCTCTAAGACCCATTTTGCACTTTTGATCTCCAGAATTGTAAGATAATACATTTGTATCGTTTTAAGCCACCACTAAGTTCAAAACTAATTTAATGGCTAACTGAGGAATGTCCATGGGAAATAACAATGAACTCACCTTTGTAGAAATCTGAATGGGTGGAGACTGGCAAACACAGCAGGCAGGAAGGAAGCAGAGGCACGAGTGTCAATAATGCAGCATGACAATTGTAAAAAACAGGCACTAATTCTTTTTTCAACCCCCGATATTTCAGTGTTTATTTCCTAATAACAGGGACATTTTCTTACAGAATCAGAGCAATTATCAAAATCAGAAAAGTTAACATAATGCAATGCTAATATGGATTCTATATTATCTAATATTGAATCCATATTCACATTTTGCTAATTTTTACAATAATGACTCTATAGCTATTTTAATGTTCCAGTTGCCTTTAGCTGTCATATTTCTTTATTCTCCTCTAATTCAAAAGTTTCTTGGTCTTTGTTATTCATGACTTTGCCATTTTTGAAGCATGAAGACCACTTGTTTATCTCTTGTGAAATTTTTTTTACAAAGCTAAGTTTTAGCACATATTTTCTTTTAGTGGCTTGACAACAGAATATTATTTTAACCTACATGAATTGATATTCTTTAAGAAGAAAAGTTATTGGCTGATGTAATTTTAAAATTTATGATAAAAAACTAACAAGGGTGGAAATGGGAGGGAGGTGGGGAGCACTGAGGGGGTGGGCTGGGATGGGAGTAAAAGACAGAAAACTGTACTCGAACAATAATTAAATAAAGAAAACACACACACAAAAATAAAATTATGATCACATTTCTTTATCTTTTTTAATTTAAAATTTATTTTTAAATTACGGTTTACATTCAATAGTATTTTGTATTAATTTCAGGTATACAGCATGGCCCTAATTCTTTGACAGACCTCCCTTTAAAATGTAGGGTTTATATCTCCTACCCTGGGTCCCCTTTGGGTTCACCTTGACCAACACAAGGTGGAAATGCTGACATATGACTTTTGAGGCCAGATCACAGAAAGTCATACAATTTTTAGTGAGAAATATGCTTATTTTAATATACTTTTCCCACTCTGTGAAATTACAAATATAAATTATCACATCTTTTAAAGAAAATACCAGCAAGAATAAACACATTTCATCAAAGAAAAAAATTAATCTTCAATGAGTTTAAGATTACAATTCAAACAAATTATGAGCAATTTTCCCCTTTTTTTTAAAGATAATGTACCAGTCTTTGGGCTCATTTTCTCACCAAGCTTAGCAGACATGTTCTGTTACCCTGTGTTTTGCCATTTTTGTGTAACAAAAATTATTTTGAGTGACACTTCCTTCATTTGCTACACCAAATTAAAAAAAAAACAGTTTCTTCTCTTAAATCCAGAACCTAAGACTCAGGGCTGGCTCCAGCAATAATAATGATGATGATGATTATTATTTCCCTGTGTTCCCATCTTCCAGCCTTTACCATGACCCTTTTTTAGAATTCCTTCTTCTACTCTATCACCTCTCAAATATTGATAAAATGAAAGATTCATCCTCTAACAAAACTTATTTGAATGAGAATATTCTTCTTCATCCATTCTTCTCATTTCTTTCAAGCTTAGGGAAACAACAATTTTCCTGGGGACATCTGGCCATATCAACAGGCAACTGCAGAATTATTTCTGATAAAATGCTTGCTCAACTTTGCTTAATTAAAGGGATGGACTTTGCTTGGAGCTTCACTATTCAGTGAAGTTCACTTCATATTCATAATGGATTCCTTGTGAAGACATAATAGGTAGTGGCTTTACATTAAAAAAATCACTTGAAACCTCAAATGTAGAGTTCAGTTCAACTGAGAAACCACCACAATGTGTTTTTTACAGGTAGTTTACATCAGTGACTATAAAAGGTATATGATTTACAAAGACATTTTTTTGAATTTTTAAAATTTTATGTAATTTCAAAATTAAGGATCTCTCATATATCTTTTACCCAGATTCACTAATAGTTTACATTTTGCCCCATTTGCTTTACAATAATCTATATGTGCATGTATGTGAGTGTGTATGTATTTTTTCTGAACCATTTTATAGTAAGTTGATGATCTCATGTCCTTTTATTCCTGGATTCTTTAAAATGTATTTCCCAAAAGAAAGACATTCTCTTACATGACAGCTATACTGCTGCCAATGATGTAGACAGACTTTTAATATCTGTTTCCTCTTAAAATTCTGAGTGTCTTTTAAAAGAAATCTCAGAACACATCGCTATAATCAGGTCATACCTATAGGTGCTGTGTGTTTTTTTATACTGGTTAACTCTTGAGATTAGAAAAGTCCTCCCTCCCCTATTTCAGATGTACAGATTTTGTCCTACGTTTCTTTTGTCCCTGAAAGTTCTGGGTCAGGGTGAAGGGAGGGCTGAGGCCTTCTGAATTCAAAACTAAAAGGAAACCAAAAATGTACTACACTTTGCCATGTATAATGCAAACTTTTTGGCCAAATTTTTGAGGGAAAACTAAGGATACACAGTATACATGGATATCATGATTACATACAATGGGTATAACAATGGGTATAGTAATCCTGTGTATAATGTGCACAGAAACATGTCATTGCACATGGCAAAATACAGTAACCCATAAATCCACTCTGTGCATGCTTCACCACAATTTGGTCTGATTAGGTTTACTAAATCTCTCTAGATTTTGACACTGCTGAAAGTGTCACCTAAGATGGTCCCAAACTGGATTTAGAGTTTTATTGTATCTATAAAAAAAAATCAGGAAACTGTCACTTTTGTTTAGTGATACAATTTTCACTTTAGGCAGATCTCTACAAGATTTATTTATTTATTTATTTATTTATTTATTTATTTATTTACTGGCTTTGGAAAAGTATACTTCATGCTTGTCCAAGCTTTTGAGAAGCAGATCTTACTATCACCTTCCAGGAAAGTGTCTTCTTTCTAATTTCTTACATTGTCTCTGCTTTCAGCTCAACTCCCTAATGTGTTATTTCACCTGCTTCCACACCTATCAGGACATATAAAATTCATTGTAACATCATTTACCTATTTTTTAATTCCACTTGAATAACTTAGCCATCAAAATTAGTAGAAGTAACTGTTTATAGTGTCAAGTTTTGGCTATTTGAGAATCTAATGCACTCTATGTCCCCAAATACCATAATTTTAAAATAATTATTTTAAATGACAAAATGCAGTTTTAAATGTTCAATAAAGTAAAATGGATTATTACTGAATAAATTTCATTCCATTTTGTACAAGAAAGATGTAAGTTGTGTAGTTAGTTAAAGGCATTTGATAGATAAGAAAAGTGCAATTAGAAGCATGGAATAGATAGGAAATTACTGGGTTGGAGCAGCTATTTTATTAGTGAAATTATTGAAATTTATAGAACATTAAATTGGTGGTATGTAGCATCCATAGACTGAGATTTATTTCTAAAAGCAAAATTAATGAGTAATATTACTATTGTCATGATATTATTTAATTTCACTTTCCAACTGTCTGTTGTATGTATTACATTTTATTTTTCTATACTGACTTACTACCCTACATTCTTGCCAAACTTACTTATCCTACTAGATTTTTTGTAGATTTTTAGTAGGTTATTTTTTGTTTTGTTCTTCTCAATTATTTTTATTTATTAATTAGAGAGAGAGAGAGAGAAAAACACTGATTTGTTGTTTTACATATTGATGTACGCATTGGTTGCTCCGTGTATGTGCCCTGACCAGGAATGAACCCACAACCTTGGCATACAGGGCCAACGCTCTAACCAACCTGGCTACCCAGCCAGGGGCCTGCATTCCTTAATGTCTTCTATGTAAACAACCATGTCATCTGTAAAGAATGACAGCTTTATTTTTCATTTGTATTTTTATGCCTTTTTTCTCTCCTTATTTCATTGGGTAGGAATTCTTCAACAATGTGGAATCAAAGTGATAAGAACAGGTATGTTTCTCTTGCTCCTAATCTTAAATGGAAAGTGTTAAGTATTTCACCATAAGCATGATATTATTAGCTGTAGATATGTCATAGATGCTCTTTATCAGGTTGCATAAGTTTGCTTCTATTTTTATTTTGCTTAGAAAACCCTCCATCTCACACATGATTAACAAGTAGCCAAAAAAAAAAAGTATCAAGACTTCCTTGGAAAAATTTGGAGCATATAAGGTTGCTGTATCTTTTATGTTTTTAAAAAAATTTTTTACTTATTTACTTATTTTTTACTTATTTTTAGTGAAAGGAGAAGAGAGGGAGAGTAACATTGATTGGTTGCTTCTCGCTTGCAACCTGGCATGTGCCTTAACCAGGAATCAGAGCAGTGACACTTCAGTTTTCCAGATGACATCCAACCCAGTAAATCACACCAGCCAGGCCTAATCAGAAAGTAATCTACAGTACTGAATGTACTTCCAAGCAAAAAGCTTCTACAGACAGTTAAAACCCCAGAAAAATACCACCAAAGTCCAAAAGGCCTTCCAGCTCTCAGAATCCACTTAATCTCTCTATCAAAGTCCTACCTTTAATCTAGTGAATGAAAAGAGGATGGGAAAAGCAAATAGAATTAGGTTTCTCAGCTGTTCTGGTGTTTTAAATGTGAAGGGTACTTCATGGGTCTGTGAACATGTGGTGAGAATGTAGGTAAAGTGTTGAAAAGATCCTGGTCTGGAAGCAAGGAGACCTGTGTTCTGTTCTGTATTCCATTCCTTTATAGCCATTTGACCTTGGAGAAAGCTCCCTGGCAACCTCCCTGGCCCCAGTGTCCTCATCTATAAAATACATGGGTTGAATCAACATATGAACTCCAAGTGCCCTCTGATACTCAGGACTACTTGATTCTAGATTAGAACAATGAAATATACAGAAAGTCTGATGGTTACAAAATGACAAATTTGCTAGATAAGAAATGCAAATACTCTGTGCAACTGCCTACTAGATAACTGAAGCCACATTCACTGCAAGGTTATCTACCTAGGTTGTGACCTTAGATACGAATTTTTCTGCTCTGCATTTATCTCATCTGCTGGATCACAGCTTCCTAGCTAGTAAGAAATTAATAACATAAAGCTTACAATTCTCACACAGGAAATAGAAAATGTTCCCCTGCAGCTTTTACAGGGAAGTAGGTAGAAAAATCTTGTTATAGTACTGCCCAGGCAGGGGTAAGGTAGCAAGGTAGGGAAAGCTGGCTGCAGAAAGGGCCCCTCACTATAATGAGGGAAAAAGCAAAGATAACTCACCTGCCTTAATGGGAGTGCTTAACTTAGCTAATTTCCTGGAGATCCAAGATGTCCCATGAATACAAAATAAAAATAGCACCAGGCTGTTACAGTTAATAGTTCCAAATCAACTGTTTCAAGTTATATCATTGCTCTATCATAAAACCAACAGGGTCCTGGCTTTCTTGGGACAGTGCTTATTTTAGGAATTTGCAACTGAATGCATGGATGGTGAAAATATAGGAAAAGGGCCAATTTGCTTACAGAAGGGCACAGGACACACTAGTCTAGCTGTAGGCAGTATGAATAGTATTTACAAGAACAGGTCACAGAGTCCAACCATCTGGGATTTGAAGCTTCAGATTGGAAATAGGATTCAGACCCCTCCCTTCCAGCTGGGTGACCTCAAGGAAACTATTTACCCTCTTTGTACCTTAATTTTCTCATCTGTAAAAATGGCTGTGTCAATAGTATCTCTTCATAGGGTATTTATGAAGATTAAATGAGATAATGCAGATAAAGCATTAGAATAGTGTCTGGCACATAGTAAGTGTTCAATAAAATTAGGTGTCATTATTATAAGAGTATTGAGAGGATGCTTAAGACATAAGGTAAATGCACACTACAGCAAAGTTTCACTAAAAACTCATTTAAACAATCCAGGGACTCAAGGCTTAGATGTGCCCCATAAGCACAGGACTGCACGCTAGAATCTGAGTAAAAATCCTGCTTCCTTCATTTTTTTTCTCCAGTCACTGACTTTCTCTGATTCACTCTTCTCACGTGGCTATGTGTGTGATGAAAGGGCTTGAAATTTGGAGTCAGATAGTTGATGAGTCCTAACTCTGATACTTACTATTGTGACCTTGGGCAAGTTAGCTAGCATTCCTCAGTTTCTCCACCTGTAAACTGGAGAAAATGAGTGTGGGGATAAAATAAGTTAGGCTGTGAAAGAGAAATACCATATGACCTCACCTATAAGTGGAACCTAATGAATAAAACAAACAAGCAAGCAAAATACAACCAGAGACATTGAAATAAAAAACACACTTCAGAGAGGGGCGGGGGGGGATAATGGGAGGAAATAAGGGAAGGTCTATCAAGGAACACATATAAAGGACCCATGGACAAAGCCATAGGGGGTAGGTTTGAGGGTGGGAGGTGGGGATTGGTGGGGCAGGTGGGTGTGGTGGGGTGAAAATGGAGACAACAGTACCTGAACAACTAAAAAAAGTGTGAGGATGAAAGTGATAAGAAAGAAACCTAGTGCATAATGGGCATTTTATAATAATATTTTTCATAATGGGTTAGAGGGTAAGAGGTTAGGGAAAATGCCTCAAATAAATTTTAATGAATGTTTGTTTATCCACAATTCTTATTACACCGTCATCAGAACAGCCTTGTAAAGCAGTTACCTTATCACAGGTAGGATTTATTATGTCCCAAATACAGTGCTGTTTGCCTTTATTGTGCTAGGACCTGTAAATATGTATTACTTTCTCAGGGCACACAGAATCTCAGCATTCAAGCTTTGAGGCATGAGAACTTCTTGTAGCTCAGAAAAAGATACAAATAAACTTTTCTTTTTTTAACTTTAGTGTATTTAAAAGTTACCCTGAAGCAGCAATGAGAAAGAGTGACATGCAGCAATGTATATGATACTCACAGACATAATGTTGAATGAGGGGGAAAAAACCAGACACTAAAAGAGTACATGCTGTATGATTCCACTTACGGAACATTTAGGAAAAGGCAAGATCACTCTATGAACTGACAGCAGAATTGTGATCCCCTTTGTTGGGATACTACATGGGAGAGAGAATGAGGAAGGATTCAGGGATTTTGGAAATGTTCTAAACCTTGATCTGGGTTGTAATGCAGGTGAACACATGTTTCAAAATTATATCAAGCTGTACACTTAAGATTTATGCACTTTAACTGCATACGTGTTACACCTCATTAAAAAATGTCCTGCGAAGATGCTGCCATTACTATTTCCCTTTAATTTACCAGTGGTGGGAATGAGGAAGAGGAGGATAGTGTGGGGGGATCTTATGTATGTTTCTGGTTGCAGACCAAAGCCTTCATTTGGGTAATTACTTTTAATTAAGCAGAAAAGACCTGATGCAACAACAGTGTGATTCAGCTCCCTGCTTTCCTACAGCATTCTATGAAACAAAGGCCCAGTGGGGGTATATATGTATTTCTCTTCTTCATATATAAAGGGCTTATAAATAGCAATAGCAACCTCAGTGCCAGGCATTTCCTGTAGAATTAATAGCCAGCTGGGGTTAACGGTCCTTGATTTGACTTTGAGCCATCAACTCTTCTTACTGCTCATTAATTCCCAGAAAGTATTCTGTGCCTTGATGGTTATTGCTTAAATACATTAAAATCAAGTTAAGGGTCTGACTTAATGTGTAGCCGTGATTATGTAAAACACAAGGAAGTGCTCCCAGCAGAGACACATTCACTGTTATATGTTTTCATTTAATTGTCTAATTTTTTGTACATTTTTGAATAGCACAATGGAATGATGTACGTGCAGATTTTTGCAGATGTTGTTTCTTGAGTGTGTGTGTGTGTGTCTGTGTGTGTCTGTGTGTGTGTTTAATACTCATGGCTAATCAAACAGAACCTGTATAGAAACCTAAAAAAAACACCCCACTATACTATGGGTTCATCATTTCAGTGAAAGTTTTCTATTTGGTTAGAAGTGTTACATGAGAAAATATTTTATTAAAATGTAAGTTAAGTATCCATTCTGCATAAATTTAGCATTCATTAACAAAAGCAAGAGTTTGTGGTTGGGGTGGGCCCAAGGGAGATCTGGAACATGGGGAGCAGCCTTTTAAAATATTATTTTCTACGTGCCTCTTTAGAAGATAGGAAAAAACCCTTCCTAGAGCTTTCTGCTTACTACTGCCCTAGTAGATGAGAATCATCTTAGGGCAATTTGAGGCAGTTCTTAGAATACAAAAGCATACACATTTTAAATTTTCAAAATCCTGTCCTTAATTCAATAAAATGAGTATTTGTTGTAAAACTTCTTTGCAAGAGGTAAACTGCCTTTGTATGAGGCAGGACAGGGGAGAGATTTTTTTAAATTTTTATTTAGTTATTTTTCAAGTAGAGTTTTCTGTCTATTTCTCCCATCCCAGCCCCCACCCCGCCCCATGCTCCCTACCTCCCTCTCATTTCCTGCCCCCCAGTCCTCACCCCTGTGTATTTCATACTTGTTCCTCAAAATCCCTTCCCTTTTTTCCCCTTAAATTCCCTTCCCTCTGCCCTATGGTCACTGCCCACTTGTTCTCTATTTCAGTGTCTTTTTTTTTCTGCTTGCTTCTTTGTTTTGTTGTTTAGCTTCCTGTTAAAGGTAAGATCATATGGTATTTGTCTTTCAACTCCTGGCCTATTTCACTGAGCATAATGCTTTCCAGTTCCATCCATGTTGTTGCAAAAGGTAGTAGCTCCTTCTTTCTCTCTGCTGCATAGAATTCCATTGTGTATATGTACCACCATTTTTTGATCCATTCATTTACTGATGGGCACCTAGGTTGCTTCCAACCCTTGGCTATTGTAAATTGTGTTGCTATGAACATTGTGGTGCATAGGTTCTTTGAAACTGATGTTTTAGGGTTCTTGGGATATAATCCTAGCAGTGGAATTGCTGGGTCAAAAGGCAGGTCAATTTTTATTTTTCTGAGAAAAATTCCATACTGTTTTCCATAATGGCTGTGCCAGTCTCCAATCCCACCAACAGTGAACTAAGGACCCCTTTTCCCCATACCATCTCCAACATTTGTTGTTTGTTGCTTTGTTTATGATGGCCATCCTGACTGGTGTAAAGTGGTATCTCATTGTGGTTTTAATTTGCATCTCTCTGATAACTAACGATATTGAGCATCTATTCATGTGTCTCTGGATATTCTGTATGTCCTCTTTGGAGAAGTGTCCGTTCAAGTCCTTTTCCCATTTTTTAATTGGGTTAGATGTCTTCTTAGAGTGGAGTCGTGTAAGTTCTTTGTATATTTTGGAGATTAAACCTTTGTCTGAGGTATCATTGGCAAATATGTTTTCCCATACAGTTGGTTGTCTTGCTAATTTAATACTGTTTTCTTTAGCTATGCAGAAGCTTTTAATTTTGATGAGATCCCATTTGTTTATTCTTTCCTTTATATTCCTTGCTCTAGGGGACATATCAGTAAAAATGTTGCTGTGTGAAATATCTGAGAATTTCTTGCCAATGTTCTCCTCTAGGACTTTAATGGTGTCACGACTTACATTTAAGTCTTTTATCCACCTTGAATTTATTTTGGTGTATGGTGTAAGTCTGTGCTCAAGTTTCATTTTTTTGCACGTAGCTGTCCAGTTCTCCCAACACAATTTGTTGGAGAGGCTATCTTTACTCCATTTTATGTTACTGCCCCCTTTGTCAAATATTAATTGACTGTAGAGGGTTGGGTTGATTTCTGGGCTCTCTGTTCTGTTCCATTGGTCTATGTGCCTGTTTTTATGCCAGTACCAGGCTGTTTTGATTACAGTAGCTTTGTAATATAGTTTTATATCAGGTATTGTGATCCCTCCTACTTTGTTCTTCCTTCTCAAAAGAGCAGCTGCTATTTGAGGTTGTTTATGGTTCCATATAAATTTTTGAAGTGTTTGTTCTATATCTGTGAAATATGCCATTGGTACTTTAATAGGTATTGCATTGAATCTGTAAATTGCTTTGGGTAGTATGGACATTTTGATGATGTTAATTCTTCCAATCCATGAACACGGTATATGTTTCCATTTGTCTGTGTCTTCCCTGATTTCTTTCTTCAGTGCTGTGTAGTTTTCTGCATACAGGTCTTTTACCTCCTTAGTTAGGTTTATTCCCAGATATTTTATTTTTCTTTTTGCTATATCGAATGGGATTTTTTCCTTGTTTTCTGCTTCTGCTGATTCATTGTTAGTATACAAAAATGCCTTTGATTTCTGGATATTGACTTTGTATCCTGCTGTTTTGCCAAATTCATTAATTAGTTTGAGCAGTTTTTGGGTAGAGTCTATAGGATTTTCCATGTACACTATCATGTCATCTGCAAACAGTGACAGTTTTGTTTCCTCCTTTCCTATTTGGATGCCTTTTATTTCCTTTTCTTGCCTGATTGCTGTGGCCAAAACTATATTGAATAGAAGTGGTGAAAGTGATCATCCTTGTCTTGTTCCTGATCTTAGTGGAAAAGCTTTTAGTTTTTGCCCATGATATTGGCTGTAGGTCTCTCATATATGGCCTTTATTATATTGAGGAATGTTCCCTCTATTCCCACTTTGCTGAGTGTTTTTATGATAAATGGGTGTTGTACCTTATCAAAAGCTTTTTCCGCGTCTATTGATATGATTATGTGGTTTTTATGTTTGCTTTTGTTTATGTGATGAATTACACTTACTGATTTGTGAATGTTGAACCATCCTTGCATCCCTGGGATGAATCCCACTTGGTCAGGGTGTATAATCTTTTGGATATATTGTTGGATGCGATTTGCCAATATTTTGTTGAGGATTTTAGCGTCTGTGTTCATCAGTGATATTGGCCTGAACTTTTCTTTCTTTGTTGTGTCTCTGTCTGGTTTTGGAATTAGGATAATGCTGGCTTCAGAACAAGAATTTCAGACTTTTCCATCCTTCTGGATTTTTTGGAATAGTCTGTAGAGAATAGGGGTTAGCTCTTCCTCAAATGCTTTGTAGAATTCTCCTGTGAAACCATCTGGTCCGGGGCTTTTTTGTGATGGGAGTTTTTTGATTACTGCTCCAATTTCTTTTGCTATTATTGGTCTATTCAGGTTTTCTACTTCTTTTTCATTGAGTTTTGGGAGATTATATTTTTCTAGAAATATGTCCATTTCCCCTAGGTTCTCAAATTTCTTGGCATACAATTTTTCATAGTAATTTCTTACAATCCTTTCTATTTTTGTGGTATCAGTTGTAATCTCAGGGGAGAGATTGTTAATTATGAAGCCCATGCTTGTGGTGGCTCGCCATCAAGGGAGACAAATGGAGAGATCTAGTCCAGAATACAGGGCAGAATATGTTCATTTCTCTAATCAAGGGAAATAGCACATCTTTTAAGAAAACAATTTATTTTAACAGAGCAAGATTCATAAAGATCACCCACATTATGAGAAGTCTAAGCATTTGAGTATTTCTCAATTTCTTCTATGAATCAGGTTCCAAAGAACGGATATGACTTGATACAGAAGGCTCACAAGTAAAGGATACTTTGTTGGAAAACATTTTGAGGTCTAAGTGAGTCCCTCAAAATTTATCTGAATGACTGGGGTTGTGGGGTGAGTTGTCAAAAATTCAAATATGCTAACCCTACTCAAGAAATTCAATTGGAATATCTGGGGGTGGGGCCCAGGCACCTTGTTTTAAACAAGATCCTCTGGTGATTTTTTAGTTCAGTGAAGTGTGAAATCACTGGGGTCTTTAAAATCTACAAAAATTGTTTTGCCCTATACCAGTTAAGAAAAATTTAAAATAATAAATAAACCACCATTATTACTACCATCACAACACTTTTTCTTGGGAGGAGCTATATCCTTACCTGCCAAAATTTCCCCAATAACTTTCCAAATGGTTTTATAATTTGTGGTTTGTGTTTAGCTTCTTAAAGGCCAGGACTATTTCTAATTTACTCAACTTCCTGTGGCCCATACAGTGTGTGGTACACCAGTGGTATGTTCAATAGATATTTGATAAGTGCAATCAAATATCAAATATTTGATGAATTGGTACAGAAAATTTCATATTTCAACAGCTAGTACCCTTTTTCTAAAGTTTCCCCATGATCAAAACACTCATTCAAAATAGACTTTAACCTGAAAATAGACTGATTTCTATAAGATTGGCAATTACTGGGACATGTATGCATGTGCAAGATCTCTGCTTTGAATGCCATACCTAGTAGAGGTAAAACCTCTACTAGGTAGCTCCACACATAGAAGAAATTATGTATATCATGTAATATCAGCAACATGTATATCAGCAAAATTGAAAACAATTGTCTGTGCAATTAGGAAGAATAAAACTGGGGTTTACGTTAAGTGAACTGCATGCACAATTAAAAGTGAAATCCTATTATTCTGTTTCTCCCCTTCTTTCTCTTTCTCCTTTTCCTCCTCCTCCTCTTGTCTACTTTTCTTCCTTCTCCTTCTCCTCCTTATTCTTTGACTGGGGATCAAACTGTCAACCTTTTGGTATATGGCCAACCCTCCAACCAACTAAGTCACCCAGATAGGGCCACTTCTATTTTCTTTGGGTAAATATTTCTCTGGTAAATATTTCACTTGATGTAGGTCTTCCCCATTCATAGTACACCTTAAGGAGCTTATATCCCTCATCATCAAACTGAGATGTGCCTCTTTGGTAAAATAAAATGATTTTAATAGCTATTTAAGAACAACACAGAAGCAAGGTAAATGCTATGAGAAAAATAATTTTTAAATAATTTAAAATATTATGTTTTGGTTTATTTATGCACTTTATTTTCTAAAATATTCAAGAGTTAACTGCCAACATACACGGTGGTCAGTTTACCATGAAAACTTGGAGACATATTTATACCAAAAAGAAAAAGAGCCATTTATTTGGAATAATTGACTCTTCCCCATTCCCCAAGTGGTTTTTTCCCCAGCTGGCCAAGTTATTTTCATCACATTCTTTTTTATCTTAAGTTCACATAACCCCTAAAACCTGAATCTAGGGCAAAAAAAAAGAGAGCGGACCATCGACTCATTGATGTCTCACTGTTGGTTTTGATTTTAGAAGGTCAATGCCCTGTGGGCCAAGTTTGTTCAAAGGACAAACACACAATAATGAGATAGTGCTTCCTCCTTTTAAAAAACCCAACCACTGCTATTTTAATACAGCTAAGTAACAGTGGGAAATTGTAATGTATATTTTTAAAAGTAAGTCTCTGTGTAGTTTAGAACCATTCTATAATTATGCTTCAAGTAAATGATGACCTTTCAAACTGTATAATAATATTGTTGATACTTTAGATAAATGGCTTCTGTTTCATTTTTAATATGTCATTAACTTACCATTACTAAAAATTTAATCATGTTTAAAAACTTTCCAAATGGAAATGAAATAATATTAGTAATTTACACTAGAGCAATGCATTTCTGTTATGTTAATTTAATAAAGCATTTACATCATAAAATTCTATTGAATATAAAATTGTAATCTGGTTATACTGGCTAAGAAGTGAGAAAAAAATCCAAACAGCAGGTTTTTGGTAAGGTAACAAATGTGAAAAGCGGAGTGTTTTTTCCTGCAGGCAGAGCAGTACCTTGAAGAAAAACTTTAAAAATGTATTTTTGGAAAGAAGAGGGAACTAAAGGAAGTTTGTGTGTGTGTGTGTGTGTGTGTGTGTGTGCGCGCGCCTGTCTTTAAAATAAAAACAATTCCTGCATGAACAGACCAAAACATTATGGCTCAAGAATAACAGCTCAAAGCCCCAGAGCCAATACTTCTAAGCAACAAAGAGATAGCCAATCTATCAGATGCACAGTTCAAAACACTGGTGATCAAGATGCTCACAGAACTGGTTGCTTTTAGTAACAAATGAAGGCTACACTAAGTGAAATAAAGGGAAATCCACAGGGAACCAATAGTGATGGAAAGGAAACTGGGACTCAAATCAATGGTGTGGATCAGAAGGAAGAAATGAATATTCAACTAAAACAGAATGAAGAAACAAGAATTCAAAAAAATGAGGAGAGGCTTAGGAACCTCCAGGACATCTTTAAACACTCAAACATCCGAATTATAGGGGTACCAGAAGGGGAAGAGGAACAGCAACAAGTGGAAAACTTATTTGAACCAATAATAAAGGAGAACTTCCCCAATCTGGCAAGGTAAATACACTTCCAGGAAATCCAGGAAGCTCAGAGAGTCCCAAAGAAGTTGGACCCAAGGAAGAACACACCAAGGCACATCATAATTACATTAGCCAAGATTAAAATGAAGGAGAGAATCCTAGAAGCAACAAGAGATAAGGGGACAGTCACTTACAAAGGAGTTCTCATCAGACTGTCAGCTGATTTCTCAAAAGAGACCTTCCAGGCAAGAAGGGGCTGGAAAGAAGTATTCCAAGTCATGAAATCCAAAGACCTACAACCAAGATTGCTCTATCCAGCAAAGCTTTCATTCAGAATGGAAGGGCAGATAAAGTGCTTCTCAGATAAGGTCAAGTTCAAGGAGTTCATCATCACCAAGCCCTTATTATATGAAATGTTAAAGGGACTTACCTAAAAACAAGAAGATAAAAAAGATGAACAGTGAAAGGACAGCAAACTCACAATTATTAACAACCACACCTAAAAAAAAAGCAAACTAAGATGACAGCTAGATCAGGAGCAGAACCATAGAAATGGAGATCAGATGGAGGGTTAGCAATAGGGGAGTGGGAGGAGAAGAAGGGGGGCGAAGGTACAGAAAATAAGTAGCATAGACAGTAGGTAGAAAATAGACAGGGGGGAAGGCAAGAATAGTATGGGAAATATAGAATCTAAAGAAGTTGTGACACATGGACATAAACTAAAGCAGGGAATAGTGGGGGAGGGGGTGTGCAGGGTGGAGAGGAATGAAGGGGGAAATGGGACAACTGTAATGGCATAATCAATAAAATATATTAAAAAGAAAAAATTCTAATAGCCTAAACATTCCTCAGTGTTCAGAATATTTAATTATAAAAAGAATTATTCAGAGCTATTACATGTATTGATTATCTAAATTCATTTTGATGCCACTCTTTACAAGTGCATAATGCTTTGGGGGTTTATACTATGCAAAAGATGTCACCTACAGCTCTAATAGTTGTATATGTTGCTACAGATGTCATCAGGCAGATGATGCTGTGTCTCTATTTTCCGTGTTGGTTAACAACCAACTTTATAAGTGTGTGGACATATGAATGTATTCTGGATCTCATAAGTTTTCCAAAACTCCCTACCTGCTGTATGATCTCCTGTAATCTTTTAGTATTCATGCTGATTACCTACTTGCCAAATTTCACTTGGGAAATTGGGAAGTTATTTTTGTCTTCTTAATGTGTTCCTTGAAACCATTTTATCACTTGATTTATGACAAGAAGTGGACCACCAGTACACTTATCACAGAAGTTCTCAATCCTGGAAAGCTTCAAGCATCATCGGCTCCCAGGAGTTGTGTATTCAGTTTTAACATTGGTGCCCTATTCTAGGGAGAGGATTCCCAGCTTTGGCCAGAGCCTAGATTAGAAAAACAAAAGTTTTCAGATCCATTGCAAGATGGAGCTGACTATGGGGCCAAAGGCAGACAATCTATGGGGGAAAAGAGACAATCTATGAGGAGCAAAAAAAGTAGGAAGGACAAGAGCAAAACAAGAAAGGGAATGTAGAAGAAAGGAAAAGCAAAAGAAGGAGTTGAAGAAGAGAGGACAAGAAGTTAAGAGCAAAGGAAAATAAAGGTGAATCAGAGAAGAGAGAGAAGAGGGGAAGAAAGAAAAGAAAAAAAAAAGGCTTAACACACATGCTTCCCTGGGACTCAGGACACCAAGAAATTTTACCTTTCCTCAGCCAGGTGCCTCTCAACAGGTCCAGCTTTTGTCTGACTATGGCATACAACCCTTGTTCTTTCTTGTTTCAACCCATGACTATTGATTTAAGCATGGGTTTTTACTTGGGCAAAGGTCCCATAACAATTAGTTGAATGGTAATTCCGAAAGTGCATCAGAAAGATGAAGATTATTTTGCCTCACATTTGGGTACAATCGAATAAGGTAAACTAAATGAACAGTCTTGAGCAGCAACTTGGGCTCTAATGGACCTGGAAAATTCTACTGACACAGACCTAAAAAAATTGACACAGAAAAAAAAATTGCTGTCTAGAGTGAAAAACAGATAGGTAAAGAAGGGAGGAGGAGATGGGGGGAGAAGGTACAGAAAATAAGTAGCATAGACAGTAGATAGAAAATAGATGGGGGGGGCAAGAATAGCATGGGAAATATAGAACCTAAAGGACTTGAGACACATGGACATAAACTAAAGGGGGGTAATGGTGGGGATGGGGGGGCAGGGTGGAGGGGAATGAAGGGGGGAATAGAACAACTGTAACAGCATAATCAATTTAAAAAAAAAGAAGGACAGAATCTTTACAGGTATCAAAACCTTCGGGTTCTCAAAAAACCCATTTATTTTACAAATTAAGTTAGGAAAGAAGTATAGATGATCTGGGTTTACATTTAAAAATGTTTAAAATCTTTGGGTTTCAGGAATAGACTTTTGGAACAGAACTTGAAAAACCAAGACATTGGATGATTTAAGATCAAGAACAGAAATTTCTAATAGTCCTTGAAATGGCACAGTGGAGACTACTCCAAAAACAACCTCCTTTTCAGAGGTTTACCTTTGCACCCACAAACACCTGTACTGGAATTCAAATCTGGTCTCAGAAAAACACCCAGGAACACAGTGAAACTGTTTAATATTTTTTTCACATGAGACTAAATTAACATTAATCTGTAAAACAAAACAAGACAGACAAACAAAACAAGCAAAACCAAAATAACAAACAGGAGTGATTATTAAAATTGCAATGAAATCTGGTTCCAAATGGAACCCAAAGGAATTCAGGAATTTCAGTTACTAAAACTCATCATGCTTGTGGCTATTGATTAGCCTTGTGTAAAATAAGGCATAAGACATCTGAATATTGTCTTTCTGCATAAATGGAAGATCCCAACCGACATGTAATTTAAGTATTGACAGGAAGGACCCTCTGGGTGACTGACCATGGTAACCTTCCAGGAGTACATGCAGATAGAGGGAGCAGAGTTGGAACCTAGGGGGGAAGAGGACTGACGAACTAGTAGCATATCAAGCAATCAATCCCAAGTTTGGGGCAATTTTTATTAATATTTCTTAATAAACAGGAGTTTGCCAGATTGTATTAGATGACTCTCTTGATTTTATTCTAGCTGTCCTTTCTTTTACTGTTCTGATGCGTCTAAAAAGCCATGGGTCCTCCTACCTAAAAAAGATAGAAACATTTCAAATAACCAACCTAAGTCTATGCCTACAGGAACTCAAGGAACAACAACAAAGATATACCAGAGCAAGTAGAAGAAAGGAAATAACCAAGAGCAGAGCAGAATTAAATGACACAAAGACTAAAAGCACAATTCTAAGGATCAATGAATCCAGGACCTGGTTCTTTGAAAAGATAAACAAAATTGACAAGACTTTAAGCAGACTTTCAAGAAAAAAAAGAGAGGACCCAAATAAGCACAATCAGAAATGAAAGAGGAGAGATTACAATTGATACCACACAAATACAAGGGATTGTAAGATATTACTACAAACGATTATATGCCATGGAATTTGAAAACCTGGGTGAAATGGAAAAATTTCTAGAAGCATAGAATCTTCCAAAACTGAATGAATAAGAAGCAGAAAGCCTGAACAAACTGATAACAGCCGATAAAATCGAAGAAGTAATCAAAAAATTCCTGGTACACAAAAGCCCTGAACCAGTTAGTTTCACAGAAAAAATTTATAAAATATTTAACAAAGATCTAACTCCTGTCTTTCACAGATTATTCCCAAAAATCCAGGAAGAGGGAAGCCTCCCAAACTCTTTTTATTAAGGTGGCATCATCCTAATTCCAAAACCAGATAAAGACACAACAAAGAAAGAAAACTACAGGCCAATATTATTGATGAACATAGATGCTAAAATCCTAAACTAAGTACTGGCAAACTGTATCCACCAATACATTAAAAAGATTATACACCATGATCAAGTGGGATTAATCCCAGGGATGCAAGGATGGTACAATATTCATAAATCAGTAAATATAATACATCACATAAACAAAAGGAAAGACACAACTCACATGATCACATCAGTAGATGCAGAAAAAGCATTTGATAAGTTACAGCACCCATTTATGATAAAAACACTCAGCAAAGTGGGAGTAGAGGAAGCATACCTTGTATAAGGCCACATACAAGAAACATACAGTCAACACCATACTCAGTTGGCTAAAAACTTTCCTGATAAGATCAGGAACAAGACAAGGATGTTTGCTTTCACCACTTCTATTCAACATAATATTGGAAGTTCTAGCCACAACAATCACACAAAAAATAAATAAATAAAAGGCATCCAAATTGGAAAGGAGGAAACAAAACTGTCGTTGTTTGCAGATGACATGATAGGGTACATAGAAAATTCTATAGACTCCACCAAAAACTACTGAACTTAATAAGTGAATTTGGCAAAACAGTAGGATACAAAGTCAATATTCAGAAATATAAGGCATTTTTGTACACCAACAATGAAATATCAGAAACACAAATCAGAAAACAGTCTCATTTGCTATAGCAATGAGAAAAATAAATTACCTAGTAATAAACCTAACCAAGGAGGTAAAGGACCTGTACTTAGAAAACTACACAACACTGAAGAAAGAAATTAAGGAAGACACAAACAAATGGAAGCATATACCCTGTTTGTGGATGGGAAAATTAACATAATCAAAATGTCCATAATACCCAAAGAAATTTATGCATTTAATGCAATCTCTATTAAAATACCAATGGCATATTTCACAGATATAGAACAAACATTTCAAAAATTTATATGGAACCATAAATGACCCTGAATAAGTTGAGAAATATTGAGAAAGAAGAACAAATTAGGAGGGGTCACAGTACCTGATGTCAAACTGTATTACAAGGCCACAGTAATCAAAACAGTCAGGTACTGGCAAAAGAATGGACACATTGATCAATGGAACACAATAGAGAGCTTAAGCCCTGGCTGATGTAGCTCAGGGGATTGAGCATGGACCTGCAAACTGAAGGGTAGTAGGTTTGATTCCCAGTCAGGGCACACGCCTGGGCTGTGGGCCAGGTCCCCAGTAGGAGGTGCATGAGAGGCAGCCACACATTCATGTTTCTTTCCCTCTCTTTCTTCTTACCTTCCCCTCTCTAAATATAAATAAATAAAATTAAAAAAAAAGAATAGAGAGCCCAGAAATAAACCCATCTCTATGATCAATTAATATTTGACAAAGTGGGCAGAAGCATAAAATAGGGTGAAAACAGCCTCTTCAACAAATGGTATTGGAAGATCTGGACAGCTACATGCAAAAAAGTGAAACTCAACTACCAACTTACATCACACACCAAAATAAATTCAAGATTGATAAAAGACTAAAACATAAGTTGTTATACCATCAATGTCCTAAAGGAGAACATAGGCAGGAAAATCTCAGATATTCCACACAGCAATATTTTCACAGATATATCCTCTAGAGCAAGGGACATAAAGAAAAGAATAAACAAATAAGATTTTATCAAAATAAAAATCTTCTGCACTGCTAAAGAAAACATCATTAAAATGAAAAGGGAACTAACCATATGGGAAAATATATTTTCAAATGATACCTTGGACAAGGGTTTGATCTCCAAAATATATAAAGAGCTCAAATGACTCCATTTCAGGAAGACACACAACCCAATTTAAAAAAAGGACAAAGGACCTGAATGGACACTTCTCCAAGGAGGACACACAGAGAGCCCAGAGACATATGAAAGGATGCTCAGCATTGCAAGCCATCAGAGAGATGCAAATAAAATCCACAATGAAATACCACTTCCCACCAGTCAGAATGGCCATCATAACCAAATGAACAAACTGCAGGCGCTGGCGAGGTTGTGGAGAAAAGAGCCCTGGTACACTCTTTATGGGAATGCAGACTGGTACTGCCACGGTGGATAACAGCATAAAACTAAAAATGGTACTGTCTTTTGACCCAGCAATTCCATTGCTGGGATTTTACCCTAAGAATCCTGAAACACCAATTCAAAAGAACCTATCACCCTAATGTTCATAGGAGCAAAATATACAATAGCCAAGTGTTGGAAGCAACCTAAGTGCCCATCAGTAAATGAGCGGATCAAAACACTATGGTACATTTTCACAATGGAATACCATGCAGCAGAAAGAAAAAAAAGGAGCTCATACCCTTTGCAAAAGTATGGATGGATCTGGAGAGCATTGTGCTAAGTGAAATAAGCCAGGCAGTGAAAGGCAAACACCATATGATCTCACCTAAAGTGGAACGTAATCAACAAAAGAAACAAGTATCCAAATTAGAACTAGGGACATTGAAATATAAAGCAATCTGACAGTAACCAGTGGGGAGAGGGAGGGAGATAATAGGGAAACAGGAGAAGGATAGTCAAGGAACATGTTTAAACTCAGAGGTAAGATCAGGCATGGGGATGGATAAGGCGGGGGCAGTGGTGGGTGGAAAATGGAGACAGCCATACTTGAACATTAAAAAACATAAAAAAATTTAAAAATCAGGGGTTCTCATCATAAATTCTCAAGGCTTTCCAGAGGGTGAAGAGATAGAAGCAGAAATAATGGATTTTTATTCATCTTCTGGATCATTACAACATTATTACTAAAAAATAAAGAAGTACATACATATATACATACATAAAAATACTTCCATCATTCTAATTTATTCCTGAACTGACAGAAGAGGGGTTTAGACATATTGGTTTTTGAGCAGGGGTTGGAAGCTCTCCCAGAATATCTCCTAGGAAGTGAGCATCACTTACTTGAGGGATAATCTTACTGATGTGGTTAATGTATAGCAACTTGATTCAACCACAGGCTGCCTAGACATTCTTCAAATATTACTCTGGGTGTGTCTGTGAGTGTGTTTGTGGATGAGATTAACCTTTGAAGCCAGACTCATTTACTCCCTCCCTAATGTGGGTGGGATTCATCTAATCCATTTAAGAACTGAGTGAAAAAAAAAAAACGGAGAGAATCGGCCAGCTACTGGCATAAAAACAGACACATAGACCAATGGAACAGAACAGAGAGCCCAGAAATCAACCCAACTCTCTACAGTCAATTAATATTCGACAAAGGGGGCAGTAACATAAAATGGAGTAAAGATAGCCTCTTCAACAAATGGTGTTGGGAGAACTGGACAGCTACGTGCAAAAAAATGAAACTTGAGCACAGACTTACACCATACACCAAAATAAATTCAAGGTGGATAAAAGACTTAAATGTAAGCCGTGATACCATTAAAGTCCTAGAGGAGAACATTGGCAAGAAAATCTCAGATATTTCACGCAGCAACTTTTTTACTGATATGTCCCCTAGAGCCAGGAATGTAAAGGAAAGAATAAACAAATGGGATCTCATCAAAATAAAAAGCTTCTGCGTGGCTAAAGAAAACAGTATTAAATTAGCAAGACAACCAACTGTATGGGAAAACATATTTGCCAATGATACCTCAGAAAAAGGTTTAATCTCCAAAATATACAAAGAACTTACACGACTCCACTCTAAGAAGACAACCAACCCAATTAAAAAATGGGAAAAGGACTTGAACAGACACTTCTCCAAGGAGGACATACAGAACATTCAGAGACACATGAAGAGATGCTCAATATCGTTAGCTATCAGAGAGATGCAAATTAAAACCACAATGAGATACCACTTTACACCAGTCAGGATGGCCATCATAAACAAAGCAACAAACAACAAATGTTGGAGAGGGTGTGGGGAAAAGGGGTCCTTAGTTCACTGTTGGTGGGATTGCAGACTGGTACAACCATTATGGAAAACAGTATGGAATTTTCTCAGAAAAATAAAAATCGACCTGCCTTTTGACCCAGCAATTCCACTGCTGGGATTATATCCTGAGACTCCTAAAACATCAATATCAAAGAACCTATGCACCACAATGTTCATAGCAGCACAATTTACAATAGCCAAGGGCTGGAAGCAACCTAGGTGCCCATCAGTAAATCAATGGATCAAAAAATGGTGGTACATATACACAATGGAATTCTATGCTGCAGAGAGAAAGAAGGAGCTACTACCTTTTGCAACAACATGGATGGAACTGGAAAGCATTATGCTGAGTGAAATAGGCCAGGCATTGAAGGACAAATACCATATGATCTCACCTTTAACAGAAAGCTAAACAACAAAACAAACAAGCAAACAGAAAAAAAAAAAAACAAAGACACTGAAATAGAGAACAAGGGGATAGTGACCAGAGGGGAGAAGGAAGGGAAGTTAAGGGGAAAAAGGGGGAGGGATTTGGAGGAACAAATAGGAAGGACACGGGGACGAGAACTAAGGGGGGTGGAAATGAGAGGGAGGTGGGGAGCAAGGGGCAGGGGAGGCTGGGATGGGAAAAATAGAGAAAAAACTGTAGTTGAAAAATAACTAAATAAAATTAATTAAAAAAAAGAAAAACAAAAACCAAAGAGTAAAAATTGTGCAGCACACCTGTCCGTATGCATATTTCTACTCCACCAGACACTTTCTCTATAAATATTTGTAATAAAACAGAATTAAAAAAAAACCATGGAGCCAATGTGCATTATACAGGTTTTTCATTTTTTGTTCTGTTCTTGGATAGAGAAAGTTAGACATGATGCTCAAACTGAAAGATATCTTAAAGGGATAAGGTGAGGACGGTGTTGTCTGCAAATAATGCCTGAATGTTTGATAAAATTATCCATGAATCAAAACAGAAAGAATGTTAAAAAAAACTGCTATAGTTCTTTCTTTTCATTTTTAGGCCTAAAATATTTTCTGTAAACATACTTTCATTGTGCAGACATCTCAGATGTGACAATGCTCTGCCCTAAAGAAATTGTAAAATTTACATTTTAGATTTTAGCACCATTTCTGGAAAAAAAAAACCTCCAAGAAAAACATTTAAAAATCTTTTACTAATTTTTACTATAGATAACTTTGGACTTTGCTTGTTACGGTAAATATATGACCATTAAGTAGGAGGATTGTACTTCTACCACTGACCTCCTGATTTTGCAGTTAATAAAAACAAATAAAGTTCATTAAAAAAAAACAAAAAAAAACGGAGTAAGAGGAAACTTTGCTCTGAAATCAGCCTTCTTTATAGCAGTGCAACTTATACCATTGGCTTTCCTGATTCTCAGGTCTTAAGACTCCAACTGCAACTATACCACCAGCTCTCGTGGGTCTTTTAGCTTGCCAACTGCAAATCTTGGGAATTATCAGTTTCCATAATTATGTGAGCCAATTTTTAATGATAAATCAATCTCTCTCAGTCTTTCTATCTATATCTATACGTAGTCTCCTATTGGTTCTGTTTCTCTGGAGAACTTTGGAGCAATTGTGTTATGATACAGGAAAGAATAGGAAGTTAACATTGGAAGTTAACAAAATGTCTTAGTGCATAGACCATGGAAGATAATCATAAGGGGCACTGAACTGGTTCAGCTGTGGTCACAGCTGTAACCATGAAGCAGTGGGGGTTGGAGGAGGGGCAAAACCAATGGGTCCCATGACTGAGTTACTGTTTTATCTTGGAAGGTGGAAGGCACGTGATACTGGTGTTCCCCTGGCATTGTGTCAGTTGTTTATTAATCTTCATGTTTAGAGTACAAACATATCCTCAGGAACAAATCCATAACCAAGATGGACTCTGAAGTCTGAGGCTGTATGCATGGTGGAGGCCACAAGAATGGTCAAGATGCTACGTGGAAAATTTCACCAGATATTCTGTCTTACTAAGTATTCAGAGAAAAAGCAGTAAGTCATGAAACAAAGAAGGAATGTGGTTAAGAGCTAACCTACTCTAAAGATCAGGGCTCTAAATGGAAACTAAGAGATGGAGAAAGACAAAATGTTCAAACACTGCTACTCTTCCCTCTTTGATCCTTGGGCCCAGTTATTTTTGTTTTTGTTGGAACCAGAAGGTTGGTCCACATAGAACTTGGACCTTCTTGGATAGATACCTCAGGGGCATTAGACATTAATTCTCAGTTCTAATTTATAGGTATTCTATCTCCATGATTTTGTCTTATTTTCACCCTTAGATGCAGCAATGAAATTTTATATCAATTGGACAAATCTTCCCTGTTTACAGACAATCAGGGCCCATAATTCTTAACCATTTATTTTAAACATGAAAGCATTTTTCCCATCTAAATCGTTGTTAATTTCTTAGGTTAAAAAGGCATCTGTAAATTTTGTCTGATAAATCTTCCATTTCTTCTCCTCTTCTCCTTCAATATGCCAATCAAGTTGTCAGCTTGCTTTCTCTGCAGATTCATAACACTTCACCTTCAGTCTCATTAAATGATTTGCCTTTTGTTTCACATAAAGAAAACTCATCTCAACACTTAAAACCCTGGGAGTTACAATTCAGAACTTCTTCAGCTGTCTTTTGGAATTTCAGCTCCCACTGCTTGTTCTTTCATTCTACCTTTCAGATAGAAAATTTTCCATTCTCTTTTAATCACCTTTTGTTGACCCCATCTTGAAATATGAAGTAAGATTTGCACTCATATTTTAGCTTTTATATGTGTCAACTTTTTTCACATATATTCTCCCAATTTTATTTTTATTATTATTTTTTTATTTTTATTTTATTGATTATGCCATTACAGTTGTTCTATTCCCCCTCTTCATTCCCCTCCACCCTGCACCCCCCACCCCTACCATTTCCCCCCTTTAGTTTATGACCATGTGTCTCAAGTTCTTTGGATTCTATATTTCCCATACTATTCTTGCCCTCCTCTATCTATTTTCTACCTACCATCTATGCTACTTATTCTCTGTACCTTCTCCCCCCTTCTCCTCCTCCCACTCCCCTGTTGCTAACCCTCCTTGAGATCTTCATTTCTGTTTCCACTCCTGATCTAGCTGTCCTTTTAGTTTGCTTTCGTTTTAGGTGTGGTTGTTAATAACTGTGAGTTTGTTGTCCTTTCACTGTTCATGTTTCTTTAACTTCTTTTTCTTAGATAAGTCCCTTTAACATTTCATATACTAAGGGCTTGGTGATGATGAACTCCTTGAATCTGATCTTATCTGAGAAGCACTTTATCTGTCCTTCCATTCTAAATGAAAGTTTTGCTGGATAGAGCAATCTTGGTTGTAGGTCTTTGGTTTTCATGACTTGGAATACTTCTTTCCAGCCCCTTCTTGCCTGCAAGGTCTCTTTTGAGAAATCAGCTGACAGTCTGATGGGAATACTTTGTAGGTGACAGTCTCCTTATCTCTTGCTGCTTCTAGGATTCTCTCCTTCATTTTAATCTTGGCTAATGTCATGATGATGTGCCTTGGTGTGTTCCTTCTTGGGTCCAACTTCTTTGGGACTCTCTGAGCTTCCTGGATTTCCTGGAAGTCTATTTCCTTTGCCAGATTGGGGAAATTCTCCTTTATTATTTGTTCAAATAAGTTTTCCACTGGTGGCTGTGCCTTTCCACCTTCTGGTACCCCTATAATTCGGATGTTTGAGTGTTTAAAGATGTCCTGGAGGTTCCTAAGTCTCTCCTAATTTTTTTGAAGTCTTGTTTCTTCATATTTTCCTGTTTGGTCATTTTTTCCTTCCTTCTGGTTCACTCCCTTGATTTGAGACCCAGTTTCCTTTTCATCACTATTGGTTTCCTGTGCAATTCTCTTTATTTCAATTAGTTTAGCTTTCATATGTTTCTCTAATTTGTGACTAAAATCAACCAGTTCTGTAAGCATCCTGATTACCAGTGTTTTTGAACTGGGCATCTGAAAATTTTGCTATTTCTTTGTCGCTTAGAGTTATGGGTTCTGGGGATTTGAGATCTTCTTGAGCCATTTTTGGTCTGTTTGCGCCTGTTAAGTATGAGGAGCAGAGCCTTAGGGGCTGGGCGGGGCCACCAGGGCAAGGTCGCTGGGTTGTGACGCTGTATGTGGGGGCAGGGTCAGAGCAGGGAAATGGCGGCTCTCCCTGCTGCCTCCTGCTGCTGGGGCCCGCTGAATCCCGTCTCACTGCCCACTCCCTCACCGGTCTGTCTGTGCAGGAATGTGCCACCACAGTCAATGCGCTGCCCTGCGCCCTCACCGGATCCCCTGTCGGTCACTGGGTCACTCACCGGGTCGCTCACTGGGTCACTTACTGGGTCTGCCCTTTGCAACCTGAAGCCTGGGATCCACGTGCCTGAGTCCATCTGACCGAGTTTTCCTGTGCAACCCCACTGCACCAGCTGCTGGTTTAGCCCCTCTTACCAGTCAGACTGAAGCATTTGTTGTTATCAGAGTTCCGAAAAGTTCAATTTTTTGTGTTCTGGCTGTGTTTTCTGTTGCTAATATTTTGTTGTCTCTAAACTTCGTTGTGGAAGAAAGCACGGCATCTCCACCTATGCCTCTATCTTGGTGGAAGTCTATATGTGTCAACTTTTTAAAAAATAGTTTATTTTTATTGTATTTTCTCCATTAAACTTCTTTCCTTTGGACCCTATTTGGATTTTGTGAAAGTTAGCATAAAACTTTAGACAATTTGCTTAGGAATACTCTTCCTCTTCCCCATTAGGGTAATAAACACTACCCCATTAATATTTTATACATTCACAATTTAAAATGTAATCTGTATCTTGGAGTACTATTGAACTCAGACTACCTTAAAGTAGGACAAGCAAATCAAAAACAGAGTGAGTGCAAATTATTCTAAGAGAATTCATGTATGCAGATGGCCTTCGGTGTGATACTCGGTGAGCTCAGTTTTAGTTAATGTAGCAATTTTACTACTAAAAACAAAACAAAACTATGATTCTAAAACTTAACACTGGGTTGTGGTTAAGAAGGCAGTTTTAGAGTCAGATGGTCTAGTTGAGAATCCTGGCTTTACTATTAACTTACTGTATAATTTACGGCCACTTACTTCTCAGGGTTTTAATTTCTTATCTGTAAGACAGGAGAAAAAACAAATATTTCCCAAAGTTCTCTTGAAAATTAACTGAGATAAGGTATGTCAAATACTTAACATATTGCCAGAAAGATGGCACTCCCTTAGAAGAAGGAAGATGACTGAATTTGTGTTCCCCCTAAAGCAGATGCTGATACAAAATTTTGAGTTCAAATACTTTATTTGGGAGACAATCTCAGGAAACACTGGCAAGAGAGTATAGAAGTAAAACAGGGAAGGAAAGGCAACCAATAAGTGGTGTAATACCAGGTATATTATCACTTTGGAGAACTGTGGCTCAGTACCATTGTGGACCTCTGGGAGACTGTTGAGCACACATTTCAGAGCTATACCCATGTCTCCTTCCCATGTCTCCTGTCAAGGGGGTAGAGAACTGCATTGTTTTTTAAATAATCTTTTAAAGATTTTATTTATCTTTAGAGGGGAGGGGAAGGAGAGAGGGAGAGAAATATCAATGTATGGTTGCCTCTGGTGGGTCTCCTGCTGGGAACTGGCCTGTAACCCAGGCATGTGCCGTGATGGGGAATCAAACTGTGATCCTCTGGTTCACAGGCCCGCACTCAATCCACTGAGCTACACCAGCCAGGATGAGAATTGCATTTTTATAGGTGAATTGCTGATGACTGTGCCAATAGTACTTCCCAGGAGGAGGGAGACACTATCTCTGCCTTTATAGACCTTGCATTTAAACAGCACTATGTTGAAGATCTTGAAATTCTTACAGTATGCATTTAATAAAATTATCTGGGTCCTGTGAGTGAGGCTGTGGTCAGTCAAGGGGCAGCCATGCTGGTGGATACAGTGTCAGAGTAGGAGGACTAGACACTGGTGTAGAAAATTAGAAGTGTTCAGAAGGGCCAGTTTGTAGCCAGGTTGTCAGCACAATATATCAAATCTGTGTAGCAAGGCAAGCCAGAGTACGGAAATGAGGAAGATGGAGTGAGAGTAAGAAACTGGGCCAAGACAGGTAGATCAGTGCAGGTCCTTGCACAGTAAGCTCTAAATAAGATTCACAGCAGGCCTGGCTGGCTTGAAAACTTGTGTTTTGTAAAAAAAAAATAATGTAAATCCATAGAACTTAGAGGAGTTTTCTTTTAGTCTACAGAAGAAATATGGGGGAAATACTTTTCTATGTAAAAACATAAATTTTTCAAATATGGGGGGCATGCCAGGCCTTTGGGAAATGCAACCTGCATTTCAAGGTTCAACTCAACTGTCACTCCCTTGAGAAAGCCTTCTGAAAATACCGGTTGCTCCTTATACATTATCATGCCACCATATGAATCTTTTTTTGTGGCATTTATTTCCAAACCTTGATTATAATTAAATGATCAGCTTTGTCACTAGCCATTTGATGGTTACCTTCCCAACACTTCTGTTATTACTACCTTATCCCACAGCCTTGCATAGTGAAAGCTACAGTTGGTATTCATTAATTATTTGTTGAGTGAAAGAGTAAGCTTTTCTGTGTGAGGATTACAAAATATCATATATGTTATACATAGTAGCCAAAGAAATGCAAAATAACCCCTCCTGGATGATTTTTCCAAATGTTTATCTCAACAGTGCCTGCAACTTTTTATAATACTTGGAATAGTCACAGATCCTTCTCTTGCCTCGCAGTGCATAGTTCCTTTCTCAGCAACATCTAGTGGGCAGCTGCCCAGGACATCCCCTTGGCTGGTAAATCTAATGCTTTAAAAAAATTCAAATTTGAGAGAGTGACTGAGCCCTACCTGTCTTCCCAGGAATCTTATGCAGGTAAGTTACCACCAGATTCTTGCTTCATGTGAGCCCTCATACTTCCACCACAATCCTTTCAGATAGGCATTAAGTCTAGTATTTTCCTCTTCTTTACAAGTTTTCAGTCCCAGCTATCTAAGAGTCTTGGTCATAAGCCCAAAACATCTTCCCTTCTGTGTGGCATGAAGAAGCATTTGTATAAAAGTTCTAGGGACATTTTGGGTCATCCAATGATTGCCAAGTTCCTTGTGCAAATTAAATCTGATACTAATCCTGGGGAAGCACTCATTTACTCAGTGTTGTGAAAGAGAGGCTATAGAATCTCATGGTTTTGCTGTACAGGCTGTCCTTGCTTTGCATGGTTTTGATATACAAACATTTTAGATACCACAGTTTAATTAATAACATTAGTCTCCCAACAAATTGGTTCAGTTACAATGGTATACTAACACTGAGTAATTGCATAAAATACAGACTTCACTGGTCTTTGGTTCATGAATCACAACATAAATGACAGATGTGCATCACTATCAGTGACCAATCACATCATATCTTTGAAAGCCTGTTGGTGATTGACCACTGTGAATCTATCATTCGGTTTATACACAGACAGCAAAGCATGTAAATTAATTGCCTTCTTTTTTTTAAACTGATTATGCCATTACATTTGTTCTATTTCCCCCACTCCGTTCCCCTCCACCATGCACACCACTCCCGCACCATTCCCCGCTTTTGTTCATGAACAAGTGTCTCAAGTTTATTACATTCTGTATTTCCCCTACTATTCTTACCCTCCCCCTATCTATTTTCTATCTACTGTCTATGCTACTTATTTTCGGTACCTTCTCCCCTCTTCTTCTACCACTCCCCTGTTGCTAATCCTCCACATGATCTTCTTTTCTATGGTTCTGCTCCTGATCTAGCTGTCCTCTTAAATTGCTCTTCTTTTAGATAACTGTGAGTTTCCTCTCCTTTCACTGTTCATCTTTTTTATCTTCTTTTTCTTAGGTAAGTCCCTTTAACATTTCATATAATAAGGGCTTGGTGATGATGAACTCCTTGAATTTGATCTTATCTGAGAAGCCCTTTATCTGCCCTTCCATTCTAAATGAAAGCTTTGCTGGATAGAGCAATCTTGGATGTAGGTCTTTGGTTTTCATGACTTGGAATATTTCTTTCCAGCCCCTTCTTGCCTGCAAGGTCTCTTTTGAGAAATCAGCTGACAGTCTGATGGGAAGTCCTTTGTAGGTGACTGTCCCCTTATCTCTTGCTGCTTCTAGGATTCTCTCCTTCATTTTAATCTTGGCTAATGTCATGATGATGTGCCTTGGTGTGTTCCTTCTTGGGTCCAACTTCTTTGGGACTCTCTGAGCTTCCTGGATTTCCTGGAAGTCTATTTCCTTTGCCAGAACGGTGAAGTTCTCCTTTATTATTTGTTTAAATAAGGTTTCCACTCATGACTGTTCCTCTTCTCCTTCTGGTACCCCTATAATTCGAATGATGGAACATTTAAAGATGTCCTGGAGGTTCCTAAGTCTCTCCTAATTTTTTTGAATTCTTGTTTCTTCATATTTTTCTGTTTGGTCATTTTTTCCTTCCTTCTAGTCTACTCCTTTGATTTGAGTCCCAGTTTCCTTTCCATTACTATTGGTTTCCTGTGCATTACCATTCATTTCAATTAGTTTAGCCTTCATATGTTTCTCTAATTTGTGACTAAAATCAACCAGTTCTGTGAGCATCCTGATCACTAGTGTTTTGAACTGTGCATCTGAAAGTTTGGCTATTTCTTCACCACTTAGATTTATCAGCTCTGGGGCTCTGAGTTGTTCTTGAGCCATGTTTTTATCTGTTTGTGCCTGTTAGGTATGAGGAGCGGAGCCTTAGTTGTTTACCATGGCGGGGCCACCCAGGTCGCTGGTTTGTGAGGCTGTATGTGGGGGTGGTGTCAGAGAGGGAGCAGTGGCAGTCCCCTCCACTCTCCCAGTCCATCCCACCGCTCACCCCCACCTGTTTGTATGAGCGGAAATGTGTGAGCTCGCCACCCTGTGCCTTGCGGTCTCAATGCTCACCTCTTCACTGGTCTATCTGCATGCAAATGCTCAACTGACTGGAGACAGCCAGCCATGCCTCTTCCCTGTGTCTGCCTGTAGCTAGCCTGCACCTGGGATCCGAGCCCTGGGCTTCCTGCCCACCACCCTGGTTGGGGTTCTTTTTGGCCAACCTGTTCCACTGCTGGCTTCGCCTCTCTTACCGATTTAGCTGAGCATTTCATTATTTTCAGACTCCATATAGTCGATTTTCTGTGTGGTTTGGTTGCATTTATTGTTGTTCAAACTTTGTTGTTTTTAGATCTGGTCATGCAAGGATGCAAGGTGCTTCCACCATGCCTCCATCTTGGCCTAATTGCCTTCTTGTTAGCCAGTGATAATATCCATGTGCCATTTTTACAGTAGATACAGGAAATTGGCCAACAAAGATAAAAATCCAGGAAAGAAACAAAAAGTGGTAATACTGGGAGAAGAATTTGAATGGAAAATACATGGAATTATAGAAGAAATAGATGAATGTGAAAATATTGATCATGCCTCATCTTCAAGATACTCTAGACATGCAGTCAGAAGAACTCAGTGAAGAGGAATTGATCAAACCTGTAAATAAGGAAAGAAGTTGTGGTGAAAAGAATGAAGATGTTCCAGAGAACGTGACACTGTGAAAAGTTTCACATATAATGAACTCTTGGAGGTATTTAACAACAATGAAAGTACACAGGATAAAATATTGGAAGCTGATTCATACTTAGAAAGTAGTATGAAAATTTGTCAAGGCATATCAAAGGTCCTTAATCCATGCCAACTTTTATTATGAGAAAGACTCAAGCACTGATCAAACTACTCTTAGTTTTGTACAAGGAAAAATATTTTAATTCTCAGTGTGTCCAATGTTTTAAATTGCAGTTATTAAATATATATTAATTTTACTATTTTCATTTTTCTATATGTTTATAATCAATAGCAAGAGAAATTTTTGGTTTTTGACAATTTGTAAAGGTCGCAAAACACTTGCAATTGTTCTCTTTGGTTAAGATTGCTTTGCCAGTTTTGCAAAAGACTACCTATAATTCATTGCAGTGGAATATGTTAAGATATTTTGACAAGCCCATCATTATTGTGACAATATTCAGAAACTAACAAATTATATGAAGACAAATATTCATTTTGTTTAAATTTTGGAAAAGAATTTATTTTTGTTTCCATTAATTCTTTGTTTAATAGCTTTATTGAGATACAATTTATATATAATAAAATCTACACATTTAAAGATATGATTTAACAAATGTGTTCACCTAAGAAACAAATATCCAAATAAAGTTGTAGAACATTTCTATCCCTCCTAAATGTTCTTACATGCCCTTTACAAATACATCTATGGAACTGGACTTTCATTTAAATGGAATCATGAAAAACACACTTTTGTGATTGGTTTATTTTGCTAAACAATTTCTTGTTTTTAATCTCATAACCAAACAATTTTATTTTTTGAAGAAAAATAAACATTTTATTTGTTTTTATTGCTTTTCAGTTACAGTTGTCTGGCCTTTTCCCTCATTACTCTCCTCTGCCCCATCACCCCCACACCCACAGTCAATGCCCCCACATATTGTCCATGCACATAAGTCCTCTATCCATGTTCCTTGGCTAGGCCTTTTCCTGTTTTTCCCCCATCAGCTCCCTCCCTCCTCCCCTCTGGTCACTGCCAGTTTCTCTTTAAAGACAAAGAGAGAATCTTAAAGGCAGCAAAAGAGACATAGACAGTAACATACGAGGGAGATCTGATAAAGCTAGCAGGTGATTTCTCAACAGAAACACTACAAGCCAGAAGGGAATGGCAAGAAGTATTCCAAGTAATGAGAAGCAAAGGCCAGCAACCAAGACTACTGCATCTAGTAAGGATCTCATTTTTAATGGAAGGTGAAGTAAGGAGTTTCCCAGACAAAACACTAAAAGAATACAGCTCCACCAAATCAGCACAGCAAGACATTCTAAAGGGACTGCTATCAGAAGAGGAAGAAAAAGAGTGGGAGGGAGAGAGGAACACAGGTACAAAAGGAAAAATGGTAAAGAATAAGTGCCTATCAATAATAATCTTTAATGTAAATGGATTAAATACTCCAATCGAGACACAGAGATTAGCTGAATGGATAAGAAAACATGACCTGCATATATACTGTCTACAAGAGACCCACCTCAGAACAAAAGACCTACACTTAAAGTGAAAGGTTAGAAAAAATATTACAAGCAATTTCTTAGATTTAATAAAATTTATTGGAGTGACATTAGTTAATAAAATTATATAGGTTTATTTTTAATTAATTTATTTTTATTGATTATACCATTACAGTTGTTCTATTCCTCTCCTTCATTCCCCTCCACCTTATCCCCCCATCCCCACCATCACCCCCCCTTCAGTTTATCACCATGTGTCTCAAGTTCTTTAGATTCTATATTTCCCATACTATTCTTACCCTCCACCCTATCTATTTTCTATCTACTGTCTATGCTACTTGTTTTCTGTACCTTCTCCCCGCTTCTTCTCCCACTCCCCTGTTGCTCACCCTCCTTGAGATCTTCATTTCTATGTTTCCACTCCTGATCTGGCTGTCCTTTTAGTTTGCTTTTGTTTTAGGTGTGGTTGTTAATAACTGTGAGTTTGCTGTCCTTTCACTGTTCATGTTGTTTTAACTTCTTTTTCTTAGATAAGTCCCTTAACATTTCATATAATAAGGGCTTCGTGATGATGAACTCCTTGAATTTGATCTTATCTGAGAAGCACTTTATCTGTTCTTCCACTCTAAATGAAAGTTTTGCTGGATAGAGTAATCTTGGTTTGTAGGTCTTTGGATTTCATGACTTGGAATACCTCTTTCCAGCCCCTTCCTGCCTGTAAGGTCTCTTTTGAGAAATCTGCTGACAGTCTGATGGGAAGTCCTTTGTAGGTGACTATCCCCTTATCTCTCGCTGCTTCTAGGATTCTCTCAAGTGTACAATTCTATGACACATCATTCATGTATTGCCTTGTGTGCCCACTACCCAAAGTAAAATCTTCTTCCATCACCATATATTTGACCACTTTTGATAGTGGGACAGAATATTTAAATTTGAAGCTCTCCTAGAAAATAAAACTATTTTACAATGATAGCAGAATATCAGATATCGGTAACAAGAGAATATAACACTGCTACATTATTTTAGTTTTTAATACAACCAAATCTGGCTATCTCCAGAATCCCTGTTTTTTTTTATTCAGTGCATTATAATTATTAGCAGGGAAGCTTAAAATCCATCCACTGGCCCACTACTAAATAAAAGTTATACTGAACACATTTCATTATCTTCATATACTTCAAAAGTTTCAATTGTGTGATTAAACATAGCCCTAGGTATGTTGCAAGGATTAACAGTAAAATATTTTATGTAACTCTGAATGGCATAGGATGCTACTAACCTGAGTATTAAAATATTTGTTATGGGGAACTTCCGCCACGATGGAGGCGTAGATGGAAGCACTTTGCTTCCTCACACAACCAAATCTAAAAACAATAAAGTTTTAACAACAATAAACGCAGTCAAACCCCAGAAAATAAAACAATAGAGTCTGAAAACAACAAACCACTCAGCAAACCGGTGAGTGGGTTGGGCAAAAAAGATCCCCCAACCTGAGAGGTATGAAGGCAGCTGAGGGCATGGATCTCAGGTGGGGGGTAGCTAAGGGCGGACACAGGGAAGGCGCAGCATGACTGGATGTCTGTGGTTGCGCATTTGCGCGCAGATAAACCAGTGACCAGACATGTATTGAGACAGACCGCACAGGCCCCAATGCAGGGCAGCGGGCTTGCATATTTGCGCTCAGATAAACAGGCGGGGGCCATGGGTGAGGTGGAATGGGTGAGCGGAGACGACCGCCATTGCTCCCTCTCTGACCCTGCCCCCACATACAACCTCACAAACCAGCAACCTGGGTGGCAAACAACTAAGGCTTTGCTCCTCATACATAACAGGCACAAACAGATAAAAACATGGCTCGAGAACAACTCAGAGCTCCAGAGCCGAAAAATCTAAGCGGTGAAGAAATAGCCAAACTTTCAAATGCACAGTTCAAAACACTAGTGATCAGGATGCTCACAGAACTGGTTGATTTTAGTCACAAATTAGAGGAACATATGAAGGCTAAACTAATTGAAATGAATGGTAATGCACAGGAAACAGATAGTAATGGAAAGGAAACTGGGACTCAAATCAAAGGAGTAGACTAGAAGGAAGGAAAAAAATGACCAAACAGAAAAGAATGAAGAAACAAGAATTCAAAAAAAATGAGGAGAGGCTTAGGAACCTCCAGGACATCTTTAAATGTTCCATCATTCGAATTATAGGGGTACCAGAAGGAGAAGAGGAACAGTCATGAGTGGAAACCTTATTTAAACAAATAATAAAGGAGAACTTCACCGTTCTGGCAAAGGAAATAGACTTCCAGGAAATCCAGGAAGCTCAGAGAGTCCCAAAGAAGTTGGACCCAAGAAGGAACACACCAAGGCACATCATCATGACATTAGCCAAGATTAAAATGAAGGAGAGAATCCTAGAAGCAGCAAGAGATAAGGAGACAGTCACCTACAAAGGACTTCCCATCAGACTGTCAGCTGATTTCTCAAAAGAGACCTTGCAGGCAAGAAGGGGCTGGAAAGAAATATTCCAAGTCATGAAAACCAAAGACCTACATCCAAGATTGCTCTATCCAGCAAAGCTTTCATTTAGAATGGAAGGGCAGATAAAGTGCTTCTCAGATAAGATCAAATTCAAGGAGTTCATCATCACCAAGCCCTTATTATATGAAATGTTAAAGGGACTTACCTAAGAAAAGAAGATAAAAAAGATGAACAGTGAAAGGACAGCAAACTCACAGTTATCAACAACCACACCTAAAACAAAAGCAAACTAAGAGGACAGCTAGATGAGGAGCAGAACCATAGAAATGAAGATCATGTGGAGCGTTAGCAACAGGGCAGTGGGAGAAGGGGGAAAAAAGTACCAAAAATAAGTAGAATAGTAAGTAGACAGAAAATAGATAGGGGGAGGGTAAGAATAGTGGGGAAATATAGAATCTAAAGAACCTGAGACACGTGTTCAGGAACAAAAGGGGAGGAATGGTGGGGGAGGGGTGTACAGGATGGAGGGGAATGAAGGGGGGAAATAGAACAACTGTAATGGCATAATCAATAAAATAAAAATATATTTAAAAAAATAATATATTTGTTATGGGACATGCTTGCAAGTCTTATCTCTATATTAATGGTTCCGTCCATGTGGCAGCAACCCTCCCAAAAGTCTCTCTTTATGAAGTCTTTAAAAAAATTTTTTTAGACTTTATTTATTTATGTTTAGAGGGGAAGGGAAGGAGAGAGGGAGAGAAACATCAATGTATGGTTGCCTCTTATGTGTCTCCTGCTTGGAACTGGCCTTCAACCCAGGCATGTGCCCTGACTGGGAATGGAACCGCAGTCCTCTGGTTTGGAGGCCTGTGCTCAATCCACTGAGCTACACCAGCCAGGGCTCTTTATCAAGTCTTTAAAAATGTATTTTGTGTTCACTTATTACCTAATGATCCTTATGTATACATTCACATTGGAAAGTGAAATCGTAGCTCTAACTTGAATTGGCCAATGCTTGACAAGCACAGGAGCCTTTCACTAATATAAATGAGCCTGCTCTACAAAGTTATTGGAAATTTTCTCTCTCCAATTCAACATTTTTGCCTCCCCAAAAGTTGTTAACCTGACTCAGGAAACTTGTTTTCTGTTTTGTATGCAGTCATTTCTTTTTTTTTTTAACTTTTTTTTATTGATTATGCCATTACATTTGCTCTATTCCCCCCCTCCATTCCCCTCCCCCCTGCATACCCCTCCCCCACCATTTCCCCCTTTAGTTCATGAACATGTGTCTCAAATTCTTTAGATTCTGTATTTCCCCTGCTATTCTTACCCTCCCCCTATCTATTTTCTATCTACTGTCTATGCTACTTATTTTCTGTACCTTCTCCCCCCTTCCCCTCCTCCCATTCCCCTGTTGCTAACCCTCCATGAGATCTTCATTTCTATGGTTCTGCTCCTGATCTAGCTGTCCTCTTAGTTTGCTTTTGTTTTAGGTGTGGTTCTTAATAACTGTGAGTTTGCTGTCCTTTCACTGTTCATCTTTTTTATCTTCTTTTTCTTAGGTAAGTCCCTTTAACATTTCATATAATAAGGGCTTGGTGATGATGAACTCCTTGAATTTGATCTTATCTGAGAAGCACTTTATCTGTCCTTCCATTCTAAATGAAAACTTTTCTGGGTAGAGCAATCTTGGTTGTAGATCTTTGGTTTTCATGACTTGGAATACCTCTTTCCAGCCCCTTCTTGCCTGTAAGGTCTCTTTTGAGAAATCAGCTGACAGTCTGATGGGAAGTCCTTTGTAGGTGACTGTCCCCTTATCTCTTGCTGCTTCTAGGATTCTCTCCTTCATTTTAATCTTGGCTAATGTAATTATGATGTGCCTTGGTGTGTCCCTTCTTGGGTCCAACTTCTTTGGGACTCTCTGAGCTTCCTGGATTTCCTGGAAGTCTATTTCCTTTGCCAGATTGGGGAAATTCTCCTTTAGTATTTGTTAGAAAAAGTTTTCCACTGGTGGCTGTGCCTTTCCCCCTTCTGGTACCCCTATAATTCGGATGTTGGAACGTTTAAAGATGTCCTGGAGGTTCCTAAGCTTTTCTTCATTTTTCTGAATTCTTATTTCTTCATTCTTTTCTGTTTGATCATTTTTTTCTTCCTTCTGGTCCACTCCCTTGGTTTGAGTCCCAATTTTTCTTTCCATTACTATTGGTTTCCTGTGCATTACCATTCATTTCAATTAGTTTAGCTTCCATATGTTTCTCTAATTTGTGACTAAAATCAACCAGTTCTGTAAGGATCCTGATAACCAGTGTTTTGAACTGTGCATCTGAAAGACTGGCTATTTCTTCATCACTTAGATCTATCGGTTCTGGGGCTCTGAGTTGTCCTAGAGCCATTTTTGGTCTATTCGTGCTGTTAAGTAAGCTGAGTGAAGCCTTAGTTGTTTACCAGGACAGGGCGACCCAGGTGCTGGTTTGTAACGCTGTGTGTGGGGGCATGGTCAGAGAGGGAGCAATGGCAGTCCTCTCCGCTAGCCCAGCCCGCCTCAGTCACACCACACACCTCAGGCTTGTTTATCCGATTGGAATTGTGTGAGCCTGCTGCCCCGAGCAGGCTTCCCTTCTCACTGGTTTCTCCGCACGCAGGTGCCCGACGGACCGCAGACAGCCCGCTGCGCCTCTTTCTTGTGCGCTCCCGTAGCTAGCTCGTTCTCGGTCAGCGCTTTCCGCTGCTCACGCGCTTACCGCGCACTGCCCGGGAATTTTTTCTTGCTAACCTGTTCCGCTGCTGGCTTCACTCCTCATACCGGTCCAGCTGAGTATCTAGTTGTCCTTTGGACTCTGTAATGTCGATTTTCCTTGTGGCTTGGTTGTGACTGCTGTTAAAAATAGTTGTTCTTAGATTTGGTTGTGCACAGAGGTAAGGTGGTTCCTCCACCTACGTCTCCATCTTGGCGGAACTGTATGCGGTCATTTCTTAATGAATACTCATGTATTCACCAAAAGGTATGATTTAATTCTTTGTGGGGACAGAGTTGTTGGGCTCTGAGGAAAGAGGGAACAGAGAAGCCCATAATAGTGGCCTTTAGCTCCTGGCCATAATGAAACTATGTAAGTTGGATTGTTAAATGGGTTTATGTATTACTTAAAATAATCACAACTTTATTTCTTCTGGGATATTGTACACTAGTGTTCATTAGGAAGTCAATGAACCCAGCCACATGGCTGCTTGTGAACAAAGTGATGTGGAAGGCACAGCAGAAGCTGGAAAACAAAGAAAGAGATGGGTCCAGAAATGGACACACTGATGTGCCCCATGTGGTATTTCACACAGTATTCACCCGTTAACCCCACTCTCAACTATTTCCTATGTTTATTGTTGCAAATTTGTAAATGGGAGAAGTGCAACACCTTTTGGCTCTCTGAGTAACACCATGGCAGTTGGCAAGAACAAATACATTAGAAAAGTAGCAACAAATACATTAGAAAAGCAGCAGGAAGAAAGTGGTTAACTCATTTTCTAAGAAAGATTGGTATGATATGAAAGCACCAGCTATGCTCAATATAAGAAATATTGGAAAAACACTAGTCTTGAGAACTCAAGAACCTAAACTGCAACTCATGCTCTCAAGGGTCATTTTTTGAAGTGAGCCTAGCTGATCTCCAGAATGATGAAGTCACATTTAGAAAAAGCAAACTAATTGTTGAGGGTGTTAAAATTTGATTAACTAATTTCTATGGCATGGATCTTACCTATAACAAAATGTGTTCCATGGTCAAAAACTGGCAGACCATGATTGAAGCTCATGATGTCAAGACTACTGATGGCTATTTGCTTTATCAATTCTATGTTGATTTTACTAAAAAACACAACAATCATATTCAGAAGACCTCTATACTCAGCATCAACAGGTCCACTAAATCTGGAAGAAGATGATGGAAATCATGACCCAAAGGTGCAGACAAATGACTTGAAAGAAGTGGTCAATAAATTGATTCAAGATAGCATTGGAAAAGACATAACAAAGCTTCCAAATTTATTTATTTGTTCAATGATATCTTTGTTAGAAAAGTCAAAATGCTAAAGAAACCTAAGCTTGAACTGGGAAAACTTATTGGCCTTCATGGAGAAGGTAGCAGTGCTGGAAAAGCTACTGAGGATGAGGCAGATGTAAAAGTTCAATAAGCTGGTAGATATGAGTCTCCAGTCCAAGTCTATGTTTTAAATTCATACATTTAGTGGAGACAAATAAAAATCCTATTTGTGAAAAAAAAAAAAAGAAAAGTATACTAGATAAAATGCACCCTCTCAATATTGTCATTCCAATGGTACTCCTCTAATATAATCACTGCTTCCATATTGGCTTGTATTCTTCCAGTCTTTTCTAATTTTTATATTTATTTATTTTTAACAATTGTGTCAAAATATGTGACTTCCAACTAGAATGGAGGCATAGCTGGAAATACTGTACCTTCTCACACAACCAAATTTAAGGACAACAAAGATTTAGAAACAAAAACACAACCATAACAGAAAATTGAACTGTACTGAAGCTCAACAACAACGAACCATTCATCCAGACTGGTAAGAGGGGTGGAGTCAGTGGAGGCAGCAGAGAGGGGTCCTGGGTAAGAAAAGGCTGTGGTTGGTGACCTGGAAGCAGAAAGGAAACCAGCAAACCCAGCGAGGCATGCAAGGCAGTTGGCTGACCACGGACACACATTTGCGAGCAGATAAACCAGGCAAAAAATGGGCAGTGAGACAAATCGCACAACCCAGGGCCTCAGCAACATGAAATAAAGCTTAGAAGCATGGATTGAAAAAAATTGCAGGGGTTGAGGTGTTGGGAGAGGCTCTGAGCTTCACAGGAGAGTTCCTTGGAGAGACCCACAGGGTCCTAGAACATACACAAGTCCATCCACCTGGGAATGAGCACAAGAAGGGCCCAATTTGCTTGTGGAAAAGCAGCAGAGGAAACTGAAATCCAAGAGACAGAAGAAAAAGTGCCATCATTCTCTCTCTGACCCTGCCCCCACATACAGCATCACAACCCAGTGGCTGGGTTGCTCTCCCCTGGTGAACACCTAAGCAAAAACGAGCAGCAAGACAGACTGTGCAACCCAGGTTCCCCTTTATGGGAAATAAAGCCTAAAAGCACCGATTGAAAAGGTGTTGGCTTGTGGGAAGTGGCAGAGGGGACTGAAATCTGAGAGAGCACAGAACAAGCACCATTGCTCCCTGTCTGACCCTGCCCCCACATATAGCATCACAACCCAGCTATATGTGTTGCCCCACCCTGGTGAACACCTAAGGCTCTACCACTCATACATAATAGGCAGAAACAGACCAAAAATGGCTCAATCAGAAGAACAAATCAAAGCCTCAGAGCCAATACTTTTAAGTGAACAAGAGATAGCCAACCTATTAGATGCATAGTTCAAAACACTGGTGATCAGGATGCTCACAGAACTGGTTGATTTCAGTTTCAAATTACATGAAAAAATAAAGGCTACACTAAGTGAAATGAAGGAAAATGCACAGGGAACCAATAGTGATGGGAAGGAAACTGGGACTCAAGTCAGTGGAGTGGACCAGAAGGAAGAAAGAAACAAACAGAAAAGAATGAAGAAACAAGAATTAAAAAAAAAATGAGGAGAGGCTTAAGAACCTCCAGGACATCTTTTAAGCACTTCAACATTTGAATTATAGGGATACCAGAAGGGGAAGAGGAAGAGCAACAAGTGGAAAACTTATTTGAGCAACTAATAAAGGAGAACTTCTCCAGTCTGGCAAAGGAAATAGACTTCCAGGAAGTCCAGGAAGTTCAGAGAGTCCCAAAGAAGGTGGACTCAAAGAGGAACACACTAAGGCACATCATAATTACATTAGCCAAGATTAAAATGAAGGAGAGAATCCTAGAAGCAGCAAGAGATAAGGGGACAGTCACCTACAGAGGAGTTCCCATCAGACTGTCAGCAGGTTTCTCAAAAGACACCTTGCAGGCAAGAAGGGGCTGGAAAGAAATATTCCAAGTCATGAAATCCAAAGACCTACATCCAAGATTGATTTATCCAGCAAAGCTTTCATTTAGAATGGAAGGGCAGATAAAGTGCTTTTCAGGCAACGTCAAGTTCTAGGAGTTCATCATCAACAACCCTTTATCATATAAGATGTTAAAGGGACTTATCTAAGAAAAAGGAGATAAAAATATGAACAGTGTGAATGGACAGCAAACTCACAATTATTAAAAAACACACCTAAAACAAAAGCAAATTACATGGACACCTAAAATAGGAGCGGAGCCACAGAAATGGAGATCACATGGAAGGTTAGCAACAGGGGAGTGGGAGGAGGAGAAGGGGGGGAGAAGGTACAGAGAATAAGTAGGATAGATGGTGGGGAGAAAATAGGGGGTGGGCAAGAGTAGTGTGAAAACTGCAGAACCTAAAGAACTTATGATATATGGACATGAATTAAAGAGGAAGGTGGGTGGGAGGGGGTGTGCAGGGTGGAGGGGAATGAAGCGGGGAGAAGCGGGACAATGTAATGGCATAATCAATAATATATATTAAAAATTGTGCCATAATGCATATAATACAAAATTCACCTTCTTAACCACTTTAAATTTATGGTTCAGTAATGTTAAATGCATTTACATTATTGCACAATTTCCACAACCTTTTTATCTTTCAAAACTGAAACTCTATACTTATTAAACAACTCCCTATTTCCCTCCCACCCCACCCTGGTAATTACCTTATCAGCTATTTTTTCCCTCAAATCTAAAATATGGATTTTTATGAGAGCTAAATGTGATAATGTATGCAAATTTCTTGGTATAATGCTTGATACACAGCAAGTGCTCAACAAATGTTAGATATTATTATTTATTATTCTGTCATATGATTTTTTTATTTTATTTTTGAAGATTCTATTAATTTTTATTTTTAAAGAGAGGGGAAAGGAGGGAGAAAGAGTGGGAGAGAAACACCAATGTGTGGTTGCCTCTCACATGCCCCCAACTAAGGACCTGGCCCACAACCCAGGCATATGCCCTGACTTGGAATTGAACCAGCGAACCCTTAGTTCACAGGCCAGCACTCAATCCACTGAATCACACCAGCCACGGCTGTCTTATGATTTTTTTTAAACACCATGAATCAACTTGGGTGAAATTTGGTTTACATAAATACAAATGGAACCTATAATTAGATAAAAGAAGCAAAAAAAAAATGCAGTCAACAATAGACCATAGATGGAAGAGGAAAAAGGATAGATAATTTTATCTCAGAGATAAGGAGTTGGGATAAGGATCCTGATCAACCTTGGCTTAATTGGCATCTGTGTATGAACCTCACTTTCCTTCTGGTACCTGTGGACAAACAACTCACAAGACTTGAGCTACTTTCCATTTGTTCTAATGCATAAGTGCCACACAGCACTGAGTTTTTGTTTAGCTTTGTGTTATTAAAAAATGTGAATTCTCAACATTTATTAACCGGAATATTTCTTTTTTGTTTTCTGTTTGTTTTTTAAAGCTTTTATTTATTTTTAGAGAGAGAGGGAGGGAGAAAGAGAAGGAGAGAAACAGTAATGTGTGATTGCCTCTTGTAGGCCCCCTACTGAGGACCAGGCCCACAACCCAGGCATGTGCCCTGACTGGGAATCAGACTAGTGACCCTTTGGTTCACAGGCCAGTGCTCACTCCACTGAGCCACCCAAGCCATGGCCAGAATATTTCTTATAAAATAAGAACAAACTGACAGTAACCAGAAGGGAGGAGGAAGGGAGATAATGAGGGAAAGAAGGGGGAGGGTCATCAAGGAACATGTATAAAGGACCCATTGACAAAGCCAAAGGAGGGTAGGATCAAGGTTAGGAGGTGGGAATGGGTGGAGTGGGAGGGAGTGGTGGGGGGAAAACGGAGACAACTGTACTTGAACAACAATAAAAAAAGACTTAAAAATCTATATTTAAGGTTTCCTTTACTTGCTAAAAAGTATTCCTCATTCTGTTGGGGCAACAATCGGCAGGAGCTATGTAAATAGCTATGACTCAGCCCACATTATTCAATTGTGCTACTACTTAATCTCTAAGAAAGAAGACCCTTGACATTAATTGGGCAATTTATTTTTCTCATATCATCAAACAAACTCATATCCCCAGTTTAAAATCACCATCGAGGGACTTCCGCCAAGATGGAGGATTAGGGTGGATGTGCCTGCCTCCTCTCACAACCAAGTTTAAGGACAACTAAATATTAGCACCAGAAAACACAACCAGAACACGGAAAACTGAACTTTTCGGAAGTCCGCAAACAACAAATCCTTCGGCCCGACCCGTAAGGGGCGAAACCGGCGAAACCGGCGGGACCCGGGCGCGGGCGCGGAACCCAGACGCGCGACTCTTCGGAAGTCCGCAAACAACAAATCCTTCGGCCCGACCCGTAAGGGGCGAAATCGGCGGGACCCGGGCGCGGGCGTCGAATCCAGACACGCGACTTTTCGGAAGTCCGCAAACAACAAATCCTTCGGCCCGACCCGTAAGGGGCGAAACCGGCGAAACCGGCGGCGGGTGAGGAGTTACAAAGGAGAACTAGATCGACCCGGGCGCGGGCGCGGAATCCAGACGCGCGAATCCAGCCGCACGGGTTCCAAACCCAGGATTGGACCTAGTGAGCAGCCCACCGGGTGAGCGACTACGGAGGAGTCAGTGGGGAAGGCGGTGGCAGCGAGTTGACTGTGGGTGCCCGGTTACGCGGGTGAGGGAGTGAGCGGGGGGACCAGCTGCGGCGGCGGCGGCGGGGCCATTTTCCCCGCTCTGACCACGCCCCCATATACAGCGTCACAACCCAGCGACCTGGGACTCCAAGGCGCCGCTTCTTTCACTTAAAGGGCCAGAACAGACCAAAAATGTCGCAGGGGGACCTCAAAGTCCCGGAGATAAATCTAAGTGACGAAGAAATAGCAAATCTCTCAGACGCACAGTTTAAAACACTGGTCGTCAGCTTCCTCACAGATCTGGTGGACTATAGCCACAAATTAGAGAAACATATGAAGGCTAAATTAAGGGAAATGAATGGAATTCCACAGGAAACCCATAGAGATGAAAAAAAAACTGGGACTCAACTCAATGGAGTGAACCAGAAGGAAGAAAAAAATGATCAATCAGAAAGGAATGAAGAAATAAGAATTCAGAAAAATGAGGAGAAGCTTAGGAACTTCCAGGACATCTATAAACGCTCCAATATCCGAATTATAGGGGTACCAGAAGGGGGAAAGACACAACCACCAGTGGAAAAACTATTTGAACAAATAATAAAGGAAAATTTCCCCAATCTGGCAAAGGAAACAGACTTCCAGGAAATCCAAGAAGCCCAGAGAGTACCAAAAAAGTTGGACTCAAGAAGAAACACACCAAGGCATATCATAATTACATTAGCCAAAATTAAAACGAAGGAGAGAATCCTGGAAGCAGCAAGAGCTAAGGGGACAATCACCTACAAAGGAGTCCCCATCAGGCTGCCAGCAGATTTCTCAAAAGAGACCTTACAGGCAAGAAGGGGCTGGAAAGAAATATTCCAAGTCATGAAAACTAAAGACCTGCAACCAAGATTGCTCTACCCAGCAAAACTTTCATTTAGAACGGAAGGACAGATAAGGTGCTTCTCAGATAAGACCAAATTCAAGGAGTTCATCATCACCAAGCCCTTATTATACGAAATGTTAAAGGGACTTATCTAAGAAAAAGAAGTTAAAGAAACATGAACAGTGAAAGGACAACAAGCTCACAGTTATTAACAACCACACCTAAAACGAAAGCAAACTAAAAGGACAGCTAGATCAGGAGTGGAAACATAGAAATGAAGATCTCAAGTAGGGTTAGCAACAGGGGAGTGGGAGGAGAAGACGGGGAGAGAAGGTACAGAAAACAAGTAGCATAGACAGTAGATAGAAAATAGATGGCGGGGGCAAGAATAGTATGGGAAATACAGAACCTAAAGGACTTGAGACACATGGACATAAGCTAAAGGGGGGGTAATGGGGGGGGTGGGGGGGCAGGGTGGAGGGGAATGAAGGGGGGAATAGAACAACTGTAACAGCATAAACAATTCAAAAAAAATAAATAAATTTATTTAAAATTAAAAAAAAAAATCACCATCGATCCCATGATATGTAATTTTCTTTTCTACCTTTGCTAGGAAACTTGATATCCAGGATATATATAGTGTTTTCCCAAGTTAGCACTTTCAAGAACAGCAAAAAGTTTAAAATTTTACATTGCTTGTAAGTTATCATGTTAGCTTAGCACAGTTTCATGGATGCTTACTAAAGATATGAGACTCCTAGGTGAGAGACAAAGGACAGTTTCTTCTTCACAGCAATAACAGCAGCCAGAATATCAGCTTTTGAACTGGTTCCCTGTCTCAATTCTCATAGAGCAACATCAAGAGGATCAGATGACACACATATGTGAGTTACATTACAGAAGAGAGATTATGAGCTTAGAGAACTTGATTTTTTTGTTTTGTATTTATTGATTTGAGAGAGAGAGACATCAATTTGTTGTTCCACCTATTTATGCAATCATTGGTTGATTCTGTATGTGTCCTGACTGGGAATCAAATCTGTAACCTAGACATGGGACAATGCTCTAACCAACTGAACTTACCAGTCAGGGCAGGAACTTGATGTCTTATAATAATCAGTAAGCATGATTGACCTTTATTCTAGAGGGGGAAATTAACTTTTTCATTATGAGATAGTAAACAAACCTGGGCTTTACTCTGAATGGAAACACTATATCTAATTCTAAGGCTGTTTGCTATACAAAGATCTTTGAATCTGCTCCTCATATGTAACAGGCATGAACAGATCAAAATATGTCTCAAGAACAACTCAGAGCCCTAGAGCTGATAAATCTAAGTGGTGAAGAAATACTCAAACTTTCAGATGCACAGTTCAAAACACTAGTGATCAGGATGCTCACAGAACTGGTTGATTTTAGTCACAAATTAGAGGAACATATGAAGGCTAAACTAATTGAAATGAAGGGAAATGCACAGGAAACCAATAGTAATGGAAAGGAAACTGGGACTCAAATCAAAGGAGTGGACCAGAAGGAAGAAGAAAATGACCAAACAGAAAAGGATGAAGAAACAAGAATTCAAAAAATGAGGAGAGGCTTAGGAACCTTCAGGACATCTTTAAATGTTCTAAAATCTGAACTATAGGGGTACCAGAAGGGGAAGAGGAAAAGCCACGAGTGGAAACCTTATTTAAACAAATAATAAAGGACAACTTCCCCAATCTGGCAAAGGAAATAGACTTCCAGGAAATCCAGGAAGCTCAGAGAGTCCCAAAGAAGTTGGACCCAAGAAGGAACACACCAAGGCACATCATAATTACATTAGCCAAAATTAAAAAGAAGGAGAGAATCCTAGTAGCAGCAAGAGATAAAGGGACAGTCACCTACAAAGGAGTTCCCATCAGACTGTCAGTGGATTTCTCAAAAGAGACCCTGCAGGCAAGAAGGGGCTAGAAAGAAGTATTCCAAGTCATGAAATCCAAAGACCTACATCCCAGATTGATTTATTCAGCAAAGCTTTCATTCAGAATGGAAGGACAGATAAAGTGCTTCTCAGATAAGGTCAAATTCAAGGAGTTCATCATCACCAAGCCCTTATTATATGAAATGTTAAAGGGACTTATCTAAGAAAAAGAAGATAAAAATATGAACAGTGAAAGGACAGCAAACTCACAGTTATTAACAACCACACCTAAAACAAAAGCAAATTAAGAGGACAGCTAGATCAGGAGTGAACTATAGAAATGAAGATCAAATGGAAGGTTAGCAACAGGGGAGTTGGAGAAGGAGAAGGGGGGAGAAAGTACAGAAAATAAATAGCATAGACAGTAGTTAGAAAATAGGGGGCGGGCAAGAATAGTAGGGGAATATAGAATCTAAAGAACTTGAGAAACATGGTCATAAACTAAAGGGGGGATGGTGGGGGAGGGGTGTGCAGGGTGGAGGGGAATGAAGGGGGAAAATAGAACAACTGTAATGGCATAATCAATAAAATATATTTTAAAATAAAAGAAAAGGTAGTCTGGAACAAAGGCAGTCAGTTTCTCTGCTTATAAGATGTGCACAAAAGAGCTATGGAGAATATGTACCCAGCATCATCTGTCCTGTCAACCTTGCCTTCACTTTAGAACAAGTTCTCATTTACCCAAGAAGGGAACATTATATATGAGGTATACTAGATTTCATGTGTTCATTTAGCAACTATTTATTGCAGGCTAATAAAAGATGTGCTGGGCCCTGGAAATACAAACTTGAAAAACACCCATTCTTCCATCTCAAGGCACTGTGAGTCAGGCCAGTAAATTATCAATTACAGTACAGTTTAACAAATGCCATCTGTGTGATAAAGAGAATTAGTTAGCCCAAGAATGTCAAGGAGAGAGAGATGGCTTCCAGGAAGAGGGTTCACTACTACAGGGCCCTGAAATAGGAGTAAGAGTAAGGGGGGATGAGAAGTGGGGAGGACCAGCCCAGGGTGTCAGGAAGAGAGTGGGGAAGTAATACAAATAATCAAGGAAAAAGGGTAAGGTCATAAATTAGTAGATCATGATCACAAATTTGGACACTCAAGGGCAATATGAGAACAATTCCAGAGACAGAGAGACCAGTTAAGAGGCTTTGGCAAAAGTCTATCCATGGAATTGTTCTAGCTTAAAATAAGAAAGTGGCAATGGAGATCAAAGACACAACTGAGTGATATCAAGGAGGTAGGATTGATCAGATTTGGTGGTGAACTGAATGAGTCAGTAGGGCAAACTGAAATTGTGCCCAGTTTTTGGTTTGGACAGCTGGGTGACTGGTGATGACTGGTGATGGTATTAACTGAGATAGAAAACAGAGCAAGAGGAACAAATTCTGTATGAATATAAAGAGTTCAAATCTGGACGCTCTGAGTATAAGGTGCCCATAATCCAGGCATAGATATTGAGTAGGTAGACATATATGCCATATAAATCTAAAATATTATTTTAATTGCTAGTGTTATATTGATGCTTTTATAATTAAAAATTAATGATTTAACATATTAAGTTATATGCAAATCAATAATTATCAGACAAACAGTATACAATAGGCAACATATTTTTCTCCATTCGTAAGTAATAGAGAAAAGCTCAGCTAAAAATAGTGTGGGCATACATTAAGCAGGCAATTCACAGGCCTGAATAAAAACCCAGGGTACTTAGAGTGCTCTCATCATACTCAAATAAATCTTTTAAGGAAAGAAAATAGCACTTTATATTAAGTCAAGGTGTCATTTTAACTATAATTGCAACTGATATATTGCTTATGCACTATTTGACAATTTGTGATCTTAAAAAACTCTAGTAGTTCCCTATATCTCAATTCATGGTTACTAGAGTTTTCGTGAGTGTGCATGTAGTGCACTTTTTCAAAGCTTACATTTACCATGCAAAAACCATGATGAAATAACTAATTTTGCCTGTGATGTTGTCATTACATTATTACTAGAATGAAATAAAATTCCAAATTGTTAGTGAACTGACTAAATTTTAATTTCTATGATGACCCTGTAAAAATTAAACATCCCCCATTAAATATTGTGTATTTATTTGATAATCTAAATCAATGAAGTATTTTCTACTAAATCCTATAGCATATATTTGTCAAAATCAATTAAAATAGAAATGAATATGGCCAGGCATAAAAAGATATCAATTGTTGCTTCATCCATCACTAATGGTTCCAATCTGTTAAATCCTACTTGCCTTTTTCTGGGCCATGCTATGATTCATATTTCCCACAAACACATTATGGAAGCATTGACCAGTAGTGAACTTCTTTCTACTCATCACTATTCTGTCCTATCTTAATTACGGCAACTTAGTTACTGGAGAAAGAACACTATTGTCTTGATGAAATAGTAAGACAAATAATTCAGATTTGTCAAATGCAAGTTGTAGTTAAGTCAAACAACTACTGTCTCAGCCTTTTTATTTATATGGCTTTTATTTTCTCTGAATTTCAGCTGAAGTGGGATATGCCTGCATTATTTCCAATACAAACTTTTTTTAAAAGCACCACTATAGAAATATTTTGAAATACAGAAATATTTGTTTCCAGGTTGACATTATAGATGGCAGATTCTTCTCCTGAAGAATGTATTTCAGACAACTGTTTACCTGTCATGTATATTTCTTTAATTTTTTTCTTCTCCATTTTCCCTAAAAACAAACAAACAAAAAAAGTTGACTGGTTCCTAGTAAATTAAAGTGTGGTCTTTGGAATGCAGTATAATTGAAGAAAAGGGGAAGGAAATGGTCAATTTTCCTATGCATGTTACCAAGTAATCAAGAATCATTGGCTGAAACTGGTTTTCATTTCAGAACCAACCAACCATTACATTCTTTGACTTTTCTGTGTCTCCGCACTGAACTTGAATGATTCTATGAAGGTGAGCACTTGGATATCTTGTCTGTTTTGCTGTTTCGATTGAAGCCAGCAAAATTCTGGGGATCATTCCATACAGGGTCAAGGTAAAGCTTTCGCATGAAAACTGTTCGTGTCCCTTTTATGCACGAAAAATCTGGCTCTTGACAGGCGCCCAGATTCCAGAAACGTAGCTGTCATTATTCTTCTGGTTTCATTTGAGAGCAGCTTAAGTCTGGGGTGCCCCAGAATCTTCGTGGCTTGAATTAAATAAGTAGGGGTTATTAGCAGAGATTCCAAGAATACATCATAAAAACAAAAGAAAATGGAGAACAGCAGAGCAGAATTTGGAGCTAACATCATCATGCAGTCTTTAGGTTCAATGCAGAATGCTAAACTGTACTTCTGGAGTGGCAGAGAGGAGGGGGCCAAAGAAGAAAAATTGGGACAACTGTAATGGAATAAACAATAAAAAAGTGTACTTCTAAGAAAGATTAAGTCATACATAATTTAAGATATTTTCCTCTATGTGGCAGGATAATATATGCATGTAGAGTGGGGAAGGAGATTAGCAATCTCATAATTTTCCTCTTTTCTCTACTTATCCATTGCTGAGGATTCCCTACTACTGTGGTACATTCATCTCCATGAGGGGTGCCACTCCTTCACTTCATTTTTGTATCCTGGCACCAATTGAGTCTAGCAGAAACACTCTACTCCATGCAAAGTGACCTGTACAAAAGGTAAGTATTGTGGGAATTCAAAAGTAACAATTGCTGAGCAGAACCAAGTTGATTGAAAAGCTGGAACCTTGGAAACTAATACTAGATGAACTTTAAAGTCAGACTCCCTAGGTTTGAATCTCAACTTTGTCACTCTGTTAACTATGACATGCAGAGCAAATTATTGACTTCTTTATACCTCAGTTTCTTCATCTGTAAATTGGGGCTGATAAGAGAACCTATCAAATAGGCTAGTAATGGAAATTAAACAGGTTCATATTGATAAAGCATTTGGTGCTTGACACATAGTAAGTGCTATCCTAATGTTAGTTAAATAATAAATCTCCTAAATGCTACTGTGTTAAATTTCCAGGATGAAACTCTTTTTTAAAAAGATTATTTATCTATTTATTTATTCATTCATTCATTCATTCATTTTCAGAGAGAGGGGAAGGGAGGAAGAAAAAGAGGGATGGAAAGATGGATGTGAGAGAGAAACATCTCAGATGCTCCCAACTAGGGACATGGTCTACAACCCAGGCATGTGCCCTGACTGAGAATCAAACAGGTGACCTTTTGGTTCACAGGCCTCTGCTCAATCCCCTGAGCCACAGCAGCCAGATCCCAGGATGGAACTTTGGCATGTGATATAGTCGTACATAGAATGAACACATTTTTATGCTAGTTTCAAGTCTCATATCAGCAAATGTAATTATTTTATGGTGTTAGAGGATTATGAAGAAGCTCCCAGAGAAGATGACACAAAGGTGTAACCAGAAAAGAAAGTCATAATAGAGGTAAATAAGTGAAGCTACTATGTATTCCAAAATCTGCACTAACTGTCATGGTAGCCAATAGCCACATGTGCCTATATAAATTTAAATTACATAAAATACAATAAAATAGCCCTGGCTGGTGTGGATCAGTGGATTGAGTGCCTGCCTACGAACCAAAAGGTTACCAGTTTGATTCCCCATCAGAGCACATGCCTGGGTTGTGGGCCAGGTCCCCAGTAGGGGGCACATAAGAGGCAACCACACATGATGTTTCTCTCCTTCTATTTCTCCCTCCCTCTCCTCTCTTTAAAAATAAATAAATAAAACCTTTAAAAAATAAAATAAAAATTTGGTTCCTTAATCACACTGGCCACATTTCAACCGCCTAATAATCACACATGGCTAATGACTATCATATTGCACAGTAAAGATCTAGAACATTTCGATGATTATGGAAAGTTTTCAATTAGCAATAACTGTACCTCAAATAGACCTCATTGGCTATGATACTTTCACTGCACAAAGCTTCATTACAGAAAGATTATTGGACAGTATGGATATAGATTTTTAAAAAAGATTCTATTTATTTATGTTTAGAGGGGAAGGGAAGGAGAAAGGGAGAGAAACATCAATGTATGGTTGCCTTTTGTGCATCCCCTGCTGGGAATTGGCCTGCAGGGAACCGGCCTGCAACCCTGGTATGTGCCCTGACTGGGGATCGAACCGCAATTGTCTGGTTTGCAGGCCCGTGCTCAATCCACTGAGCTACACCAGCCAGGGCCTTGGATATAGATTTTTAAAGATGGACCCACTTAATGTAATTCAACTTTTATTTCAACTAAGGCAATTTCTAAATGTGTGATTTGTCAGACTTTCTACATAAGGAGGCTCACAAATTCAAAACATTTTTATAAGGTATGCATCCTGATTTGGGGTTTTATAAATCACAGACTCATGAAACTCAAAGTGCCAGGAAAAACTAAAATCCTGTCCACAAAATAGGCACATGATATTTGCCACTTCTTCCAAGCTGATAGAGAGTATGAGTCAATGTGTTTTAAGGGTGACTGTCTGGATTATGGGTAGAGATGTCCCTGGGAATGTTCAGGGTGTATACTTGGCTGGATCTTTCTGGGTAGTGAGCAAAGAACCTTCCTGTTGGAGGAAAAGAGGCAGAAGTAAAGATATCACTCAACTTTCCTTCAGTATTTGTCTAGTTCTTAATTATTACAACTGAAGTAGATATAATTAATAAATATAAATGGCAATGAAATATCAACTAGACAATTTGTGATGAGTTGCTTTTGTTTTGCCAGCAATGTCTTGATTGTTGTCTGCTGACACTATATTTATCAGCCTCCTCTTAAAGGATTTTGTGTAGATTCAGATACTTCTTTCTAAACTAACTCTTTGGCTGCCTTCATAAAGTTCAAAACTAAAAAAATTCTCCAGAAATTGTTACAGACAATTACCTGGACTGGACTGATCTCATTTTATTACTGTAGCCATGATTTTGGTACTTATTCTTGGAAAAATGCAATGAACAGTCCTTTCCACCCATTGCATTTACCTTAGTAAGATGGATTATTGTCTAGAACATATTATGGTATAAAGGCAATGGCAACAGGGAGGCCATGTTCTATCAAAATGCTTAGAATTCTATCATTACTGATTAAATATTTGAGTTATATAATACCTTATATTTGGATAGACAGCATGAAATGACCAGCACTTTTACTCACATAAGTTCACTTAATACTAAAAAATCTTATGATTAAGGTAATTATCACATCCAGCAATACATTAAAGAAGATCATGCACCATGACCAAGTGGGATTCATTCCCACTTGGGGGATGCAAATAAATAATATACTACATAAACAAAACAAAAGACAAAAATAACATGATCATATCAATAGATATGGAAAAAACATTTGATAAGGTACAGCATCCATTTATGATAAAAACATTCAGCGAAGTAGGAATGAAGGGAGCATTCTTCAACATAATAAAGGCTATATATGAGAGACCTATAACCAACCTCATACTCAATGGACAAAATCTCAGAGATTTTCCACTAAGATCGGGAAACAAGACAAGGATGCCCACTTTCACCATTCCTATTCAACATAGTACTGAAAGTCCTAGCCACAGCAATTAGACAAGAAAAAGAAATAAAAGGCATCCAAATTGGAAAGAAACAAAATTATCACTGTTTGCAGATGACATGATAGTATACATAGAAAATCCTACAGACTCCACCAAAAAACTGCCCCACCTAATAAATGAATTTGGTAAAACAGCCAGTTACAAAGTCAATACTCAGAAATCCAAGGCATTTTTGTACACCAACAATGAAACATCAGAAACAGAAATCAGGAAAAAATACCATTTGATATAGCAAGAAGAAAAATAAAATACCTAGGAATAAACCTAATCAATGAGATAAAAGATCTGTACTCAGAAAACTACACAACACTGAAGAAAGAAATGAAGCAAGACACAAACAAATGGAAGCATGTACCATGCTCATGGATTGAAAGAATTAACATCATCAAAATATCCATACTACCAGAAGCAATTTATAGATTCAGTGCAATACCTCTTAAAGTACCAATGGCATATTTCACAGATATAGAACAAACATTTCAGAAATTTATATGGAACTATAAACACCCCTGAATAGCTGCAGCAATTTTGAGAAAGAAGAACAAAGCAGGAGGGATCACAATACCTGAAATCAAACTGTATTACAAGGCCACTGTAATCAAAACAGCCTGGTACTGGCATAAAAACAGGCACATAGACCAATGGAACAGAACAGAGAGCCCAGAAATAAACCCAAGTCTCTATGGTTAATTAATATTTGACAAAGGGGGAAGTAACATAAAATGGAGTAAAAATAGCCTCTTTGACAAATGGTGTTGGGAGATCTGGATAGCTACATGTGAAAAAAATGAAATTCAATCACCAACTTACACCATACACCAAAGTAAATTCAAGGTACATAAAAGACTTAAATATAAGTTGTAACACCATTAAAGTCCTAGAGGAAAATATTGGCAGGAAAATCTCAGACATTCTGCACAGCAACATCTTCATGGATATGTTTCCTAAAGCAAGGGTCATAAAGGGAAGAATAAAAAAATGGGATCTCATCAAATTAAAAAGCTTCTGCATGGCTGAAGAAAACAGCATTAAAATGAAAAGAGAACCAACCGTATGGCAAAACATATTCGCCAATGACGCCTCAGACAAGAGCTTGATCTCCAAAATATATAAAGAACTCACATGACTCCACTCCAGGAAGACAAAAAATCCAATTATAAAATGGGCAAAATACTTGAACAGACACTTTTCCAAGGAAGACATACAGAGGGCCCAGAGACACATGAAAAGATGCTCAGCATTACTAGCCATCAAAGAGATGCACATTAAAACTACAGTGAGATACCACTTCACACCAGTCAGAATGGCCAATATAAACAAGTCAACAAACAACAAGTGTTGCAGAGGATATGAAGAAAAGGGAACCCTAGTGCATTGTTGGTAGAAATGCAGACTGGTGCAGCCATGGTGGAAAACAGCATAGAATTTCCTCAGAAAACAAAAAATGGATCTATCTTTTGACCTGACAATTCCACTGCTAGGATTATATCCTAAGAACCCTGAAACACCAATCCAAAAGAACCTATGCACCCCAATGTTCATAGCAGCCAAGTGCTGCTGCATAGCAGGCTACTAATTTACAGTAGCCAAGTGCTGGAAGCATCCTAAGTGCCCATCAGAAAATGAGTGGATCAAAAAACTATGGTACACTTACACAATAAAATTCTATGCATCAGAGAGAAAGAAGGAGCTCCTATCCTTTGCAACAGCATAGATGGAACTGGAGAGCATTATGCTAAGTGAAATAAGCCAGGAGGTGAGCCACAAATACCATATGATCTCACCTTTAACTGGAACATAATCAACAAAAGAAAAAAGCAAACAAAATATAACCAGAGTCATTGAAATGAAGAACAATCTAACAATAGTGAGAGGGCAGGGGGGAGGGGAGTGTGGGAAGAAGGGTTTTCAGGAACTACTATAAAGGACATGTGGACAAAACCAAGGGGGAGGGTGGAAGCAAGAGAGGGAGGTGGTTTTGGAGGGGGTGGAGGGAAGGGGTGGGGAGAAAATGTGGACAACTGTAACTGAACAACAATAAAATAATTCATATAAAATATAATTATCTACATTTTTACAGTTGAAGAAACAGGTTTGGTGAGGGAGAGAAGTATAAGTCACTAGCTTAAAGTCACTGATGAAGGCAGCAGATCTGGGACATGGACTCCTTATTCCAAGGCCAGTTCTTTTTCTATCACCCAAAAGCCATCTTGGCTTTATTCTTAGTGTCTATTTTTTTTTAAATCCAAAATGTGTTTATTGGGATGGTTCCCCATTCACCTTGATTTGGGTGCTTTAGAGCTGCTTCCTTCTGAAGGAACATCATTTGTCAGCCTTGCTCTTTCCTCTTGTAGGCTGACAGAGGATAGTGGGGCAGGCAACACACCAAACTACTGTTCGTGTATGGCTGATAATGGTGGTGATTTTAAAGCATCCTGGGCATTTCACATCCATGGTGTGGGAACTGATGGCTCTGCACCAGGCACCTATGTTTCTTCTTCTTCTCATCTTCTTCTCAAAGGGCTGGAGATCCTTAGTGAGAGGCATGTTGTTCTGAGGAGGTCATCTGGGCTGGAAAGCCTTAGTGCCTACTTTTAACATTGCAAATATCCTTAAAAGGATTAAAATATCTAACTTCCATAAACCACCCATACCTTAGTATAAATTAGAAAATCACCTTGATTTTCTCAGTGACCAGAAGCTTAGAAAAAATTTCAGGGTGGGATTTTAAAGGCTATTTTTGCAAATGCTGGACCCTCAAGGAATGGGGGTATTATTGATGGTGTGAGGAGAGCATCATTTGAAGCTTGAGGGAAGAGTCTAAATACAATGATGCCTGTGACCAGAGGCTTCAGGGAATCAGAGTAGCAGGACATTGTGGGGACACCCACTTAATGGGAGGGGAAGACAAAAAGAAAAGGAAAGAAGAGGGTATATTTGCCACTAGGCAATTTTTCTTTTCTTCAGCTCATAGCTGCTGAAATATTTTGTGGAGTGACATGATTTTAAATATTGAGGGGACAGTGTTGTGGCTATTAGCAGAGCTTTACCAGGTAATGGGGTTATTGATTTTTCTCATTTCTTCACATTTTATTTTCTCCTGTTACTCAGAGCTCTGTACCTGAGCTTTCTGTCACTTTAGAAGACAACCTGACCCAGCCACACAGCTATACCAGTTAAAGGTAAATTGAATTCTCAGACACACAAAAATGCCAAGTATTTAAATGCACCTAAGTGAAATTATAAGGAACATTCCTTGGCATTTCCCTAGAAATTACCAGATCAACTCTAGTCTAGGACAATAAGCAATCCAGTTCAGCTGTGTATTCCTCTCCAGACAAAGCCTGTGCCTATAAAAGGTCTGTACTGCTGAATGGGGAGAGGGTGACTTCACAGTGTGCAGAAACCAATAAAGCACTTTGAGTCTGGCAAAAACCCAGCCCATCATGTTTCCACAGATGTTAGTTTTAGTAAAAACAAATTCATATGCATTTGCCCAGAGAACAGCAGTGGAGGATCACTGTATTCTGCATTTACTCTTAGGTATTCAATATGTAGGTTGCTGAGCCCTCATCCTCCTCCAGCAAGCTCTTCTCACAGCTTTGCTCCCCTCTATCCTCCTGTTGTCACCCGCTCTGTGCCTCACAACCAACTTCATCTCCCCCTCCCTTTTCCTCTCTTTGCCTTTTCTACCAGAAGAGCTAGTGTAACAAAAGCTTCCAGTGGAAAAGGCAGTGAGTGCTGTTTTTGCAAGGGCCAAACCAGTCTGCATTGTGAGCAGCACAGTTGAGCTGGAGGGACACAGGAGATCTGGGTGTAGTCTCAGCTCTGTCCCCAGCTAGCAGGGAGACTTGGGATAGGTTACTTTCCTTAGGGACTCAGGTTTCCATGTGTGTAAAACAAGGTTCTCTATTTGAAAATCTATATTTGTAGAAACTCTAGAATATTATATAAAATCAAGAAATGAGGCTGGGAGTTGAAGGCATAGTTGTCCTAGAAATCATCTTTTTATAAAGCCTGAAAATAAAAGAGTACAATTTTTTTTTGTCCTGGCTAGTGTATCTCAGTGGATTGAGTGTGGGCTGTGAATCAAAGGGTCACTGTTGGATTCCCAGTCAGGGCATATGCCTGGGTTGCAGGCCAGGTCCCCATGTGAGAGGCAACCACACATTGATGTTTCTCTCCCTCTCTATCTCCTTCCCTTCCTCCCTCTCTAAAAATAAAAAAAGAAATAAATATTTTAAAAGTGCAATTTTTTAAATGATAAATCTATTTTATCATTTAAAACAATGAAAGCACCACACACACACATTCTAAAAATCAGAATTACCTAAAATCTCCTTGATCAGGATGAGATTATTCTTAAGAGATCTATCAGGTAACTCTTCCTTGAGAAGGCACCATGCCCAGAGAGGGTGTTAACATCCCAAAGTAACAGGTAAAAGCTTGCCTAAATATTGAACACATTCTATGCAATAAAAATAATTACAAAGGTAAAGATTTATGTGTCATATTTATCTTGAGTCTAATCAACCCAGTGAAGTAGAACAAACTTGGGACATGAAATTAGAACATCAGGATACTAGTCCTGACTCAACATTTTATTGACTATATTAGTCAAAGTCAATTTGGCTGCTCTCCATTTATTTCCTCCTCCCCAAGCACACACACACAAGCACACATACACATGCACACACACTTTTCCTCATTTCTTAATCCTGACTGTGTCCCTAGGGTCTGACTTCAATGGACTGCATCACCCTTACCCCTTGGCTTTTAGTTGGCTTTGGTTAGTGAGACACCAGCAGAAGATAGGAGGGTGGGAGTAGAGAAAGATATTTATTTTGCTCCCTCTTAGGATATAAATTTAGCAACTCCTAAGTTCCTCTATTTATAACCACAGCTCATTTTAGGTTTCTCTTCCAAGACTGTAGCTCTCACCTGGTTCTGGTAATAACAACATTTTCCCGTTGCCCTTACCTTCTGTGCAAGAGCCCTTGCACAGAAGGTAAGTCCTTAACAATTCCCCACCATGCATGCCCTGTTACTTCCCTTCCGACCTGCCTGCATTTGTGTAAACAGCCTCTTCGTTCAACTCCCTTCAGTTCCCCTGTTGAGTGCACCATCTGTTTCCTGCCAGACCTGCCTGATACAGAGTCTAGCCAGTAAACAGAACTCTCTTTAGTGTTTAACACAGAGCACTTTAATGCAGGGAGCTGGTTACTCAGGTAAAGGAATTGCTGAGAAGTCAAACAAGCCACTTAGCAACTCAGAGATTAGCAACAGCAGGAAAACACAAAAACAGTGAACAGGGGAACAAGCTATGACTCAGGCACTAAGGAACCAGAGTCAACCAGCCTAAGCTGGCACCAGATGGGTTTGTTCAGCAAGGGAGAAGACAGGACCCCAGTACTAAAAGCTATCTGGGGCAAGAAGGGTCGCCCAGCTGCTTCCTCCTTCCATCCAGTCTCCCACCCATTTCTTCCATTGGCTGGACTCAGCTGATGTGAAAGCCCCCTCAGAAGTTTGGCTTTCAGGGGTTGAGTTCCTGCCAGTCAAAGCAGAACAGGTGAAGAACAAGGACATTTGACTGAGAACAAATAGGTCCAGAACCAGCACAATGACCCTTGGACACCCTGTGACACCTTGGACCAGGACCACTCTGAACTTTCATGTTCTTATGTTCAAACAAAAGATACTTAATGCTTTATTTGCCTCATGGAAATGCTCTGAACCAAACCCAACAGAGTATGACGGAATGTTTGTTAAACTCCAAGGCGCTATATAACATAAAGTACCTCTCTGAGTGCTCTGGAGTTTATGGGCCTTTCAGTTTCTAATCCTATTACTTTTGTTCTCAGGTGACTGCTTTTAGTGTAATACCTCCACCAAAGAAATGCCTTCACCAGATCAATTCTTTTAAACGGCCTAGGAGTCTGTTTTGCAAAGAAAGGCAACTAAAGCTCAGACTTGGGAAATGCAATCATTTGCTTGTGAGTCAAGTCTACTGGCTACCAAAATCAAAGTGTCCTCAGGGGTGCCCAGCTCCTGTTTTCAGAAGCTAGGTTGTGTTCTTGAGCACATATGCCCAGCCCAGTGTGGCAAATGGAGAAAGTGTGCCCCCTTAGAAGTCCCCACACCAGTCAGTGTTTATGAAGGGACTGCAAAGAAGCAGATGGAAAACAGACACATTAGCTTTGCTGTCCCCTGGGCTCTCATGAAGCCAGAAGCCAAGCTGGGGAGTCAGCTGCCTGCACAGAATTGCTGCCCCCCAGCAGGATTTGTTCAGCACTTGCTTTATGAGGATAGTGGACATTGTCTCAGTACCTGCCTAATCCTTCCTCCTTCAGCCATTCATTTCTACCTTGGTCCTTTTCCCAGGTGGTTTCTTTCTTTCTTAATGTGAATCTTTTACAGGGATCTTAGTCCAGGCTTTTAATCACTGTACTAAATCACCTCAGTAGTGGTTCTGAAATCTGGTTGCATTTAGAAACATCTGTGGGGGTGGGGATTGAAAATCTTTTTTTTTTTTTTAATTTTATTTAGTTATTTTTCAAGTACAGTTTTTTGTCTATTTTTCCCATCCCAGCCTCCCCTGCCCCTTGCTCCCCACCTCCCTCCCATTTCCTCCCCCCCCCCTTAGTTCTCGTCCCCGTGTCCTTCCTATTTGTTCCTCCAAATCCCTCCCCCTTTTTCCCCTTAACTTCCCTTCCTTCTCCCCTCTGGTCACTATCCCCTTGTTCTCTATTTCAGTGTCTTTGTTTTTTTGGGTTTTTTTTTCTGCTTACTTGTTTGTTTTGTTGTTTAGCTTCCTGTTAAAGGTGAGATCATATGGTATTTGTCTTTCAGCACCTGGCCTATTTCACTCAGCATAATGCTTTCCAGTTCCATCCATGTTGTTGCAAAGGGTAGTAGCTCCTTCTTTCTCTCTGCAGCATAGAATTCCATTGTGTATATGTACCACAATTTTTGGATCCATTCATTTACTGATGGGCACCTAGGTTGCTTCCAACTCTTGGCTATTGTAAATTGTGCTGCTATGAACATTGTGGTGCATAGGTTCTTTGATATTGATGTTTTAGGATTCTTAGGATATAATCCTAGCAGTGGAATTGCTGGGTCAAAAGGCAGGTCGATTTTTATTTTTCTGAGAAAAATCCATACTGTTTTCCATAATGGTTGTACCAGTCTGCACTCCCACCAACAGTGAACTAAGGACCCCGTTTCCCCACAACCCCTCCAACATTTGTTGTTTGTTGCTTTGTTTATGATAGCCATCCTGACTGGTGTAAAGTGGTATCTCATTGTGGTTTTAATTTGCATCTCTCTGATAGCTAATGATATTGAGCATCTCTTCATGTGTCTCTGAATGTTCTGTATGTCCTCCTTGGAGAAGTGTTTGTTCAAGTCCTTTTCCCATTTTCTAATTGGGTTGGGTGTCTTCTTAGAGTGGAGTCGTGTAAGTTCTTTGTATATTTTAGAGATTAAACCTTTGTCTGAGGTATCATTGGCAAATATGTTTTCCCATACAGTTGGTTGTCTTGCTAATTTAATACTGTTTTCTTTAGCCATGCAGAAGCTTTTTATTTTGATGAGATCCCATTTGTTTATTCTTTCCTTTACATTCCTTGCTCTAGGGGACATATCAGTAAAGAAGTTGCTGCGTGAAATATCTGAGATTTTCTTGCCAATGTTCTCCTCTAGGACTTTAATGGTGTTATGACTTACATTTAAGTCTTTTATCCACCTTGAATTTATTTTGGTGTATGGTGTAAGTCTGTGCTCAAGTTTCATTTTTTTTTGCATGTAGCTGTCCAGTTCTCCCAACACCATTTGTTGAAGAGGCTATCTTTACTCCATTTTATGTTACTGCCCCCTTTGTCGAATATTAATTGACTGTAGAGAGTTGGGTTGATTTCTGGGCTCTCTGTTCTGTTCCATTGGTCTATGTGCCTGTTTTTATGCCAGTACCAGGCTGTTTTGATTACAGTGGCCTTGTAATACAGTTTGATATCAGGTATTGTGATCCCCCCTACTTTGTTCTTCTTTCTCAAAAGAGCAGCTGCTATTCGAGCTCGTTTATGGTTCCATATAAATTTTCGAAGTGTTTGTTCTATGTCTGTGAAATATGCCATTGGTACTTTAATAGGTATTGCATTGAATCTGTATATTGCTTTGGGTAGTATGGACATTTTGATAATGTTAATTCTTCCAATCCATGAACAAGGTATATGTTTCCATTTGTTTGTGTCTTCCTTGATTTTGTTCTTCAGGGCTGTGTAGTTTTCTGCATACAGGTTTTTTACCTCCTTGGTTAGGTTTATTCCCAGATATTTTATTTTTTCTTTTTGCTATATCAAATGGGATTTTTCTCTTTATTTCTGCTTCTGCTGATTCACTGTTGGTATACAAAAATGCCTTTGATTTCTGGATATTGACTTTGTAACCAGCTGTTTTGCCAAACTCATCAATTAGTTTGAGGAGTTTTTGGGTAGAGTCTATAGGATTTTCCATGTACACTATCATGTCATCTGCAAACAGTGACAGTTTTGTTTCCTCCTTTCCTATTTGGATGCCTTTTATTTCCTTTTCTTGCCTGATCGCTGTGGCTAAAACTTCCAATACTCTATGGAATAGAAGTGGTGAAAGTGGGCAACCTTGTCTTGTTCCTGATCTTAGTGGAAAAGCTTTTAGTTTTTTCCTGTTGAGTATGATATTGGCTGTAGGTCTCTCATATATGGCCTTTATTATTTTGAGAAATGCTCCTTGTATTCCCACTTTGCTGAGTGTTTTTATCATAAATGGGTGTTGTACCTTATTGAAAGCTTTTTCTGCATCTATTGATATGATCATGTGATTTTTGTCTTTGCTTTTGTTTATGTGATGTATTACATTTACTGATTTGCGAATGTTGAACCATCCTTGCATTCCTGGGATGAATCCTACTTGATCATGGTGTATGATCTTTTTGATATGTTGTTGGATGCGATTTGCCAATATTTTGTTGAGGATTTTAGCATCTATGTTCATCAGCGATATTGGCCTGAAGTTTTCTTTCTTTGTTGTGTCTCTATCTGGTTTTGGAATTAAGATGATGCTGGCTTCATAAAAAGAATTTGGGAGTTTTCCATTCTTCTGAATTTTTTGAAATAGTCTGTGGAGAATAGGGGTTAGCTCTTCCTTAAATGCTTTGTAGAATTCTCCTGTGAAACCATCTGGTCCGGGGCTTTTGTGTGATGGGAGTTTTTTGATTACTGCTTCAATTTCTTTTGCTGTTATTGGTGAATTTAGATTTTCTGCTTCTTTTTCACTGAGTTTTGGAAGATTGTATTTTTCTAGAAATGTGTCCATTTCCCCTAGGTTTTCAAATTTCTTGGCATACAGTTCTTCATAGTAATTTCTTACAATCTCTTCTATTTCTGTGGTATCAGTTGTAATCTCTCCTTTTTCATTTCTGATTGTGTTTATTTGTGTCCTCTCTCTTCTTTTCTTGATGAGCCTACTTAAAGGCTTGTCTATTTTGTTTATCTTCTCAAAGAACCAACTCCTGGATTCATTGATCCTTAAAATTGTGCTTTTAGTTTCTATGTCATTTAATTCTGCTCTAATCTTGGTTATTTCCTTCCTTCTGCTTGCTCTGGGCTGTCTTTGTTGTTGTTCCTCAAGTTCTTGCAGGCGTAGGGTTAGGTTGTTTGTTTGAAATGTTTCTATATTCTTTAGGTAGGCCTGTATTGCTATAAACTTCCCTCTCAGGACTGCCTTCGCTGTGTCCCATAAGTTTTGGGTTGTTGTGCGATCATTTTCATTTGTTTCCAGAAATGTTTTGATTTCTTCCCTAATTTCATTCTTGACCCATTCATTGTTTAATAGCATACCATTCAGTCTCCATGTTTTTGGGTGCTTTGGGTTTTTTTCTTTGGGGTTGGTTTCTAATTTCAGTGCCTTGTGGTCAGAGAAGATGCTTGGTATGATTTCAATTTTCTTGAATTTGTTGAGGCTCCTTTTTGTGTCCTATCATGTGGTCTATCTTTGAGAATGTTCCATGTACATTTGAAAAGAATGTGTATTTAGCTTCTTTGGGATGAAGGGCTCTCTATATATCAGTTAAGTCCATTTCATCTAGGGTGTTGTTTAATGCCACAATATCTTTTTTGATAATTTGTTTGGAAGATCTGTCCATTTTTGATAGTGGGGTGTTCAAATCCCCTACTCTGATTGTGTTGCTGTCAATATCTTTCTTGAAGTCCTCTAAGATTTTCTTGATATATTTGGGTGCCCCTATGTTTGGTGCATATATGTTTACAATGTTAATGTCTTCTTGGTGGATTCTTCCCTTGAGTATAATGAAATGACCTTCTGGGTCTCTCTTTACAGCCTTTTTTTTGAAGTCTATTTTGTCTGATATGAGAATTGCTACCCCAGCTTTTTTTTTCTTGTCCGTTTGCTTGGAAAACTTGTTTCCAGCCTTTCACTTTTAGTCTGTGATGGTCTTTTGTCCTGAGGTGAGTCTCTTGTAGGCAGCATATGTGTGGGTCATGCTTTCTTATCCATTGAGCTATTCTGTGTCTTTTGATTGGAGAATTTAATCCATTTACGTTTAAGGTTATTATTGATAGGTACTTATTCATTGCCATTTTTGTACCTGTGTTCCTCTCTGTCTCCCTCTTATCCTTCCTTCCCTTAAAGCAGTCCTTTTAGTATTTCTTGTAGAGCTGGTTTGGTGGAGGCATATTCTTTTAGACTTCTTTTGTCTTGGAAGCTCTTTATTTGGCCTTCTATCTTGATTGAGAGCCTTGCTGGGTAAAGTAGCCTTGGTTGTAGGCCTCTGGTTCTCATTACTTGAAATATTTCTTGCCATTCTCTTCTTGCTTGAAGTGTTTCCATTGAGAAGTCGGTAGCTAACCTTATCGGGGCTCCCTTGTATGTTATTTCTTTTTTCTCCCTTGCTGCCTTTAAGATTCTCTCTTTGTCTTGGAATTTTGCCATTTTGATGATGATGTGTCTTGAGGTGGGCCTCCTTGGGTTCCTCTTGATTGGGACTCTCTGTGATTCCTGGATTTGTGAGACTTTTTCTCTTATCAAATTAGGAAAATTTTCTCTCATTACTCGTTCAAATACATTTTCTATCCCTTGTTCTTCTTCTTCTCCTTCTGGTATTCCTATTATTCGTATATTGTTACGTTTCATATTGTCTTGCATTTCTCTTAATCCCTCTTCATTCTTTCTGAGCCTCTTTTCATTTTCTTGCTCTTTCTGTGAGATGCTTTCTACCCTGTCCTCCAACTCACTAATCCTATCCTCCGCTTCATCTATCCTACTTTGGAAACTTTCTACTGTGTACTTCAATTCGGAAATTGTATTCTTCATTTCCTCTTGTCTCTTGCTGATGGTTTCCATTTCCTTTTTGATGTTGCTGTAGTTTGCAGAGAGATCATTATAATTTCCCTGTAGTTTCTGGTAGCTCACTGTGAGCTCTTTGAGCTCTTTGAACTTCGTAATAACCAGTGCTTTGAATTCACTGTCTGATAGTTGATCAGCGTCTATTTCATCTAACATTCTTTCTGAAGTTTCTGCTTTTTCTTTCATTTGGGGATTGTTTCTTTGTCTTCCCATTGTTTGAGACTCTTCTTGTTAGTCTCTGCTTCCAAAATTGATCTGTTCTGAAACACTGGTTTTATGGTGTAAACTTCTGTGGTATGATCCTTGTGAAGTTCAGTGGTACAGACTCCTTGAAGTTTCTTGATGTTCTTCGTCTCTACCTACACTCACGCTGGTCCTCGCACTGGTCTCTGCGTTGGTCGCCTACCACTGCTGAATGTCCCGGCTCTAGTAGCCGCCTCCTCAAGCACCCAGGCCCGTTACTAGGGCAGTGGCACAGAGGCTGGGAATGTCCTGGCTCCCGTATCTGGCTCTCTCTGCCGCCCAGGGCCGTCACAGGGGCTTGGAGTGTCCCGGTTTCCGTACCTGACTCCCCGGCTCTAGTCCTGTCTCTATGGCAGTGGCACAGAGGCTTAGAAAGTCCCAACTCCCGTACCTGATTCCCCAGTGTCCAATCCCCTTGCTATGGCAGCAGCACAGGGGTTGTGACCCTCCCAGTTCCCGTGAGGGATCCTCTGCCACCCCGGGCTGTCTCAGGGGTTTGGAGTGTCCAGGCTTCCGTACCTGACTCCCTGACGTCCAGTCCCGTCGCTATGGCAGTGGCACAGGATTTGAGAGCTTCCCGGCTCCCGTAGCTGGCTCCTCAGCTGCGTCACAGGGGTTTGGAGAGTCCTGGCTTCCGTACCTGACTCCCCGGCGTCAGTCCCGTCGCTATGGCAGCGGCACAGGATTTGAGAGCTTCCCGGCTCCCGTAGCTGGCTCCTCAGCTGCGTCACAGGGGTTTGGAGTGTCCGGGCTTCCGTACCTGGCTCCCCGGAGTCCAGTCTCGTCGCTATGGCAGCGACACAGGATTTGAGAGCTTCCCGGCTCCCGTAGCTGGCTCCTCAGGGTCCAGGCCTGTCTCTATGGCGGCGTCACAGGGGCCTTTGGTGTCCCAGCTCCTGCAACTGACCCTTCCGTTGCCCAGGCTAGTAGCTATGGCATCGGCACAAGGGTGTCCCCGCTCTGGTTCCTGACTCCTCTGTCTCCCAGGACCGTCACAGGGGCTTGGAGTGTCCGGCTTCCGTACCTGAGGCCCCGGCTCCCAGGCCTGTTGCTCTGGCGGCAGTACAGGGGCCGCGTGAGACCCAGCTCCGGTAGCTGACTCTGCCGCCGTCTGGTGTTTCAGCGTCGGTCACAATCTCTGGTCTTTTAATTTCATAAATGCTGGGTAACCGATGGTTTATTGTGCTGTTTTTCCATAGATCTGCCAGGATTTTCACCCATGAGTACAGGAGCTAGTATCTGCTCCATCTTACTCCGTCGCCATCTTCCCAGCATCCTTCGGGATTGAAAATCTTAATGCCTTGGCCACACCCTATACCAATATTAAAATCTGGGACTGAGCTAGATATTGTTATTTTCCAAAGTTTCCCAGGTGATGCATATGAGCAGCCAAAGTCTCAAACAACTGTTTAAAGAAAAGAATTTAATCTAATCACATCACAAAATTAAAGCCATGCTCTTCCCACTGAAGGAATGTCAGTGGGAAAGTCATGTTGTAGACAAATAATCTTCCTGAATCACTAGTGGGCTGCCTGAGAGGGAGCTTGTATGGTGATGCATGATCAGATCTTTCCAAGGTAAGAGACAATCCAAGACCACTGTGCTTCTTCAGTATTTGCATAACCCCATTATTTCCATACATTCTAGTGCCAAAACTGTACTCTTATAGTTGACCAGGTTTTAAACTAGAGAGAGGAGAAGAAAGACAACTCTTTCTATATCATAAAGACTTTGAGCCATGAATGTTCATTGGACTGGCATTATCTAAAATGAGTAAAAAAGATGTGGGTCTGAGAGGTTAAGTGACCTCTATGAGGTGCCACAATGCCTTTCTGGCAGAGCTGGCATCTAGACCTCTCCTTCCTTGCAGTCCTACCATAGTTACATTTCTTTGCCTCCTATCCCTAGGCATCTGCTAGAACCTGAGCCTCGTTAGTGAAATTGTTGAAGGCTTTTAAAATGATGACTTTCATACTCAGGGCCAGATAAATAAGGCAAAACATTGATAATGATTAGGAAATATTTATATCTTTTGTGTATGAGGACTCTACATGTTGATTTGTTCACTTGACAAATAACCCAGAACCTATGATGTTACTACATGTGGATGAAAAGTTTAAACACTTATCTATGCAAACAAGGGAAATAAAAGTTCTACTTGTGAGAAACAAGTAGGCTTACATTAATTTGAATAAGCTTCCTTAGTGAACTATGGAATGTCACTTTGGATCATTTTTCAGCGCTTGAGGAAGAGAGAGAACTTTCTTTCACTCACTTGGTTGAAAATTATTATGGAAATGTTCTCATTAAGATTACATATATATCTATATATGTGTATAATATATATTCATTTGGCATTTTTTAAAAAAGAATTTTATTTACTTATTTTAGACAGAGGGGAAGAGAGGGAGAAAGAGAGAGAAACATTAATGTGCGGTTGCCTCTTGCATATCCCCCACTGGAGACCTGACCTGGCTTGCAACCCAGGCATGTGCCCTGACTAGGAACCAAACCAATGACCCTGTGGTTCACAGACCAGTGCTCAATGCACTGAGCCACACCAGCCAGGGCTCATTTGGTGTTTTTGACAAATAACTTGAAGTGATATAACGAGGTTTTGTAACTTTCATATTTTAGAAAGGGCTTGGTTTTAGGAAAAGAGTAAATAATGTTATTTGTGAGACAGAAACAAGCAGATAAAGACATCAAGGTATTGAAAATGATGTGCAACTGTGGCTGACCTAGAGTTTTGAAACTTGATTTCCCTTCAGCACTGTGACCCTTTGCTTCAATAAGACTCATGGCTCCTGCGGACTCAGGGCCAGAACATAGACGCAGCAAGGGAGGGCCTGCAACACAAAATGTAAGGAGGTGTCACTTTCAGGACCGAGACTGCACTCACACAATGGAGAGAGAGATGAATGATCAGTTTTGCTTTCAAAGAGTGAAATTGATTGTTTTGATCCTTTAGGTGGGTGGTTTTAAAGGCTAGGAAAGTGATGCCAGTACTATACAGAAACTTCATGAAGGAAGGTGTTGGTTCCCCAAAATGGTGCAGGAATAAAAAGGGAGAGTAGGATGAAAATAGAATTAAAGTAGTGTGAGTGCGTTGCATGCTCATGCGATGGGTTACAGTAAGATACTCTAAAATACTACATTTAGAAATGCTTATGTAGGCCACTCGAACTGATCCAAGAGTCAAGTAATTTTCTCTCTGTGTGTAGGGTGGAGGTGTCTCGCACTGGGTCTCTGTGGCAAGGCAAATAAGGGGAGAAAAGTTCCCTTTTTCACTTTTCTCAGAGGAGAATCTGGAAAAAAGCATCACTGTTATCAATCTGATACACATTGCTCCTGCTCAATGAGCAGCCGGTGACTATTTATAAAGTGGCATTCTGCATCAGCCGCTCAGCATTTGAAGAGTTTTCTGAGAAATCACAGTTCCTTCTAAATTTTATTCAGGTCATTGAAGTTGAGATTTAGGTGATACTTGACATCTTTTCTGGGGTGAAAAGTATATAAAATTTCCCAACAGAACCATAATAAAGTCTGGAAATTACTTCTGGCTGGGGTAGAGTTTTCATTAGGGACTTGAAAAGCCTTAAGTGTGTGCTTAGTGGGCTATAAGGGAAGCCATGCATACCCCAGAAAAATAGAGCGATGCACAATGAAACATTTCATGGCCCACAAACTGTCCATTACTAATTTGGATAACTGGGGCGCAGAGTTTATTTTTCCTTATTTTTTATTTCTGTTATGCTGAAAACCTATGACCTACTGAGTTACATCAACCTCATCTTTAGCATTCTTTTTCCAGGTTTTCACACATTTTTTCCTTCTCAAATTCTATTTCTCTAACCCCTTGCCCATGTTCCTGCTACTTCTTTCTTCTCCTAATATCCACCAACAAACAATTAGACTGACTAAATCTATTAAGTATAGATTGACTAAATATTTACTTATTGACATGGTATGGAACAAATAAACATGACATATAGTCCCTGATCTAAAGGAATACATAAATTTGATTCTTCTACTATTAGGTATAGATTTTCCTTTATTTCAATACCCATGAAGCATAACCTTCTGAACATTGTAATTATTAGTAAAAGCATTAGCCAACTTGCCTATGGCAACTCCAAAAGTTAGAAAAGCTGCAAGGGCTGCCTAAGATGACAAAAAGTGGAGAAAGACATGGTGGGTCATGGAGGCCATAGAGTTGCATTCCCAGAAAGAACTTGTGAGATCAGGAACAGAAGCAGAGAGTCATTCAGAAATGAAGGAACTTCTTTCCTTTGCTCACAACTGAAAGTAGAATAGAAAAGTAGAGAGAATTTTTTGAGATAGAATCAGATATTCTGTGAGTACTACATAGCATAAAACAGAAGAACTTCAATGTGTTGAAACCATACTATGTACAAGGCACTTAACAGGTGCTTTATCTATTTCCCTCATTTAATTATTTTAACAGTCCTGTGGGCCAACTATTATTGTTGCCACTTCATATTTGAAGAAATCATCCAAGGTCATATGGTTAGAAAATGGTGGACTCAGGATTTGCATTAAGGTATTTCTGAGTGCAGAGACTGTATTTTCTATATTGTCTTGCTAATGACCCAATTTGAGATTGATGGGAATGTGGTGTAGGTATTCATGTATGCCTTTTAAGATAGAAACTGCACTTAAATCAACTTGCATATCATCTTTCAGAGAAGTTTTGTGTGCACATGAACATTTTATTATTGTTGTTGTTACAATTATATAAGAAAATATCTATAGAATTTGAAATCATGTATGACTCATTTTTTTACATACACTGTCACAATGATTTTTTAAAATCAAAATATTGAATGTGAACTCTGGAAATAAAATTTTTGTACACATACATTGTAGAATGAGAGAGAGAGAGGGGAAAGAGAGAGAGAGGGAGAGAAAGAGAGAAATGGTGACCTTCTTAAACCAGTTCTTTTCTTACAAATATTCCACAAACTGTCAGCATCCCACAGGATTCCACCCACATAGCAAATCCTGGTGCAATACTTTGAGCAAAGACATTCATCTCAGTAACATTCCATGTGGCTGAAACCACCTTCAGGATAAAAAGCTCTGTAATTAGATACAAAGCTATAAACGTCTACTAGTTCATATGAAGAGAGTCATTTTTCAAAGATTTTATTTATTTATTTTTAGAGAGAGGGAAGGGAGAGAGAAAGAGAGGGAGAGAAACATCAATCAGTTGCTTCTCTCGTGTGCTCTGACTGAGGACCAAACCCTCAGCACTCTTAAATCAGGCATGTGCCCTGACTGAGAATCAAAGCAGAAACCTTCTGCTTTGTGGGACAATGCTCAACCAACTGATCCACACTGCTCAGGGCAAGAATCTTGAATTTAGTGTTGCAGGACCATACATGGGTAATGTTTGCATGATTTCACTGAGTGGGAAAAGCCATTTTATAAATCAAGTGCAATAATTTACAAAAATGGCACACACATGCTTCCATCTACTCAAGCTGCACCTATGGCATATACCTGGGAAGGATACCAGACCTTTCCTGCCAGGCCAGAAGCAATCTTAGTCCTTTTTCATGCTGGACACCTACTGATTGGAGTGGTCACTTAAAATGAATCCATTTACCATCCCTGATCTAAAAACATCCTTTGAGAAAAAAAATCATGCAAACATGATTCTAATATATGCTGCTGTTGTCTTGTAGAACCATGCTAAGCTCTAGCTAACTAATGGAAACTTCTATTAAGACCTCAACCACTCTTGACTTCCTGAAGTGTATACTATTTGGAACCCCTATTGGCATTTACCACAGACATGGATTTTTATTTGGTTTCTTAAATATATAGGACTGATTGTAAACCATTCATCAGTGGAGCCATCAAACCTTTCTATTACACTGTCATGTATTGTTGTGATTTGTTCTTGGAAAGTGCTCAGAAATGTGAGTGATGATGTTACAATAATGCTTGATGGTGACCATTTGGGAGGAAGAGTGATAGAAGGAAAAAGATGGCACTTGTGATACAACATTGATTCAGTTTGCCATTATAGAAGAACAAGTTAGTGTACACTCTTGCTGTTCATGTGTCAGTAGCATTGCTATGTACAGGAAAGGAAAAATGTTTTCAATAGAAGGTGTAGTTTTATTCTAAGCAAACCACAGTTTTATCCAGAGGAAGAAGGAGAAAGACATGCCTAGGACTTCTCTATTTGATGCTTTGTGTTTGAAAGCAAGAAGGTCACACTATGCATTACAGGTCCTGTCCAGGACAGCTAGGCTCATGGAGATCCTTAATATATTTCTGAGATATAAAGAGATTTGGGAAGCTGTCCTTTCTTGGTGGCTTGCTCCAAGTTCATTCACCTCTGGTCTATCAGGTGCAGCCAGAAGCCTGAATTAGATATTTTAGCTGCTGGAATCTCTGCCTAGGGTGTGTTATTCTATCTTCTCCATCTCTCCTTAAGGCCTCCTAATCATCCTCTGTTGTCTTGGCTCCCTGTCTTGATACATGAATCTCACCTGGCAGTACAGAGAGTTTTCCTTTGGGTACTTCCTCAGTACTTAGACTGTGCTTAGCAGTTTTAAGTAAGAACTTGTTCTACCAGTATCTTGAGCAATACAAAAAGTAATATTTTTCATATATACATTCTATATCACATATTACACACATCACATATTATACATGTCACATATTATACATATTTGGCTGTATTTATTCCAGTAACATTCTATTGTATAATCTTTATACACAGCAATCTTTACTCAAACAATGGCACTACAGCAATTCTACACCAGATGCAGGGTCATTTCAAAGTGATTTGAGAGAGAAGGTCCTCTAATAAGTAACTATAAATAAGCATGGTTCTCCAAATTCTTGCTTACCTCATGTAGTATATTTATTTTGCTATTTAAATAAAACTTTAAGTACAAAATACAGAGAATAACATGAGTAATCAAGGAAGCAGAACACATAATTGAATTTTGTCTCTGTTTCAGATTTTTTTAAATACAAGAAAAAATCACAGATAGAGTTAAAGTTTTGTTTGTATTTTTTCCAGTACCATTTACCTTTGTCCTTTCACTGTCCTGAATTTTGCGTACTAGTATCTTTCCATTCAGTGTTCTGATGACTTCATCAAATATATATTTATTGTGTTTCATGTATATTCATATGGATGTTTATGTAAATGCTATCATACCATTTATAAAATTGTACAATTTTCTTTCATTTCAAAATATCTCAGTATATGTTTGGAGGAGAGCCAGTTCATTTATAACAGCTATATAGTACTTTATTATACAAATGTATCCTAATTTGATGAACATTAAGTTGTTACTAGTTTTTACTATTATAGTAATCCTGCAGCACACAACAAATGTCTCCTGAAACACAAGTGAAATTTTCTCTTGTATACATTTCTAAAGTGAAATGGATAGGTATTTGTATTTTCAACTTCATTTGTGGTGCCAAATTGCACTTACTATAATTTATACTCTCATTAGCAGTGTTTGAATTCTATTCCTAATTTGCCAGACATCCATCAACATATTTTCTGACTTTTTGCTTTTATGGATCTGGTGGTATGAACTAGAAGATAATTTTTGTTTTTGTTTACATTTTCCTAATTAGTTGCAAGGGTGAACCTCTTTTACATGTTTATTGGCCATTTGTGCACCCTCTTCTGTGAATTTCCTGTTCATATCATTTACCTATTTTTTTCTGATTTATTTGTCTATTTCTAATTTATTTGTTTGTAGAAGATCTTCATGTATTCTGGATACCAATCATTTAGTGGTTATAAATGCTCCAAATATATTCTCCCAAGCAGTTGTTCAAATTTTAATGTCATTTATGATGTGATTATGTACAGAAGTTTAAAATTTTAACATAATTCAATTTATTAATATTAACAATTTTGACTTGTGCTTTGTATGACCTATGCTGAAGACATGAAGATATTCTAATGTTTTTCTAATGGCTTTAAAGTTTTGATATCCACATTCAGGTACATTCATTTGAAATGTATTTTCTGTCAATGGTAGGGGGTGAAAATCTATTGTTTTCTACATACACATAATCAAATGTCCTGATACTACTCACTGAATAGTTCAGAATTTCTTTGGTGATGTATAAGGCTATTTCTATAGTAACTCCACATATTCGGTCTATTTTGGGGCTCTCTATTGTATTCCACTTGTCCACTTATCTATTCTCTAATACTAAACTACTCTGTTTTAATCACTATAGCTTTATATAATTCTTATATTTCCTAATTTTTATTTATTAATTTTTTAGAGGGGAGAAAGGGAGAGAGAGAGACATCTACTCATTTTTCCACTCATTCATGCATTCATTGGTTGATTCTTATATGTGCTCTGACCAAGGATCAAACCCACAACCTTGGTGCATCAAGATGATGCTATAACCAACTGAGCTACCCGGCCAGGGCTATAGTTTAATATAATTCTTCATATCTGGCCAAGAAAATGTCCTTTCAGAAATATCGTAAATTTGCACTACAGTCTTACTGTTTTATATAAAATTTAGAATCAGTTTGTTAAATGACAAAATATTCTGGTAAAATTTTAATTGAAATTATATTAATTTAAAGACTAACTTAGTGAGAACTGACAGCCTTCAGATATTAAATCTTCTCATCCTTGAACAGGTATTTCTCTCAATCTAAGTCTTTGTTTTTCAACATTTTGCAATAATGTTTGATGTATCTCCACATAAAAGTCTGTACATCATTTTTTCGAAGATTTTGTTTATTTATTTTTAGAGAGAGGAGAAAGGAGGGAGATAGAGAGGGAGAGAAACATCATGTATGAGAGATATCAACTGGTTGCCTCTTATATGCCCCCTACTGGGGACCTGGCCCACAACCCAGGCATGTGTCCTGACTGGAAATCGAACCAGCGACCATTTGGTTCACAAGCCAGTGCTCAATCCACTGAGCCACACCAGCTAGAGCTGCACATCATTTTTATGCTTATTCTTAGTTAGTGCATAGTATTTGTTATCATTGTAAATGAGATTTTTTTCTATTGTATTATCTAATGTGTTATTACTGATATATAGGAATTCCATTATTACTTGTATGTTGTTGATCTCATGTCCAAGAACTTTTGCCTGTTATAGAGATAATCATGATGCTTGTGACTAACAACAAAATTGCTTCTTCATTTCCAATCCTTTTGTTTTTTGCTTTGTCTTGAAATATCAATACAATAGGAATATTAAAAGTACTATGTGACATCCTTCTCCTAATCCTCACTTTAATAGATAAGAGTACAGACATTACCCATGAAGTATGATAGTTGCTATAGGTTTTGGTAGAGTTCCATATCATTTGTCAGATTAAGGAAATTTTCTTCTTTATTTAGTTGTCTTGGAGGTTACATGTTTAAAAGAAGGCATAGTTGCCCTATTCAAGGCCTAGAGCATTGTCCTGAAACTCAAAGGTTACAGGTTCAATCCCTGGTCAAGGCACATATAAGACTCAACCAACGAATACATAAATAAGTAGAACAACAAATCTCTTTCTCTTTCCCAAATAAATAAATTAATTAATTTTAAAATAAAATAAAGCATATGTATTAAACTTAACTGAATTGTTTTCTGCACCTATGTATATGATCATATATTTGACATCTCTGTACTAACTTCTGGGAGATATATCTTTCTATTTACTGTTATCTCTTCAACTGGATTTTGTTTATTATTACTAGCCCACTACTTGAGGATTTTAATTACTGTATTTCTAATTTTCACAATTTCTATTTGTTTCTAATATTAATAATGTCTATTATTACCTCCAATCTTTAGACTATTTTAAATGTACAGTTGACTCTTGAACAAATGAGGTTTAGGGGTCCTGATTCCCATGGAGTTGAAAATCTGTGTTTAACTTGTCAGCTCTCCACATAAGCATTTTATCATCTGTGTTTTGAAAATACAGTTAATTCTCGAATAATATGGGTTTTAACTATGTGAGTCTAATTATTCAAGGGTTGTTTATGGGTCAACTGTGTTTAAAATTTTTACCTTTCAGATTATTTGGTTGTATCTAGTTCTTCAGGGGTGACCTCTCCATTTCACTAGATCTTCTGTGACTCTTTAAAAGTAAAGTCATCTCCTGTGAGGGTTGTGGCAGTGGGGAAAACTCCCACGTTCATAGGAGAGTTTGTATGAGAGACCCTCAGGGTCCTAAAATGTGCACAAACCCACCTACCAGGGAATCAGCACCAGAAGGGACCAATTTGCTTATGGGCAGTGGTGGAAGTGACTGAAAACTGGAGCAATCAGTGTTGTTCCCTCTAAAACCCCTCCCCCACATACAGTGCCACAACACAGCAAAGTTGGTTGCCCCACCCTGGCTAACACCTAAGGTTCTGCCCCTAACAATGTAACAGGTATACCGATATACAGAAATATGGACCAAATGACAGAACAGATGAAGGTTCCAAAAATACAACTAAGAGATAAAGAGGTAGCCAACCTATCAGATGCAAAGTTCAAAACAATGGAACAATGGTAATCAGGATACTCACAGAAATGGTTGGATATAGTCATAAAATACAAGGAAAAAGTAAAGGCTATGCAAAGTGATTTAAAGAAAAATATACAGAGAAGCAACAGTGAAGGGAAGAAAAGCAGGACTCAAATCAATTATTTGAAACAAAAGGAAGAACTAAACATTCAACCAGAACTGTATGGGGAAACATATTTGCCAATGATACCTCAGACAAGGGTTTGATCTCCAAAATATATAAAGAACTCACCTAACTCCACTCTAGGAAGACAAAAATCCCAATTAAAAAAATAGGCAAAGGACTTGAACACTTCTCCAAGGAGGACATACAAAGGGCCCAGAGACATATGAAAAGATGCTCAGCATCACTAGACACCATAGAGATGCAAATGAAAACCACAATGAAATACCACTTTACACCACTTAGAATGGACATCATAAACAAAGCAACAAACAACAAGTGTTGGAGAGGATGTGTAGAAAAGGGAACTCTAGCCCACTGTTGATGAGATTGTAGACTGGTGCAGCCACTGTGGAAAACAGTATGGAATTTCCTCAGAAAACTAAAAATGGATCTGCCTTTTGACCCAACAATTCCACTGCTGGGTTTATATCATAAGAACCATGAAACACCCACCCAAAAGAATATATGTACCCCAGGGTTCATAGCAGCACAATTTACAATAGCCAAGTGCTGGAAGCAACCTAAGTGCCCATCAGTAAATGAATGGATCAAAAAACTATAGTACATTTACACAGTGGAATACTACACAGCAGAAAGAAAGAAGGAGCTCCTTTGCAGCAGCATGGATGGAACTGGAGAACATTATGCTAAGTGATATAAGCCAGGCAGTGAAAGACAAATACCATATGATCTCACCTTTAAGTGGAACCTAATCACCAAAACAAACAAGCAAGCAAAATACAAGCAGAGACATTGAAATTAAGAACAAACTGACAGTAACCAGAGGGGAGATAGGAGAGGATAATGGGGGGAAAAGGATGAAGGGTTTGCAGGAACAAGTATAAAGGACATGTAGACAATAATAAGGGCAGGGGTGGAAACAGGAGGGAGGTGGAGAGGGCTGGGGTCAGGGGAATGGTGGTGGGGGGAAGGCAGACAGCTGTACTTGAACAACAATAAAATAAAATGAAAAAAAAAAAGAACAGAATGAAGAAAAAAGAATTCAGAAAAATAAGGAGAGGCTTAGGAACCTCTGGAAAAATATTAAATATTCCAACGTCTGAATCATAGAGGTGCCAGAAGGAAAAGAAGAGGAGCAAGAAATTAAAAATTTCCTTGAAAAAATAATGAAGGAGATTTTCCCCAGTCTGAGAAAGGAAATAGACTTCAAGGAAGTCCAGGAAGCCCAGAAAGTCCCAAAGAAATTGGACCCTAGGAAGCACAAACCAAGCCACATCATAATTACATTAGTCAAGTTTAAAGAGGAGAGAATTTTAAAAGCAGCAAGAGAAAAGGAGACAGTTACCTATAAAGAAGTTCCCATAAGACTATCAGCTGACTTCTCAAAAGAAACCTTGCAGGCAAGAAGGGGCTGGAAAGATATATTCAAAGTCATGAAAGGCAAGGAGCTATATCCAAGACCACTCTATGCAGGAAAGCTATCATTTAGAATGAAAGGGCAGATAAAGTGCTACCCAGATAAGGTCAAGTTAAAGGAGTTCATCATCACCAAGCCCTTATTATATGAAATGTTAAAGGGACATATCTAAGAAAAAGAAGATAAAAAATATGAACAGTAAAATGTCAACAAACTTACAACTATCAATAACTGAACCTAAAAAAACCCCAAACAAAAATGTACTAAGCAAACAACTAGAACAGGAACAAATTCACAAAATACAGATTACATGGAGGGTTATCAGTGGGAGGGGGAGGGAGTAGGATGGGAGAAAAAGTACAGGGAATAAGAAGCAATAAGTGGTAGGTACAAAATAGACAGGACGTTAAGAATAGTATGGGAAATGTAGAAGCCAAGAAACTTATATGTATGATCTGTGGACATGAACTAATGTGGGGGAATAATGGTGGGGGGGTACAAGACAGGAAATCAAGGGGAGAAAAAAATGGGACAACTGTAATAGCATAGTAAATAAAATATATTTTAAAAAGAAGTGTTTTTAATATATCATGTTAACACACCTCTGTTAAATTTTAGCCTACATTTTTTGTTATTTTCTTAGTGGTTACTCTAGCAATTAAAGTATGCCTCCTTAACTGAACATCTATTTCAGTTTAATATTGACTTAAGTTTAGTAAAATAGAGCAATTTTTCTCCAGTGTACCTCTCTTTTATTCCCATCTTTGTTCTATCATTATCATATGTATCATGTTATATGCTCTGTACTTAACAATACATGTTATAATTATTTCTGTAAATAATCACATTTTTAAATAAAAAGAGAAATATGTGATACATATATGTGTAAACAAAACATGTAAATACACATGATCTCATATATGTGCTCATCATATAGTGTTCTTCATTCCTTTTTATGGATTTGATTTAACATCTTGTACCATTTCCTTTCAGTCTGGACTACTTCATTAAACATTTATTGTAGGGCATATCTGCTAGCAATGAATTCTCTCCATGTTTCTTTAATTGGAAATGTTTACTTCACACTCATCTGTTAAGTTTTGATGGATATAAAATTCAGAGTTGACAGTTTGTTTCTTTCAGCCCTTTGAATGTGTATATTTTCAGCTTTGGTTCTGATGTAAAATTGCCTGTTAATTTTATTGTTGTTCTCTTGTTTGGGATCATTGTTTGTTTTCTTGCTATTTCAAAATATCCACGTGCTTTTTTTCTTTTAGCAGTGTAAGTATGACATGTTTAGGTGTTGATCTCTGTGTTTATTTTACTTAGGTTTTGTTGAACTTCTTAAATCTGTAGATCAATGCTTTTCAGCAAATTTGTGGTGGTTTTGAATCTATTTTTTTCAAATATTTTTTCTGCTGCTTTCTTTTTCTTCTAGAATTTCTTTATGCTTTCTGTAAATTTATTACTTGTAGTTGATTAAGCTATGATTAAGCTTTATTCATCCCATATTGAGTTTTCACCTTCTAGCAGCAGAACTATTAGTTTTCACCACCAGCCCCATGCTGGTCAAACTAAGTTTTTCCCAATGAAGCTGAGAGCAGAGTATGTAAGCAGACCCAAGAATGAAAGCCACAGACTCCTGTTGTTCTTACCTGAGGCTCAAAATGTTTCTCAAGAATAAATGCTTCCCATATTGTTTTCTATCTTGCCTAATTTCAAAGCTCTTAAATGGTTGTTTTACACATCTCTGTTCTGTTTTATGCTTGTAATTTCCTCAAAAGATTCACCGATGTCTTCATATTTTCACATCATAACCTGAAATATTTCTTTTATTTTATTTTTAGTGACATTCTTAAGTTTTCTCATAGTCTCTTTTATGCCTTTTGGCACCAGAAATATCAGAAAGATCTGAATTTCATCTCCTGGATTGACTGGACTCGAGCATGCTCTTAGTTAGGCATTTCATTTCCGAACAGAACTTTCATCTGCTTTCCTCATCTTCATCATGGAGATCAGAAGCTTCATTCCAACAGAATAAAATGTTCCTTGCATAGTGGTTTTCACATGCCAAATCATCTGCATAATAATGGGTTTATTCATTTATTTATTCAATTAGTAAAAATTTAATTTTACTGGAAGCAACCTAAAATTTGGAACAGTTACATCCAAGAATGGAAATCTGGCAACCCTAGGTATGAAGAGATACAGATAAATAGTGTGCTTGGATTACATGGAAGTCATACAATTTGGGATTGACTAATTTATAAGAACCTTTCAGTAATGAGGGCTAATTAATGTAGGGCTATAAAACCCTTGATTATAAACTTCAATTCATAAGCCAAGAAGGTGTCCACAGTGTCTGGCAAGGGTGTTACATGAGTCCCAAGCAGTTCAAGAGGATAATATTAATTGTTACCCTTATGCAAAGTAGAAAAGGACTGAAATCCAAAAAGTTAACCTGAAGCTGGTTGCTGTAGAGTAGAAGAAAGCTTTGAAACTAATTGTAAATTGTGTTATGCTGGGTTATACCAGAGAAAAATTTTCCCAATTTAAGAGAGGCAATGTTGTATGTTAGTTTATAACATATTCTTTGGAATCAAATGCATTTAAATGCAGCAGGGAACTAGAAAGATCCTCTGCGTAACACCTCTTGCTTATCAGTTTTAGAGACCTGATACTTTTCTGCTGGGCATCTGGTAACGCCATTCACAGAGATCTAGTTTTATTTCAAATTCATGCCTAAGGGAAACTTTAGGTCTGACAAATTAAAAAGTTCCAAGAACCACAAAAGGTAAAACATTCCCTTTTTTGAGGGACTGAGGGTAGTATCCTGTAAGTAGCAACAAGACTCTAGGGAATTCCCACTCAACTCCCACAGTCTTGTGGGTCTTTACGAAAGTCAGGATCAGGGCTTGTCTGGACTAGGTTGAAGTTGTAGGTCAGGTCATAGTTAATTAGGATCCATTACAGGATGAGTGATATGGGAGTAGAGAGGATGAGAAAGCTTCCAAGACTGGGGAGGAGAATTATTTTTAACATGTTTCTTGAAGGCTTTCTTTAAAACAAAAAAAAATTTTTTAAAAACCTTTATGTTAGAGCTATAAAGCCTCATTAAAATCTATGGAAAGCAGGATGACAGCTAATGCAGGGGTGGGGGTGAGAGGGAAGAGAGATTGAGCAAAAAGGAAAAAGGACTCATGGACATGGACAACAGTGTGGTGATTTCTGGGAGGGGGTGGCATAAGGGGACTAAATGGTAGTGGGAAAATACAATAAAAATTAAAATTTAAAAATTATCTAAAAAATTTTCAATCAGTTTGAACCCTTTGAAATAGGTCATGTGGCTGATGTTATTTATTCATGAGCACGAGAAACCTGTAATTCAAAAGATTATGTATTGGATGTCTAAACTCTTTGAACCTTTTCAGCACTTTGAAAAATGCCATTAATACCACTTGTAGGAGTTGTCTGTCTTTGTGACTTCAGCATTCCAAGGAAACGAAACATATTGCAAATACTATGTAACTCATGTTCTGGCCCTCTGGGCACACCCATTTCCTCATTCTGAAACTGGAATACTTTTTCAGTAAACCTATTTATTTAATGTGGTTGTAATCTTTATTTCTTTGAAAAAAATTGAAAATCATGGGGGTATCTTCCAATCTATGTGGTCTTAGAATAGAAGAGAGTGAAAGAGTAAAGAATATAAACTCTAGTTAGACAGAATGACATTTCAATTCTTGCTTCATCAGTTACTGGTTCTATAATCACGGACCAGAAGCTTAATTTTTCTGAGCCTTAGTTTCACATTTGCAAAATGAGAATAATAATATCTACTTTGTCTAGTTTTGCAAATCAAGTGAGGTAATATGCATCGCATAGGAGTTAATAGTCAATTAATATAAGCTACTATCATGACATACTTGTTTTTCTTTCCTCTTTTACCCTTGCATGAAAGTATTATCTGGCTTATCCTCAGAAATTGTTGGGCTGAGGGAAAATTTATGAAGCCACTAGTATATAGAGAGGATCTTTTTTTGTGTTCAGCACCATATTAGGCACTTCAAGGAAAGTTACAGGATTATGGTATGGTCTCTGCCCTCTGGGAGCTTATATAATGTAGCTGAGAACAAAAAATAAACTCATATAAATAAATCAAATAATACTTTTTTTATAATTGGTTTTATATAATTTGCATCTAATTCTATAAATCAGGATAAAAATGACTCAGCACTCCTTAACAGAAGTTACAGTGGTTCATGGGAATAACATGATTCTAGAGTCGGATCTGGGTTCAAATCTTGATTTTATTCCTTAGGAGCTATGAAACATTGGGAAAGTTATCTAACTTCCCTGAGCCTTCATTTTCTTGTTGATAAAATGGGGGCAGCAATATCTATGCTACAGGATTGCTATGAGAACTAAATATAAAGTCCATGGTCTCTAGGTGGTACTTAATAGGCAGTAGCAATTATCTGATACATCTGTGTTTCCTCTATAGCACAGCACCTAAACTCAGCAATATGTACAGAAATATGTAATCAACAAATGTTTACTGAACTGAAAAATTAGCATTTGTTTTATATTTTCTTATTCAGGTTGTTTTATTTTCACTGCTGTAATATGTAGCTTCATGATGATCATCCAGATGAAGTAAATTGGTAGACAATTTGTGGGTTGTTATATTTTCAGAACCCATCTACAATCTGGAAAAGATTCATGAATTTGAATTAACTGAAAGGTCATTGTTTTCACTATTTTACTGATGAATATTCTAGTAGTCAATTCTAGCTGGAAATAATATAAATTTCCTCCTTGATCTTTACTGCACTATAACACAAATTTTTACGTATGTTAGCTTATGCCAAATACTCTACATAGGCAACTGTATGGTTTTCCATATTAAATGTTCTTGAGAAAAAAATCAAATTACCAAGTCAATCAGTAAGTTTTCCCCTTAAGGGTATCACTTTCTGGTTACTTTATCAGGGGACTAATTTATTTAAAAATGATAAGTCTCCCTGTAAACTAAAAAAGTATCCTAGACCTAATCTTGCACTAATTAGATTTGAGCTTTCTCAATTCATTTTATAAATGTGTGTAAGTTCCTACAATGTGCAAGGAACTGTGCTAGAGCTTATGGGGTAAAAATGATATGAAGAGGTATTCTCTACTTTCAAAAGGTTTTGTACCAGAGAGAGGTACAAAAATAACCAAAGTATAAAGCAGAATATTATTAGGAGGCTTAAGGGAGGAGGCACAGCATCCTTTAGGAACGTAAAATATAGGGAGATTTATTTCACATGCCAATAAACTGATTTCCCCCAAAAGCAACCAGAGGTGACCTCTGAAGATGGTTCACTATTCACTTGACCCAGAGAACTCCACAAAATCATGCAAATCAAGAAGTTCACATCTTAGCCCTGGCTGGTGTAGCTCAGTGGATTGAGTTCAGGCCTGTGAACCAGACAATTGTAGTTCGATTCCCAGTCAGGGCACATACCAGGGTCGCAGGCTGGTTCCCAGCAGGGGACGCACAAAAGGCAACCATAGATTTATGTTTCTCTCCCTCTCTCCTTCCCTTCCCCTCTAAAGATAAATAAATAAAATCTTAAAAAAAAAAAAAAAGAAGTTCAGACTTCCGCCAAGATGGAGGCATGGGTAGAGACGTCGTGCTTCCTCACACAACCAAGTGTAGAGACAACTAAATAATAGCAACAGAAAAAAGCCAGAACACAGGAAATTGAACTTTTCGGAAGTCTGATAACAACAAATTCTTCAGCCTGACCGGTAAGAGGGGTGAAACCAGCAGCTGGCAGAGCGGGGTAGCACAGGAAAACTCGGTCAGACAGACTCAGGCGCGTGGAATCCAGGGGCAGAGTTGGACCTGGAGGGCAACTCAGCAAGCAATCACGGGGAAACAGCGAGGGAGCAGGGCTGCGGGTTGACTGTGGTCGCGCATTCGTGTGTGGATGGACAAGCGAGGGAGTGGGCAATTGGACCGGGACCCAGCCGGTCCCAGCGGCAAGCGGCAGGGAGGGCACCGCCATTTCCCTGCTCTGACCCCACCTCCACATACAGCGTCATAACCCAGAAACTCTGAGTGGCCCAGCCCTGGAGAACCACCTAAGACTCTGCTCATCACCCAGTGGGACAAAACAGCAGAGGGTGCCGCCATTTCCCCGCTCTGACCACGGCCCCACATACAGCGTCACAACCCAGCAACCTGGGAGTCCAAGGCTCCATTCCTCACACTGAAAGGGTGCGAACAGACCAAAAATGGCTCAAGAAGATCTCAAAGCCCCAGAGCCTATAAATCTAAGCGATGAAGAAATAGCAAAACTCTCAGACACACAGTTTAAAACACTGGTGATCAGGATCCTCACAGAACTGGTTGATTATAGCCACAAATTAGACAAATATATGAAGGCGAAACTAATTGAAATGAATGGAATTGCACAGGACACCAATAGCAATGAAAAGGAAACTGGGACTCAAATCAATGGAGTGGACCAGAAGAAAGCAAATAATGGCCAAACAGAAAAGAGTGAAGAAGCAGGAATTCAAAGAAATGAGGAGAGTCTTAGGAACCTCCAGGACATCTTTAAACGCTCCAACATCCGAATTATAGGGGTACCAGAAGGGGAAAGGCACAGCCACCAGTGGAAAACTTATTTGAACAAATAATAAAGGAGAATTTCCCCAGTCTGGCAAAGGAAATAGACTTCCAGGAAATCCAGGAAGCTCAGAGAGTGCCAAAGAAGTTGGACCCAAGAAGGAACACACCAGGGCACATCATAATTAAATTAGCCAAGATTAAAATGAAGGAGAGAATCCTAGAAGCAGCAAGAGCTAAGGGGACAGTCACCTACAAAGGAGTCCCCATCAGACTGTCAGCAGATTTCTCAAAAGAGACCTTACAGGCAAGAAGGGGCTGGAAAGAAGTATTCCAAGTCATGAAATCCAAAGACCTACAACCAAGATTGCTCTATCCAGCAAAACTTTCATTTAGAATGGAAGGACAGATAAAGTGCTTCTCAGATAAGATCAAATTCAAGGAGTTCATCATCACCAAGCCCTTATTATATGAAATGTTAAAGGGACTTATCTAAGAAAAAGAAGTTAAAGAAACATGAACAGTGAAAGGACAATAAACTCACAGTTATTAACAACCACACCTAAAACAAAAGCAAACTAAAAGGACAGCTAGATCAGGAGTGGAAACATAGAAATGAAGATCTCAAGGAGGGTTAGCAACAGGGGAGTGGGAGGAGGAGAAGGGGGAGAAGGTACAGAAAATAAGTAGCATAGACAGTAGATAGAAAATAGATGGGGGGCAAGAATAGTATGGGAAATATAGAATCTAAAGAACTTGAGACACGTGGTCATAAACTAAAGGGGGTAATTTTGGGGACGGGGGGGTAGGGTGGAGGGGAATGAAGGGGGGGAATAGAACAACTGTAACAGCATAATCAATAAAAAATAAATTTAAAAAAAGAAGTTCAAATCTTCATGTTCATTTTTTTCTTTTTTTAAATTTTATTTAATTATTTTTCAAGTACAGTTTTCTGTCTATTTCTCCCATCCCAACCCACCCTGCCTTGTGCTCCCCACCTCCCTCCCATTTCCATCCTCCTTAGTTATTGTCCCTGTGTCCTTTATACTTGTTCCTCTAAATCCCTCCCCTTTCTCCCCTTAAATTCCCTCCCCTCTCCCCTCTGGTCGCTGTCCCCCTGTTTCCTTTTTCAGTGTCTTTGTTTTTATTTTGCTTGCTTGTTTGTTTTGTTGTTTAGCTTCCTGTTAAAGGTGAGATCCTATGGTATTTGTCTTTCAACACTTGGCTTATTTCACTCAGCATAATGCTTTCCAGTTCCATCCATGCTGTTGCAAAGGGTAGTAGCTCCTTTTTTCTCTCTGCTTCATGGAATTCCATTGTGTATATATACCATAATTTTTTGATCCAAAACCCTAAAACACCAATCTCAAAGAACCTATGCACTACAATGTTCATTGTAGCACAATTTACAATAGCCAAGAGTTGGAAGCAACCTAGGTGCCCGTTAGTAAATGAATGGTTCATGTTCATTTTAAGAACACTCATGAAACTGCCCAGGCCATCAAGGGTATGTGTATTTGAAAAGCCAGCAAGTATCTGAAACACGTCACTATAACGAAGCAGTGTGTCCCATTCTGTCAATACAATGGTGGAGTTGATAGGTGTGCCCAGGCCAAACAGTGGGGCTGAACACAGGGTAGGTGGACCAAAAAGAGTGGTGAGTTTTTGCTCCACATACTAAAAAATGCAGAGAGTAATGCTGAACTTAAGAGTTTAGATGTGGATTCTCTGGTCATTGAGTACATCCAGGTGAACAAAGCTCCCATGATGCAGTGCAGAACTTACAGAACCCATGGGTGGGTTAACCCATACAGGAGCTCTCCCTGCCACATTGAAGTGATCCTCATTGAGAAAGAGCAGACTGTTCCTAAACCAGAGTAGGAAGTTGCACAGAAAAAAAAAAAGATATCCCAAAAGAAACTGAAGAAACAAAAGCTTATGGATTGGGAGTAAATTCAGCATAAAATAAATACTAATAAAAGTAAAAAAACCTGATTTCTCTTGGAGAAACTATGAAAACTCAAGAAGAAATGGGGTGTAATTTTGATTCCTGATACAGCCTGAGACCTCCCTAAGCTCTGTTGTCTACTGAAGGTAGTAAGTCATATCTAAATCTTACATCTATCTACCTTTAGGTGGAATTATTTCTACTTTGTGATTTTGCAAACAAAGCTGATCTCTAGCTTTGACATAACACTTCCGCAAACACTTTCTTTATGTTTCCATTTTACCTACCTTCTGTAGGCTGGCACTTTAGGAGACTAGCCCTAAATATACCAGCTTTCTCAGTTCCCAACGGAGGTTCAAATCTATTATGTACAGTTTTTATTTTCTAAAAGCATCAAGTTATGAATTGGTTCTCTGTTCTTTTTTTTAAGTTTTTTTTAAAGATTTTATTTATTTATCTTTAGAGGGGAAGGAGAAAGGGAGAGAAACATCAATGTATGGTTGCTTCTAGTGCTTCCCCTGCTGGGAAATAGCCTGCAGGGAACTGGCCTGCAACCCAGGAATGTGCCCTGACTGGGAATCGAACCGCGATCGTCTGGTTCGCAGGCCTGCGCTCAAGCCACTGAGCTATGCCAGCCAGGGCTGGTTCTCTATTCTTAACAAACTATTTTCACTCATAAAACATCTAATTTATCGATAGAAACACCAAAAAGAAAATGCAGAGATGGCAGCAAGTAACTGGCAACAGAACCCACTTGCTCAGCTACCCCAGCATGGATCTTCAACTGATCTTCCAAGTGACTCAAACAATCGACAGAATCTCAGCTGATATGAATTTTTGAATCCAAAGAGTAGAGGATGCTTTGCACTTTTTGGTAAGAGATTTTATAATTTGAGGGGAAACTGCCCTGTGTGAGGTGCGTGCAGCAAAGGAGAGAACAGATAGAAACTGCAGCTTAGTGGCTCCCTACCCCCCTAGAGCAGGGCCCTGGTCCCACAGAGGGAAACCACCGACCCTAATTGGGAGAGACTTGGAAGGATATACAAAGTCTGGGAGACCCAGGATACACATACACAGTGAGCAGCATATCCATGGCTGCAGCACCAACCAGGAGAGTTCCAGACAGAAACCCTATCTCCTGAATCTACCAGAGTCACTGGTAGGCTGTGGAAAGCACTGAGGGAGAGAGACTGTGATTTGGGGGAGGTGGAACATGCAGAGAACTAGCCCAGGGCTCAGTGTTGCATGTTGGGGGCCACACAAAGGCTATTTTAAAAGGGGAGCTGAGGCAAGACTGGGCAGGGACCCCATACTCATGTGCACATGTACACATGTGCAGCAGTTCTGCCAACAAAAAAAACCTGAGAGTAAGCACAGTTCGGTCCCACTGAGTCCAGCTGCACAGGAAGAACAGAATGTGACAGTGAAGGGAGAGTGGGATCTGGCCCAATGTGGCTGGTAAGCAAGGGGCTGTGCAGAGTGGAGTGTTCAGGCCTGAATCTTCTGCAAGAGTGGCAGACTGGGGACTAGAAGGCCAGGAGCTGACATGCCTGATATTCACTGTAGCCCGGTAGGTCCCCTCACAGGCAGGCATACCTAACCCCCACCTGTGGGATTGCAGGTTCTACGGATCAGTGAGGTCAGGCTCAGGAGCCCCCTGTTTCTGCAGCAGGAAAAAGAAGGAGAAACTCTAAAAGGGCCCTTTCTGAACTTCTGTCAGACACTAGGAGCTACACTGGATACTTGGGCCTTGATCCATTGAAACCATCAGGGAAGAGAGATTAGAGACAGGTACAGCAAGGGGTGTTCAGGGCCCCACCCAGCCTCAGCTCTTACACAGAGTTGCCATCAGCACTAAGCAGGAAGGGGCTGACCCTTTTACTTAGATTTGCCCCATCATGGGAAATGGACAGCTAATTAATCAGAAACCATACATTATTGGAAATAATCTGGGACAGACTAAGACATGGCAGAATGGGGGACAAGGAAACACTCCCACCACCTTCTCTGAAGTGCCTCCTGGGGAGTGACCCAGGGATCCCCCCCCACACTGCACCAGAGACCCCCTCTAGAGTCAGGTGGAGGCAGTACTGGCAGTGCTCTCAGACATTAGATGAATCACTCCTGGGCCTTATGCTGATGGAAAGCTAGCAGTGCAGAACAGTGGGGAACAGCCAAGCCTGAAGGAGACAGTCACAGACTGTGGATCACTTGCACTCTCAAGCAGGCTGCTTAGGGCTAGACTAGGACACCATCTAATATTACCAGAATGACAAGACAGTAGTAAATGCTCTACTCTGCTAGGATGAATTCCACTGTGGTCTTCTTCACTACTTGTGTTATTTTTCACCTGCATAGCTTTCTAACGTTTTCCTTATTTTTTTCTTATTTTCAAGTTTGTTCTTATTATTTCACAATGTTTTTATTTTAGTTTATTTGAAATCTCATATTTTCCTCCTCCCTTTTCTTACTCCATTTTGCCTTCTTCCTTACTCTTATTTTTGTTTTAAATTTTATTTTCTCCCTTTCTATGTCTTGTTTCTATTCCACACTCTTACTATTTCTCCTCCCTCCAGACTCACAAAACTATTTTTCTTGCCATTAGTCATCTCACATTCTTTTTCCCTTTCTAATAATATTCTTAATCTCTCTACCTTTACTAATTTTTATTATTTGGTTGTTGATATGCTGCTTGTTGCATTTTTTATTTTACTCCTAAAGTTTCACTATTTTTAAATTTCAAATCTCAGATTTTACTGATCCTCTCTCCTACTCCATTTTGCCTTCCTCATGCCCTTTTTTGTTTCAAATTTTATTTTTCCCCGTCTTTGCTGGTTTTCATTCCTTACTCATTATTTTTCCTCCTTCTATACTCTAAAAATCACTTTTTTTTCCTTAGACATTTCATAATCTTTTTTCTTTCTCTTTTTCCTTCTTATTCCCTTCCCACCTTTATTAATCTTTGCTTGTTTGTCATTGATATTGCAGTGGTGGAAGCTTTTTTCAATTTTCTTACTACTTTTTTCACTATTAAAAATATTTTAAACCTCATATTATACTATTCTCTCCTTGTTCCAACTTGCTTTTTCTCTTTCTGTTGTTATTTATGATGTAAATTTTCTTTTCTTTCTTTCTTGGCTTCTGTTCTATACAACACACTTATTATTTCTCCTCCCTTTACCCTCTCAAAGTAACTTTTCTTTCTGTTAGTCACCTCATATTAATTTTTTATTTCTTATCATAGTCTTCATCTCTTTTCAACTTTGTTAATATTTGTCAATTTTTGTTGATAATGCAGTTGTAGGTGGAGGGTATTTTTGTAGGTGTTTTTTCCCCAAGGATGTTTTATTGTGTTCTAGAAGTACCTGTGCAACAGCATACAAGATGTGGTGGGTGGTGTGACTCTCAGTCAGCCAGCCATAGGGAAGAACCAACCAAAACACAATTACAACAAGAGAGTCCATGTAAACATCATAAAGGGCATCCCCAGGGCATATAGCTCAGGAGACAGCACCACTGTGTCCCTCCCATAGGCACCCTGCCACATAAGGACACTTCACAAAGACAGGGAATCAAAGCAGATCATTCTAGTACATAAAAACAAACAAAAAGAGTGATCTAAAATGGGGAGACAAAGAAACCACCTACAATTGAAATGAAAGAAGGAACACCCAGAAAGACTATTATGTGAAATTGAGGCAAATAATCTATCAGGCATAGATTTCAGCCTAATGGTTTTAACAATGCTCAAGGAGTTCAGTGAGAACTACAAAGAACTCTGTGGTAGCTACAAGGAACTTAGTGGGAACTGCATCAGCACAAAAAAGTACATAGAAACTATAAACAAACCAGGAGGAAATGAAGAATACAATATGTGAAATGAATATACACTACAAGGAATTAAAATCAGGCTAGATGAAGCAGAGAATTGAATCAGCAAGCTGGAGGATGAGGTTGGAAAAAACACCCAGACAGAGCAAGAAAACAAAAAAGACTAAAAAAGAATGAACATGGTTTACAGCAGCTGCAGGAAAACATTAAATCTAATAATATTTACATCATAGCACTAAAAGAAGAAGAAAAGGAACAAAGTTTAGGAAACCTGTTTGAAAAAATAATGAGAGAAAATGCCTGTAACCTGGAGAGGGAAAAAGCCATGCAAATTCAGGAAACATAGAGGGTCCCAAACAAGATGAACACAAAGAGGCCTATACCAAGACACAAAATAATTAAAATGCCAAATTTTAAAGAAAAAGAGACAATCTTAAAGGCAGCAAGAGAGAAAGAAGAAGTAACATACAAGGGAGCTCTGATAAGGCTATAAGCTGACTTATAGTGTTCTGGTGTATAGTGTTTCTCCACAGAAACACTACAAGCCAGAAGGAAATGGCAAGAAATATTCCAAGTAATGAAAAGCAAAGACCTGCAACCAAGACTACACTACCCAGCAAGACTCTCAATTAAAATGGAAGGCCAAATAAGGAGTTTCCAAGACTAAAGAAGGCTAAAGGAATACACCTCCACCAAACCAGCACTGCAAGAAAAGCTAAAAGGACTGCTTTAAGAAGATAAAGGGGAGAGAGAGAGAGAGAGAGAGAGAGAGAGGAACAAAGGGAAAATAGCAATGAATAAGTACCTATCAATAATACCCTTAAATGTAAATGGATTAAATGCTGCAATCAAAAGACATAGTGTAGCCATGGCTGATGTGGCTCAGTGGATGGAGCACTGGCCTGCGTACCAAAGGGTTGCCAATTTGATTCCCAGTCAGGGCACATGCCTGGGTTGCAGGCCAGGTCAGGCCCCAATAGGGGGAATACGGGAGGCAACCACACATTGATGTTTCTCTCTCTCTCTTTCTCCTTCCCTTTCCCTCTCTATAAAAATAAATAAATAAATAAAACATTTTTAAAAAGAAATCCTTGGGGAGGAGAGAAGATGGCAGCTAGGTAAGAGGGAGCAGATTCCACTTCCCCCTACACAGAGCAGACGGCTGACAGTACCACAGCATATGTGAAAATAGGAGATCAAAAATTGTAGCGGACATTGAAAAACCAGACTGTAAGGAGAGTGTTTCAGGACAATAAGTTCCCAGGGATCAGCGTGGGGACCAGGGAGGCTGCAGCCCTAGGCCCGGGGCCACTGGGCCAGCCACAGGGCTCTTGGGAGAGAGCTGGGCTGGTGCTCCCTCCCCTGCCAAGCAAGGTTGGAGCAGCACTGGGACAGAACTGGTTGCTTAAAGTTGTAGAGAGGGGAGTAAGGACTGATTGGCAAACACATGGGGGCTGTGAGCACCCACGCATAGCCCTGAAAAGAGTGTGCACCCAAGCCCGTGCAACCAGAGGCTTCCTGGCCAGGGGTGTGTGCCGGCAACCTGGGGAGAGAGAGCTTTGTGGAACACCTGGAGACTGGTAAACCTGGAGTGAGCATGCATGTCTCAGGAGACCCTGAGTCAATATCTGCAAACCCACCCCTGAGTCTGCTGGAGCCACCAAGAATATAAAAACTCCTTTGGCCCGTTTCAAACAAGCAAGAGGGTTTTTTTGTTTTCTTTTCTATTGTTTTTGTTTTTGTTTTGTGTTTTGTTTGTTTAATTTTTAAAGTAATTTTTTGTTTTTTAATTTTTATTATTTTTATCTCTCAATTCCTTTTGCTTCTCTTTCCTTCTTTTATTCCTTCTTCCTTTCTTTCCAATTTTATCTCTTCTACCTTCCTTAGTCTGCTTTTTTTTTTAAATACCCACAAATGAGACAAAAAAACCCGGAACTGTGAAAAAAACAGAGTTGGACCCAAGGAGGGGGCATCCCATCAGCTGAGACAGAGAGACAAATTTCACTTTGCTATTACAGAGAACCTGCAAGACATTGCAGATATGTATTATTGTTCATTATTCTTACATCTTTTTTTTTGAATAATATTTTTGTATTCCTCTTCTTTCTGTTTAGTCTTCTTTCCTTGGCTGGTTATATTTATTGTTTGACAGGTTTCCCCTGTTCTCTCATTCACAGTGTATTGCTAATTTACTGTCTTTCACTTCACCTATGTTTCATTAGCACACTACTGAAGGTCTGATACTCCCTATTCTTGGTACCTAGATCTCATACATTCTGTCATATGATTGCTGCTCTAATATTATTGTAAATAATAGCTGTTCCATACTATTATAAATACTACACAACACCCCTCCCAGATCTTAGCCCACTTCATGGTTTCCTGAACTATATTACTGTAGTGGTTAATTCTATTTTCTCACACACTACACCTATTTACTATAATTTATTCTCACCTTACCTCAGAATCTGAACTCCCACTACCTCACTGCTTTCTAGATCCAACTCACAAGCCTTCCCTCCCCAACAAGAGTCTTATCTTCTGTCCATCATTTGTAAAAAGTGGCTCGTTGGGGGGAATATCACAGTTAACACTATAGATAGTCAAAGGATTTCCTATCTCTTCTCTACTGGCTGCTACACTAAATAGCATAGAATACTCTCTTGCTGTCTTAAACCATATTGCCTTACACCTCCAGCTGATCACAACAAAGAGCAGGTGGAAGCAGTAAACATCAGGATACCCGAATGAGTCTGCATCAGGATACCCGAATGAGTCTGCACCAATGAATCTCACAGGTATTCTACCACAGAGTTCACACCATAAACCCAAGGAATCAGAACAGATCAATTTAAGGAGGCTAACAAGACGTGTCTCACAAACAATAGGAAGACAAAGAAACAATCCCCAAATGGAGGGAAAGGAGGAAACCTCAGAAAGAATTCTAAATGAAATAGAGGCAACTCAAATATCAGTTATTAAGTTCAAAACAATGGTTGGCAGGAAGCTCCATGAGCTCACAGCGAAATACCAGAAACTAGAGGGAAATTACAATGAACTCGCTGCAAACTGTATCAACATGAAAAAGGAAATATAAACCATCAGCAAGGGCCAAACGAAATGAAAAATACAATATGTGGACTGAAGAATGAAGTAGAAAAAATCAAAAGCAGGATAGATGAAGCAGAAGATTGGATCAGCAAACTAGAGGACAAAGTAGGAAAAAAAAACACCCAGAGAGAGCAAGGAAATGAAAAGAGGCACAAAAGAAATGAAGAGGGATTAAGAGAAATACAAGACAATATAAAACATCATAATATCTAAATAATAGGAATACCAGAAGGAGAAGAAGAAGAGCAGAGCATAGAAAACCTATTTGAAAAAGTAATGATGGAAAACTTCCGTAATTTGATGAGAGAAAAAGTCACACAACTCCAGGAATCACACAGAGTCCCAATCAAGAGGAACCCAAAGAGGCCCACCTTAAGACACGTCATCATTAAAATGGCAAAATTCCAAGACAAAGAGAGAATCTTAAAGGCAGCAAGGGAGAAGAAGAAAATAACATACAAGGGACCCCCAATAAGCTTAGCTTCTGAATTCTCAATGGAAACACTCCAAACAAGAAGAGAATGGCAAGGAATATTCCAAGTCATAAGAACCAGAGGCCTTCAAACAAGGCTACTTTACCCAGAAAGACCCTCAATCAAAATAGAAGGCCAAATAAAGAGCTTCCAAGACAAAATAAGTCTAAAAGAATACACCTCCACCAAACCAGCACTGCAAGACATGCTAAAGAAACTGCTTTAAGAAAAGGAAGGAAAAGAGAGAGAGAGAGAGAGAGGAACACAGGTATGAAAATGAAAATGAACAAGGACCTATCAATAATAACCTTAAATGTAAATGGATTAAATGCTCCAATTAAAAGACATGCAATAGCTAAATGGATAAGAAATCATGACCCACAAACATACTGCCTACAAGACACCGACCTCAGGGCAAAAGACCATCACAGACTAAAAGTGAAAGGCTGGAAACAAATTTTTCAAGCAAACAGACAGAAAAAAAAGCCAGGGTAGCAATACTCATATCAGACAAAGTAGACTTCAAAAAAAAAGGGCCATAAAGAGGGACCCAGAAGGTCACTTCATAATACAAAAAAGAAGAATCCACCAAGAAGACATAAACATTGTAAAAATTTATGCACCCAATGTAGGAGCACCCAAATACATTAAAAAAATTTTAGAGGACATCAAGAAAGATATTGACAGGGACACAATTATAGTAGGAGATTTTAACACCCCACTGTCAAAAATGGACAGATCTTCCAAACAAAATATCAACAAAGATATTGTGGCATCGAACAATGCCTTAGATGAAATGGACTTAACTGATATATATAGAGCCCTTCATCCCAAAGAAGCTAAATACACATTCTTTTCAAATGCACATGGAACATTTTCAAACATAGACCACATGATAGGTCACAAAACAAGCCTCAAAAAAATTCATGAAAATATATCATTCCAAGCATTTTCCCCAACCACAAGGGATTGAAACGAGAAACCAACACTAAGGGAAAAAACCTCAAACACTCAAAATCATGCAGATTGAATAGCATGCTATTAAACAATGAGTGGGTCAAAAATGAGATTAAGGAAGAAATAAAAAGGTTCCGAAAACAAAAGAAAATGAACTCCCAACAATTCAAAATTTATGGGACACAGCCAAGGCAGTCCTGAGAGGGAAGTTCATAGTGATACAGGCATACCTAAAAAAGATAGAAACATTTCAAACAATCAACCTAACCCTATGCCTGCAAGAACTCAAGGAACAACAACAAAGACAGCCCAGAGCAAGCAGAAGGAAGGAAATAACCAAGAATAGAGCAGAATTAAATGACATAGAAACTAAAAGCACAATTCTAAGGATCAATGAATCCAGGAGCTGGTTTTTTAAAAAGATAAACAAAATCGACAAGCCATTAAGTAGGCTCATCAAGAAAAGGGAAAAGACCCAAATAAACTCAATCAGAACTGAAAGAGGAAGGATTATAACTGACATGACAGAGATACAAAGGATTATAATAAATTACTATGAAGAATTGTATGCCAAGAAATTTGAAAACCTAGGTGAAATGAACAAATTTCTAGAAAAAATATAATCTTCCAAAACTCAATGAAGACAAAGTAGAAAGCCTGAACAGACAAATAACAGCAAAAGAAATTGAAGCAGTAATCAAAAAACTCCTGATACACAAAATCCCTGGACCAGATGGTTTCACAGGAGAATTCTACAAAACATTTAAGGAAGAGCTAACCCCTTTCATTCACAGACTATTCGAAAAAACCCCAAATGATGGAAGACTCATAACTCTTTTTATGAAGCCAACATCATCCTAATCCCAAAACTAGATAAAGATACAACAAAGAGAGAAAACTTCAGGCCAATATCGCTGATGAACATGAATGCTAAAATCCTCAACAAAATATTGGCAAATCTCATCTAATAACACATTAAAAAGATCGCACATCATGACCAAGTTGGATTCCTCCCAGGGATGCAAGGATGATTCAACACTTGCAAATCAGTAAATGTAATATAACACATAAACAAAAGCAAAGACAAAAATCACATGATCACATTAATAGATACTGAAAAAGCATTTGATACAGTACAGTACCCATTTATGATAGAAACATTCAGCAAAGTGGGAATAGAAGGAGCATTCCTCAACATAATAAAGGCCATATATGAGAGACCTACAACTGACATTATGGGCAAATGACATTCAATGGGCAAAAAGTAAAAGCTTTTCTGCTGAGATCAGGAATAAGACAAGGTTGTCCACTTTCACAACTTCTATTCAATATAGTATTGGAAGTCCTAGCCACAGCAATCAAACAAGAAAAGGACATAAAAAGGCATCCAAATCAGAAAGGAGGAAACAGAATTGTCATTGTTTGCAGATGATAAGATAGTGCACATAAAACATCCTATAGACTCCACCCAAAAAATGCTCGACCTAATAAAGAAATTTGGCTGAACAGCGGGATACAAAGTCTATATCCAGAAATCAAAGGCATTTTTGTATACCAACAATGAAACAGCAGAAGCAGGAATCAAGAAAAAAATCCCATTTGATATAGCAACAAGAAAAATAAAATACCTAGAAATAAACCTAACCAAAGAGGTAAATGACCTGTATGCAGAACACTACACAATACTGAAGAATGAAATCAAGGAAGGCACAAGGAAATGGAAACATATACCATGTTTGTGGATCAGAAGAATTTACATCATCAAAATATCCATTCTACCCAAAGCAATGTACAGACTCAATGCAATACCCATTAAAGTATCAATGGCATATTTCACAGACATAGAACAAATACTTCAAAAATTTATATGGAACCATAAAAGACCCCAAATAGCCACTGCAATTCTGAGAAAAAAGAACAAAGTGGGAAGGATCACAATACCTGATACCAAACTGTATTACAAGGCCAATGTAATCAAAACAGCCTGGTACTGGCATAAAACCAGACACATGGACCAGTGGAACAGAACAGAGAGCCCAGAAATAAACCCAAGTCTCTATGGTCAATTAATATTCGACAAAGTGGGCAGTAACATAAAATGGAATAAAAAGAGCCTCTTCAAAAAATGGTGTTGGAAGAACTGGACAGCTAGGTGCAAAAAAATGAAACTTGAGCACCAACTTACACCATACACAAAAATAAATTCAAGGTGGATATAAGACTTAAATATAAACTGTGACACCCTTTAAGGCCTAGAGAACATAGGCAGGAAGATTTCAGATATTTCACACAGCAACATTTTTACTGATGTGCCCCCTAGATGAAGGGACATAAAGGAAAGAATAAACAAATGGGGTGTCATCAAAATGAAAAGCTTCAGCATGGCTAAAAAAAAAGAACAGTATTAAAATCAAAAGAGAATGAACCATATGGGAAAACATATTTGCCAATGATACTTCAGACAAGGGTTTAATCTCCAAAATATATAAGGAACTTACATGACTCCACTGTAAGAAGACAAGAAACCCAATTAAAAAGTGGGCAAATGACTTGAACAGACACTTATCTGAGGCAGAATTACAGAGGATCCAGAGACACATGAAAAGATGCTCAATATTGCTAGCTATCAGAGAGATGCAAATTAAAACCACAATGAGCCCTAGCTGGTGTAGCTCAGTGGATTGAGTAGGTGCCTGTGAAGAAATGGGTCACCAGTTTGATTCCCAGTAAGGACACATGCCTGTGTTGCAGGCCAGGTCGCCAGTATGGGACCCAGGAGAGGCAACCACACATTGATGTTTCTCTCCCATTCTTTCTCCTTCCCCTCCCCTCTCTCTAAAAATAAATAAATAAAATATTTAAAAAATACAATAAAGTAAAACCACAATGAGATACCACTTTACACTGGTGAGAATGGCCATCATAAACAAAGCAACAAATAACAAGTGTTGGAGAGGTTGTGGAGAAAAGGAGACCCTACTTTACTGTTGGTGAGATTGCAGACTGGTACAACCACTATGGAAAACAGTATGGAATTTCCTAAGAAAACTAAAAATGGAATTGTCCTTTGACCCAGCAATTCCCCTGCTAGAATTATACTTTATGAACCCTAAAACACCAATACAAAAGAACCTATGCACCCCAATGTTCACAGCAGCACAATTTACAATAGCCAAGTGCTGGAAGAAACCCAAGTGCCCATCAGTAAATGAATGGATCCCAAAATTATGGTACATTTACACCATGGAATTCTATGCAGCAGAAAGAAAGAATGAGCTCCTACCCTTTGTGACATCATGGATGGAACTGGAAAGCATTATGCTAAGAGAAATAAGCCAGGTGGTGAAAGACAAATACCACATGATCTCATCTTTAACAGGAACCTAAACAACAAAACAATCAAACAAGCAAAATACAACCAAAGGCACTAAAATAGAGAACAGGCTCACTGTGTCCACAGGGAGAAGGGGGGCAATTTCAGGGGACAAGGAAAGGGTTTACAGGAACAAGTATGAAAGACACATGGACAAAAATTAAGGGGGTGGAAAATAGAGGGAGAGGTGGGACTGGGTGGGTGGACTGGTATGTGAGTAAAAGATAGAAAACTGTATTTGAACAACAATTAAAATAGAAAAAGAAAATTAAAAAAGACATAGAGTAGTTGAATGGGTAAGGAAATTGACCAACATATCTGCTGATTACAAGAGACCCGCCTTAAAACAAAATATCTACACAGGGTGAGAGTGAAGGGATTGAAAAATACATTTCAGGCAAAAGGTGATGAAAAAAAAAAAGCTGGGGTAGCCATACTTATATCACACAAAATAGACTTCAAAACATAGGCTGAAAGAAGAGACAAAGATGGTCACTACCTTAATATACAAGGGAGTAGTCCAACAAGAGGATATAACCCTAGCAAACACATATGTACCCAACACAGGAGAGCCTACATATATAAAGAAAATCTTGGAGGGCTTCAAAAAAGATATGACAGCAACATAGGCATCATAGGGCATTCTAATACTCCCCTTGTCAACAATGGATACAGCTTCCAAACAAAGAACCAACAGGAATATTTTGGCATAGAATAATAGTTGAGATCAGGGGTGTCAAACTCGTTTTTACCAGGGGCCACATTAGCCTCATGGTTGCCTTCAAAGGGCCAGATGTAATTTCAACTCCTTAGCAGTTAAGGAGTAGTTACATTTGCAGAGTCCTAAAATTATTTTGGTCCCTGAAGACAACTGCAAGGCTGATGTGAGCCCTTGGTAAAAATGAGTTTGACACCCCTGCTCTAGATCAAATACACTTAGTTAATATATATAGAATATTTCACCCCAAAGTAGAAAAATATGCATTCTTTTAAAATGCACATGGACCATTTTCAAAGATAAACTACATGATAGAACACAAAACAAGCCTTAACAAATTTAAGAAAAATAAAACTATATCAACCATCTTCTCAGACCACATGGCTTGAAAATAGAAACCAACCTCAAGGAAAAAAGCTCAAAGACATTCAAATTCATGGGCATTGAATACCATGCTATAAAATAATGAATGGGTTAACAATGAGATCAAGGAAGAAATAAAAAAGTATCTGGAAACAAATGTAAATGAACACATAGCAAACTGAAACCTATGAGACACAGTGGAGGCAGTCCTGAGAGGGAAGTTCATAGCAATCCAGACATACAGTAAAGAAGATACAAAGATTTCAACTAATCAACCTAATCCTACATCTAAAAGTACTATAGAAACGAAAATAAAGCCCAGAGTGAGATGAAGGAAGGAAATAATCAAGGTTAGAGCAGAATTAAAGGACAAAGAGACTAAAAAAAAAAAAACATTCAAAGGATCAATGAATCTAAAACCTGGTTCTTTAAAAAATGAACAAAATTGAAAAAAATTTAATTTTTTAATTTTTATTTAAAAAAATTTTTAGAGCATTTTTATGTTTAGCAGCAATGTTGAATAGAAGGTACAGAGAATTTCCATATACCTTCCGTATGTATACATAGCCTCATATACATATGCACAGCCTCCTCCAATTATCACTTTCCTCTACCAGAGCAGTACATTTGTTATACTTGTTGAATCGACATTGGCACATCATAATCACCTAAGTCCATAGTTTATCTTAGGGTTCTATCTTGGTGTTGTGCATTCTGTGAGACTGAACAAATGTATAATGACAGACATCCATCATTATTATATTCTACAAAGTAGTCTCATTGCCCTAATAATCCTCTGTGCTCACTTATTCCTCTACTCACCTATCCTGCCAATCTTCTTTTTAAAACTTTTTGTGTATTACATATTTATTTTATTTTAATTTATTTCTTTACATTTTATTTAGTTATTTTTCAAGTACAGTTTTTTGTCTATTTCTCCCATCCCAGCCCCCACTACACCCAGTGATGCCCACCTCCCTCCCATTTCCAACCTCCTTAGTTCTCATACCTGTATCCTTCCTATTTGTTCCTCCAAATCCCTCCCCCTTTTTCCACTTAAATTCCCTTCCCTCTCCCCTCTGGTCACTGTCCCCTTGTATTCTATTTCAGTGTCTTTGTTTTTATTCTGCTTGTTTGTTTGTTTTATTGTTTAGCTTCCTGTTAAAGGTGAGATCATATGGTATTTGTCTTTCAGCACTTGGCCTATTTCACTCAGCATAATGCTTTCCAGTTCCATCCATTGTTGCAAAGGATAGTAGTTCCTTCTTTCTCTCTGCTGCATAGAATTCCATTGTGTATATGTACCACCATTTTTGGATCCATTCATTTACTGATGGGCACCTAGGTTGCTTCCAACTCTTGGCTATTGTAAATTGTGCTGCTATGAACATTGTGGTGCATAGGTTCTTTGATATTGATGTTTTAGGATTCTTAGGATATAATCCTAGCAGTGGAATTGCTGGGTCAAAAGGCAGGTCGATTTTCATTTTTCTGGGAAAATTCCATACTGTTTTCCATAATGGTTGTACCAGTCTGCAATCCCACCAACAGTGAACTAAGGACCCCTTTTCCCCACACCCTCTCCAACATTTGTTGTTTGTTGCTTTGTTTATGATAGCCATCCTGACTGGTGTAAAGTGGTATCTCATTGTGGTTTTAATTTGCATCTCTCTGATAGCTAACGATATTGAGCATCTCTCCATGTGTCTCTGAATATTCTGTATGTCCTCCTTGGAGAAGTGTTTGTTCTAGTCCTTTTCCCATTTTCTAATTGGGTTGGTTGTCTTCTTAGAGTGGAGTCGTGTAAGTTCTTTGTATATTTTGGAGATTAAACCTTTTTCTGAGGTATCATTGGCAAATATGTTTTCCCATACAGTTGGTTGTCTTTTTAATTTAATACTGTTTTCTTTAGCCATGCAGAAGCTTTTTATTTTGATGAGATCCCATTTGTTTATTCTTTCCTTTATATTCCTTGCTCTAGGGGGCATATCAGTAAAAATGTTGCTGCGTGAAATATTTGAGACTTTCTTGCCGATGTTCTCTTCTAGGACTTTAATGGTGTCATGGCTTATATTTAAGTCTTTTTATCCACCTTGAATTTATTTTGGTGTATGGTGTAAGTCTGTGCTCAAGTTTCATTTTTTTGCATGTAGCTGTCCAGTTCTCCCAACACCATTTGCTGAAGAGGCTATCTTTACTCCATTTTATGTTATTGCCCCTTTGTCAAATATTAATTGACTGTAGAGAGTTGGGTTGATTTCTGGGCTCTCTGTTCTGTTCCATTGGTCTATGTGCCTGTTTTTATGCCAGTACCAGGCTGTTTTGATTACAGTGGCCTTGTAATACAGTTTGATATCAGGTATTGTGATCCCTCCTACTTTGTTCTTCTTTCTCAAAAGAGCAGCTGCTATTCGGGCTCGTTTATGGTTCCATATAAATTTTCGAAGTGTTTGTTCTATGTCTGTGAAATATGCCATTGGTACTTTAATAGGTATTGCATTGAATCTGTATATTGCTTTGGGTAGTATGGACATTTTGATGATGTTAATTCTTCCAATCCATGAACAAGGTATATGTTTCCATTTGTTTGTGTCTTCCTTGATTTTGTTCTTCAGGGCTGTGTAGTTTTCTGCATACAGGTTTTTTACCTCCTTAGTTAGGTTTATTCCCAGATATTTTATTTTTCTTTTTGCTATATCGAATGGGATTTTTTTCTTTATTTCTGCTTCTGCTGATTCATTATTGGTATACAAAAATGCCTCTGATTTCTGGATATTGACTTTGTAACCAGCTGTTTTGCCAAACTCATTAATTAGTTTGAGCAGTTTTTGGGTAGAGTCTATAGGATTTTCCATGTACACTATCATGTCATCTGCAAATAGTCACAGTTTTGCTTCCTCCTTTCCTATTTGGATGCCTTTTATTTCCTTTTCTTGCCTGATCGCTGTGGCTAAAACTTCCAATACTATATTGAATAGAAGTGGTGAAAGTGGACAACCTTGTCTTGTTCCTGATCTTAGTGGAGAAGCTTTTAGTTTTTTCCCACTGAGTATGATATTGGCTGTAGGTCTCTCATATATGGCCTTTATTATTTTGAGAAATGCTCCTTGTATTCCCACTGTGCTGAGTGTTTTTATGATAAATGGGTGTTGTACCTTATCGAAAGCTTTTTCCACATCTATTGATATGATCATGTGATTTTTGTCTTTGCTTTTGTTTATGTGATGTATTACATTTACTGATTTGTGAATATTGAACCATCCTTGCATCCCTGGGATGAATCCCACTTGATCATGGTGTATGATCTTTTTGATATATTGTTGGATGCAGTTTGCCAATATTTTGTTGAGGATTTTAGCATCTATGTTCATCAGCGATATTGGCCTGAAGTTTTCTTTCTTTGTTGTGTCTCTATCTGGTTTTGAAATTAAGATGATGCTGACTTCATAAAAAGAATTTGGGAGTTTTCCATCCTTCTGGATTTTTTGGAATAGTCTCTGGAGAATAGGGGTTCGCTCTTCCTTAAATGCTTTGTAGAATTCTTCTGTGAAACCATCTGGTCCGGGGCTTTTGTGTGATGGGAGTTTTTTGATTACTGCTTCAATTTCTTTTGCTGTTATTGGTGTATTTAGATTTTCTGCTTCTTTTTCACTGAGTTTTGGAAGATTGTATTTTTCTAGAAATGTGTCCATTTCCCCTAGGTTTTCAAATTTCTTGGCATACAGTTCTTCATAGTAATTTCTTACAATCTCTTCTATTTCTGTGTTATCAGTTGTAATCTCTCCTTTTTCATTTCTGATTGTGTTTATTTGTGTCCTCTCTCTTCTTTTCTTGATGAGCCTACTTAAAGGCTTGTCTATTTTGTTTATCTTCTCAAAGAACCAACTCCTGGATTCCTTGATCCTTAAAATTGTGATTTTAGTTTCTGTGTCATTTAATTCTGCTCTAATCTTGGTTATTTCCTTCCTTCTGCTTGCTCTGGGCTGTCTTTGTTGTTGTTCCTTGAGTTCTTGCAGGCGTAGGGTTAGGTTGTTGGTTTGAAATGTTTCTATTTTCTTTAGGTATGCCTGTATCACTATAAACTTCCCTCTCAGGACTGCCTTGGCTGTGTCCCATAAGTTTTGGGTTGTTCTGAGATCATTTTCATTTGTTTCCAGAAATGTTTTGATTTCTTCCCTAGTTTCATTCTTGACCCATTCGTTGTTTAATAGCATACCATTCAGTCTCCATGTTTTTGTGTGCTTTGGGTTTTTTTCTTTGGGGTCGGTTTTTAATTTCAGTCCCTTGTGGTCAGAGAAGATGCTTGGTATGATTTCAATTTTCTTGAATTTGTTGAGGCTCGTTTTGTGTCCTATCATGTGGTCTATCTTTGAAACTGTTCCATGTGCATTTGAAAAGAATGTGTATTTAGCTTCTTTGGGATGAAGGGATATATATATATATATATATATATATATATATATATATATATATATATATATCAGTTAAGTCCATTTCATCTAGGGTGTTGTTTAATGCCGCAATATCTTTATTGATATTTTGTTTGGAAGATCTGTCCATTTTTGAGTGTGGGGTGTGCAAATCCCCTACTATAATTGTGTTGCTGTCAATATCTTTCTTAAAGTCCTCTAAGATTTTCTTGATATATATGGGTGCCCCTATGTTTGTTGCATAAATGTTTACGATGTTAATGTCTTCTTGGTGGGTTCTTCCCTTGAGTATTATGAAGTGACCTTCTGGGTCTCTCTTTATGGCCCATTTTTTGAAGTCTATTTTGTCTGATATGAGAATTGCTACCCCACCTTTTTTTTCTTGTCTGTTTGCTTGGAAAACTTGTTTCTAGCCTTTCACTTTTAGTCTGTGATGGTCTTTTGTCCTGAAGTGGGTCTCTTGTAGGCAGCATATGTGTGGGTCATGGTTTCTTATCCATTGAGCTATTCTGTGCCTTTGGATTGGAGCATTTAATCCATTTACATTTAAGGTCATTATTGATAGGTCCTTATTCATTTTCATTTTCATACCTGTGTTCCTCTCTCTCTCTCTCTTTTCCTTCCTTTCCTTAAAGCAGTCCTTTTAGTATTTCTTGTAGAGCTGGTTTGGTGCAGGCATATTCTTTTAGACTTCTTTTGTCTTGGAAGCTCTTTATTTGGCCTTCTATCTTGATTGAGAGCCTTGCTGGGTAAAGTAGCCTTGGTTGTACGCCTCTGGTTCTCATTACTTGGAATATTTCTTGCCATTCTCTTCTTACTTGGAGTGTTTCCATTGAGAAGTCAGTAGCTAACCTTTTTGGGGCTCCCTTGTATGTCACTTATTTTTTCTCCCTTGCTGCCTGTAAGATTCTCTCTTTGTCTTGGAATTTTGCCATTTTGATGATGATGTGTCTTGAAGTGGGCCTCCTTGGGTTCCTCTTGTTTCGGACTCTGTGTGATTCCTGGATTTGTGTGACTTTTTCTCTCATCAAATTAGGGAAATTTTCTCTCATTACTCTTTCAAATACGTTTTCTATCCCTTGTTCTTCTTCTTCTCCTTCTGGTATTCCTATTATTCTGATATTATTATGTTTCATATTGTCTTGCATTTCTCTTAATCCCTCTTCATTCTTTCTGAGCCTCTTTTCATTTGCTTGCTCTTTCTGTGAGATGCTTTCTACTTTGTCCTCCAATTTGCTAATCCAATCCACCGCCTCATCTATCCTATTTTTGAAACTATCTACTGTGTTCTTCAATTCAGAAGTTGTATTCTTCATTTCCTCTTGGCCCTTGCTGATATTTTTTATTTCTTTTTTCCTGTTGGTGTAGTTTGCAGAGAGATCATTGTAGTTCCCCTGTGTTTTATGATAGCTCATTGTGAGGTCTTTGAACTTCGTAATAACCAGTGCTTTGAATTCACTATCTGATAGTTGATTAGCCTCTATTTCATCTAACATTCTTTCTGAAGTTTCTGCTTTTTTTTTCATTTGGGGGTTGTTTCTTTGTCTTCCCATTGTTTGAGACTCTTCTTGTTAATCTCATCTTCTAAAATTAATCTGTTCTGACTCCCTGGGTTTATGGTGTGAACTTCTGTGGTATGATACCCGTGTAGTTCAGTGGTGCAGACTCCTTCAGGTATCTTGATGTTCTCTGTCTCTACCTACTCTCACCCCGGTTCTTGCGCTGGTACCCGCACTGGTCACCTACCATTGTTGAGTGTCCTGGCTCCTGTATCTGACTCCCCAGCATCCCGGCCCATTGCCATGGCAGAGGCACAGAGGCTGAGAATGTCCCAGCTCCCGTAGCTGATTCCTCTGGCACTCAGATTCGGCACAGGGGCTTGGAGTGTCCGGCTCCCGTACCTGTCTCCCCGGCTCCCAGGCCTGTTGCTATGGTGGCGGCACAGGGTCCACCTGTGTCCCAGCTCCTGTAGCTGACTCTGCCGCTGTCTGGTGTTTCAGCCTTGGTCACAATCTCTGGTGTTTTAATTTCATAAATGCTGGGTAACTGATGGTTTATTGTGCTGTTTCTCTATAGATCTTCCAGGATTTTCACCCCGAAGTACTGGAGCTCGAATCCGCTCCATCCTATTCCGTCACCATCTTCCCCGCCTCCTCAATTGAAAAACTTTTAACCAGACTCATCAAGAAAGAAAGGAGAGGTCACAAATATATAAATCCAGGAGTGAAAAAACTTACAACCAATTCCACAGAAACACAAATTAGTGTAAGAAATTACTACGAATAAGTATATGCCAAGAAATTGAACAACCTGGGGAAAATGAGTAAATTTCTAGAAACATACATCTTCCAAAATTGAATCAAGAAGAAGCAGAAAGCCTGAGCAGTCTAATAACAATTAGAGGAAGTGAAGCAGAAATCAAACAACTCCAGGCACACAAAAGCCATAGACTGGATGGCTTTATAGAAGGAAAATTTTACCAAATAATTAAAGATGAACTAACTCCTATTCTTGTTAAACTATTCCAGAAAATTCAGGAAGAGGGAAGACTCCCAAATTCTATTTAGGAGGCCAACATTACCCTAATTCCAAAACTTGGTAAAGACACAACAAAGAAAGAAAACTACAGGACAATAACTCTGATGAATACAAATGCCGAAACCCTCAATAAAATATTGGCATTTGGGTCCAGCAATACATTAAAAAGATCATACACCATAATCAAGTGGGATTCACCCCAGAGATGCAAGGATGGTATAATATTCACAAAGTAATACACTGCATAAACAAAATGAAAGATGAAAATTGCATGATCATATCCATATATGCTGAAAAAGCATTTGATAAAATCTAGCACCCATTTGTGCTAAAAATACTCAGAAAAGTGAGAATACAGGGAGCACACATTGTATAATAAAGGCCTTATATGAGAAACCTACTGCCAAAATCATACTCAATGGGCAAAAACTAAAAGCTTTTCCCATAAGATCAGTAAAAAGTAAAGGGTGTCTGTTTTCACCAGTTCTATTCAGTATGGTATTGGAAGTCCTAGACACAGTGATTAGACAGGAAAAGAAATAAAATTCATTCAAATTGGGAAGGAGGAAGGAAAACTCTCATTATTTGTAGATGACAGAATGGTGTACACAGAAACCTATATCATCTCCACCAATAAACTACTCAACCTAATAAGTGTAATTGGGAAAGTAGCAGAATACGAAGTCAATATTTAGAAATTGATGACATTCTTTCACACAAGCAATAAACTATCAGAAGAAAAAACTAAGAAAAAAACCCATTTACTATAGCAACAAGGAAGAGAAAGTACCTAGAAATAAATTTAACCAAGGAGGTAAAAGACCTGTATTGGGAAAACTACAGAACACTGAAGAAGGAAATTGAGGAACATACAAATGGGAACATACACTGTGTTCATGGATTGGAAGAATTAACATCATTAAAATGTCCATATTTCCCAAAGCAATCTATAGATTCAACACAACTCCTAATGAAATATCAATGGCATATTTCACAGATATAGAACAAATATTTAAAAATTTTATATAGAACCAAAAAAGAGCCCTAATAACCTCAGCAGTCTTGAGAAAGAAGAACAAAATCATAGGGATCACAATGCCTGATATCAAACTATACACCAAGGCCACGGTATTCAGAACAGTCTGGTATTGGCATAAGAACAGACACATTGATCAATGGAAAAGAATAGAGAGCCCAAAGGGGGAGGGATTTGGAGGAACAAATAGGAAGGACACAGGGACGAGAACTAAGGGGGGTGGAAATGGGAGGGAGGTGGGGAGCAAGGGGCGGGGGAGGCTGGGATGGGAAAAATAGACAAAAAACTGTACTTGAAAAATAACTAAAAAATTCAAGAATAAAGTCTTTAAAAATAAAAAATACAAATTAAATAAAGGATTATACATGTTACAGACTGTTTTGCAATAAATAAGAATATCCTAAAAAATTTTAAAAATATATTAAAAATATATATGGACTTAAAAATCATCTTTAATTAACCACACTGGATATATGTGTCAAAAATGGTGGTCTATAAAAAATAAATAAATAAATAAATTAATTAATTAATTAAATTAAATTAAATAAAAAAAAAAGAATAGAGAGCCCAGAAATAAACACATGTCTTAATGGTCAATTAATATCTGATAAAGAGGGCAGAAGAATAAAATGGATTAAAAATCACACCTTTAATGAATGGTGTTGGGCAAACTGTACTGGTACCTGCAAAAAATAATGAAATTAAACCACCTACTTACACCATACAGCAGAATAAACTCAAAATGGATAAAAAACTTAAATATAAGACATAACATTATAAAAGTCTTAGAGGAAAACATAGGCAATAAAATTTCTGGTATCCCACATAGCAATATTTTTGATGATACATCTTCTGGGACAAGGGAAATAAAGGTAAAAATAAATAAATTGGAGTACATCAAATTAAAAAACTTCTGCATGGCCAAAGATACCATCATCAAAATGAAAAAGAAACTGACCATATGGTACAACATATTTGCCAATGATACAATGAACAAGGGTTTGATCTCCAAAATGTATAAAGAACTAATGTGACTCAACATATGGAAGACAAATAATCCAATTAAAAAAAATGGGCAAAAGACTTGAACAGATACTTCTCCAAGGAGGACATACAGAGGGTCCAGAAACACATGAAAAGATGCTCAGCATCACTAGCCACCAGCAAATTAAAACTACACTGAGATATCACCTCACACCAGTCAGAATGACCATCATTAATAAATCAACACACAAGTATTGGAGAGGATGCAGAGAAAAGGGAACCCTAGTGCACTGTTGGTGGGAATGCAGACTGGTGCAGCCACTGTGGAAAACAGTATGAAATTTCCTCAAAAATTCAAAAATGAAACTGCTTTTACACTCAATGACTCCAATGTTGGGAATACACCCTAAGAATCCCAAATCATCAATTCAGAAGTACTTAAGCACCTCTATGTTCATAGTGGTGCTATCTACAATAGTCAAGCGTTACAAACAGCCTAACTTCCCTTCAGTAAATGAGTGGATCAAAAAACTCTGGTACATTTACATAATGGAATACTATATAGCAGAAAGAAAGAACTCCTACCTTTCACAACAGCATGGATGGATCTGGAGAGCATTATGCTAAGTGAAATAAACCAGGAGGTGAAAGACAAATAGCACATGATTTCACCCATGAGAGGAATTTAATGAAAAAAAAACCTAATGATCAAAATAGAATCAGAGGCATGGAAACATGGAACAGACTATCAGCAACCAGAAGGGAGAGGTGAGGGGGATAATTGCGGAAAGATGGGAAGGAATATGTATGAATGAGCCATGAACATGGACAATGGTGTGGGGATTGACTGTGGTGGGTAGGTGGTAGGCTGGGTGGGGAAGGGTAAAAGGGGAAAAATTGGGACAACTGTAAATAATAAGTATAAACAATTAAAAGAAAAATAAGATACAGATATGTGTTATTTTAAAATATAACTATTTATGAAATGTGTAAAACCAACCACTTATAAGTTTCCAGTCAAGATGGAGGCATAGGTAGAAACCGTTTGCTTTCTTGCACAGCCAAAAGGAGGATAACAACCAATCTAAAATCAATAAACAAGAAGTGCCAGAAAAACAAACTGCATGGAACTCCAACAACCAAGAAATTAAAGAAACAGTCAACCAGACCAACCTGACTGGTAAGATAGGTGGACGAAGAGAACTCACCACAAGGCAGAGGAGCATGTGGGTGCTGAGAGAACCCCCAGCCAGGTGGTGGACCCTTTGGGTGGGGCTGGCTGCCAAGAGACAGTGGACAGCTCTGGCAGGGCTGACTGAACAGGAAATTAAGACTCAGAGCTGACTGTGCACTACAGTGGGGGTTGCCATGGTGGGAGAAACTTCTAATCTCACACAAGAGTTCGTTGGAAGGTGGGGCAAGAGCCCAGCAGGTGAGCTGCATTGTTCCCTCTCTGGCTCCTTCACCACAGGCAACACCAGAACAGCAGTAAGGAGGGTTGCCCTGCCCTGGTGAACACCTAGGGCCCTGTCCCCTTACAGCTTAACAGGTGTGCTGAGACAAAGAAATAGGGTCCAAATGAAAGAATAGAGCAAAACTTCAGAAGGAGAACTAAGCAATGAGGAGATTATCAACCTACCTGATGGAGAGTTTAAAGCCCTGGTAATTAAAATGCTCACAGAACTAATTGATCTTGGTCAAAAAATGAAAGATATCCAAAGTAAAATAAACCAAAATATTCAGGGAACTAACAGTGACAGCAAGGAAACCAGGACTCAAAGCAATGACTTGGAACAAAAGAAAGAAATAAACATCCAACTGGAACAGAAAGAAGAAACAAGAATTCAAAAAAAAATGAAGAGAGGCTTAGGAACCTCTGGGACAACATGAAATATTGCAATATCCAAATTATAGGGGTGCCAGAAGGAGAAGAAAAAGAGCAAGAAATTGAGAACTTATTTGAACAAATAATGAAGGAAAACTTCCCCATTCTGACAAAGGAAATAGACTTCCAGGAAGTCCAGGAAGCCCTGAGAGTCCCAAAGGAATTGGACCAAGGCACATTACAATTACATTACCAAATATTAAAGATAAGGAGAGAATCTGAAAGGCAGCAAGAGGAAAAGAGAGAGTTACCTACAAAGGAGTGCCCATAAGTCTATCAGCTGATTTCTCAAAAGAAACCTTGCAGACAAGAAGGAGCTGGCAAGAAGTATTCAAAGGCAGGAAAGGCAACTTCCAGCCAAGATGGAGGCATAGGTACACGCACTGTGCCTCCTTGAACAACCAAAATAAGAACAACAACAACTTAGAAACAAGAAAACAATGAGTACTGACAGAAAATAGAACTGTATGGAAGTCCAACAACCAAGGAGATAAAATAGACACATTCACTCAGACTGGTAGGCAGGGCAGAGTCAGGTGGACCAATGGAGAGGGGCTGCAGCACAGGAAGCGGTGACACCAGGCACACAAGGCACTCCAGGCACACAAGACAGCACTGGGCAGATCCTGGGCACCCAGGTGGCAGCTGGCAGACCCCAGGTGTGTGGTGGCAATGGCTAGACCCAGTGAGATGGCAATTGAGAAGTGGAGCACTGTGCACAGGTGGCTGGCTAGATGGGCAGCAGTCCACAGTCATGCTCAGATAACTGGGGAGCAAGGCAAATTTCAAGGTCCTAGCACCAAGAAATAAAGCCTCAAAACACTGATTGAACATACCTGTGGGGGTTGAGGCGCAGGGAGAGACTCCCAGCCTCACAGGAGAGTTCGTTGGAGAGACCCACAGGGTACTAGAATGCACACAAGCCCACCGACATGGGAATCAGCACCAGAAAGGCCCAGTTTGATTGGGGGAAGTGGCAGAAGGGACTGAGGTGCAACACAGAGCCCAGCAAAGCACCATTGTTCCCTCTTGGACCCCGCCCCCACATACAGCATCAAAACCCAGTATCTTGGGTTGGCCCATTCTGGTGAACACCTAAGGATCCACCCCTCATATGCAACAGTTGTGACCAGACCAAAAAAGAAAAGGCTCAAACAAAAGAACAGATAAAGCCCCAGAGCCAATACATCTAAGTGACCAAGAGATAACCAACCTATTAGATGCACAGTTCAAAACACTGGAGATCAGGATGCTCACAGAACTGGTTGATTTTAGTCACAAATTAGATGAACAAATGAAGGCTACACTAAGTGAAATGAAGGAAAATTCATAGGGAACCAATAGTGATGGGGAGGAAACTGGGACTCAAATCAATGGTGTGGACTAGAAGGAAGAAAGGAATATTCAACTAGAACAGAATGAAGAAACAAGAATTCAAAAAAAAAAAAAAAGGAGGAGAGGCTTAGGAACCTCCAGGACATCTTTAAACATTCCAACATCCCCTATAATTCCAACATCTGAATTATAGGAGCACATACCCCTATAATTCCAACATCTGAATTATAGGGGTACCAGAAGGGGAAGAGGAAGAGCAACAAGTGGAAACCTTATTTGAACAAATAATAAAGGAGAACTTCTCCAATCTGGCAAAGGAAATTGACTTCCAGGAAGTCCAGGAAGCTCAAAGAGTCCCAAACAAGTTGGACCCAAGGAAGAACACACCAAGGCACATCATAATTACATTACCCAAGATAAAAATGAAGGAGATAATCCTAGAAGCAGCAAGAGATAAGGAGATAGCTACCTACAAAGGAGTTCCCATCAGACTGTCAGCGTATTTCTCAAAAGAGACCTTACAGGCAAGAAGGGGCTGGAAAGAAGTATCCCAAGACACGAAAGACAAGGACCTACATCCAAGATTGCTCTATTCAGCAAAGCTTTCATTTAGAATGGAAGGGCAAATAAAGTGCTTATCAGATAAGGTCAAGTTCAAGGAGTTCATCATCAACAAACCTTTACTATATGAGATGTTAAAGGGGCTTATCTAAGAAATTGAAGGTCAAAAACTATGAGCAGTAAAATGACAATAAACTCACAACTATCAACAAATGAACCTTGGAAAAAGAAAAACAATGTAAACAAAAAGTAAGCAAACAACTAGAACAGGAACAGAATCAGAGAAATGGAGATCACATGGAAGATTTTCAGTGGGAAGTGGGAGGGAAGGAATAGAGGGGAAATGCACAGGGAAGGAGAAGCATAATTGGTAGGCATTAAATAGATGTGGAAAGGTAAAAAATGGTATAGGAAACAGATGTCAAAGAACTTATATGTACAACCCATGGACATGAACTGAGATGGGTGGGAATGCTGGAGGGTTGGGGAATTCAGGGAGGAGGGGGGCTAAAGGGGGAAAACTGTAATAAAATAATGAATAAAAAATACTTAAAAAATGAAACCAATGGCTTATAAATAATAACCAATTATTTAAATGCTCCTTTAAAGAATTTGTCTGGGAGATAGGTAAGTTAAGATTTCTTAAAATAAATATTTAATGTATTTTGGATTAAAGACCTCTTATTTTTTGTTTATTTCTTGATAAATCTCTTTCTATTAAGCCTAAGCACTCATAATTAAGGTCATCTCTCTCAATTTTCTCTTCTGCTGATTCATTGTGGATAAATGCTTCTAAAAATCTCTGAAAGGCAAATGATAGTGGGAGGCAGTTTCCATGGTGACTTCAGAATTTCTATTGTTGTTTTTAGGCATCATAAATATGGGGTTGCTTTTGCTTGTTACTGTGCAGGTTTTAACTGTAAGACATGTCATAGGGCAGAAGGTGAAGAGAGTGTTGTCAGCCCAATGATTTGGGCTTCCTGTGATGTACATTTAGAATATTTATGTTTCTCATGTCTCTCATGTCTCTGCATCTAACTACATCATTTAATGGTGAATCTGACTGGGGTAGACATGTAAACTCAGATGAGCACACCAGGAAAATATGCAGGCAGCATACAGAATAGATTTGGGGGAGGGGTTTTCATGAAAGTTGATTAATGTATCTTTTTTTAACTTTTCAATTTTTAAAAGATTTTATTTATTTATCTTTAGAGATGCGGGAAGGGAAGGAGAACGATAGGGAAAGAAACATCAATGTGTGGTTGTCTCTCATGTGCCCCCTACTGGGGTCCCAGCCTGCAACCCAGAGATATGCCCTGACTGGAAATTGAACTGGTGACTATTTGGTTCACAGTCCAGAGCTCGATCCACTGAGCCACACTAGCCAGGTCTGATTAACGTATCTTGATAAAATAAAAAATGCATTACTTGTTTTCCTGCAAACTCATTCTCTCTCTAAGCAAAACTATTTTCATGTTTGTGTAAAAAAAGAAAGAGGGAGCCATTATTTCCTTCAAAGTCAAATTCAAATTTATTTCCTTTTACCACCATAATGTATATGGCATGGATATTAAGAGAATTAGAGCACATACATTATATAGTATCTGTAATAATTAATTTACATTAGGACACATATTTTCAGATGATATATCTTTATAGAATTTAAATCTCTATTTTTTTCTTTAAGTGTTGCTTTATACTTATACAGTAAAGAATTTGCCTTGCCCAAACATAAGCCTGGCTTTTGTTTTGTGTTCTCAGGAAGTAACCTAAAACTCCCTAGAATGTCTGGCCTGATAAAACTATAAAACTGTCTTTGTTTATCTAAGGGCTTTGGAGTCACATCAGTTAGGCTAACAATGTGATTTAGGGTGGGGGCTTTGGCACACGTAGTATCAGCTTGACTTATAGAAGAGTTGGAGACTGAGGTCAGCCGCATAGGTGAAAAACCAGATCTACTTGACTGAGGTCCAATAAAAAATCTGGGCAGGAAGGCTTGAGTGAGCTTCCCTGGTTAGTAATATTCTCTGTATTGCCACATATGTTGTCTGGAAAATTAGCACTGTCTACAGCTCTACTGGGAGAGGGCAGCAGAAGCTCCACATGTAGAACTTTCCTCTACTCTGCCTCTTTTGTTTCCTTCCTTGGCTGATTTTAATCTATGTCCTTCCATTGTAATAAACTTTTAAGTATAATAGGGTCTGGTGAATTCTGAGAATCCTATTAGCTAGTTATGAAAGTTGAAGGTGGTCTCAAGGACCTTTGAACTTGCAATTGTCAGAGGTGAGGGTGGTTTTGGGGATTGTTCCGTAGCTTTGCACAACTTTAGTTAAATTAGGAGACTAAAACAACAAATGAACAAATAAGAAAAACAAACAAACAAAAACTCATAAACACATATAACAATATAGTGGGGGGAGGTAGAAGAAGGTAAAGTGGGGAAAGTGGTGACAGAAGGAGACTTGACTTTGGGTGGTGGGCACACAATGCAATATACAGATGATGTATCATGGAATTGTACACTCAAAACCTATATAATCTTACTAACTAATGTCACCATCAATAAATCAACTAAAAATAAACAAGCAAAAAAAGATGAACTACTTAAAAAAAGCTGCTGGTACAGCTGAAAAAAATTAAGACATTAATACATGGAATTGGTGAAGTCCCCACCCACTATCACAAGTTGGGTTCTCCAAGAAACAGATTTTGAGACTCAGATTTATACGCAAGAGGTGATTGGGGGACTGCTTTAGGAGAAACCCCTGTGAGGGAACAAGGAAAACAAGATTGGACAGAGGGAAGAGTTGAACTGTGATGTAGTCATAACAGGAGGTCTCAGCTGATCTCACAAGAAGCTCTGGAGCTGGGATGGCCTTTCAGAGTTTTCATGAACCAAGGAAAATGGAATGGGCCTTTATATGAACCCTCATCACCAACTCCAATATCCACTGATCATTAGATGTGGATTACACCTTGGGAGGGTGTGTAACTTTTGGGGAGGCAGCAATGATCAGCTGAGGGAAGTTCCTGGGGAGAGACTCAACTAGTAATCAGCAATCAACACTCCTAGCAGCTGGGGAAATTAGTGCCTCAGACATAAAGAAAAAATCCAGATGTGGCACGAGCTTATCCACTACACCTCCCTTTTAAATTTTCTTTGGGTTCTACTGATTGTCAGGGCTAGGGATGGCTTAACTTTGAACAATTTTAGTTAAATTAGGACACTAAAACATAGAGTTGGCTAAATTCCACCCACTATGTGTCACAGTTTGCCTCAATTTGAGAGATGAAGATCATAAAATATAATGTATCTGTTTTACTTGGAAAACCTCATGTAAGACTACATGTCCCTACAAAATAAAATTCTTGAGAAGACTTTGAATTTACCTTTTTACCATAGTTGAGAAAAAAGAGATGATGGAAGTCTGTAGGAAAAAGGACAGAAAAATGTGAAGTTAGTGTGAAACACAAATTCCAGTAAAGGCACAATAACTAATGAATACAGGACATTGCTAAAATTGTCATATGTGTTTATGGAGGAAAATAGTTTTGAATTTTATAAAAGTCCAAGTGTACCAGATGCCGTCAGTGCCCTACTCATATCACCTGTGCCTATCATGGAGATTACCCCTATAAAGTTTCCTCCATATACTTTCCTGTGTCTCTGAGTGAGGGTGTTCTCTGACCACTTTGATCAGCACTTGAGGCAGTCCAGACGTACCACAGTGGTACTGCCTCAGGAGTGCCTCTTACTTGATAGTGGGCCAAAGTTGGAGGATACATACCCCAGCTTCCTTAATCCTCAGAGAGATTTTTCTGAAGTATGTCCTAAACTGCATTGTTCAATACACTAGCCATTAGTTACATGTGGCTATTTAAGCTGATTTGAGATGGGCAGAAAGTATATAAAATATGTATTAGATAGCAAAGACTTAATATGATAAAAGAATGTAAAATATCTCATTGATATTTTCTACATTGATTATATGTTGAAATGATATTTTTGATATATTGTGATAAATGAACTATATTCTTCTCACCTATTCATTTTTGTGTTTTTAAGGTGTGGCTATTAATGAACACTTTAACAATGTTAATTCTTCCTATCCATAAGCACAGTACGTGCTTCCATTTATTTGTATCTTCTTCAGTCTCTTGCTTCAGTGTCTTATAATTTTCTAAGTACAGGTCTTTTACCTCCCCTTGGGTAATGGAAATATCAGGGGATCACTTTGTAAAGTATATGATTGTCTAACGACTATACTGTATAGCTGAAACTAATATAAAACAACATTGAATGTAAACTCTAATTGAAAAAAATTAAATGTAAGAAAATAAAAAAATAAATTGTGGAATTCAAAATTTTTAATTTCATATGTGGCTTTCACTTTATTATTTTATTTCTATTGCACAGTACTTTTTAAATAACCTCTCAGAAAATCCTCAGAAATATTGAAGCCCACTTGTCCATAGTGTAAACATCTCATTAACAAGTCCTTTGGTGGTTTCTATCTTCTCTATCTTACTCCTTCATTCTCTCTTCATGCTTCCTGAGATCACCTCCTAAATAAACTACCTGTGCCCAAACCCTGTTTCAGAGTCTGCTTTTGGTAGGAGCTTCAGTAGGGGGTGAGCTGGAAGGGAAAATGAAGTCAGCTACTGTTTCATGATCTGATCCCAGAAGATCTTGGTGCTACTAGATTTATGATTCTTTCCTCCTCCCCTTATCAAAATTTTTTTGTTGAATCCCTAATGCACATAGGATAAAGCCCATACAACTTGGCATGAAATCTTTCACCCTATGCCCAAGATGAACCTTACCTTAAAACCCACAGACTTGCCACACCACATGTCTTTCATACCTCCTTGCTCTTATATATATCATTTTCCCAAATCTCAAATCATGCTCCCTTTCTTTTCTCTCTGTACCTCCAGTAAAATCTTACCCATATTTCAAAGTCTAACTCAAATATAAACTGTTATATTAGATATTCTCTAGAATAGCTAATCTCTTGGTATCTTACTTCTTGGGATTCCCACAATTCCCTCATCCATGTGGCATATCAAGCCATATTACAATTACCAGTTTTGTATATCTGCTACATTCTACTTATGATAAGCTTATAGAAACAATCTATTTCTCTAGTAGCAAGCAAGATCTCTGACACATAAAAGCTATTTAATGAAATGTGGACTGAAGAATGTGAGAGGACTTAGAAGAGAACTTCTCAAAGTTTGGTTCATTTGGTTGGGCATCACTGGGTACACTGAAGGGTTGCAGGTTTGATTTCCAATCAAGGCACATACCTAGGTTGTGGGTTTAATCTCTGGTCCAAGTATATCCAGGAGGTAGCCAATCGATGTTTCACTCTCACATCGATGTTTTTTTTTTCTCCCTTTCTCTCTCTCTAAAAATCAATGAAAAATGTCCTGGGTAAGGATAAGATTCTTTAAAAAAAAAAAAGAAGTCCTAACTGCAAAGGATAATGAGATGTGGAGGAAGGAGTGCATAGCAGGCAAGTACACCCTACAAGATAAACTCATGGCAATAAATAAAATTTTATAGCTAATCTAAAAAATTCACATGGATTTTGTATTTTATATTATAATGTATCTCTGTATTTTAGTATAAAAGTGTTTTAAATTGACACTAGAGAAATAAAACATATCAAACATTTTTTACTATTATCTAATGGGGAGATGTTTTTGAATTGAGTTCCTTAATTTAAAAAAATGTATTCAACTGAAGCAAGCATAAATTACATGGAAGATCCAGTATTAGGTGAACCCATGCAATGTCTAGAGAGCCACAGTATATTGAATGTCCATATATACATAAATATGTGTATATAAATGACAACAGCTTTTGTCTTCTCCCCTCCCCTCCCTTCCCCTCCCCTTCCCTCCCTTCCCCTTCCCTCCTCTCCTCTCCTTTTCTTCCCATCCCTTCCCTTCCTTTTCCTTTTTAAAAAACTTTCTTGGCTCTTTTTTTCAAGCTACTATGCTTTCTTTATTGTGTTTCCTTGGCTTCTTTATTAAAGATTAGTTCACCATATATGTATGGGTTTCTTTCTGGGTTCTCAATTCTGTTCTATCGGTCTATCTATGTCTGAAATCAGGAACTGTGATGCATCCAGCTTTTCTCTTTCTCAGGATTACTTTGGGTATTTGGGATCCTTTGTGAAGCCATACAATATATTAGTCTTGCAGTATGCAGTTGTACAGACGCTGGAGCTAGCTGCAGGCACAAACAGAGGTATAGGTCAGTAACAGAAGTCAGGACTGGATCCAAATCCACAAATAGCTGTGAAGAATTTGGCTGGCTGTGTGTACTCCTGTGGCTGTGGAAGGTCACCATGGGCATGCACAAGGTGGTCGGAGTTGGTGGCTGGAGTTGGGGCTGGTGATGCACAGGTGCACACAGTGATACAAGCCAGTGACAGGAGTCAGGCCAAACCTTAGCCCACAAGCATCTGTTGGGGCCTTGGCTGTCAGCATGCAAAAACAGCTGCAGAAACTGAGGCTGGCTGCCACTGTGAATTTAAGAATCTGTGGTATGGAGGGGAGACAGAAGGAATGGGGCATGAGTTATGTGGCAAAAAAGCTCAGCAATGAAATCTAAAGGCGTCTGTGGCAGCTTTACTTCTTTTTCTTTTTTTTTTAAATCTCAGCAATTTCTGATGTCTTCTTATCATTGGTTTTTTCACTATGTTGATCAGTGCTTTTTCCATGCAGTGTGAACACTGTAAACATTTGCTGAATATGATTCTTAGTGAAAAGGTCTCTTCTAAGATTAGTATGCTAACAATTTACAATAGCCAAGAGTTGGAAGCAACCTAGATGCCCATCAGTAAATGAATGGATCCAAAGACTATGGTACATTTACACAGTGGAATTCTATGCAGCAGAAATAAAGGAGCTCCTACCCTTTGCAACAACATGGATGGAACTGGAAAGCATTATGCTGAGTGAAATAAGCCAGGCAGTGAAAGACAAATACCATATGATCTCACTTTTAACAGGAACCTAAACAACAAAACAAACAAGCAAGCAAAATATGACCAAAGACACTGAAATACAGAACAGGCTGACAGGCACCAGAGGGGAGAGAATTTCAGGGAAAAAGGGGAAGTATTCATAGGAACAAGTATAAAGGACACATGGACAAAAACTAAGGTGGGGGGCAGGAAATGGGAGGGAGGTGGGGAGCACTGGGGTGGGTAAGCTGGGATGGGAGTATAAGACAGAAAACTGTACTTGAACAATAATTAAATAAAAAATTTTAAAAAGATTAGTGTGCTGATGTGGTACTTAAGAGATATGAGTTTGTTACTTTATTACAACTGAGTTATGGTATTTTTTAAATATAGAAAATTTAAAAAATACAATATGAACTTGACCAGTGTGGCTTAGTTGGCTGGGGATTATCCGACAAACAGAAAGGTAACCATCCAGTTTGATTCCTGTCAGGCCATATGCCTGGGTTGCTTGCGGGTTCAGTCCCCAGTCAAGGTGAGTATGAAAGACAACTGATAGATATTTCTCTCTCACATGGATGTTTTCCTCCCTCTCTTTCTCCCTTCCTTCCTGTCTCTCTAAACTAAAAAATTATAAAAGTAAATAAATAAATAAATTTTAATGCAAAATGTCAAGACCCTTTTATACAATGAAGTGCTGGCTCCCCCCAACACCCCCACCTTTTCCCTTATAAGTGACCAAGAAAATTTGTTTCCAAATTAAGCCAGCAATAGATTCTTCAGCATTTTTAGTTAGTGGTAATGCTCTGACACTGGTTTTCCAAAATTATGTTATAAAACATGGCGTTTTTTCTGTTGAATCCAAGATAAGTAAGTGTACTCTAATTGCCTTGAAAGACATCACAAAATAGGTCCTCAGCTCAGTGCTTTGAAGTGTTTGTAACATCACTAGGAAGAAATAGTCCCTTGTGATTGTGGGAAACTGGATGAAGATAGCATAGCACAAATTAAAGGATATTCTTATATTTCTTTTTAAAAATTGATTTACCCTAATATTCCAATCCAGGATTCTATAACTTCCTAGCTCTTTCATCACCACTACCGAAATCTATGTTACAATTATCTCTCCCTTGAGTTCTTGCTGATTCCACCTTTCCCCCTCCCCGCACAAGTTTATTCTTTACACAGAAGTCTGAGGATGATAATGTCATTCTGCTAAAAATTGTCCAGTGGTTTCCCATCTCACACAGAGTAAAATCCAAATTTTCATTATGGTTCTTAAGGCCATACATGACCTAACCCCTCAATAACTCTATTTTCTACCACTCAAACTCATTCTAGACTTATTGGTATTTTTTGCTATTTCTTGCACTCATTGTACAAACTCCTATTTCAGGGCCTTTGCACTTGTAGTTTCCTCTGCCAAGAAAACTTTTCCCTTAGTCCTGGCTGGTGTAGTTCAGTGGATTGAGAGCTGGCCTTCAAACTAAAGAGTTGCCAGTTTGATTCCCAGCGAGAGCACATGCTTGGGTTGCAAGCCGAGACTCCAGTAGGTGGTGCGCAAGAGGCAACCACATATTAATATTTCTCTGCCTGTCTTTCTCCCTCCCTTCCCCTCTCTAAAAATGAATAAATAAAATCTTAAAAAATTTTTTAAACTCTTCCCTCAAATACCCATTTTTTTCATTCATTACTGCTTTCTGATGTTTGTTAAAAGTTCACTTTATCAAAGCAGCCTCTCCTTTCTGATACAAAAGAATATTTTCCATATCCTTACCATATTTTATTTTATATCTGCATTGTAGTACTTGTCAACAATTGGATATGTATCTATCTACATATATATTTGCATTTACTTATATTTATAGTTATAATTATATTTATACTTACTCCTCATTTGTTTCAATATTGACTCTCCCCTAATTAGAATGTCAGTTCCACGAGATCAGGAATTTTGTCTGATTTGCTCTCTGCTGTATCTTTTAGGACTATGTGCAATACATAGTAAGGTCTTGGAAAACCATTAAATGATTGACTCCAGGCATAACTACCCCTACCTAACAGAATTAGCCTCCAGCCCATGGAATAATACACTGGGCTCAATTTTCCTTTGTCTTGATACCTCATCATGTCTAGTGTGGTTCTTCCATTTATCTACAGTAGTGTGTATGCTTTTCAAAGGTAAGAACCAAGTCCTGAATAACAGGATGATGACTAAATATCTAGTGCCAGAGGAGATGATCTATCTGCTACTGAGTGATGAAAAGGGCAGAGTAATAAGGGCCTTTGGAATCCTTTTCTATCCCTCACGATCTATGTCTCTGCCCAACTTGATAGTATCTAAGAAGAATGTTGGTAATGCAGTGGCAAATTCTTGGTCATATACTGTATTCCTTATTGTGAAATTTACTAGAAAGTCTTCTTGACAGTTATTTTTCCATAAAGAAGAGTAGGTGAAGGAGAGTAGGAAATAAATCAGATAAATTATTTTTTAAGACTTTATCAAAAACACATAAAAATAAAATAGCTTTTATAACAAAAAAAAAGACTTTATCAGAACACTTGGAGGAATATGAAAGGGGAAAGAGTTCTTCATCTGCTGGCAACAGTCAGGATCTTTGCAATTTTTGAACAAATCTTACCAAGTATTCAGAAGAACTGGTATAATCTTAATACTAAGGAGAGTATCATACTATAGAAAGTTGAGCCCTGTCCGGTATGGCTCAGTGGACTGAACACCAGCTCTGAGAACCAAAGGGTTGCCAGTTTGACTCCCAAGCAGGGCACATGCCTGGATTGCAGGCAAGGTCCCTATTAGGAGGTGCGTAAGAGGCAACCACACAATGATGTTTCTCTCCCTCTCTTTCTCCCTCCCTTCTCCTCTCTCTAGAAATAAATAAATAACATCTTTAAAAAACAAAGCTGAGGAGATTTTTAAAAATCACCTATTCTCCACATTTCTTTTTCTTTAGTATATATTTTAAAAAATTATTTAATTATTGTTCAAGTACAGTTTTCTGTTTTTTACTCCCATCCCAGCCCACTCCCCCAGTGCTCCCCACCTCCCTCCCATTTCCACCCCCTTGGTTGTTGTCTATGTGTCCTTTATACTAGTTCCTGTAAATCCTCCCCTCTTTCCCCCAGAAATTCCCTTGTTTAAATTTTTCTTTAAAAACCTTTTCTTATTCTCATTATATTATTTCCATTAGCACTTAATCCCCTTATACCTCCTACCCCAAGCAATCACCACAGTGTTGACCATGTCCATGAAACCTTTTTCCATTTTGCTCAATCCCTACACCCCTCACCTCCCCCCACTAGTTATCATCTGTTCTCCATCTATGAATTTGTCTCTGTTTTGCATGTTAGTTCAGTTACTTCATTAGATTCTACATATGAGTGGAATCATATGGTATTTGTCTTTTTCTGACTGGCTCATTTCACTTAACATAATGTTCTCCAGCTCTACCCATACTGTTGCAAAGGGTATATTTTTCTTCATTTTTATGGCCAAGTAGTACTGCATTGTGTAAATGTCCCATAGTTGTTTTCTTGCTTCATGTACTGATGGACACTTGGGCTGCTAGAATTTTCTAGAATTTTTATGGTTTGGAGTCTAACAGTTAAGTCTCTAATTCATTTTTAATTTATTTTTGTGTAGTGTAAGAAGGTAGTCTAGATTTGTTTTTCAGAATGTACCCATCCAATTTTCCCAAAACCATTTATTGAATCAACTATCCTTAACCCATTGCATGTATTTGCTTCCTCTGTCAAATATTAATTGACTATAAAGGTGTGAGTGCATTTCTGGCCTCTCTATTCTGTTCTACTGATCTGTGTGTCTATTTTTATGACAGTACCATGTTGTTTTAATTACTATGGCCTTATAATATAGTTTCGTATTAGGTAGCATGATTCCTCCAACTTTGTTCTTTCTCTGGATCTCTGTTGCTATGAGGGACCTTTTGTGGTTCCATATACATTTTTGAAATATTTGTTTTAGTTCTGTGAAATACATTATTGAAATCTTGATAGGAATTACGTTCAATCTATAGATTGTTTTTAACATTTTTATGATGTTAATTCTTTCTATCTATGAACATGTTATGTGCTTCCACTTATTTGTATCTTCTTCAATTTCTTTCTTCAATGTCTTATACTTTTCTGAGTACAGGTCTTTTCCATCCTCGGTTAGGTTTATTCCTGGGTATTTTATTCTTTTTGAAGCAATTGTGTATGGGATGGTTATTTCAATTTGCCTTTTTGTTAGTTCAGTATTGGCATATAAAAATACAACTGATTTCTGGATATTAATTTTGTATCCTGCTACTTTGCTGAACCCATTTATCAGTTTGGGTAGTTTCTTGGTGGAATCTTTTGGTTCTCTGTGTACAAAATCATGTCACCTGCAAATGAAAACAGTTTTATTTTACCTTTCCAATTTTGATGCCTTTTATTTCTTGTTTTTCTATGATTGCTGTGGCTAAGACTTTCAGTACTATGTTGAAGAATAAGTGAAAGTGGGCATCCCTGTCTTGTTCCTGATCTTAAGGGGAACACTTATAGTTTTTATCCATTGAATATGATGCTGGCAGTGGGTTTGTCATATATGGCCTTTATTATATTTAGCTATGTTCCCTCTATTCCAACTTTGCTGAAAGTTTTTATCATAAATGGGTGCTGGATTTTATCAAATGCTTTCTTTGCATCTATTGATATGACCATGTGGCTTTTTTCTCCTTTTTGTTTATGTGTTGAATCACATTTATTGATTTGTGATTGTTGAAACAACCTTGCATTCCTGAAATAAATCCCACTTGATTATGGTATATGATCTTTTGTTGCATTGCTATATTCAGTTTGCTCATATGTTGCTGAGGACTTTAGCATTTACATTCATCAGAAATATAGGCCTACAATTTTTTATCTTTATAGTGTCTTTATCTGGTATTGGAATTAGAATAATGCTGGCTTTGTAAAATAAGTTTGGTGCCTTCCCTCTTCTTGAATTTTATACAATAGTTTGAGAAGAATAGGTTTTAGTTCTTCTCAGAATGTTTGGTAAAATTCACCTGTTAAGCCATCCAGTCCTGGGCTTTTGTTTGCTGGGAGTGTTTTGGTTACTGCTTCAAATTCATTAAGTGTAATCCATCCACTCAGATTCTCTGATTCCTCCTGATTTAGTTTCAGAAAATTGTATATTTGTAGGAATTGATCCACTTCATCCAGGTTGTCAAGTTTGTTGGCATATAGTTGTTTATAATATTTTCTTAGAATCCTTTGTATTTCTTTGGGGTCCATTGTTATTTCTACACTTTCATTTCTGATTTTATTTATTTGGGTCCTTTCTCTTCTTTTCTTTATAAGTCTGGTTACAGGTTTGTCAATCTTGTTTATCTTTTCAAAGAGCCAGCTTTTGGATTCATTGATCTTTTAACATTTTTGACCCTATGTCATTTATTTTTGCTCTGATCTTTATTTCTTTCCTTCTACACACTTTGGGCTTTGTTTGTTGTTCCTTTTCATGTTCTCAAGCTTAATCAACAAAACGAACAACCAAGCAAAATATAACCAAAGACATTGAAATAAAGAACAAACTGATGGTAACCAGAAGGGAGCAGGGAGGGAGATAACAGGGAAAGAAGGGAAAATGTCTTGAAGAAAAGTGTATAGAGGACCCATGGACAAAGGTAAAGGGGATAGGATTGAGGGTGGAAGGTGTAGGTAGGTGGGGCAGGAGAAAGTGGTGGCTGGAAAATGGAGACAACTGTACTTGAACAACAAATTTAAAAAGTGTGAAGTTAGATTATTTATTTGAGTTTGCTCTTTTTTTTTTTTTTTTTGAAGATAGGCCTGTAATGCTATGAATTTCCCTCTTAGGATTGCTTTCTCTGGGTTTCACAGATTTGGGATTGTTGTGTCCTCCTCCTCATTTGATTCAAGGTATCTTTTTATTTCTTCTTTGATCTCATTTTTGAACCATTTTTGTTTAATAACATGTTATTTAGCCTCCATGTCAGTGCATGTTTTTCAGTGTTCTTCTTGTGGATGAATTCTAGTTTTTTTTAAATATATTTTTTATTTAGTTATTTTTCAAGTACAGATTTTTTTGTCTATTTCTCCCATCCCAGCCCCCCCTGCCCCGTCTCCCCACCTCCCTCCCATTCCCCCCCACCCCAGTCCTCATCCCTGTGTCTTTCATACTTGTTCCTCAAAATCCCTCCCCATTTTTCCCCTTAAATTCCCTTCCCTCTCCCCTCTGGTTGCTACCCACTTGTTCTCTATTTCAGTGTCTTTGTTTTTATTCTGTTTGCTTGTTTGTTTTGTTGTTTAGCTTCCTGTTAAAGGTGCGATCATATGGTATTTGTCCTTCAATGCCTGACCTATTTCACTCAGCATAATGAATTCTAGTTTTATAGCATTGTGTTCAGAGAAGATGCTTGATATGATTTCAATCTTAAAATTTTTTAGATTTGTTTTGTGTCCTGACATGTGATCTATCCTAGAAGAAGTTCCATGTGCACTTGAAAATTACATATCTTCTGCTGCTTTGGGGTGAAATGCTCTGAAGATACCAATTAAATCCATTTGTTCTTATTTGTCATTTGAAGCTGCTGTCTCCTTGCTGAGTTTCTATCTCGAATATCTACCCACTGAAGTGAATGGAGTGTTAAAATCCCTAATTATGACTGTATTTCTGTTGATCTCTCCCTTTATGTACGTCAAGACTTCCTTTACATTTTCATGTGTGTTTACATTGTTGTTTTAATTTGCATTTCTCTGTTGATGATTAGTGATGTTGAGCATCTTTTTATGTTTACTGGCCATCTGTATGTCCTCTTTGGAGAAATATTTATCCAGGTCCTTTGCCTATTTTTTAATTGGGTTGTTTCAATGCTGGCAATTTCTGCCTTTTATTTATTTATTTTTTAGGAGTGAGGTTGCAGTTTTTAATTTCTGCCCTTTAATGAAGAATTTACTTCATCTACATCTGATGCAATGAATGTTAAAGATTATATTTAGTTTTCTATTTATATTTTATGTCTTATTTTTTGCTCTCATTCTTTGGTTCCTCCAATACTTCTTATTTTGTGTTAAATAAATATATTATATTTATATAATTTATAAATATTATTTCACATATATTAATTCAGTTCCATAGATATGAATAAACATATATGAATATATATTTCTTATATATATTAATTCACTTGTATTTTAGTTTACTATATACTTTTGAGTAATTTTTAGTTGTTATCTTGGAGGTTGTTAATCACAATGTAATTCATTACAACCTAATTTAGAAGATAAACAACTTAATTTCAGTACTACATAAAAACTTATGTAGTTTCCCTTACTGGTGTTCTTCATTTTCTCACGTGAAATCCACTTATTGTCTAGGGTATTTTATTTTCACCCTAAAGAACTCCCTATAGTATTTCTTAAAGACTCATTAAAGCCTAGCTTAAAGAGCTAGTCTATTAGTGACAAACTCAGTTTTTGTTTATCTGGGAATGTCGTAATTTTTAAATATTTTTGAATAAGTATTCTAGAAATAGAAATCTCATTTTATATTTTATTTATTTAAACATTTGGAATATGTCATTCCACTGCTTTCTGTCATCCTTGATTATTGATGACAAATTAGATATAAATTATATTGTTATTTTTATTTGATGAGTTGTTTTACCCCTTTTAAAATTTTTTTATTTTACTTTTTAATTTTAGAGAGAGGGAAAGAAAGGCAGATTGAGGGGGAGAAAAACATTGATGTGAAAGAGAAACATCAATTGGTTGCTTTCCATACACACCGTAACCAGGGACTGAACCTGCAACCCAGGCATGTGCCCTGACAGAGAATTGAACCTACAACCTTTTGGTTTGTTGTACAATGCCCAACCAACTGAGCCACACTGGCCAGGGCCCTCCTTTCAAGATTATCTTTTTTCTCTAGCTTTCAATAGTTTGATATGATATTTCTAGGCATGGGATGACTTTATCCTTTGAGTTTATCATACATGGAATTCATTGCCTTTCTGGATGTACAGATTAATATATTTAATCAACTTTTTATAGTTTTGGGTCATGTTTTATTCAAACATATTTCTACCAACTTGTTTCTCTTTCTCCTCTCCTCCTAGAGCTCCCATTATGCATATATTAATATGCTTGATAATGTCCCACAGATCAGAAGTTCTTATTTATTTATTCCCTTTCATTATGTTCTTCAGACGGGAAAACCTCAATTAATGTATTTTTGAATTACCTGATCCTTTCTTCTGCCTACTCACATCTGCTCTTAAGTCTGCAACTCAGTTTTTTAAATTTCAGTTCTTATACTTTTAAATTCCAGAATTTCTACTTGGTTTATGTTTTGTTATTTCTATCTCTTTATTGATATTCTCTCTTTGGTGAGTCATTGCTCTCATATTCCCCTTTAGTTCTTTAGGCATGCTTTGTTTTAGCTTTTTAAACATATTTCATATAGCTGCTTTCAAGTCTGTGTAGTAAGTCCAATGTCTGGATTTCCCCAGTGACAGATTTTATTTATTTTTTATTTTTTAAAGATTTTATTTATTTATCTTTAGAGTGGAAGGGAAGGAGAGAGGGAGAGAAACATCAATGTATGGTTGCCTTTCGTGAGTCTCCTGCTGGGAACTGGCCTGCAGGGAACTGGCCTGCAACCCAGGCATGTGTCCTGACTGGGAACGGAACTGCAATTGTCTGGTTCGCAGGCCCGTGCTCAATCCACTGAGCTACACCAGCCAGGGCCCCAGTGACAGATTTTATTGATCGCTTATTTTGCCATATACGGGTCATACTCTTTTTTCCTTCTTTGCATGCTTTGCAATTTTTTTTGAGAACTGGACATTTTAAAAAGTATAATGTGGCAATTGTGGAAATCAAATCTTCCACCAGGGTTTGTTGCTGCTGCTGCTGCTCTTTTAAAAAAAGATCATATTTATTTATTTATTAGAGAGAAGGAAATGGAGAGAGGAAGATAAGCATCAATGTGTGGTTGCTTCTCATGGGCCCCTCACTGGGAACCTGGCCTGCAACCCAGGCATGTGCCCTAGACTGGGAATTGATCCAGTGACCCTTTGTTTTGTAGACCAGCACTCAATCCACTGAGCCACACTAGCCAGGGCACTGCTGCTGCTTATACTAGTTGTCTAGTGACTTTTCTGAACTCATTTTGTAAAGCCTGCATCTTTACTATGTGGGGCCACTGAAGTTTCAGTTTGGTTATCTTATTGGTCAGCTAATTATTGGACAGCATTTCCCTTAGATGCCTGGAACCAATAAGTCTCCCAATCTTTGCCTAAGTACTGTTTGGTGTGTGTCTGTGTGTGTGTTGAGGCATGCCTTTAACACTTCACTAGGGAGGTTTTTCAACTCTACCTTAGCCTTTCATTCCTGCTGACCCTCAAGTTCATTCACAGGTGAGAGATAGCCTTCTTTGTTCATTCATGAACATTTTTAAAGCCCTATGCCTGTTTGTGAACTTTTAGATTATCAAAACTACAATGGAGCTTTTCAAAGCCTCAGTGTATATCTCATTCCTCAGCTTTTCATTTTAAGTGTTCTGGCTAGTCATCAACTGCTACCTATCACTTCATGCACATATGGTGCTAAAACATTTGAGAAACTTACCTACATCACCCACAGAGAAATGGTTAGCACAGAGAGAGTGGGAGAAATGGTTAGCACTGAGAGAGCTTGAGTGAGCTAAAAAAGACAAGACTTTCATGTGATGTCTTCCAGGGAACCACTTGGTAATAACTCTTATTTGGGAGTGAAATTTTGAAAGATCTCCAGCCAGCCTCTGCTTTCTCCAGTACTGAGAATGCAGGCTGTTATTTTTCAAAACTGCTGTGCAGCTGGAAAAAGTAGATGAGATTAGGATAAGTTAAAATGTCACAAATCTTGCTGTTCTTGTACAGATACAGCCATATTTTTTGACTAAACACCTCCCTATGTTGCTAGAAGCCTTTGGTTAGTTTCCAGAGGAACTGAAAACTTTAATTTTTGACAATTTTTGGTCAATTTTCTCATTGCTTTTATGAAGAAACAAAAGCTTAGAGTTTCTTAGTCCACCATTCTCAATGATGCCTCCCCCTGTTATTTTTTGACAATCTATCTAAAAATAAAAATCATCCATTTTTAAAAATAAGTGACAAAGTTACCTTGTTGCACTTTTGTTTTGTTAACCCAACTGTGATTAGAATGGCTTTATTAATGAAAATCTTTACTTTTGAAGCCAAATTTGAGATGCCATGTTACTATTCCTTTAGACATTCTCACTAAAAATTAAACCAAATTAAGAAATCAAAGTTGTAAGTCTGAATCAACATTTCCATAATCATATGTACAAAGAATAATAAACATGCACAATATTTTAAAGAGGGTAAATTTTATAGAGCAAGCATTACAAAGACAAGTTTTGCCTAGAAGAGCTTCAATTCTATATAATGCTGAGATTTATAACACATAAGCTATTCCAAGTCAAAATTAAGACTGACAAAACAATGAACTAAATTCTAGTTTATCTTTCTTTGAAGACGCTGTAAGCTTAGAATGAAGTGTCAGCTTTCCTCGACTTGGATTTTTTTATTACTAATGAACAAAATAAACTCACAAACAAAATAGGAACAGACTCATAGACACAAAGAACAGATGGACAACTGTCAGAGGGGCAGGGGTGGGAGGCTGGGTGAAAAAGGTGAAGGGTTTCAGAAAAAAAAAACAACTAATAGACATAAACACAGTATGGTAATTACCAGAAGGAAATGGAGTAGGGGAGGTAGAGGAAGGTATAAGCACTATAAATGGTGATGGAAGTAAATTCGACTCAAGATGATGAACACACAATACAATATATAAATGATGTATTACAGAATTATCACCTGAAACATACATAATTTTATTAACCAATGTCACCCTAATAAATTTTTTTTAAAGTTAACCTATAACATACTAGCTCTATCATTTGGAACTAAGTTTTAGGCTATTTCCAACTCTTATACATTCTTCCTAAAGGAAATGATGAACGCTTTTGTGAAAAATTTACATCCAAAAAGCCAATAATAAAACTAATTGAAATGCAATTGAAATTTGAATAATTTTAAATCTAATATCTATGAATTTCTCATAGAATGTTTATATAATGATATAATTATTAACAGATCTGATGTAGGATGTAGATTTAATTTCAAAATCTTTTATCAATTTTCTGGCAGAATATAGAGAGTGTGTGTTTTAAAAACAGCTTACCCTATTTGATATTTGAGCATGTCTTGTATTTCCAATTAACAGAAAAGGACAGTTGGCCTAAATTTGATCAGATTAGTGGTATGTGGGTGGGATTCTGGCAGATTCCAAATATTCACATGAAAAATAAATGTAAACCCTGGAGAAAGATAAGCCTCCTTGCATGGAGGACTTGGCCACATATCATAGCTGGAACCTATGCAGAGACAAAATGTGCAAGATGCACTAGATTTATATTCTCTGTACTTTGAGCACCCTCCAATATATGATTCTTTCTGTGCTAAATGGTGATAACAATATCTAGATTTCAGATGAAAGAGAAACTTGAGGATAATCTCTGAGTCCTTTATCCTTCGATTTCAGAGATTAACAGTGTCTTCAAATATTAATTTAAGGTCTAGAATTTTTATGCTAGTTTATTCTGTAAATAGGTATTCTACTTCATGGAAGAAATAGACAGAGCTTTTATTATTATTATTATTAAAATAATAAAAGTTACAGAGTCCCCCTACATGCAAAGCAAGTCAATAAGTCATCACATAGTGAGTTAATATTCACAGCAACTTCAAGTATGAAGTAGACAGCATTGCCATGGTTATATATAAAGGAAAACTGCATAAAGAAAGCCCATTATATAGCATTATGCACATACTGTAGGTAGTGCAGGAGGCAATTAGGAAACTATATGTCTAGAAGATGTAGAAATATGAAAACATGCCTTGTCATAGAATGGTCATGGCTTTCCAACACAGTATATATGTTGTGATGCAGCCTCATTCTCTAATGGTTCAAGAAATAATTAAACTGAATTTTGAGTACACAGAGACTCAGAAACAGTCATTTATTCAAGTATCAAATATTAATTTGTGTACCCACCATGTTCCAAAAACCACTGGGCACTGGGTAAATGGAACTACAAATCACTTCTTCTTCCCAAGCAAAGACTACATTTAGAAGTTCTTTCACACTACCAGGAAGCAGAATTTCAGAGGTGAAATTCGTAACTGAAGAATAGTTGAGTTCATTTATTAATACATACTAGCATATTGCTCTCCTGCCATACCTTTGATACCAAGCCTTGAAGGATTAATGGCATTTAGTCCTGGCAGGGTGACTCATTTGGTTGGAGTGTTGTTCTAATATGCTGGATTGTGCGTTTGATCCCTGGTTAGGGAAAACATAGGAATCAACCAACGAATGCATAAATAATAGGAACTACGAGTCAATAATATCTTGCTCCTCTTCCTTCCTCTCTTTAAAAAATCAAAAAAATTAAAAATTAAAAATTAGTTAATGGTATTTTAGACAGATAAACAGGGGAAGCTTTTTTGATCAGGGGAATAGCATGCATGGAGGCAGGACTATGTAGAAAACAGTGATAAACCCAGACTTTTTAAAAACAAAATAACTTAAAAGTACCAGTTATTGATAAAGTGGACTGTTTCTGTATAAATTTAATTTGTTTAAATGAGAAATAATATGCTAATGTAAAATTCTCACATCCTAGCAATAAACTTCTCTAGAAATATATTCCAACATTTTTATCAAATGAGACATTGTGTATAAAAGCATTTAACTTTTTAAGGGTTCTAACAAAGTAATTATTATTTTCTTTCTTATTTACTTTATTAGAGAGAGCAAGAATGATAGCAAGAAGAAACTGGTATGTTGGTCACTATTTGTGTCTTTATGAAACTGAAATGTTTTCTGAAGCCCTTTTCTCAACTTTTCTTTTTTCATTTTTCCTTTTCTTTTTTCATTCATTCAACAGATATTTAATGCATGACTTATTTTTGTCAAGTACTGTTATCTCTGCTTAGGGGTATATCAGTAAACAAAGACAAAAATCCCTGCACTCTTGCAACTAACATTTTAGTGGGGAGAGAGAAATAGTTTATTAGCTGATGACACATGATATGGACATAATAAGTAGGGAATAGAGTAGGAAATATGTTTGTAGGGTGAAGGATGGGAGTGGTAATTATAAAGACATTACCTCATTGAAAAGGCAATATTTTGATAAAAACTTAAAAGAGTGCTCCATTTAGATATCTGGAAGAAGAGTGTTCTCATCAAAGGAAACAGCAAGTGCAAAGTCTCTGTGGCAAGTTTATGCCAAGATGTTCAAGGAATGGTAAGTGAACCAACACAGTAGGTTGAAGTGAGAGAGGAAGAGAGTTAAAGTCAAAGAGGTGTGTGTGTGTGTGTGTTGAGGATGGTGGTGCAGATGGTGTGGGGTCTCGTAGGCTTTTATACTAAGATGAAAAATCATTGTTCATTCTGTTTTTTACATGGTCTATTAGATAATGCAATCTACAAAATGATTTATAAGTTTTAAATGCTAATAACATACACAGTATATCAAATAGTGACACATTGGGAAAATATAGAGCTTTGATTTCAGTTCAATGCATTAATATTTATTTGCAACCTGTCTTTTTTTTTTTTTTGTTTTTTTTTTGTTTTTTTTTTTTTGTTTTTTTTTTTTATTCATTTTTTTTCCCTCTCCCCCCCCCCGCCCGGTCTCCCCCCTCCCTCCCATTCCCCCCCCCCAAGTCCTCATCTCTGTGTCATTCATACTTGTTCCTCAAAATCCCTCCCCCCTTTTTCCCCTTAAGTTCCCTTCCCTCTCCCCTCTGGTCGCTGCCCACTTGTTCTCTATTTCAGCGTCTTTATTTTTATTCTATTTGCTTATTTGTTTTATTCTTTAGCTTCCTGTCAAAGGTGAGATCATATGGTATTTGTCCTTCAATGCCTGGCCTATTTCACTCAGCATAATGCTTTCCAGTTCCATCCATGTTGTTGCAAAAGGTAGTAGCTCCTTCTTTCTCTCTGCTGCATAAAATTCCATGGTGTATATGTACCACAATTTTTGGATCCATTCATTTACTGATGGGCACCTAGGTTGCTTCCAACTCTTGGCTATTGTAAATTGTGCTGCTATGAACATTGTGGTGCATAGGTTCTTTGAAATTGATGTTTTAGGATTCTTGGGGTATAATCCTAGCAGTGGAATTGCTGGGTCAAAAGGCAGGTCAATTTTTATTTTTCTGAGAAAATTCCATACTGTTTTCCATAATGGTTGTACCAGTCTACAATCCCACCAACAGTGAACTAAGGTCCCCTTTTCCCCACACCCTCTCCAACATTTGTTGTTTGTTGCTTTGTCTATTATAGCCATCCTGACTGGTGTAAAGTGGTATCTCATTGTGGTTTTAATTTGCATCTCTCTGATAGCTAACGATATTGAGCATCTCTTCATGTGTCTCTGGATGTTCTGTATGTCCTCTTTAGAGAAGTGTCTGTTCAAGTCCTTTTCCCATTTTTTAATTGGGTTCGATGTCTTCCTAGAGTGGAGTCGTGTAAGTTCTTTGTATATTTTGGAGATTAAACCTTTGTCTGAGGTATCATTGGCAAATATGTTTTCCCATACAGTTGGTTGTCTTTTTAATTTAATACTGTTTTCTTTAGCCATGCAGAAGCTTTTTATTTTGATAAGATCCCATTTGTTTATTCTTTCCTTTATATTCCTTGCTCTAGGGCACATATCTGTAAAAATGTTGCTGCGTGGAATATCTGAGATTTTCTTGCCAATGTTCTCCTCTAGGACTTTAATGGTGTCATGGCTTATATTTAAGTCTTTTATCCACCTTGAATTTATTTTGGTGTATGGTGTAAGTTGGTGCTCAAGTTTCATTTTTTTGCACGTAGCTGTCCAGTTCTCCCAACACCATTTGCTGAAGAGGCTATCTTTACTCCATTTTATGTTACTGCCCCCTTTGTCGAATATTAATTGACTGTAGAGGGTTGGGTTGATTTCTGGGCTCTCTGTTCTGTTCCATTGGTCTATGTGCCTGTTTTTATGCCAGTACCAGGCTGTTTTGATTACAGTGGCTTTGTAATACAGTTTGATATCAGGTATTGTGATCCCTCCTACTTTGTTCTTCTTTCTCAAAAGAGCAGCTGCTATTCGGGCTCGTTTATGATTCCATATAAATTTTTGAAGTGTTTGTTCTATGTCTGTGAAATACGACATTGGTACTTTAATAGGTATAGCATTGAATCTGTATATTGCTTTGGGTAGTATGGACATTTTGATGATGTTAATTCTTCCAATCCATGAACACGGTATATGTTTCCATTTGTTTGTGTCTTCCTTGATTTCTTTCTTCAGTGCTGTGTAGTTTTCTGCATACAGGTCTTTTACCTCTTTGGTTAGGTTTATTCCCAGATATTTTATTTTTCTTTTTGCTATATCGAATGGGATTTTTTCCTTGATTTCTGCTTCTGCTGATTCATTGTTTGTATACAAAAATGCCTTTGATTTCTGGATATTGACTTTGTATCCTGCTGTTTTGCCAAATTCATTAATTAGTTTGAGCAGTTTTTGGGTAGAGTCTATAGGATTTTCCATGTACACTATCATGTCATCTGCAAACAGTGACAATTTTGTTTCCTCCTTTCCTATTTGGATGCCTTTTATTTCCTTTTCCTGCCTGATCGCTGTGGCCAAAACTTCTAATACTATATTGAATAGGAGTGGTGAAAGTGGACATCCTTGTCTTGTTCCTGATCTTAGTGGAAAAGCTTTTAGTTTTTGTCCATTGAGTATGATATTGGCTGTAGGTTTCTCATAAATGGCCTTTATTATATTGAGGAATGTTCCCTCTATTCCCATTTTGCTGAGTGTTTTTATCATAAATGGGTGTTGTACCTTATCGAAAGCTTTTTCTGCGTCTATTGATATGATCATGTGGTTTTTGTCTTTGCTTTTGTTTATGTGATGAATTACATTTACTGTTTTGCGAATGTTGAACCATCCTTGCATCCCTGGGATGAAACCCACTTGGTCATGGTGTATTATCTTTTGGATATATTGTTGGATGCGATTTGCTAATATTTTGTTGAGGATTTTAGCATCTATGTTCATCAGCGATATTGGCCTGAAGTTTTCTTTCTTTGTTGTATCTCTATCTGGTTTTGGAATTAGGATGATGCTGGCTTCATAAAAGGAGTTAGGGAGTTTTCCATCCTTTTGTATTTTTTGGAATAGTCTGTGAAGAATGGGGGTTAGCTCTTCCTTAAATGCTTTGTAGAATTCTCCTGTGAATCCATCTGGTCCAGGGCTTTTGTGTGATGGGAGTTTTTTGATTACTGCTTCAATTTCTTTTGCTGTTATTGGTCTATTCAGGTGTTCTACTTCTTTTTCATTGAGTTTTGGGAGATTATATTTTTCTAGAAATGTGTCCATTTCCCCTAGGTTCTCAAATTTCTTGGCATACAGTTCTTCATAGTAATTTCTTACAATCCTCTCTATTTCTGTGGTGTCAGTTGTAATCTCTCCTCTTTCATTTCTGATTGTGTTTATTTGTGTCCGTTCCCTTCTTTTCTTGATGAGCCTACTTAAAGGCTTGTCTATTTTGTTTATTTTTTCAAAGAACCAACTCCTGGATTCATTGATCTTTAGAATTGTACTTTTAGTCTCTATGTCATTTAGTTCTGCTCTGATCTTAGTTATTTCCTTCCTTCTACTTGCTTTGGGCTGTTTTTGTTGTTGTTCCTCGAGTTCTTGTAGGCGTAGAGTAAGTTCATTTGTTTGAAATGTTTCTGTTTTCTTTAGGTAGGTCTGTATTGCTATAAACTTCCCTCTCAGGACTGCCTTGGCTGTATCCCATAAGTTTTGGGTTGTTGTGTGATCATTTTCATTTGTTTCCAGAAACTTTTTGATTTCTTCCCTAATTTCATTCTTGACCCATTCATTGTTTAATAGCATACTGTTCAGTCTCCATGATTTTGGGTGTTTTGGGTTTTTTCCTTTGGGGTTGGTTTCCAGTTTCAGTCCCTTATGGTCAGAGAAAATGCTTGGTATGATTTCAATATTCTTGAATTTGTTGAGGCTTGTTTTGTGCCCTATCATGTGATCTATCTTTGAGAATGTACCATGTGCATTTGAAAAGAATGTGTATTTAGCTTCTTTGGGGTGAAGAGCTCTGTATATATCCGTTAGGTCCATTTCATCAAGGGTGTTGTTTAATGCCACAATGTCTTTGTTGATATTTTGTTTGGAAGATCTGTCCATTTTTGATAGTGGGGTGTTAAAATCCCCCACTATAATTGTGTTGCTGTCTATATCTTTCTTGAATTCCTCTAAGATTTTCTTTATATATTTTGGTGCTCCTATGTTGGGTGCGTATATATTTATGATGCTAATGTCTTCTTGGTGGATTCTTCCCTTGAGTATTATGAAGTGACCTTCTGGGTCACTCTTTATGGCTCTTTTTTTGAAGTCTATTTTGTCTGATATGAGAATTGCTACCCCAGCTTTTTTTTTTCTTGTCCATTTGCTTGGAAAATTTGTTTCCAGCCTTTGATTTTTAGTCTGTGATGGTCTTTTGTCCTTAGGTGGGTCTCTTGTAGGCAGCATATGTGTGGGTCATATTTTCTTATCCATGACGCTATTCTGTGTCTTTTGATTGGAGCATTTAATCCATTTACATTTAAGGATATTATTGATAGGTACTTATTCATTGCCATTTTTGTACCTGTGTTCCTCTCTGTCTGTCTCTTTTCCTTCCTTTCCTTAAAGCAGACCTTTTAGTATTTCTTGTAGAGCTGGCTTGGTGGCAGCAAATTCTTTTAGACTTCTTTTGTCTTGGAAGCTCTTTATTTGGCCTTCTATCTTGATTGAGAGCCTTGCTGGGTAAAGTAGCCTTGGTTGTAGGCCTCTGGTTCTCATTACTTGGAATATTTCTTGCCATTCTCTTCTTGCTTGGAGTGTTTCCATTGAGAAGTCAGTGGCTAACCTTATTGGGACGCCCTTGTATGTTATTTCTTTTTTCTCCCTTGCTGCCTTTAAGATTCTCTCTTTGTCTTGGAAGTTTGCCATTTTAATGATGATGTGTCTTGAAGTGGGCCTCTTTGGGTTCCTCTTGAATGGGACTCTGTGAGATTCCTGGATTTGTGTGACTTTTTCTTTTGTCAAATTAGGGAAATTTTCTCTCTTTACTCTTTCAAATATGTTTTCTATCCCTTGTTCTTCTTCTTCTCCTTCTGGTATTCCTATTATTCGGATATTATTACGTTTCATATTGTCTTGCATTTCTCTTAATCTCTCTTCATTCTTTCTGAGCCTCTTTTCCCTTTCCTGTTCTTTCTGTGAGATGCTTTCTACTTTGTCCTCCAATTCACTAATCCGATCTTCTGTTTCATCCACCCTATTTTTAATGCTTTCCACCGTGCTTTTTAATTCAGAAATTGTATTCTTCATTTCCTCTTGGCCCTTGCTAATAATTTCCATTTCCTTTTTCATGTTGATATAGTTCACAGTGAGATCATTGTAACTTCCCTGTAGTTTCTGGTAGCTGATTGTGAGCTCTTTGAACTTCCTGATCACCAGTGCTTTGAATTCAGTATCTGATAGTTGACTTGCCTCTGTTTCATCTAGCATTCTTTCTGAGGATTCCTCCTTTCCTTTCATTTGGGGATTGTTTCTTTGTCTTCCCATTGTTTGTGAGACTCTTCTTGTTAGCCTCAGCTTCTTAGATTAATCTGTTTTGACACCCTGGGTTTATGGTATGAACTTTTGTGGTGGAATGCCTGTGACTTTCAATGGTGCAGCCTCTTTTGGTTATCCTGTTGTTCTCTGCTTCCACCTACTCAAATATGCAGCAACTTGTGGCTTCTCTCCTACAACAATGTGCAATTTGTCTCTCTGGCTCTACTATTGGGAGGCCTCTTCTATGGGTCCAGCTCTGGTCTTTTTATATTTTCAAGTTGATTGTGACTCTTGTGGGTAAAAGAAATGGTAAGGAAAGAAATAAAAGGAAGAAAGAAAAAAATGGTAGGGGAATGTAAGAAAGAGCAATAAGTTTAGAAAGAAAAGAAAAAGAAATAAAACAGGAAATCCGGGAAAAGAGGACAAAAGTATGGAAAGAAGAAACAGTAATAAAGTTTAAAAGAAATAACAGATTACTTTAAAAAAGCAAAAAGATAAAGAAAAGGAATGGAGAGGGGAGAAAGGTAAATAAAAAAAAGAAAGAATAAAAATAAAATAAAGAAAGAAAAAAAAAACCCCAAAAAACGCACCAAAATAATCTCTCAAAAAAAAACCCTCAGAAAAAGGAATGTCACTTGTTGGCTTCAAACTAGCCAAACCGGTTTTTCTGGTTGTAGTTGGCTGAGGGTCGATTGTTGTGGTTTTTTTTTTTTTCAGCCAGCCCCTCTCAGGATCCAGACACTTGGCGCCTCTCCCCCAGCTCCCTACAATGGGGAGCTAGGACTTTCTCGCAGCGCTCCCTTCCCAGGGGTTACTGCCATAGTCTGGTTTGCTGTGTTTGCAGGCACCTGCACCGGCCTAGTTGCCTGGTTCCCTCGGGATTGAGCACAGGCCTGCCCCCGTTCAGTTGGGAGGCCGCAGACCCTCTGCCCAATCCTGGGCTCGCTGCCAAGCTGGGTGTGAAGCAGAGCAGGCTCCCGAGTCTACCGGATTCAGAGCCCCAGACTGCACCTCTGAGTTCTCCTGGGCTGGCAACCACAGAGTCTTTGGTTGGGGCCCTTTGTCCTCCGAACCCTCTCTGTAAACTCTATCAAACAAGTCTCTCCTGGCCCCCCACCTTGCTTGGCCAGAAAGGGAGGGGGTTGAGGGTCTCAGCTCTTTTCCCAGGACCCCTCAGCGTCCCGGGCTTCCAGATAGTCTGAGGGGGGTGGACTGGAAGCCGGGAGCCGATCTGAGGACTGGGCGCAGACCTAGAAACTCTGTGTGCTCATCATGGCACGCTGCGTGGTGTGTATCCCTTCTGTTCCTGTGTTTGTCTGGGTCCCCTGGCCAACCTCTGGCAAAAAACCAAAACAAACAAACAAACAAACAAAAAAAAAAACCAAAAAGACCCCTAGGGATGTAGCAGCACCACGCCGGGTGCTGGTCCCAGAACTGTGTGCAGGCTGAAATCTCCTCTGCTCCCCCCTCGTTGGGTCTCTTGGCCGGTCTGGGCCCAAAAATCCTAGGGAGGGAGCTTTCTGGGCGCTGAACGTTGGCTTAGGCGCCCTCTGGGACTTGCCCAGACAAACTGCGTGTGGAACGACTAGATCCCCAATTAGCGTGCAGGCTGAAGTTTCTTCCACACCTCTTTGCCTGGGCCACTCGGCCTGCCTGGCAGGAAAATTCCAGGGAGGGAGCCGTCCGGGCGCTGAACGCTGTCCCAGGCGCCTTTAGGCACTCTCCCAGACACAGTTCCCACCAGGCGCTGAACCTCCGAGCTATGCACAGACTGAAATCACCTCTGCTCCCTTCTGGTTGGGCCACTTGGCAGATCCCGGGCCCAAAAATCCTAGGGAGGGAGCTTTCCGGGCGCTGAATGTTGGCCTAGGCACCCTCAGGCACTTGCCCAGACACACTGCGTGTGGAGCGACTAGATCCCCAACTTGCGCGCAGGCTGAAGTTTCTTCCACACCCCTTTGCCTGGGCCACTCAGCCTGCCCGGCAGAAAAATCCGAGGGAGGGAGCCGTCCGGGCGCTGAACGCTGTCCCAGGCGCCTTTAGGCACTCTCCCAGACACAATTCCCACCAGGCGCTGAACCTCCGAGCTATGCACAGACTGAAATCACCTCTGCTCCCCTCTGGTTGGGCCACTTGGCAGGTCCCCAGCCCAAAAATCCTAGGGAGGGAGCTTTCCGGGCGCTGAATGTTGGCCTAGGTGCCCTTAGGCATCCGCCCAGACACCCTGCGTGTGGAGCTACTAGATCCCCAACTTGCGCGCAGGCTGAAATTTCTTCCACACCTCTTTGCCTGGGCCACTCGGCCTGCCCGGCAGAAGAATCCCAGGGAGGGAGCAGTCCGGGCGCTGAAGGCTGCCCCAGGAGCCGTTTGGCTCTGGCCACAGGGCGCCGGCTCCCCTACCCTGCACCGGCTGTTTCTCCCTGCTCCGTCCCAGAGACTACTGTACCGCTGCTGTCTCCCTACCGTCTGGTTCCTCCGTGACCGATGAGGTTTCTCGTCTCTTATTTTCATATATGCTTGGCAACTGCTGGCTTGCTGGCCTCACCTCCTCAGATCGGACAGGTTTCTGTCTCTTTTGTATTAAGAACTGGTATCTACTCCGTCCTAGTCCACCGCCATCTTGAAACCCTGCAACCTGTCTTAATCATAGAAAGGCCCTCAATCTATTACACTGTGACAAATCTATCCATCTCCCAATTCTAGCAAAGATAAGATCAGCTGATGTAGATTCACATTCCAATGTCTATAGTCCTTCCAAAGTGTAAGGGAATGTAGGAGACCATTAACACGTGTTTTTTCCAAATATTACTATCAAGTTTTTCATCTCCCTCTACTGCATAGTTCACTCCTAGTCTGGTAACAAAAAAGGTTTGCCTTTCCCTCATACAAGCATGCAAGCTCCACAAAATCAAGAGGCTTGTCTATCTTGTTCAACAAGATATTCCAGAGGTTAGAAAAGTCCTTCACCATAAGACTTTTTTCTATGAATTTATACAAAAAAAAAGGTAGTTCCTCAAACATAATAGTTGAGAATCCCTAATTCAGGAGTATTAATATTTTAGTTCGGGAGGATTAATAACTTCAGAATATATTCCTCAGTCCAAATAAATGATGTCTTATTGGTTATCTATGGGATATATTGTATATATAGATCATATTATTTTATAAGGGTGGGAAAAATAGGTTTATAGTTGTTCATATGAAAAAATATATATAACAAGGAGAAATAATAACACAAGAATAAACTCTGTTTTTTACATACTCACAACTGTAAACCTACTTTTGCCCACCCCTGTATATAAGATTTAATGGAATTGGCTTATATGATTATGGAGGGTGATTCTACTGAACAGTTGTTGTATTAAGGTTCTCTAGAGAAATCAACATATGCAATAAATTATACATATATACATATCCTATATTATATGCACATACATATTGTATTAGTACATAATAGAGTTTATAATATATAAATCTAATAGAAGTATATATAAAACAGAGTCTGTCTGGGAAAAATCCAGCCATTGTTAATATAATGAAAATTGTTTGGGTGACATAAATGTAACCTGGCAGCCAAGGAAAGTAGACTGGAATGCATATGCATGGAAGATAATGACTTCACTGTACTAGTCAGTGGGGGCAGTACATGCCATTGAATGAGCAAATGTACTGTGTGGCCATCACATTCAAAATGACTGAGTAGAGCAAAACATCTGCATCAGATTTTGTGTCAAGCATAAACATTCCTCCATGGAAACTATTTGGATGATTCAGGAGGTCAAAGCCACGGGCAACTGGTGATTGGCAGCTTCATCACAACAATGCACTCACTCATGCATCATGGCTCGTGCAGAATTTTTTTGTGAAACATCAAGTCACCCAGGTAACACAGCCCAGATTTGGTGACCTGTGACTTCTGGCTTTTTCCAAAATTAAAATCACTTTTGAAAAGGAAGAGATTTCAAACCATTGATGAGATTCAATAAAACATGATGGGATGGCTGATGGTGATTGGGAGAACTGTGTGTGGTCCTCAGTTGCCTAGTTTGAAGGGGACTGAGGCATCATTGTCCTATGTACAATATTTCTTGTATCTTGTATCTTCTTCAGTAAATGTCCCTATTTTTCATATTACATGGCTGGATATCTTTTGGAGAGACCTTGTATATATATATATACATGCAGTACATATATAATATATATGACCATACAATATACATATGTATGATTATATGTGTGTATACATGTGATAGCATATATATTTATATACATATTGTGTATACACATATGTGTGTATATACAACCATATATATATATATATATATATATATATATATATATATATATATAATTATGAAAGTTGAGAAGTCCCAAGATCTCCCATCCAAGTACTAACCAGGCCCGACCCTGTTTACCTTCCAAGATCAGACAAGATTGGGTGCATTCAGGGTGGTATGGCTGTAGACAAGAAGTCCCAAGATCTACAGTCAGCAAGCTAAAGACCTAGGAGAGCTGATGGTAAATTCCAATTTGAATCCATGTCTGAAGTCAGGAGATGATCAATGACCCAGATCAAAAAAAGCCAAGTAGAGCCCTGGTGTAGCCCAGTGGATGTAGCCCAGTGGATTGAGCACAGGCTGTAAACCAAAGGGTCACAGTTTGATTTCCAGTCAGGGCACATGCCTGGGTTGCGAGCCAGATCCCCAGTGGGGACCATGTGAGAGGCAATCACACATTGATGTTTCTCTCCTTTTCTTTCTCCTTCCCTTCCCCTTTCTCTAAAAATAAATAAATAAATAAAATTTAAAAAAATAAAATAAAATAAACTACAGAGAGTGAATTCTTCTTTACTCAGCCTGTTTGTTTTACCCAGGTCTTCAACTGATTAAATGAGGCTCATCCACATTGGGGAGGGCACTTTACTCAGCCTACTAATTTAAATGTTAATCTCACCCAAAAACATTCTCCTCACAGATAGACCCCAGAATAATGCTGAACCAAATTTTCTGGCACTCCATGGCCCAGTCTACTTGACACATGAAATTAACCATTACAGTGGTGGTCAAAGGGTGGGAAAGTGGGAAGTGATGTGTCCTAGGCATAAGCAATAAGAGGTTATATTGTCTCTGAAAATATAAAAAAATAAAATAAATTCAAAACAGTCTTATTTTTATTAGCATCATATACTAACAACTGTAAACAATATCAGTGATAACAGAATTTTCCCACCCTTAATCTTTTGTTGTCTAAATTCTAAACAATTACTGCAACTATTGATGAGCTTTCTTCCTATGGTAAAATATACACAAAATAAAATTTGCCACCTTAACCATTTTTGTGTACAGCTTAGTGGCATTAAATACATTCTCATTTACTTCATAGTTATACATTTTTGTTTATAGATTAGAGATGTTTTCTTTGTGGTTAGCATGGTGATTACATATAATTTTGTCATATAGAGGAGTGAAATGTTAAAAAAAGTATATGCTCTGCATATCAAATATGCTAGATATCCCACTGATACCAACGTTTGAATAAAAGCATCCTCAACAGTGAGCTGACCATTTAGAAAATGACATTCTTACCCAATATTCATATTCATTCCTAGAGGAATCCTCACCCTAACGAATGTTAAAAAGAAGAACTTCTTGCTTTGGGGTTGTGGCAGAGGTTCATAAACTCTTTCAAATTCTAAAACAAGGTGCTGGAAAAATCTATGGGGCACTTGAAAAAGAGGTGGCAAAAGCCAAGCCAGTTCATTCCCCTCAGGTCATTCCATGTGCTCTTCTTAAAAGATTAATAAAAAGAAATTGATGTATCATGAGGAAATTTTCTAGAGGATAATTTACTGAAGCTTTGTCAGGTTTTCCTCTTTTTTCCTCTTCCTCAGTTGAGTGGTTTAAAAAAAAACACCTTCGTAGCTGTTCCCTCTGGAATTTAGGTGCTGCAGAGACTGGAATGAAATTGAGTTCTCAGGCTTTCCTGAGGGGAAAGCAAGAAAAGAGGCCATTATGGTAGTGAGCTGCTTTCCTGTGGGTGGTGTGTAAAGGCTGAGGGTAGGGAATGGAGTGGAGAACTGCAATGATACAAGATTTCTTATTAATCTGATGTCATCCTTAGTAATTTTAGACTAAATCCCTTATTTTTGTAATAAATATCTTTTAACACTCCTCTTTAATATTATGAAATAAAATGTATAAATAATACACACTACCAAAACACATAATTAAAAAAATAAATGTATTGCTCTAACTATAAGAGGAAAGAGAAATAAGAGAAAGGAAAGAACTTTATTATAAAAATAATACACATTTCATAGTTCTGGCCAAGATGGAGGTGGAGATAGAAATCTTTTGCTTCCTCACACAACCAAAAGGAGGATAACAACCAATCTAAAATCAATAAATGACCAAAAGTACCAGAAAATCAAACTGCAGGAAACTCCAACAACCAAGGAATTAAAGAAAAATCAACCAGAAAAACCAGACTGGTAAAGTGGACTAGGTGAGCTGACTCGGAAAAACCACTGCGAGGCAGCTGAGGGGCAGGGCTAACAGCCAAGCTTGGCGACTGGTGTGGGAGGTACTGACTTAAGGGGAAAACTGACACTCAGAGCTGACTGTGGACTAAGGCTGGGGTTGCCACAGTGGGAGATATTTCCAGTCTGACACAAAAGTCTGTTGGAAAGTGCATTAGAGATAAGCAGGCAAGCTGCACTGTTTCCTCTCTGGCCCCTTCCCCCCCCCCAGGCATCCTGGAAGTGCAGCAAAGATGTTGCCCTGCCTGGGTGAATACTTAAGGCCCCATCCCCTTACAACCTATCAGCTGTGCCAAGACAAAGAAATATGGCCCAAGTGAAAGAACACAGCAAAACCTCAGAACTAAGCAATGAGTAGATTGCCAACCTATCTCATAGAGAATTTAAAGCCCTGGTAATGACAGTGCTCACAGAACTGATTGAGCTTGGTCAAAAAATGAAAGATACCCAAAGTGAAATAAAGCAAAATATTCAGGGAACCAAGAGTGACAGGAAGAAAACCAGGACTCAAAGCAATTATTTGGAATGAAAGGAAGAAATAAGTATTCAAGCAGATCAGAACAAAGAAACAAGAATTAAAAAATAAATAAAGAACAGAGGCTGAAGATTCTCTGAGACAACCTGAAATGTTCCAATATCTGAAGTATAGGGGTGCCAGAAGGAGAACAAGAGCAAGAAATTTAAAATTTATTTGAACAAATAATGAAGGAATACTTCCCCAATCTGGTGAAGGAAATAGACTCCCATGAAGTCCAGGAAGCCCAGAGTCCCAAACAAGTTGGACCCAAAGAGGAACACACCAAAGCACATCATTAAGTTACCCAAGATTAAAGACAAAGAGAAAATCCTAAAAGCAGCAAAAGAAAAGGAGACAGTTGCCCTGCCTGGGTGGGAACACCTACAAAGGAGTTCCCATAAGGCTATCAGCTGGTTTCTCAAAAGAAACCTTGCAGGCAAGAAGGGGCTGGAAACAAGTATTCAAAATTATGAAAGTCAAGGACCTACATCCAAGATAACTTTATCCAGCAAAGCTTTCACTTAGAATGGAAGGGCAGATAAAGTGCTTCCCAGGTAAGGTCAAGTTAAACAAGTTCATCATCACCAAGCCCTTATTATATGAAATGTTAAAGAGACTTATCTAAGGAAAAGAAGATCAAAACTATGAACAGAAAAATGACAACAAACTCACAACTATCAAAAAATGAACCTAAAAGAAAAGAAAGACAACAAAAACAAAAACTAAGCAAAAAACCAGAGCAGGAACAGAATCAGAGAAATGGACATCACATGGAGGAATTTCAGTGGGGAGCGGGAAGGAGGGAATGGGGGGGAAGTACAGGGAAGAAAAAGCATAATTGGCAGGCATAAAATAGACGGGGAGAGATAAAAATGGTATAGGAAACAGAGGACTCAAAGAACTTATATGTACAACCCATGGACATGAACTAATGGGGGGGGGGAATGCAGGATGGTTGGGGGGAGGGGGATAAAGGCAGAAAAATTGGGAACACTGTAATAGTATAATTAATAAAAATACTTAAAAATAATAATGTACATTTCAATATATAAATGCTTTGGCATGGCTATGCTAGATGATAACATCCTAAATCAAATGCTTGCAACTATTTATAATGAACAAGTCTGGATTGAAGTGAAGTAACACTATTCAATTGAATGTAATTAATGCTTTTTCTCTATATTTGACCATGTGAAATAAAGACTAATATATATATATATATATATATATATATATATATATATGACATGAATCCATCAGTTATACAAGTGTATCATATAAGTTATATATATACCATGAATGGTATGCCAGTTAGTAAAATGATTTTCTGTTACCCCCACCAATGCAACAATGAAAAGTACCCCATGAATTTCCAGTGCCTCCCAGTGACTGGTGCCTCATCTATTGAGAATCACAGCTTTAGATTTTACTGGACCTTTTCCTACTTGAAAGCCATCAAACAAACTATGGGATCTGCCCAGGATTTTATTTATGGTTAAAGTAAAAACAATTTAACAAAAGAGCAGTAATAAGAACGAATAAAGTTGTTTACTGCTTGTATTCTATAAAGTTTAAGTGTTTCAATTAACAATGCTAGCAATATTACCACAATGGTTAATAAAAAGCAAGCACAAGGACTCAGAGGTAGTAAGCTCATCATGTTTAAGAAGACATAAGATGGCTAGAATGGCTAGAGGTGTAATTGTAGAAGTATAGAAAGCAAGGAGAAGAATGAAGGGATTTAAGGGAAAGTGATAAATCATGTAAGATTTAGTAGGCCTTGGAAGAAAGCTTCAATTTTATTTGAAATGCAAATAGGAGGCAGAGTTTATGTCATGAACTGATTTATGTTTGTAAAAGTGTGAGAAAGTTATACTGATCTGAGGAGTATAACTTGTAAGGAAATAAGAATGGCTGCAGGGTGAAGAATTAAAAAATTATTTCTCTCTTCCAGGCAAGGGCTAGGGAAGTCAAAATGAAAACACTAAAACAGATCTAAGAGATAGAAGTGATTGTACTTGCTGGTGGATGGGCGACACTTGAGAACAGAATCTGAGATAGTATTAAAGTGAAAACTATTTTTTCTATCATCAAAATATGTCCCGTCAAGAGAAAGACAAATGTGCTAAGTAGATAATTAAGGACTTCCAATAAGAAAATAGCCAGGGAGGCTGGGATGGGAGAAATAGACAAAAAAACTGTACTTGAAAAATAACTAAATAAAATTTTTAAAAAATAGCCATCTCAGAATGTTCACCATTTCTGTCACTGATTAAGCATAAACTGGCTTGAATTTAGCTTTCAAAATTTTTCATCTGAAGTTTAAATCTAAATTTTGCTTCTCCTTTGTTCTTAAACCAGGATTTCAACATAATTTCTTTATCTATAAACTCTTATAAGTGTATCTAATTCCACAAGATGTAAGAATTAATTGTTTAGTGATTATACAACCCTTAGTGAATATTTAAAATGATATTTCAAGAACTGCTATTAAAATAAAAAAGTATTTCTTGATATTTCTAGATTCCCAATGAGAAAATCAACAATTATGCTCATTCTTATTATATGTGGGAAACAATTGTGTAACTCTATGTACCAGATACATAGAGGTGTTGAGGGGAGATCATGTGTGGGTGAACATGAAGATGAGCCAGACGGGCATGGTTCCTCTCTCAAATAATCCCCCAAGTCATTGCCCATACATAGAAACAAAAACTGAAAGCAACTTCAATTATCACTGAATTTAAGCTATAGTTGAGGTAGGCAAAAAGATTCAAAATATTGTCTGTTCAAATTGTTGCCACTCCTTTAAGGTGCCATTCTTTTTGGCAGAGTCCTTATACCATTGCTTGAAAGTAACTTATGAGGCTCTTAGTTTCCTGAACATGCCAATGTGAAAGTCCTATTTGGGTATTGTGAGATCAAACACACACATTTGCTCAGGTTCTGTGGGACAAAGTTGAAGAAGGGAAAGAAAGGTCCAAATCACAGGATGGGATCACATTTTGGTAGGTGGCAAAGGAAGAGTCACAACATAAGGGAAATTGGGGTTCAATGCTGAAAAACGGAAAAGACTGATAGGAGAAGTAAGCAGAAAGGGGAAAAGGGCACCAGAGATTGTAACTTACTATTTTTCCTAGGGATGACTTATAGGGTAGATGGTAATAAAGAGGTTAACTTGGCAGAAACAGTTTTGTCATAATATTCTCTAAGGCACTAGAACATTCAGAAGGTTTTCCTCCTCCCAACCTCCTTACCATTCCAAAATTAGCCACCCCTACTTCCCTCTGCTGGTTTCTCTTAGGTGTGGTGCTGGAATAACCAAAAATAACTAGTGGATAAACTATCCGCTGTTGGTGACCACTGATTAAAATGATCCCTAGTGAGCCATTTGGCCTTCACACCTCACCTAGTCACCCAGAGTATTTGAGCCTCAGGAAACCCCTTGATAAACTGATTTACTTTTATCTAATTGAGAGGAACAAGGGGGAGAAAAAAGAGACATTAGAAGAAACTTCAATCTATTCTTAACTTATTTTGTAAGACACCTTGCTAGTTCTGAGAAGAAAAGCAGCTTCTGATCTGAGCTGTTACTCATAAATAATTGGTTTTAGTTGAAGAGTGGTCATGTGGAAAGGGAGAGTAGATTAGCTAAACAAGTAAATTTTCCTTTAAGATTTCTGAATTCTTCAGTTGTACAAGAAATTAACAGTATTCTAGACTTGTACAAATTGTTGGGGTCATGCAATGACTGAAATAGATCATTTAAAATAAAGTGCTTATCTCTTGTCAACCTTCACACCGGGTTTGTACATTCTTGCAGAATACTGCACTATAGTGGGCCCCTTCAGTTTTGAAAACCAAGTTGATCTTTTGTGTATCCATGGAAGCATGTCTGAATCTGTTTAATCAGGACTGTGACTATCAGTGTAATCTGAGCATAGGGTTCATACAGCTACACACAATTGGACACAGAACCTGTGAGCTGGAAAAGTACAGATGTGGACTTCTAAGTTCTTTGCTTTATTTTACTGTCCCTATCACCCCTCATTCGCACACACTTTCTTATACACATTAAGTGGATGGTCTCAAGCTCTGCTACATGTTTCCCTCCTCATTCTTATAGCTAGTGACAGATAAGTACTATATAACATTACATGAGACTTTATTAAAGAAAATATACCTCTCAAATCATTCTTTCTCTCTTATCAAAAATCCCAATATTTTTACACTGAGTATTTTTCTACTTAAAAAATAACACAATAGCTTTTTCATGAGTGGGGGGAGTAACATGTGATATTAAATTTTTCTTACTGACACTTTTCTTTTTTCTCAGTTGCACCAGCCCATCAAAAATAAATTATGAATCTTTACAATGGCTACTACACTTAGGCTTTGGGAGGTAGTAGAGAAAAATCTTACAAAATACAAACATTTGCCACTGAAAATGCAAGACTTCAAACCTGAAGTGTATTGTCAAGTACTTGGTTCCTGGATCACTCATTTTCCCATTTCTAGAACAGCTGTTTCAAACTTTTACCACTCTCATTAAGCCCTCAACCCACAGCCTTAACTTTCAGCAGACACACTTTTCTCCTACTTCACAGAGAAACTAAAGCCTTCTTCTGAGTTATATAGTAGTCTTCTACCCAAAATTTCCTTGTTAAATTTTCAGCTATTGTATTCTGGAAATTTGAAAACATTTTTAAAACTATATAGAATGCAAACTGAACCCTCATGTACATATCATCCAGCTTCAATAGTTATCAACTTATGGCCAATATTGTTTCGTCAACTACACCTTTTTAAATAATTTCTTTTTTAATTTTCAATTACAGTTATTTCACTAGTATTCTGTATTAGTTTCAGATGTTAAAATATCATATGCTTTATAGAATAGTCCCTCTGCTATTTCAAGTACCCACCTGGGCCCATAAATAGTTATATTATTGACTGTATTCCCCATACTGTAATCTACATCTCTGTGATTATTCAGTAACTACCAAGTTGTACTACTTAATCCCTTCACATTTTTCACCCAGTCCTTAGTCCCCCTTCCCTATGACAGCTCTCAGTCTGTTCTCTGTATCTATATTAAGTATACCTTTTAAAAACTGCATTTCTAATAATTCTTCCCTATGTCCTTCGAATTACCCTGAGGTTATTTTATCTGAGGTTATTCTCTGCATCAAGTTCTGGATCTCATCCCTTCCAGGTTCTTCAAACCCTTGCTCTAGAATCCTCCGTTTAACATTCCTCTTATACTATCCAATTTCAGTCAGTATTTAAACAATTTATTTTCATATTAGGAAACACACATACACACCATCTTGACAGTATATCCACTCAGCTAACATCTTATCTTTCTTTCACCTTCTATTTTCTGCCAAGAATCTGGAAAAGAGTATTCTGTACTCACTGTTTCTATTGCTTTATTCCCTCCCACACTTCAATCCAAGTAAAGGGGTATCTAGACATACCACTGTGCTGAAAATGCTCATTGAGTTCACTGATTCTCTATTTCATACGTCTTCTCAATTTTTTCCCATGTGACTGGGTGATTCCTTTTTGTGATTAGCAAAGTTTCTTCAAGATGTTCTTTCCTTTTGATCTCATGAAAACACTTTCCTCAGCATTTCCTCCTACATCTCTGATCTCTCCTTCCTCAGCCTTCTTCTTTGACTCTTCTTTATCTCCTTCATGTGGGCGTTCCCCGGACTCTGTCTTTGGCTCCCTTCTTTTCTCATTTATATTATCTTGGAGCAATCTAGCTCAATGATTATGTCATCACCATCTGTACAGTTTTTCTCAAACACTTGGAGTTAATGAGATAATGACACACACAAGGGTGAACATTTTTTAATGGAAAGATTAATTTATATTCATGAAATAAAAATACATGTTACTAATTAAATAATAATAACAGATATACAACAGAGAAACTGATGACATATTTCTTCACTATGTATCTATCTAGCTTGATGTGGAATAGCTTCACTTTTAGTCATGTTCCATATTTATTTGCCTTATTCCTTCCTCTTATACTAATTTTCAAGGTCCTGAGTCACAATTTTGAATTGTAGGAATATTATCAAATATTTGTTGCACTGACCAGGGAAGTTTTGGATATTGTATTAAGTATACAACCAGAAACTATAAAGACAATCCTAATTAAAAATTAGTGTTTATTCAGATACTAAGCTGAACAGCATACCAAAAAAAGAAACCTAGAGGGATAAATGTTTTAACTTGGGAAACGACAGCAAATGCATTGTTAATCTATTCTGTGGTTGTATTCCATTCTGAAAATATTTCTTAATATGATACAGTACTTAATGGAGATTTTAAAATATGCCTCATGATATAACAATGACTTATTTTTTAATGATTGAACAAAAATCATCCAGTGTTGGAAAAGTGTCAACTCAGTGACTGAGAATTTTATATCACGGTTTAGTCTTCTTAAGATCACTTGTTATGTTATTCTCATTGAAAAGCCATGACTTTGGTCCTGAAATGATAGGGTGACATTACTGAGTATATTTCCAAGTAATTACAACTTCAGCAAGCTACTTAGAATCAGAGAAATGGCCTTTATTGGCATTACTTACAATAAACAGATATTGCTACCTCAACTCTAATTTCAAAATGTCATGCAACCAACTTTCCCAGACAGCCAGCTTACTTCAAATTAGAAAAAGAGGCCTGAAAAGATACATATTCAGTGACTACAGTCAGGCTGTCTTTGCAATCTTTACTAGAAGGGAGATACTGTCATGTCTAATTTACAATTGGTAAAACTGAGGTTTAAAGAGGTTTAGTTACTTTGCCTGAGCACAGATTTGGACAGGGTGAGTGGAAATCAGCAGGAATGTTAAAGAAAAATCCAGGTTGAAATCCAGTAAAGAAAAACTGTCCTTAGAGCCCTGGCTGGTGTGCCTCAGAGGATTGAACGCTGGCCTGTGAACCAAAGGATCACCAGTTCCATTCCCAGTCAGGGCGCATGCCTGGGTTGCAGGCCAGGTCTTTAGTATGGGGTACGTGAGAAGCAACAGTGCACTGATATTTCTCTCCCTCTCTTTCTCACCCTCTTCCTCTCTGCCTAAAAATAAATAAATAAATAATCTTTAAACTAATTTTGGAAACAAAAAAAATAAAAATGTTCTTAGAAAAATAGGCACATTTTTTCTTTCATGTTCTCAGTATTCCCTTTCTATGTCCCTGTTGTAATTTAAAGCATTTACCCGAATGATCCCTGACACTCTTACAATTGAGCAAAATTTATGTCACTTCCCCTTGAGTCTTGGCTTTGCGACTGCTTGACCAGTAAAATATTACAGAAGTGATGTTACATGAGTTTCTAAGCACAGGCCTTAAGAAATTGTTAGCTTCCACTTCTTGTCTCTTGGAATGATCACTCTTGTAACCCAGCCACCATGCTGTGAGGAAGATCAAGACCATGGAAGAGACCAACATGGTAAAGAACCAATAGCCAGTGCCAACTTGCCAACTATGTGAGTGAGCCATCTTGGAATGGATCCTCAGCCCACTGAGTTCAGCGCAGGTGAGCTGCCCCAGCTGTCACCACATGCAGCAAGGCAAACTGTCCCCAGTGAGCCTTGGCCAAACTTCAGATTCATAAAAAAAAAAAGATTGTTGTTATTTGAAGCTATCAAGTCTCTGAGTGGTTTGGAATGGAACAACTGATAACCAGAATATCCATCTTCATTAAACCTCCACTCCCTGTTATTTCACTTCTTGTTAATTTCACTGTCTCTCAAATCTGTCTCACAATGAACACAGACCTTTTACTCCTTGGGGTAATAGTCATTTTTATAAGAGGATGAACAACAGGTACACAGCCCAGTTTTTGTCTTAGTTCATTCTGGCTGCTATAACAGACTACTATAGACTGAGTAGATTATAGACAACAGACATTTATTTCTCACAGATCTGGAAGCTGGGAACTTCAACATCAAGGTACCAGCAGATTTGGTGCCTAGTGAGAGCTCACTTCCTAGATCATAGATGGCTGTCCTCACATGTCAGAGGACACAAGGTAGCTCCCTAATGTCTCTTTTACAAAGCCACTAACCCATTCAAGAGGCTAAAGCCCCAATTCCAAACAACATCACTTTGGGGATTAAGATTTTACATATAAATTTTTGGAGAACACAATAAATTTATAGTAAGTTTATTTAATTTTATTGACTCATAGAAGTAATTTTAACCAGTTTTGTTACTTTTAATAAAAAGTGCTTGGAATGATTATTATTATGAGATTTATTTTAAAAAGACAGTAAATGTTATAAAGCATTTAACATGAGGACTGGCAAATTGTAACAAGTCAGTGTGAACTACTATTTTTTTAAATATATTTTATTGATTATGCCATTACAGTTGTCCTGTTTATGCCCCTTCATTCCCCTCCACCCTTCACACCCCTCCCCCACCATTCCTCCCTTTCATTTATGTTCATGTGTCACAAGTTCTTTAGCTTCTACATATCCCATACTATTCTTGCCCTCCCCCTGTCTATTTTCTCCCCACTATCTATGCTACCTATTTTCTGTACCTTCTCCCCCCTTCTCTGTCTCCCACTCCCCTGTTGCTAACCCTCCATGTAATCTCCATTTCTATGGTTCTGCTCCTTATCTAGTTATCTGCTTAGTTTGCTTTTATTTTAGGTGTGGTTGTTAATAACTGTGAGTTTGCTGTCCTTTCACTGTTCATATTTTTTATCTCCTTTTTCTTATATAAGTCCTTTTAACATTTCATATAATAAGGGCTTGGTGATGATGAACTCCTTGAACTTGACCTTATCTGAGAAGCACTTTATCTGTCCTTCCATTCTAAATGAAAGTTTTGCTGATAGAGCCATCTTGGACGTAGGTCCTTGCATTTCATCACTTGGAATACTTCTTTCCAGCCCCTTCTTGCCTGGAAGGTCCCTTTTGAGAAATTAGCTGACCATGTGATGAGAACTCCGTTGTAGGGGACTGTCCCCTTATCTCTTGCTGCTTCTAGAATGCCCTCCTTCATTTTAATCTTGGGTAATATAATTATGATGTGCCTTGGTGTGTTCCTCCTAGGGTCCAACCTCTTTGGGACTCTCTGAGCTTCCTGGACTTCCTGGAAGTTTATTTCCTTTGCCAGATTGGGGAAGTTCTCCTTTATTATTTGCTCAAATAAGTTTTCCATTTGTTGCTGTTTCTCTTCCCCTTCTGATACCCCTATATTTCAGATGTTGGAACCTTTAAAGATGTCCTGGAGCCTCTCCTCATTTTTTTGAATTCTTGTTTCTTCATTCTTTTCTGTTTGGTTGTTTCTTTCTTCCTTCTAGTCCACTCCGTTGATTTGAGTCCCAGTTTTCTTTCCATCACTATTGGCTCCCTGTGCAATTTGCTTCATTTCACGTAGTGTAGCCTTCATTTTAAAATCTATTTTGAGACTAAAATCAACCAGTTCTGTGAGTATCCTGATCTCCAGTGTTTTTTTCTTTAACTTGAAAATTTTTTAATTTAATTATTTTTCAAGCACAGTTTTATGTCTTTTACTCCCATCCCAGCCCACCCCACCCTGTGCTCCCCACCTCCCTCCCATTTCCACACTCCTTAGTTATTGTCCATGTGTCCTTTTTACTAGTTCCTGTAAATCCTTCCCCTCTTCCCCCTGAAATTCCCTCCCCTTTCCCCTCTGGTCACTGTCCCCCTGTTCTCTATTTCAATGTCTTTGTTTTTATTATGCTTGCTTATTTGTTTTGTTGTTTAGCTTCCTGTTAAAGGTGAGATCATATGGTATTTGTTTTTCAATGCCTGGCTTATTTCACTCAGCCTAATGCTTTCCAGTTCCATCCAAGCTGTTGCAAAGGGTAGGAGCTCATTCTTTCTGTCTGCTGCATGGAATGCCATTATGTATATGTACCATAATTTTTGGATCCATTCATTTACTAACGGGCACCTAGGTTGCTTCCAGCTCTTGGCTATTGTAAATTGTGCTGCTATGAACATTGGGGTGCATATGTTCTTTTGGATTGGTGTTTTAGGGTTCTTAGGATCTAATCCCAGCAGTGAAATTGCTGGGTCAAAAGGCAGGTGGATTTTTATTTTTCTGAGAAAATCCCATACTGTTTTCCATAATGGCTGTACGAGGATAAGCTGATCTCCAGTGTTTTGAACTGTGCATCTGATAGGTTGGCTATCTCTTGGTCGTTTAGAAGTATTGGCTCTGGGGCTTTGATGTGTTCTGCTTGAGCCATAATGTTTTGGTCTGTTCGCACCTCTTACGTGTGAGGGGCAAAAGCTTAGGTGTTTAGCAGGGCGGGTCCACCCAGTTGCATGGTTGTGACTGGGGGCAGGGTCAGAGAGGGAGCTATGGCATTTTTTTCTGATCCCCTCGGATTTCAGCCCCCTCTGCTGCTTCCCACAAGGAAATTGGGCTCTTCTGGTGTTGGTTCCTGGGTGGATGGGCTTGTATTTGTTCTAGGACCCTGTGGGTCTCCCCAACAAACTCTCCTGTGGGGCTAGGAGCCTCTCCCAGCACCTCACCTCTGAAAGTTTTTTTCAATTGGTGCTGTTATGCTTTATTTCCTGTTGCTAGGGCCCGGGGTTGTGGGTCTTTCTCACTGACCATTTTTAGACCTGCCTGGTTTCTCTGCGCACAAATGTGTGTCCTTGGTCAGCCAGCCAGCCACCTTGCAAGCCTTACTGGGTTTCCATCTGTGCCCACCTGGGTCTCCAATCACCGTCTCCTGCTGCCAGGACCCCTCTCTGCCACTGCTGACTCCACCTCTCTTACCGGTTTAGATGAATAGTTTATAGATGTTGAACTCGGTACAGTTTGCTTTTCTGTCTGTTTGGTTGCATTTTTGTTTCTAAATCTTTGTTGCCCTTAAATTTAACTGTGCGAGGAGGCACAGTATTTCTACCTACACCTCCATCTTGGCCGGAAGTCAGTGTGAGCTACTATTATCAGTGCCAACACCATCATTGCTATTTTTAAACATTACCTTTGATTTTGTAGATAGTTTACTCATTTGTCTTTGGGGCCAAACAAGTATTGTTAGTGTGCTACTTTGTCTGTTCAAGCAAATAGGCAGTTGCTAGTGTTATTACCTATGGTTCAGAATGCCTTTTCCCCAGGCATTACATGGAGACTTGCAGTTATTTCCAGGAGGCCAGAGTTAAATATAGGCAAAATATTCTTCAGGCTGTCTGTCCACCTGGCTCAGTTACACACATATACAAATGAGAGGTAGGACATAAGGTTCATCTAATACATGTTCTGGCAAGAAGTAAATAATTGGGACTTCCGCCAAGATGGAGGCATAGGTGGATGTGCCCTGCCTTCTCACACAACCAAGTTTAGAGACAACTAAATATTAGCAACAGAAAACACAGCCAGAACACGGAAAATTGAACTTTTCGGAAGTCCGTTAACAACAAATTCTTCAGTCTGACCGGTAAGGGGCGAAACCAGCGGCTGGTGAGGGGTTGCACACGAGGACTCCGTCAGACAGACTCAGGCGCGGAATCCAGATGCGCGGAATCCAGGCACAGGGTTGGACCTAGTGAGCAACCGAGCGAGCCACCAGGCGAGCGACCGCGGAGGAGACAGCGGGGAAGTGGTGCTGCATGTTGACTGTGGTCGTGCATTCGTGCGCGAGCGGACAGGGGAGGGAGTGGGCGGTTGGACCGGGGCCTGGCCGGTCCCCGAGGCACGCGGCAGTAGAGGGCGCCGCCATTTACCCGCTCTGACCACGCCCCCACATACAGCGTCACAACCCAGCGACCTGGGAGTCCAAGGCACTGCTTCTCACACTTAAAGGGCCAGAACAGACCAAAAATGTCACAAGATCTCAAAGCCCCAGAGCCCATAGATCTAAGCGATCTAAGCGATGAAGAAATAGCAAAACTCTCAGACACACAGTTTAAAACACTGGTCATCAGGATCCTCACAAAACTGGTTGATTATAGCCACAAATTAGACAAATATATGAAGGCGAAACTAATTGAAATGAATGGAATTGCACAGGACACCAATAGCAATGAAAAGGACTGGGACTCAACACTGGGACTCAAATCAATGGAGTGGACCAGAAGAAAGCAAATAATGGCCAAACAGAAAAGAGTCAGGAAGCAAGAATTCAAAGAAATGAGGAGAGTCTTAGGAACCTCCAGGACATCTTTAAACACTCCAACATCCGAATTATAGGGGTACCAGAAGGGGGAAAGGCACAGCCACCAGTGGAAAACTTATTTGAACAAATAATAAAGGAGAATTTCCCCAATCTGGCAAAGGAAATAGACTTCCAGGAAATCCAGGAAGCTCAGAGAGTCCCAAAGAAGTTGGACCCAAGAAGGAACACACCAAGGCACATCATAATTACATTAGCCAAAATTAAAATGAAGGAGAGAATCCTAGAAGCAGCAAGAGCTAAGGGGACAGTCACCTACAAAGGAGTCCTCATCAGACTGTCAGAAGATTTCTCAAATGAGACCTTACAGGCAAGAAGGGGCTGGAAAGAAGTATTCCAAGTCATGAAATCCAAAGACCTACAACCAAGATTGCTCTATCCAGCAAAACTTTCATTTAGAATGGAAGGACAGATAAGGTGCTTCTCAGATAAGATCAAATTCAAGGAGTTCATCATCACCAAGCCCTTATTATATGAAATGTTAAAGGGACTTATCTAAGAAAAAGAAGTTAAAGAAACATGAACAGTGAAAGGACAACAAACTCACAGTTATTAACAACCACACCTCAAACAAAAGCAAACTAAAAAGGACAGCTAGATCAGGAGTGGAAACATAGAAAATGAAGATCTCAAGGAGGGTTAGCAACAGGGGAGTGGGAGGAGGAGATGGGGGGAGAAGGTACAGAAAATAAGTAGCATAGACAGTAGATAGAAAATAGATGGGAGGGCAAGAATAGCATGGGAAATATAGAATCTAAAGGACTTGAGACACATGGTCATAAACTAAAGGGGGGGTAATGGTGGGGATGGGGGGTAGGGTGGAGGGGAATGAAGGGGGGAATAGAGCAACTGTAACAGCATAATCAATAAAAAATTTAAAAAAAATAAAAAAAGAAGTAAATAATTGAAATTGAGTCTTTGTTATAAAGGGGATTTTCATATATTTGGAAGAAGATGCACACAAGGAAATTCTGGTAGATATTTAGCAAATTCCCCTGGTTTCTTTGAGAATATGCAGGAAGGAACCAATATTCTACTTCAACATAGAAGCAGATGTATTATCTTATGGACTGAAGGACTGAGAAGAGAACTAGACCAGCTGATTATAAATCAGCAGCAGTTTTAAAGAAAATTTAGCTTCCATTCAAGATGGAGGCATAGGTAAATATGATTCACCTCCTCGCACAACCACAGCAAAAATTACAACTAAACTAAAAATCAACTATTACTCAGAATAGTCTGAAAATCAAGCTGAATGGAAGTCTAACAACCGAGGAATTAAAGAAGCCACATTAATCCAGATAGGTATGAGGGATGGAGAGGCAGAGATGTGTGAAGACATGTGGAGATGTGAAGGGGTGGTCCCACACCCATGTGCAGTGGGTGATACTTGATCACAAGATTGGATCACTAGAACATGAAAGTCCATGTGACTTCAGTACTTAATCAGCCAAATATGTACATTTTCTATAAGCTCACTTTTGTTGAGAGCCAGTTTGTATCAAGATTTCATGAAAATAAATAGATGTGAGCAATAAATCCCTAAAGCTTCTGATGGGGTAGCAGTTTTTAGCTTGTTCATCTGCCATACTCCAGATCTACAATATAGGATTCATTCTTCTTTGTTTCCTTCAGTGCATCGATCACATGGGAGATCCTTCTGCAGTATTTATTTAGAAAGCCCCCATCTAGAGACTAAGGAAAAAAGCCACTGCTGCGTCCTAACTTACAGTGAAGCTACCTCCTCATCCCACCCCCCATCACTTTAGTACCACCTTGACCCACAGGTACAGGTCCATGTTGAATGCATTGAGATGTAGGCAGGAAAAATGAAGATTGCTGGTAAAAATACAGAGCTCTACCAACAGTTCTTTTCAAAGCAGATGGCCTGCAAAGAGCTGTACATAGACTTGCATGTACAGAAATTTGTTGTATAAATTGCCTTTTAAGGCTTTTCTTGGTAAAAGAAAATAATAAAACAAAAATTAAGACAGCAAAAACATACGTCTTAGCCTTTTGTTCAAGAAACCATAAGATATGAAGTATGATTTACTCGAATGGAGTAGGTTATCAGCAATGTGTGCACCCACTGACTTTCAGTGTTAAAAAATCCCCAAACTCACTGACTTAAAGCAACCAATAATTTCATTTTTGATTCTATGAGTTGATTGCACAGTTCCTGTGGTCTGGGAAGGTTCCTCTAATCTCTGTTTTCAGGTCAGCTAAAAGCCGAATAATCTAAACAGTGTCACTCATATATCTGGTGTTTGACAGGATAACAGTGGTCACTGAGCCTCCTGTCTCTCATCAGCAGGGTAGCCCTGGATTCTTCATGTTGTGTTCTCAGACTTCTAAGAGTATGACAGCAGAACCTGTAAGATTTCTTAAGACCTAGGATGACAATTATGCAACTTCACTTTCACTGTGGTCAAAACATTCTGTGGTCAAAACAAGTGGGTACATGGACTCTATTTCTTGATGGCAGGATCTGCAGACTATTGTTATTTTCACAATCTCCCAGATGAAGTGTACATACATTATATGGCATTCTGATCACAGTTATGCTAAACACACCCGCTGATAGACAGGGGTATGATGGTGGCCAAAGTGCTGGAAACTGGACTCCAAAGACCAGGGACCTAGAAAAGGTTCTGCCATGTATTACTTCCTTCTTAGAGTGAAGTAAATTCACTCTATTTTTCAGGGTTTTAATTTAGTCATTTTTAAAATGAGGGATTGGATAGGATGATCTTTAAAGTCTCCTCCAGATTTCTAAGTCTTTTAAGAGTTGAACATACTTCTTGGCTTTTGAAGGCAAGATTTTCTAGTTCTAAGGATCTAAAGGAGATGGTAAAAAATTATGAACTTATTTTAACCTATGACCATAACTTGAGAAAAACACATGTGCAATGATTGCTACCATGTGCAAAATATACTTATGAAAGAAAAAATATAAAAATTAATGGAAGGATTATAAATTTCAAAAATTATCCTAATAGATTTAAAAATTTTGTTACTAATTAACTCCAGTAAAAAGGAATAAATATTTTCCACACAGCATTTCCAATATGAAATATGTTGTCAGATCAACAGGAACACAACTCTCACAACACCCAAAAGCAACAAGGAATTTAGCTTTTTTCATTATCTAGTAGGCAATAAAGACAGTAGTGAGAGAGACTTTTGTCACTCATGCCCTTCTCTCCATGTCACACGCCATGACAGACTCTCCATGCAAAGCACTGCTTTTCTTGCTCAGACATGTACACCTAAACTTTGAATTGGGAATTATTTTTTTCTCAAACTGGCCAAACTTTCAGGACAGATGTTATGAGAATGAAAAAAAAGGAAGTGAAAGGAAAGAGTTGGTTAAGGGGTCATCCATTTTCACTTGTAGCCGGGCAATAGTCATCATTGACTTTGCATTGCTCAATTTTCTTGGATCTTTTCAGGTTTATCTTACTTGGCCTTTCAGGCAAGTTAGAGCTTGTTGATCACTCCCTTTTTCTTCGAAGTACTTTCTCTCTTGGCTTCTAAGACACCATTATATAGCTTTTTCTTACAACCTTCTTTGCCATAACTAGTTGCTTGAATGTTAGTTATGTCTAAGCTTTTTCTATGGTCCTCTTCTCTGATCATCCTACATCGACCCTGCGTGAATTCACCTATTCCATGATTTCAAATACTCTTTATGTTCTGTCGACTCCCAGTTATATATGTTTATCAGAGATGTGCCTCCTGAACTTCAGACTGCTTTCTTAGAAGCTTTACTGTGGCATTCCTTAGGAAAGTTAAACTCAACACATTCATTCCCAAACTTCCATTTCCTTAGCTCAGGTGAATAACTATCTACCCAATCACCAAAGCTAGAAAACTGGAAGAAACTTTCTCTCTTCAGTAAGTCAGGCCTATTTTCCCTCAGAATTACTTCCTGCCATTCCTCTGCTCTAAGGGATTGATCCCCTGCAGGCTGCGTCTGACAGGGTCTTATATCAATCAGCTTTTTTTTTTTTTTTCCCACAATAAGAGACCTAGGTTTAAGGACTAACTAGACTCAACAAAGTTGAATTTTTCTTACCATAGCTGGTCTGTCACTGCTGCTTCTGACTGCTTAGTCCACCAAATCAAGGGCCAATTTAATGTCACTGATCTCCCAATTTGGCACCATTCTTTGGGAGAACCAGCAAGCCACTTGATAGTAAGTTGATTGATTACATTTTACTCTTTCCTGTCATGGAGGGACCACACTTTGTTCTTACAGTTATGAGTATAGAATTTTCATCTCAACACCACCATCTATGAGCTTATGGAATGCCTAGTTCACCACTATGTTATCACAGCAATGCTTCTGTCCAAGGGACATGTTTCATTGCAGGAAAAGTACAGTAACAAAGTATGCCACTACAATTTGTTGAGCTTGGCATACCCTATCACTCAAAAGTTGCTAGCCTGTTAGAATGGTGGAATGGCTTAATTAAGTTTTAGTTAAGGGGGTCATCAGTTCAAATCTCAGTCAGGGCACATGCCTGGGTTGCAAGTCAGGTCCCCAGTGGGGGCCATGTGAGAGGCAAACACACATTGATGTTTCTCTAACTCTCTTTCTCTTTCCCTCTCCCTAAAGATAAATAAATAAAATCTTTTAAAAAAAAGATTCAGTTATGGTATCAACTGGGAGGTCACAGTCTGTGGGATTGTGATGTTCCCCCACTGAATGTGGCATATGGTATGTGATCAACAAATGATATGTTTCTCTCTTACACAGAACATATAGACCAGAGAATTAAGGGGAAGAAGTGGAAATGGCCCTTCTCACTATTCTATCTAATAATCCACACACATAATTTTTGCTTTCTGTCCACAGCCTTTGGCTCTGCTGTTCTAGAAGTCTTTTTTCCCAAGAAAGAAATGCTTTCCTCCCAGTCACATTATAATCTGGAAGTTGAGACTGTCACCTGGCATTTGGAATTCCTCATACCACTGAACCAATAAGCAGAAAAAGGATGCTTATGTTGGCTGAGGTTATTTATCATTATTAACAATAGGAAATTGGTTTGCTGCTATACCATGGGGATAGGTGATTATGTCTGAAACCAAGGGGATTCATGAGAGGGCACCTTTCAGTATTTCTGTGCCTCTTAGTGAAAGTCAACCAAAGTCTACAGAAACCAAACAAGGTATCATTCCATTGGGTAAACAACTTACCCAGTCATTGCACTGGCTGACAGGATAAGAATAACAAACTATGTGGTGGAAGTAGAAAGTGATAAATATCAACTATGGCCACATGACTAGTAACAGGAACAAGAATTATAGCTGTCAGGTATACTTTATTCTATGTGTATTAACCAACAATTTCTCTTTTCATTTCACTTCCCTTTCCCTATTATTCTGTATAAGGAGTATTGGTAGTAAGTACCTGGTTAATTTAACTTATAGGTCACCAGACTACAAGTAGCCACATTTAGTATTTATAAGAGTGATTTTATAATGCCTGGAAATCTTTGACTTGAGACAGAAAAATACCTTTAATAAAACTTTCTCTTTTCCCCTTGTTGGAGTGAGCTGGTGAGCTGTATCATGGGTAGTTGTTTCATGTCTGGTAGAAACACAAATTTGTTAAATGTGGGTATAAAGTGAGAATGGATTCTCAGTAGTTAAGACTGGCTATGCTAGTGCTGGGCCTGTTTGCCCTCTCATGTGTTTCTTGCCCTTCCCCAGCTCTGCTCTATATCCTAGGGAGTTGACTCATCTAAGCTATATTTTCCAGGCTCTCAAGTCATCTGGCTTGCTACTAACTAGACTGGGCATTTTTAGGAGATTTGAGGGTGGAAATGAAAAAAAAATAGCTAGGATGTTTTTACCCTTTCTGTCTTATGTGGGCAAATTTTGAAGCTATGGCTATAACTGTGGCTTCAGGTCTTGCTAGACAAGCTACTGTATTTCCAGCTTCTTTTGGGCAATCCTGTCCCCTGAGCCTCAGTAACATGACTTCATCCCTTGTCTTTCTAGCTAATGGTTGGTGAGAGCTTCTTGCTGTCGGCAGTCCTCGAGTCTGTCACTGTGCTTTGTTTATCTCCCAGCTTCTCTCACATGTGTAAACAGCTCTCTGCATTAAATTTCCCAACTGATAGAACAAATCCTATTGTTCAACATGTCTTGTGGATATTCACTACTGTCCATTTCTTAGAACCACTGCCTTATATATATCAGGTTCTCACTAACTTTCATGTGGCCTATTGGTCTCACTTTTCAAACTTGACTTCATCACTTCTCTTTTTTAATTAACACATGTAGGATCTTATCTCTTTACTTTCTTCTCCTGTACTTCAAACAAGAGTAACTTTCAGAAATGTAGGTCCATTGCCCTGGACAAGTCCCTCTGTTTTTTGGACCATCATCCTGTACACCAAAAATGTTGTGGGTGCAATTCCCAGTCAGAGCACATACCCAGGTGTCAGGTTCAATGCCTGGTGGGGACACTTATGGGAGGCAACTGATCCATGTTTCTCTCTCATGTCAATGTCTCTCTCACTCTCACTCTCTGTTTGTCTCTCTCCCACACACCCTTCCTCTCTCTTTAAAATCAGTAAACATATCCTTGAGTGAGGATTAAAAATAATAATAAAATTTAAAAAGAAATGTACATCCATCCATTACTTTGTTTTAAAAACTAGCCCTCTAAATATGACAACCTAGTGAGTTGTGCCTTCTACTCAGTAGAGGAGGTATCTTAGAAACTGAGAAACCAAGAAAAAAACACAGACCTACAGGTGACAAAAATGTTATTAGAAGTCCACAATGGAATACTACTCAGCCATAAAGCAAAGAAGACAATTGTAGCCTTTGTAACAGTATGGATGGACCTGGAGAACATTATGCTAAGTGAAATAAACGAGTCAGAGAAAGCCAAATACCATATGCTTCCACTCATATATGGAATCTAACAAACAAACTGAACTAACAATCAAATTAGAGACAGACTCATAGATGGGGAACAGATGACAACTAGTCAGGGGAGGGGAAGAGGTGGAGGGATTGAGAAAAATGAAAAAAGAACTCATGGACATGGACTACAGTATGGTGATTGCTGGGGAGGGGTAGTGATATTAAGGATTTAAATGCTAATAGAAAATAATACAATAAAGGTGCCTCGAATGAGAATCAAACCTGGTGAGCTTTTGCTTTGCAGGATGATTCCCAACCAACTGAGCCATGCCAGTCAAGTCTCTCCCTTTCATCTCTGCTGAAATGTAAATATTAGCAGAATTAATTTGTCTTCCTAGCTTCAATCTTCTCTTTGTACATTTCTCAAAACATCATTACATGGATCGATATTCAGATCAAAGAGTTCATTTTTCTGATAGTACCATTGGATGCTTGTTCAGAGTATTTTTTTTTCTGTCTTGGACTCTTAATTATTTTTTATTTTTTTAATTAATTTTATTTAGTTATTTTTCAAGTACAGTTTTTTGTCTATTTCTCCCATCCCAGCCTCCCATGCCCCGTACTCCCCACCGCCCTCCATTTTCACCCCCCTTAGTTCTCATCCCTGTGTCCTATTTGTTCCTCCAAATCCCTCCCCCTTTTTCCCCTTAACTTCCCTTCCTTCTCCCCTCTGTGTACCACAATTTCTTGATCCATTCATTTACTGATGGGCACCTAGGTTGCTTCCAACCCTTGGCTATTGTAAATTGTGCTGCTATGAACATTGGGGTGCATAGGTTCTTTGAAATTGATGTTTTAGGATTCTTAGGATATAATCCCAGCAGTGGAATTGCTGGGTCAAAAGGCAGGTCAATTTTTATTTTTCTGAGAAAATTCCATACTGTTTTCCATAATGGTTGTACCAGTCTGCAATCCCACCAACAGTGAACTAAGGTCCCCTTTTCCCCACACCCTCTCCAACATTTGTTGTTTTTTGCTTTATTTATGATAGTCATCCTGACCAGTGTAAAGTGGTATCTCATTGTGGTTTTAATTTGCATCTCTAATAGCTAACGATATTGAGCATCTATTCATGTGTCTCTGGATGTTCTGTATGTCCTCCTTTGAGAAGTGTTTGTTCAAGTCCTTTTCCCATTTTTTAATTGGGTTGGTTGTCTTCTTAGAGTGGAGTTGTGTAAGTTCTTTGTATATTTTGGAGATTAAACCTTTGTCTGAGGTATCATTGGCAAATATGTTTTCCCATACAGTTGGTTGTCTTTTTAATTTAATACTGTTTTCTTTAGCCATGCAGAAGCTTTTAATTTTGATGAGATCCCATTCGTTTATTCTTTCCTTTATACTCCTTGCTCTAGGAGACATATCAGTAAAAATGTTGCTGTGTGGAATATCTGAGAGTTTCTTGCCGATGTTCTCCTCTAGGAATTTAATGGTATCACGGCTTATATTTAAGTCTTTTATCCACCTTGAATTTATTTTGGTATATGGTGTAAGTTTGTGCTCAAGTTTCATTTTTTTGCACATAGCTGTCCAGTTCTCCCAACACCATTTGTTGAAGAGGCTATCTTTACTCCATTTTATGTTACTGCCCCCCTTTGTCGAATATTAATTGACTGTAGAGAGTTGGGTTGATTTCTGGGCTCTCTGTTCTGTTCCATTGGTCTATGTGCCTGTTTTTATGCCAGTACCAGGCTGTTTTGATTACAGTGGCCCTGTAATACAGTTTGATATCAGGTATTGTAATCCCTCCTACTTTGTTCTTCTTTCTCAATCATTAAGAGTATTTTTGAGCCCTGGCTGGTGTAGCTCAGTGGATTGAGTGCAGGCCTGCAAACCAGATGATCGCTGTTCAATTCCCAGTCAGGGCACATGCCTGGGTTGCAGGCCAGCTCTCAGCGAGGGACACATGAGAGGCAACCATACATTGGCATTTCTCTCCCTCTCTCCTTCCCTTCCCCTCTAAAGATAAATAAATAAAATCTTTTTTAAAAAGAGTATTTTTGATTAAGTATCTTGTTTACTGCCCTGGCTGGTGTGGCTCAGTGGATCGAGCACCAGCTTGTAAACCAAAGGCTTGCCAGTTCAATTCCCAGTCAGGGCACATGCCTGGGATGTTGCTCAAGTCCCCAGTTGGCAGTATGCAAGAGGCAACCACACATTGATGTTTCTCTTCCTATCTTTCTCCCTCCCTTCCCCTCAGTCTAATTAAATAAATAAAATCTTAAAAAATAAATATCTTGGTTATTGTAAATAATGCTGCAATAAATAAAGGGTGCATATATCTTTTTGAGTTAGTGTTTTTGTTTTCTTCAAATGAATATCTAGAAGCAGAGTTGTTGGATCATATGGTAGTTCTATTTCTTTTAAGGTTTTGAGGAACCTCTGTACTTTTGTCTAGGGTGGTTACATTAATTTACATTCCCACAAACATTGCACAGGGCTTTGCTTTTCTCCACATCCTGATGAACACTTGTTGGTTCTTGTGTTTTTGATAACAGCCATTCTACCAAACGTGAGGTGATTTCTGATTGTAGTTTTGATTTCCATTTCTTCAATGACTAATGATGTTGAATGTCTTTTCATGCATCTGTTGGCTATCATATGTCTTCTTTGAAAAAACATGTATTCAGATTTTCTGCGCATTATTGCCTCTCCCACCTGCCTCTCTGCCCATTTTTAAGTTTGATTTTTATTTTGCTATTCAGCTATATGAGTTTTTATATATTTTTATATTAGCCCTTATCAAATATAACATTTACAATTATTTTCTCCCATTTAGTGAGTTGGGTTTTTTCCATTTTATTGGTGGTTTTGTTGTATAGAAGCCTTTTCTGTTTATTTTTGCTTTCGTTGCATTTGCTTTTGCTTTTGGTGTCATATTAAAACATCATCACCAAGACCTATATCAAGGAGCATACTACCTATGTTTTCTTCTGGTTTCTTTTATGGTTTCAGATACTATATTCAAATCTTTAATATATTTTGAGTTAATTGTTGTAAATATTTGTATTTTCTATGGTGTAAGAGGGTGGTCAATCTGATTCTTTTCTATGTGGCTGTTCAGTTCTCCCAATGCTAATTTTACACATCCACACATGGGAATATTATACAATCATAAAAAAGAATACAATTTTGCCATTTGTGACAACATGAATAAACCTCAAGGACATTATGTTAAATGAAATGTCAGACAGAGAAACACAAATATCCCTGTGATCTCTCTTATGTGTGGGTAAAAACAAAACAAAAAGAAACAAGCTCATAATACAAAGAAGAAATTGATGGTTGTAAGAGGTGGAGGGTGGAGAGATGAGAAAAACAGGTAAAACTTTTTGTTTAAATAAATCAAATATAAAATTTAAAAATAAAAAATTTGAAAGTTCAGAATAGTATAAAGAAGAAATAAACATCATGTACAACTCCACAACACCCAAAAATTATTATTAGCAGATCATTAAAAAATCCTCTAGTACTCTCTATGTGTTTTTTAATTTTAAAGTATATTTTCTTGATTATACTAGTAAAGTTTTTCCATTTTTTCTCCCTTTTCTCCTCCCTCTGCCTTGGGCAATCTCACCCAACAGCATTCTTCCCCCTTAATTCATGTCCATGGGTTGTACATATAAGTTTTTGGCCTCTCTGTGTCCTATACTGTTCTTTTTTTTAAAATATATTTTTTTGATTATACCATTACAGTTGTCCTATTTCCCCCCCTTCCTTCCCCTCCACCCTGCACACCACTCCCCCACCATTCCCCCCTTTAGTTTATGTCCATGTGTCACAAATTCTTTAGATTCTATATTTCCCATACTATTCTTGCCCTCCCACTGTCTATTTTCTACCTACCACCTATGCTACTTATGCTCTGTACCTTCTCCCACTTCTCCTCCTCCCACTCCCCTGTTGCTAACCCTCCATGTGATCTCCATTTCTATGGTTCCTCTCCTGATCTAGCTGTCCTCTTAGTTTGCTTTTGTTTTAGGTGTGGTTGTTAACTGTGAGTTTGTTGTCCTTTCACTGTTCATATTTTTTATCTTCTTTTTCTTAGATAAGTTCCTTTAATATTTCATATAATAAGGGCTTGGTGATGATGAATGCCTTGAATTTGACTTTATCAAAAAAGTACTTTATTTGCCCTTCCATTCTAAATGAAAACTTTGCTGGATAGAGCAATCTTGGTTGTAGGTCTTTGGATTTCATGACTTGGAATACTTCTTTCCAGCCCCTTCTTGCCTGTAAGGTCTCTTTTGAGAAATGCGCTGACAGTCTGATGGGAAATCCTTTGTAGGTGACTGTCCCCTTATCTCTTGCTGCTTCTAGGATTCTCTCCTTCATTTTAATCTTGACGAATGTCATTATGATGTGCCTTGGTGTGCTCCTTCTTGGGTCTAACTTCTTTGGGACTCTCTGAGCTTCCTGGATTTCCTGGAAGACTATTTCCTTTGCCAGATTGAGGAAGTTCTCCTTTATTATTTGCTCAGATAAGTTTTCCACTTGTTGTTCTTCCTTGTCCCCTTCTGGTACCTCTATAATTCGGATGTTGGAATGTTTAAGGATGCCCTAGAAGTTCCTAAGCTTCTCCTCATTTTTTTGAATTCTTGTTTCTTCATCCTTTTCTGTTTGGTCATTTTTTCCTTCCTCTGGTCCACTCCCTTGGTTTGACTCCCAGTTTCCTTTCCCTCACTATCGATTTCCTGTGCATTTCCATTCATTTTAATTAGTTTAGCCTTCTTTTATTCCTCTAATTTGTGACTAAAATCAAGCAGTTCTGTGAGCATCCTGATCACCAGTGTTTTGAACTGTGCATCTGATAGGTTGGCTATCTCTTGGTCGCTTAGAATTAATGGCTCTGGGGCTTTGAGCTGTTCTTGAACCATAATGTTTTGGACTGTTTGCACCTGTTATGTATGAGGGGTGGAGCCTTAGGTGTTCACCAGGGTGGGGTGACCCAGTTGCTGGTTTGTGAGGCTGTATGTGGGGGCAGCGTCAGAGAGGGGCAATGGCATTTGCTCTGCTCTCTCTCAGATTTTGGTCCTCTCTGCTGCTTCCTGCAAGCAAACCTGGCTCCCCTGGTGCCAGCTCCCGGGTGTGTGGGCATGTACACCCTCCAGCACCCTGTGGGTCTCTCCAACAAAGTGTTTGTGAGCCTGGGGACTTCTTCTAGCACCTCCACCTCGAAAGTCTTTGCAATTGGTGCTTTCAGGCTCTAATTCCCGTCGCTGGGGCCCTAGCCTAAGTGGTCTGTCTCACTGCTCACTCCTTTGCTTGGTTTATCTGCGTGTGAATGTGTGACAATGGTCAGCCAGCTGCCTCGCACCCTCACTGGATCTGCCCGTTGCCACCCCACAACTGGGATCTACCAACCACTGCCGGCACTCCTGGGTCAGTTGGGCTGATCTTTCCTGCAGGATCCCACTCCACCAGCCACTGACTCCATCCTTCTTACCCATCTGGTTGAGTGGTTTGTTGTTGTCAGACTTCGATACAATTCTATTTTCTGTGTTTTGGCTGTGTTTTTGTTAGTAAAACTTTATTGTCTTTAAACTTGGTTGTGTGAGGAGGCACAGTGTCTCCACCTACACCTCCACTCTGGCCAGAAGTCCTATACTGTTCTTAATGTCCTCTGTCTATTTTTTTAAAAATTTTTTATTGATTATGCCATTACATTTGTTCTATTACCCCCCTCCATTCCCCTCCACCCTGCATACCCCTCCCCCATTTCCCCCTTTAGTTCATGAACACGTGTCTCAAATTCTTTAGATTCTGTATTTCCCTTATTATTCTTACCCTCCACCCTATCTATTTTCTATCTACTGTCTATGCTACTTATTTTCTGTACCTTCTCCCCCCTTCTCCTCCCACTCCCCTGTTGCTAACCCTCCATGTGATCTTCATTTCTATGGTTCTGCTCCTGATCTAGCTGTCCTTTTAGTTTGCTTTTATTTTAGGCATGGTTGTTACTAACTGTGAGTTTGCTGTCCTTTCACTGTTCATCTTTTTATCTTCTTTTTCTTAGGTAAGTCCCTTTAACATTTCATATAATAAGGGCTTGGTGATGATGAACTCCTTGAATTTGGTCTTATCTGAGAAGCACTTTATCTGTCCTTCCATTCTAAATGAAAACTTTGCTGGATAGAGCAATCTTGGTTGTAGGTCTTTGGATTTCATGACTTGGAATACCTCTTTCCAGCCCCTTCTTGCCTGTAAGGTCTCTTTTGGGAAATCAGCTGACAGTCTGATGGGAACTCCTTTGTAGGTGACTGTCCCCTTATCTCTTGCTGCTTCTAGGATTCTCTCCTTCATTTCAATCTTGGCTAATCTAATGATGATGTGCCTTGGTGTGGTTCTTCTTGGGTCCAACTTCTTTGGGACTCTCTGAGCTTCCTGGATTTCCTTGAAGTCTATTTCCTCTGCCAGAATGGGGAAGTTCTCTTTTATTATTTGTTCAAATAAGGTTTCCACTCTTGACTCTTCCCCTTCTGGTACCCCTATAATTCGAATGTTGGAATGTTTAAAGATGTCCTGGAGTTTCCTAAGCTTCTCCTCAGTTTTTTGAATTCTTGTTTCTTCATTCTTTTCTGTTTGATCATTTTTTTCTTCCTTCTGGTCCACTCCATTGATATGAGTCCCAATCTCCTTTCCATTACTATTGGTTTCCTTTGTATTACCATTCATTTCAATTAGTTTAGCTTCCATATGTTTCTCTAATTTGTGACTAAAATCAACCAGTTCTGTAAGGATCCTGATAACCAGTATTTTGAACTGTGCATCTGAAAGATTGGCAATTTCTTCATCACTTAGATCGATCGGTTCTGGGGCTCTGAGTTGTTCTTGAGCCATTTTTGGTCTATTCGGGCCATTAAGTAAGCGGAGCGAAGCCTTAGTTGTTTACCAGGATGGGGCGACCTAGGTCGCTGGTTTGTGATGCTGTGTGTGGGGGCTTGGTCAGAGAGGGAGCAAAGGCGGTCCCCTCCACTAGCCCAGTCCGTCCAGTCATACCACTGGCCTGGGGCCTGTTTATCCAATCGGAATTGTGCAAGCCTGCTCCTCTGCGCCGGCTCCCCTCCTCACCGGTTTATCAGCACGCAGATGCGCCACTGACTGCAGACAGCCCGCCAAGCCCGCGATCTGCGCCTTCGGCTGCTTGCGCACCACCCGTTCGGGGATTTTTTTCTTTCCAACCTGCTCTGCTGCTGGCTTCACTCCTCTTACCGGTTTAGCTGAGCATTTCGTTGTCTTTGGACTCCGTATTGTGAATTTTCTGTGTGGCTTGGTTGTGTTTTTTGTTGTTAAAAATAGTTGTTCTTAGATTTGGTTGTGCACAGAAGCAAGGTGGTTCCACCTACACCTCCATCTTGGCGCAAGTCCCTCCCCTGTCTATTTTGTACCTAACAATTATGTTTCTTATTCCCTGTACCTTCCCCTTGTGGCTTCCCTCCCCTTCCCCACTGAAATCCTTCCATATTATGTCCATTTCTCTGATTCTGTTCCTGTTCTGGTTCTTTGCTTAGTTTTTGTTTTTGTTTTTCAGGTTCATTTGCTGATAGTCTGAGTTTATTGTCATTTTACTATTCATCTTTTTGATCTTCTATTTCTTAGATAAGTCCTTTTAACATTTCATGTAATAAATGCCTGGTGATAATGAACTCCTTTAACTTGACCTTATCTGGGAAGCACTTTACCTGCCCTCCCATTCTAAGTGGTAGCTTTTTTTGGTAGAGTAATCTTGAATGGAGGTCCTTGCCTTTCATGACTTTGAATACTTTTTTCCAGCCCCTTCTTGCCTGCAAGATTTCTTTTGATAAATCGGCTGATAGTCTTATGGGAACTCCTTTGTAGGTAACTGTTCCATTTTCTCTTGAAGCTTTTAAGATTCTCTCTTTACCTTTAATTTTTGGTAACTTAATGATGATGTGCTTCAGTGTGTTCTTCTTTGGGTTCAACTTCTTTGGGACTCTCTGGGCTTCCTGGACTTCCTAGAAGTCTATTTCCTTTGCCAGATTGGGGAAGTTTTCCATTATTTGTTCAAATAAGTTTTCAATATTTTGTTCTTGTTCTTATTCTTCTGGTGCCCCTATTATTCTGATGATATAGCACTTAAAGTTGTCCCATAGGTTCCTAAGCCTCTCCTTGTTTTTTTTAATTCTTGTTTCTTAATTTTGGTCCAGTTGAATGTTTATTTCTTCCTCTTGTTCCAAATTGTTCACTTGAGTCCTGGTTTACTTCCCTTCACTGTTGGTTCCCTGTATGTTTTGCTTTCTTTTACTTTGGGTAGCCTTCATTTCCTCCTTCATTTTGTGATCAAGCTCAGTCAGTTCTGTGAGCATGCTGATTATCATTATTTTGAAGTCTGCATCAGATAGGTTGTCTATCTCTTCATCATTTAGCATTTTTTTCTGGAGTTTTGATCTGTTCTTTGGGCCGTATTTCTTTGTCTCCCTGCACCTGTTATGTTGTAAGGGGGTGGAGGCTTAGGTAATCATCAGGACAGGGCAACCCTCTTTGTGGTCTTGTGGCACTGTCTGTGGGGTCAGAGAGGGAACAATGCAGCTTACCTGCTAGTCCCTAGCCCCACTTTCCAAAGAACTCTCCTGTGAGACTTGGAGTATGTGTCTGTTTATGTCTATATTAGTTCTTAATCTCTTTCAGATTCTCAAGTTTTACTTGTATCCATTTATTTTGTGTGCATGTATGTGTGTGTTTATGTTTATATTACTTCTTACACAATTGTAGCACCCATGCAGTTTTGTATATACACCACCACAGTGAAGATATTGAACTTTTTCAACACTACAAAGATCTTTCATGTTGTTGCACTTTTATAACTACACCCACTCTTCCATCTCTTTCCATGTCCATAACTTCTGGCAATCGCTAGTCTCTCTTTTATTTCTAAAGTGTTGTGATTTCAAAAAGTTAAATAAATGGAAAGGGGTGGAGGAAGTAGAAGTGGATAAAGGGGAGAGATAAATAGTGATAGAAAGAGACTTGATTTTGTATAGTGAACAATATACAGATGATGTATTGTATAATTGTATACCTGAAGCCTTATAATTTTACTAACTAAAATCACCCTGATAAATTCAATGCAAATTTTTTAAAGTTACATAAATTGAATCATAGTTTATAACCCTGTGGGATTGGCTTTTTTTTCATTCAGCATAATTTCCTGGTGATTCATCACAGTAGATAGATGTACCAATAGTTCTTTCATTTTTATTGCTGAGTAGTATTCCATGGTATGAATCTAGCACAGTTTATTTAACTATTCACCTGTTGAAGGACATATGGACTGATAAATAAAGCTCCTATGGCCCTGGCTGGTGTACCTCAGTGGATTGAGCATGGGCCTGTGAAGCAAGGGGTCGCTGGTTTGATTCCCAGTCAGGGTACATGCCCGGGTTGCAGGCCAGGTCCCTAGTAGGGGACATATGAGAGGCAACCACACATTGATGTTTCTCTTCCACTCTCCTTCCCTTCCCCTCTCTCTAAAAAAATAAATAAAATATTTTTAAAAATAAAGCTACTATGAACATTTGTGTACAGGTTTCTGTGTGAATATAAGGTGTTATATTTTTTGGATAAATGCCCAAGAGCACGATTGCTAGGAAATGATAACTAAATGTTTAATTTTTTAAAAGAAATTGCAAAATTATTTAAAAGACTGTACCATTTTACATTCTCACCAGCAATACATAAATGGTCAAGGTTCTCCTACATCTATATCGGTATTTGGTGTTGTCACTATTGTTTATTTAAGCCATTTTGATAAGTGTATAGGGATAACTCACTGTGGTTTAATTTCCATTTCCCTGACACCTAATGATGTCAAATATCTCTTCATGTGCTTATTAGCTATCTCTATATCCATTTTGGTAAAATGTTTGGTTATGCCTTTTGCTCGGTTTTTAATTGTATTTTTTTACAATTGAGTTTTAAGTGTTCTTTGTATATTTCAGATATGTCATCTATCAGTTAGTTTACACATATTTTCTCCTAGGTGTCTTTCATGCTCTTAATAGGGTCTTTTTAAAACCAAAGTTTTTAATATTGTTGAAGCCCAGTATATTGATTTTTGCTTTTGTTATTTGTTCTTATGATAGCAAGTCCAGGAACTCTTTGTCTAGTCTCAGATTCTGAGGATTGTCTCCTACATTGTTCTTTTCCAAAAGTCCTCTGGTTTTACAGCTTACATTTAAGTCTGTGATTCATTTTGAGTTAATTTTGTTGAAAGCCTATCATTTCTCCATTGAATTACTTTTTCACCTTTGTCAAAAGTCATGTGGACATATTTGTATAGGCCTATTTCCGGATTCTCTATTCTATTGCTCTGTGTGTCCAAACCACCATCAAAACAGAACAGAGTCTTAATTACTGTATCTATATACCATATTTTGCTGTGCATAATGTGCACCCATGTTTTGGGCTTAAATTTTCAGGAAACATTTTATTTTAATTTTTAATCAATTTTTATTTATATTTATATAGCTATTATGTTATAATGGAGTTTTATAATTTTGTATTATGAAGGAATTCTAAAGGAGTTACTCTTTTAACACATAAGCATAAATAAAAGAATTTAAAACATTTATATACCAGACAATTGCGGTTCGATTTCCAGTCAGGGCACATACAGGGGTTGCAGACCGGTTCCCTGCAGGCCACTTCCCAGCAGGGGATGCATGAAAGGCAACCATACATTGATACTTCTCTCCCTCTCTCCTTCCCTTCCCCTCTAAAGATAAATAAATAAATAAATAAATAAATAAATAAATAAATAAAATTTAAAAAAATAAAACATTTATATAGATACAGAGTTAGCATTACCCATGTATAATGTGCGCCCTTATTTTTCCCTAAAAAATTTTTCAGCAAAAATGCACATTATACACAAGAAAATACCATAATAAGGCTCAAAGTCAGGCCAACTGTTTCTTTCCATTTTATTCTTCTTTTCCAAATTGTTTTAACTTTTTTATTTCATTTGTAATTCCATATGAATTTAGAATAATCTTACTGTATCTAGAAAAAGACTCTGGCTGAGATTGTGATAGAAATTAGATAAAACTTGTACATCAATTTGGGGACAATTGATATCTTTACTATGTAAAGTCTCTGAATCCATGAACAAGACATGAGTCTACATTTATTTAGGTTTTCTTAGATTTTTTCATCAGTATTTGTATTTTTCAGCATATAAGTCCTGTGCATGTTTTATTTTAGAGTCACACCTAAGTAGTTACATTTTTGAGCAATGGTCAATGGTACTATATATTTTTTAATTTTAGTGTTCACATATTCATTGCTAGTATATGAGATACAATTGATTTTTGTGTTTGTGTTGTGTCCTGAAATCTTATTAAACTCACTTATTAGTTCTTGGAGTTTTGCCTTGGTTTGTAGATTCCTTGAGAATTTCTACACAGAGAATCTTGCAATCTGCAGAGAAATAGTTTTCTTTCTTCCTTCATGATTTGTACGATGTTTATTTAATTTTCTTGCCTTATTGAAGTAACCAGAATCTCCAGCACTATGTAAAATAATAGTGATGTGAGCAAATATGCTTGTCGTGTTCCTGATCTTAGGAGATATTCAGTATTTAACCATTAAGTATAATTGCTGTAGGTTTGTTTGTAGATGATTTTTTACCAAGTTGAGGAAGTACTATCTAGTCCTATTTTTCTGAGAGTTTTTATCATGAATGTGTGGTGAATTTTTTCAAATGCTTTTTCTTTATCAGTTAATATGATCATATGATTTCTCCTCTCTGCCCTGTTGATATGGCATATTACATTGATTACCTTAATATTGAATATTTAACCTGCCTTGCATACCTGAAATAAAAACCGCACTTGATCACAATGTAATTATTTTTATATATTGCTGAGTTCTTTTAAAAAAGACCTTATTTATTTTTAGAGAGAAGGGAAGGGAGGGAGAAAGAGAGGGAGAGAAACACTGAAGTATAACCAATTTCCTCTCATGTATACCTCCAGCCAGGGACCTGACCTGCACCCCAGGCATGTTGCCTAATCAGAAATCAAACAGACAACCTTTCAGCCTGCAGACCAGTGTTCAGTCCACTAAACCACACCAGTCAGGGCTATATATTGCTTAATTCTATTTGCTAATATCATGTTGAGGATTTTAATATCTATTTTCATTAGAGATATTAATCTATAGTTTTATTTTTAGTTTTGATATAATACTAGCTTCATAAAGTGAATTGTAAGTATTTCCTCCTCTTTTATTTTTCAGAAGATACTATATAAAATTGTTCATTCTTTTAGAAATATGTGATAGAGTTCTACAGTGAAATCCTGTGGGTTTGGACATTTGTTTTATGGAAATTTAAAAATAACAGTTCCAATTTCCTGAATAGTTATAAGGCAATTCAAATTTTGTATCACATGAGTCAGTTGTGATAGTTTGTGTTTTATAGGGAATCAATCCATTTTATTTTAATTATAAAATTTATGCCTGTAAAGTCTTTCCTAGTATTTCCATAGAGTCCTTTTGATGTCCACAGCATCTACAGTTCTATCCCTTGTTTCATTCCTGATATTGGTAATTGGTGTCTTCTCTCTACTTTTCTTTGTGAGTCTTGTCCTTAACAGGTAACTAAGTTGGTTAAAGCATCATCTGGATACACCAAGGTAATAAATTCAATCTCTGGTTAGGGCATACACAACAAGCAACTGATGAGTGCATAAATCAGTGCAACAACAGATCCATGTTCCCCTGTCTCCCTTCTTCTCTCTAAAAATCAATTATAAATGTAAAAAATTATTTGTGAATATTACTAGATGTTTATCAATTTTAGTGATCTTTTCTAAGAACCAGCGCTTTGTGTTGTCGATTTTCTCTATTGTTCTTCTGGTTTCAATTTTATTGATTTCAGCTCTTATCTTTATTATTTCCTTTTCTCTGCTTGCTTTGGGATTATGTTCTCATTCTTTTTCCAAGTTGTTGAGATGGGAGCTTAGGCTGTTTATTTAAGACTTGTCTTCTTCAATAGAAGTGATAGACAACTGGACTCTCTCTCCAGTTTAAGTACAGCAGCTGTACTTTTTTGTTTTTAATAAACTTTTCATCTAGAAAAAAAACAAAAAAATCAAAACAAACAAACAAACAAAAAGACTTGTCTTCTTTTCTAATGTATGTATTTAGTGCTATAAGTTTCCCTCTTCATTGCTTTAGCTGTGCCTCACAAATTTTGGCATGCTGTATTTTAATTTTCATTCAGTTCAATATATTTTCCAATTTCCTTTGAGACTTCCTCTTTGGCCCATGGGTTATTCAGAAGTGTGTTATTTAATTTCTAAATGTTTGGTTATATTTGCTTTATTTTTCTGTTAATTCTAGTTAATTCCATCATGGGCAGAAAAACACTGTGTGTGATCTAAGTTCTTTCAAATTTTCTGGTAATTGTTTTATGATCCAGGATGTGGTCTACCTTGGTATGTATTCCATGGCACTTAAAAAGAAGTGTTTTCTGCTGTTTTTGGGTGGAGTGTTCTAAAAATGCCCACTAGATTATGTTGGTTGATAGGGTTGTTGATTTCTTATATATCCTTGCTGATTTTCTGTGTAGTTTTTCTAAGAGTTACTGAGATAGGGGCGCTGAAGTCTTCAACTATAATTATGGATTTGTCAGTTTCTGCTTTCAGCTCTATCACTTTTTGCTTTATGTATTTTGAAACTCTTTTGGATGTATACACATTTAGATTTATGTATTCCTGGTGGATTGATCATTTTATCATATGTGATACTAGTCTTTATCTAGTAATTTTTATTTGATCTGAAGTCACTTAATCAGGTATTAATATAGCCACTTCTGCTTTTTCGCATTAATGTTTGCCTGTTTTATCTTCTGCTTTGCCATTTGTGTCTTTTACTTTCAACCTATATATACCACTGAATTTTTTCATACGTCACTGAATTTGAAGTGAGTTTCTTGAAAATAACATATAGTTGGTTGTGTTTTTAAAAATCCCATCTGCCTGTCTCTGTTTTTTTGATTGGTATATTTCTATGATTTATACGTAGGGTAATTATTAATATACTAGTGCATAATTACATTTGTCATTTTGGTGTTTTCTGTTTATTTTCACTGGGTCTTATTTCTCTGCCTCTGGCATTTTTTATGAGTTGTTTGAATAGTTGTTAGGATTCCATATTGATTCATTTATAGTGCTTTAAGCTGTATCTCTCTTTATAGTTTTTGTAGTGATTGCTCTGGGTGTTACAATATAGAAATATAACTTGTGACAATGTACTTGTATCAATGTTTTATACCACCTCCAGTGAAGTGTGGAAACTCACTTCAATGTAGGTGCCTTTACTCACTACTTCTAAATATCATTAAGTATTATATGAAGCAATAATTTGTATTTCAATCACCAAACATGATTTATAAAACTCATGAGGGAAAGTGTATTCTATTGCATTATCCCTATTCCTGCTTTTTTTATTCCTGCTGCTCTAAGATCTCCTTTTTGAAATCATTTCCTTTCTGTTTAAAAAACTGCCTTTAGCCAATCTTTAAAAGTAGGCCTTCTATTACATAAATGTACCACAGTTTTTTGATGCACTCATTTACTTATGGAAACTTAAGCTGTTTCTAGCACTTGGCTATTGTAAATTGTGCTGCTATGAACATTGGGGTGCATAGGTTCTTTTGAATTAGTGTTTCAGGATCCTTACAGTATAATCTCAGCAGTGGAACTGCCAGGTCAAAAGGCAGTTTTAGTTTTCTGAGGAAATTCCATACTGTTTTCCACAATGGCTGCACCAGTCTTCAGTCCCACCAAGAGTACACTAGGGTTCCCTTTTCTCCACAACCTCACCAGCACTTGCTGTTTGTTGATGTTGTTATGATGGCCATTCTAACTAGTGTGAAGTGGTATCTCATCGTGGTGTTGATTTGCATCTCTCTGATGGCTAGTGATGCTGAGCATCCTTTAATATGTCTCTAGGTGCTCTCTATGTCCTCCTTGAAGAAGTTTCTGTTCAGGTCCTTTGCCCATTTTTTAATTGGATTGTCTTCCAAAGAAAGAAGGAACTCCTACCTTTCACAACAGCATGGATGGATCTATAGAGCATTATGCTAAATGAGATAAACCAGGTGGTGAAAGACAAATACCATATGATCTCAACTATAAGTGAAAACTAATCAACAAAACGAACAAGTGAACAAAATAGAAGCAGAGACATGGAAATTGAGAACAAGCTGACAGTAACCAGAGGGGAGAGGGGATAACAGAGGAGAGAAGGGGAAGGATCAAGTCAAAGAACAAGTATAAAGGACCCATGGACAAAGACAATGAGGGGGCAGGTTGAATGTGGGAGGTGAGGTTAAGTAGTGCAGGGGAGAGTAACGGGGAAAATATGGGGACAACTGTAATTGAACAACAATAAAAGTAGGCCTTCTGGAAACAAATTATTTGTTTTCTTTTATCTGAGATTATTTTTTATTTTCCCTTTATTCCTGAAGCATCATGTTGCCAAGTACAGAATTCATTGGTGACAGTTCTTTTCTTTCAGCACTTCTTTCTGTCTTCCACAGTTTGTTGTAGATGATCGGCGGGTAAATACACACTCTCGGAGTCCGGAACCGAATTGATAAAAATTTTAATGGCCAAAGATTTTCCTTCACAGGGGCGAACTTCCCCAACTGTGACCGGAGTCACGTAGCTACTCAGAGCTACAAAATGGAAGTCGCACCTGGCTTACAGACTACTGGGTATTTATATTTTCTAGCAAGCAAGCAAAGGCATACAGAAGCAGAGGTGGCGGTTAGCTATTGGCTTATTTAAAAACGGCGAGGGTCCCTGATTGGTGGGTGCTGCTGCTGGCGGGCACTTTCTGGCGGCCGGGTTAGTTACCTTATTTGGCTAGAATTTTAAACCCAATTGTTCCCGGATGTTTGTTCATTACCCTGTTCCAGGAACTGCAGATTTAGGGTTGGGTAATGCCCTAGCTGTAATTTTCCTAGCTGGGTATAATAAGTTTACATGAGAAATCTCCTGTCATTTGAATTGGTGTTTCTGTATAGGTAATGCATCATTTTTCTTTGGATGTTTTCAAGATTTTTTTCTTTGCCTTTAGTTTTCAGAAGTTTAATTATAATGTGTTACGGCATAGATTTCTTTGGAATTTGATCAACTTCTTTGTGTCTTTTGCCAAACTTGAAAAATTTTTGGTCATTATTTCATATTATATCTAAGACTTTGCCTACTGGTTTATCTTTGAATCTCAATGTGCTTGGTACATTGTTGATACTCTATATAGTCATCAAATGAATAAATGAATAAATAACTCTAAGAATAAACAGGTCAATAAATGAACTTATGAGTGAGAGTGATAAATAGTCAACTATAAATTGGGATTTCAGTTCTCTTGATCAAAATAATGATTTCCCATGTGGATCTAACCCAGTTTTGTCTATTAATAGGCTGTAATCTTAGGTGAAATGCATTTCCTCAGGGAGCTAATGCTCTCTTTTGTCCTTGGTTATTTGCATCTTCACATTCCTGAAGCATCTAATCTCCTGTATTGATTGAGAAGAAAAAGGAAAGTGATGGGGGATCTCATGAGAACTCTTGAAACTCTCAACAGGGATAAGGATCAATCCAGGAGACTGAAATTATGAGAGCCCTGCTGTATTTACCCTGTTTTGTCCCCATCATTTGTATCCTTTAAAATATGTACATTAAAATTATCATTGGAATAAACATGAATGAATTCTTTAATATGTCTTTGGATAGAAAATTAAATGTTCCCTGATGCTCAGAAGGACAGCAGTCTTGACAATATTTCCCAGCAGTCACTCTTTCCTATAGCTCACAGGACTGAGCTATGGTGCTTTGAGTATTAATTTTAGCTTAGTCTGGAAGCAGCGACACACCTGTATTTCATTTTCAAACCAACAGTGACAAACCAAAGATTTGATCAATAAATTTTATTATAGGCAGAAGCAAGTTTACTGTGGTAGTTTACTGAAAAAAAAAATCTCTTTCTACTGAATGTATCAGTTGGTCATATGTATTATGCTTGTTTTCATTTTTTCTCTCTTGTTTCCTTCCTTCCTTCCTTCCTTCCTTCCTTCCTTCCTTCCTTCCTTCCTTCCTTCCTTCCTTCCTTCTTTCCTTTCTTCCTTCCTTCCTTTCTTTCTCTTTTCTTTTTTTATATCTTTCCTTCCTTCTTGTCAATTAAAGACTACTATCATACACAGAATACATCCTAAAACTGACACATGTAATGCTTGCTAAATCAGTGTCAAATTAATCATAAATTTAATCAAAATATATTTAGACAACAGGTGTACATTTTCTGGCAAATAAATTTAAATGTACTGAAAAGCAAAGCAAATGTAAATAGGTCAAATAGTATGGCTATATTCTGTTGAACTCAATTTAATGGAATTTTCCTCAGTTTGCAGCTGAATTGACTTCTAATTCTAGCTGTGGTAAGTATTTTCAGAGCATAGTCTGAAACCTGTGGTCCTTTACCATTGGGACCAATAAAGAATTCCTGCTTCATGATCATTTTCCAAATAATTTGGGGAAACTTAACCAAGTTGTGGCAGTGCAAAGGCCAGGGGCCCCCTGGGGAAGTTATGGCTGTTAATGCCTGTAGATCAGCCCAACCTCGTTCCACAAAGGTCATTTCCAAACTTCCAAGACTATTTCAGATATAAAAGGAGGCCTTAAATCAGTGAGGTGGGGTGGAGTATATGGTCAATTTCAGGCTCTGTCCACAAAAATAAATTGCAACTTAGAATTTTAGCCAAGTTCTGAGAATGTCCAAAGAGTTTTCGTGTTCACCATAATTCTAGGTGACACACCCAGGACAAAAGAAAGCCACAAGCACAGTGAGAACAAGGTTACTTAGAAATGAAATATTTAATTTTTATAGAAAAATGGGGTTATTTTGTGTCCCTCTTAAGTGGTCTTCAAATTTGTTGGTTTTGTTAATATGCTTTCTTTATTTGGATGAAATGCTGGGTTTGTTCGCTAAAGATTATCTAATCAGCCCTGGCTGGTGTAGCTCAGTGGATTGAGCACGGGCTGCAAACCAAGGGGTCGCTGGTTCAATTCTCAGTCAGGGCACATGCCTGGGTTGCAGGCCAGGTCCCCAGGGGGGCCACATGAAAGGCAACCACACATTTATGTCTCTCTCCCTCTCTTTCTCCCTCCCTTCCTTCTCTCTAAAAATAAATAAATAAAATCTTTTTTAAAAAAAGAGAAAAAAATAAAAATAAAGATCGCCTAATCATACGTCATTTTGTCTTTTAAAATGGCCAAAAACTTTTCTTTTGCTGCTTCTATATTTGCTGAGGATCAAGTAATATAAAAAAGAATATATATCAGGCATATCCTGATCCTCAGTAAAGTAAGCAGGGGTTGTTTCAGGATCAACATTAATGATTAAAATGAGGAATTAACCCTTTGTGATATAAACTGCGTTTTTTTTGTTTTTTTATTTAATATTTATTGTATTTTTCCATTACCATTTAGTTCCCTTATACCTCCCTCCCTCTAGCAATCACCACACTGTTGTTCATGTCCATAAGTCCTTTTTCCTTTTTGCTTAATCCTTCCACCGCTTTGCTTCCCACCTCTAGCTGTCGCCCTGATCTCCATCTATGAGTCTGTTTCTATATTCCTTGTTAGTTTAGTGTGTTCATTAGATTCCACAAATGAGTGAAATCATACGGTACTTGTCTTTCTCTCACTGGTTCATTTCACTTAGCATAATGTTCTCCAGGTTCATCCATGCTGTCACAAAGTGTAATATTTTCTTCTTTTTTATGGCTCCATGGTATTCCATTGTGTAAATGTCCCATAGTTGTTTTATCTACTCATCCAGTGATGGACACTTGGGCTGCTTCCATCCCTTGGTGATTATAAATAATGCTGCAATGAATATGGGGTACCTATATTCTTCCAAATTATTGTTTTGGGTTCTTTCAGATATATATCCTCACCTGAGGATATGTTTATTGATTTTTGAGTGAAAGGAAGAGAGAGATAGAAACATCAATGTGAGAGAAAGAAAAACATCAATTGGTTGCCTCCAGTACATTCCAGACTACCCAACCAGAATCAAACCCATAACCTATACAGGATGATGCTCCAACCAACTGAGTCAACTGGCCAGGACTTAGTTCCTTTTTTCCCCATATATCTTTTAACTTGATTTTTTAAAAGCAGAGACTTTCATGTTATCAAGTTTATCCATTTTTAATTTTGTATATTTGAAATTTAAAAGACCCTCCTCACTCTGACCTTATCAAATAATTTCTTCATGTTTTGTTCTAGTGCTTACAGGGGTTAATTTACATCTTTGATCCATTTGGAATTTATCCTGTTATATGGTGTGAAGCATAGATCCAAAGTTATTGTTTTCCAAGCAATACCAAATTTTCCTTCAATAAAAATCACTTCAGCACTGATCTGACAAACACCTATATTTATATTAAATTATTATATGTATTTCAGTCTAATGCATTTTCTCTTCTGTTACATTTGTCTATGTTAATATTTACACACATATATAACATTGTTGAGGTCCTATAAGATGTTTTTGTGATTGACCAGGATGGACTTCCTTACTTTACCTCTTTTTCTAAATTTTCCCCACTATTCTTTTTATTTTTATATGAACTTTAGAGTGACCTTATCATATTCCTACTCACATCACCAAAATTAAACAACTAAATTAAATCTGCTGCAATTCATATTGCTATTGCATTGAAATTATGAGTAAATTTAGAGAGAATTTACAGTTTTTGCAAATTGAGTCTTCTCACCCAGGAATATGGGTTGCTCCTCCAATAGTTTTTTTGTGTACTTGAAAAGTGATTTAGACTTCCGCCAAGATGGAGGTTTAAGGTGGACGTGCCGTGCCTCCTCACACAACCAAGTTTAGGGACAACTAAATATTAGCATCAGAAAACACAACCAGAACACGGAAAACTGAACTTTTCGGAAGTCCGCTAACAACAAATTCTTCGGCCCGACCGGTAAGGGGCGAAACCGGCGTCGGGTGAGGAGTTACAAAGGAGGGCTCTATGGACCCGGGCGCGGAATCCAGATGCGCAAATCCAGTCGCACGGGTTCCAAACCCAGGATTGGACCTAGTGAGCCACCGAGCGGCCCACCGGGTGAGCGACTACGGAGGAGTCAGTGGGGAGGCGGTGGCAGCGAGTTGACTGTGGTTGCCTGGTTGCACGCGGGTGAGGGAGTGAGCGCTTGGACCGGCGAAGGCGGCGGCGCCATTTCCCAGCTCTGACCACGCCCCCACATACAGCGTCACAACCCAGTGACCTGGGAATCCAAGGCGCCGCTCCTCCCACTTAAAGGGCCAGAACAGACCAAAAATGTCACAGGGAGACCTCAAAGCCCCAGAGATAAATCTAAGTGACGAAGAAATAGCAAATCTCTCAGACGCACAGTTTAAAACACTGGTCATCAGCTTCCTCACAGATCTGGTGGACTATAGCCACAAATTAGAGAAACATATGAAGGCTAAATTAAGGGAAATGAATGGAATTCCACAGGAAAACCATAGAGATGAAAAAAAACTGGGACTCAAATCAATGGAGTGGACCAGAAGGAAGAAGAAAAAAATCATCAAACAGAAAGGAATGAAGAAATAAGAATTCAGAAAAATGAGGAGAAGCTTAGGAACCTCCAGGACATCTATAAACGCTCCAATATCCGAATTATAGGGGTACCAGAAGGGGGAAAGACACAACCACCAGTGGAAAAACTATTTGAACAAATAATAAAAGAAAATTTCCCCAATCTGGCAAAGGAAATAGACTTCCAAGAAATCCAAGGAGCCCAGAGAGTACCAAAAAAGTTGGACTCAAGAAGAAACACACCAAGGCATATCATAATTACATTAACCAAAATTAAAATGAAGGAAAGAATCCTGGAAGCAGCAAGAGGTAAGGGGACAATCACCTACAAAGGAGTCCCCATCAGGCTGTCAGCAGATTTCTCAAAAGAGACCTTACAGGCAAGAAGGGGCTGGAAAGAAATATTCCAAGTCATGAAATCTAAAGACCTACAACCAAGATTGCTCTACCCAGCAAAACTTTCATTTAGAATGGAAGGACAGATAAGGTGCTTCTCAGATAAGACCAAATTCAAGGAGTTCATCCTCACCAAGCCCTTATTATATGAAATGTTAAAAGGGACTTATCTAAGAAAAAAGAAGTTAAAGAAACATGAACAGTGAAAGGACAACAAACTCACAGTTATTAACAACCACACCTAAAACGAAAGCAAACTAAAAGGACAGCTAGATCAGGGAGTGGAAACATAGAAATGAAGATCTCAAGGAGGGTTAGCAACAGGGGAGTGGGAGGAGGAGACGGGGGGGAGAAGGTACAGAAAACAAGTAGCATAGACAGTAGATAGAAAATAGATGGGGGGGCAAGAATAGTATGGGAAATATAGAACCTAAAGGACTTGAGACACATGGACATAAACTAAAGGGGGGTAATGGTGGGGTTGGGGGGGCAGGGTGGAGGGGAATGAAGGGGGGAATAGAACAACTGCAACAGCATAATCAATTCAAAAATAAATAAATAAATTTATAAAAAAATAAAAATAAAAAATAAAACTTACATAAATGATAAAAAAAAGAAAAGTGATTTAAATTATTCTTCACATAAGGTTTTTGATATTTCTTGATAAGTATAATCTTATGCTTTTTTATTGATTGATTTTAGAGAGAGACTAGAAGGGAGAAAGACAGATACATCGATTTATGATTGATTTGACTGTTGTTCCACTTATTTAAGCATTCACTGGTTTATTTAAAATTTTTTTATTGATTGATTTTTTTTTTTACAGAGAAGGGAAAGAGAAACACTGACTGGTTGTTTTACTTATTTATGTAATCAGTGGTTGATTTTTTAAAAAGATTTTATTTATTTATCTTTAGAGGGGAAGGGAAGGAAAGAGGGAGAGAAATATCAATGTACGGTTGCCTCTCGTGGGTTCCCCACTAGGAACTGGCCTGCAACCCAGGCATGTGCCCTGACTGGGAATTGAACTGATATGGGAAACTTTGAAAAACCTCTGTTTAACCTTTATTTGTCCAGGCCCCAGGTGCCCTAGAGAGAATGATGGGGCCGTCTGGGAGGGTGGGTGGCTGGATAGTCAGGACTGGAACTAGGACCCCGCTGGGAAAGCAAATAGCTGGATAGTCAGTAGGACTGGAACTAGCACCCCCGCTGATAGAACAGTTATCACATTCTGCTTCTGTATCCCACGTTTGTCACATAGACAGCAAGACCCCTAATCTATATATTCCCCAAGAATCCTTTGTTTGGGGCTCAGAATTTGGAGACTGACTCCTCTGAGCCCGTGCATGTTAAATAATAAACCTCGTACTCCAGAATCCCTCGGTGTCTGGTCGCTTCATTTTTCTGCAACAGAACCTCTATCCCTTGGTTCCCAGGCCCACACTCAATCCACTGAGCTACACCAGCCAGGGCCATTGGTTGATTTTTGTATGCACCCTGACAGTATCAACACACAATGACACTAACCAGCTGAGGCACCTGGCCAGGGCAATCCTATGCTTCTTCAATGTTACCATCACTATTATAAAGGTGATCCTTTTCTTCATTATATATTTGAACTAGTTGTTATTTAATCAAGTACATTTTATGATAAAATCTTACAGCTTTTTCCAAATGGAAATTTCAGAAATATCACAGAAACTTGATTGTGATTCAAGTGATACTTCAATTACCAAATTCCTAATAATAAAATTTCATTTTAATGTAGTCTACTCTACTAAAACAATTTTTCTGGAATTATGGCAGCCTATAAACAAAGCCTTAAAAATGCCTGTATCCTTTGATTTATATATATGCTTATGGGCTATAAGGATAGATATGAAGATGCCAAGACTGGATGACTCTAGGAAGAAGGGTTTGTGGAAGAGTATACATTTCTATGTTTTCATGTTTCTGATTTTTAAATATTACACATGCATTACTATTGTTATATAAATATTATTTTTATTAAAAGTTCATCTTCTTAGATCATAAAATATATGCATATATGCACAACTACATGTCACCAAAATCTCCTCTACAGCCTGGCTTTGCTGCTGAATTAGTGCACACAAGCAGCTCTCTGCTGAGTTGGAAAGAAAGGAGGGTTTGGGAGTGAGCTGGGGTTGATATCTAATTCCAGCTCTGCCACCTAATAGTTTTGTGTCCCTGGCCAGGTTACTTAACTTTCTTGGACTTTGATATTCTCACCTTAGTAATAAAGGAATTATTGTTACAGAAAATATAAGTAACACAATATTTAGCATACACCAAGAATTTCAGTAAAGGATAACTGTTTCAGTGATTCAGAACTAAGATAATCTTTGGTGACGTGAAGTCTGAGCAAGTTTTCTCCCTTTCTTTCCTTTTGGTGACTCCTTCCTTCTCAATAACTTCTAATATTTAATATATACATTTTTGCTCTTCATTCAAAAGCTAAGCCTCTTCCTACTACCAAAACTAGAAATTATTTACAAGTCTTGATTATTTAGCTGATTGCAAATAGTATTCTCAAGTATGCATTTTACATCTTCTGCAGAACAAAAAGAAACAGTTCTCAGTTAAAGTACTTTCAGAGTAGGGTGATTTTGCCCCTCCCACCATCTAAGAACAATATTTTATATTTTCAAGGACACTTTACATACTATTCATTGGTATTGAGCCACATATGCATCATTTATGATTTATTTTTACTACAATGTGAATTATAGTCCTCACTGATACTGTTAAATACATCTTCATGCCTCCAGTATTACTTCTCCCAACAGCAGTGAGGTTTATGAATACAATATGTGCTGTCAAAACATATTATTTATTTTTATTTTTTTAAAGATTTTACTTATTTATCTTTAGAGGGGAAGAGAAGGAGAGAGGGAAAGAAATATCAATGTATGGTTGCCTTTCGTGTGTCTCCTGATGGGAACTGGCCTGCAACTCAGGTATGTGCCCTGACTGGGAATCAAACTGCAATCCTTTGATTCCCAGGCCCGCACTCAATACACTGAGCTACACCAGCCAGGGCAGAACATATTTTTTATTAATAAATGCTATGTTAGAATATACTTATGTTTAAAATTTATGTTGGAACAAAAGAAGTGCTTTAGTGGTACATTCTTTTTATTTAATAAATTTGATATGTAACATTTTGTAAGTTTAGAGTATATATACAGCATGTTACTTCGATACATTTATGATTGCCAATGTGTTGATAGTTATTACATTACATAATGTCTGTAATTTAGGCTCATTTGGATCTATGTTATCCAAATGTGTTATTGAGTCTAAACAAAAATAAAGTTCAGGATATGTAAATAGGAAGGGAAGCAACAATAAGAGCAATTTAGCTGATATTTCAGTACAGTTAGTGACCGGTTGCATAGGCCAAATATCAAAGTTTCAGAGTCCGGAAAGGAGCTTAAGGACATAAAAAAAGAAGACTGACCCCTTTTTTCTAGTTGGAACACCAGAAAGAGAGAAAGGGGAAACTGCTGTGCTGAATGAAATCATTTCCAAAGATCTGGTACTGGCCCTGGCTGGTATGGCTCAGTGGATTGAGCACCACCCTGCAAACCGAGGGGTCGCTGGTTTGGTTCCCGGTTGGGGTACATGCCTTGGTTGCAGGCCAGGTCCCTGGCTGGGGGTGTGCAAGAGGCAACCACACATTGAAGTTTCTCTCTCCCTCTTTCTCTTCCCCCTCTCCTATCTCTAAAATAAAATTCTTAAATGAAAGATCTGAGTCACCCAGAAACAGATGGACAGAGGGTGAAGATGGGTCTGTCTGGAGAACTAAGGCAGGAAGTGCTGAAGAGAATGACTGAGGTACAAGGCAAACATATCAAGGCTTTCCAGGTCAGAACTGACAGCCTTAGAAAGAGTGAGAGTGAGGCAAAGACCCATAAACCAAATTAGCCTTGCGTAAGGAAAATCCCAAGGTTTATGGGGGCTTGTGTGGCACAGGTGAGGAGTAAACCTATAAAAATCCCAAAGGCAGCCTTTGTGCCTCAGTTTACTAATCTTACAATGGGGATAGTAAAACTAACACCTATCTCGTAGAGTTATACTCATGATTACAATGAAGTAATCTGTGAAAAATGCTCAGAAGACAGCCTGTCACATAGTAAATGCTGCATGTGTTTGTTAATATTCTGCCACTAACCATGATTTAATTATACTGTGTGCCTTCCAAGGACAGGTCTGGCAGCCTTTGTGGAGGCCAAGTACATCATCCAACAGCAGCAGAGCAGTGAAAGAGCAAGGTTCTAGGATCACGTAATACATAATTCATGTCATTGTGCCATATTAAGGAAGTTTATAGCTTCCTGGTAAGTTTAGAACACTGGTGTAATGCCAGTAGAGGATGTTAGGAAGGGAAAAGTTAGAGAAATAAGGTAGTAGGAGAAAAAAGCTAAACTGAGTTTTTAAAGATGTATGTAACCTCATATGAACCTAATGTTGACTAACTTCTGTTAAAATAGTCACAATTTTTTTTACTTAGATTTCCTTTTCATTTCATTTATACATCATATGTAACTTTTATGAAACTACTATAGGATTGGACTTTAATGTTCTTCTTTACATAGTTCACCCAAGAGATCACCATGCAGGTGCCAAAATAGATTTATGAGGTACTTAACTAGCTCCTTCAAAACAATTAAGAAGCAGGCAGGTGGCCTCCGTAGACCAACAAATCAATAATCTTTTTAGGATTGCCGAACTCCCAGCAGAAGCTATTAACAATGAGTATTTTTGCATCTCATTGAGCTGTAAATTGTAACTGCCTTCCCAAATCCCTATGACCCTCCCACATTTACCCCCTCTAAGCACTTTGTCTAAAAGACCCAACTAGTTAATGAGCTGTGTTCCTTTTACTTCCTAAGGGAACTATGCAAACTCTGTGAACCTTACTACTAACACTGCTTGCTGGGAAAAAAAACATGTAATTTTAACCCATAATCCACAGCTAAACATGTCTAAAATGCTTAACATTATAGTGATTAGTACTTAGTCAAGATAATGAAATCTTTCTCCAGCTCATCTATTCTTTCCTTCCTTCTAAAAAATAGCTGCTATGGGAATAGATAGGATAAACATACATTTAAAAAATAAACTTTTAATTTCACAATAGTTTGAATTTACAGAATTTTTGCAAAGGCAGTACAACCAGTTTCCCCTATTTTTAATATTTCGCATTAGTATGGTGCACTTGTCACAATTAATGATGCTTTATTCAGATTATTTTAGTTTATCACTGGTGTCCTTTTCCTGATCCAGAATCCATCCACAATGCTATGTTACATTTAATTATCATGTCTTCTATTGGCTGTAACAATTTCTCGGCCTTTTCTTATTTTTGATGAGCTTAACACTTTTGAGGAGGACTGTTCACATATTGAGGAGGACTGTAGAATGTCCATCAAAAGGTTCTGATATTTTTCTCATAATTAGACTGGAGTTATTGGTGTGGGGAAGATTACAAAGGTGAAGTTCCATTCTCATCATATCATATCAAGTGTACTTACTATCAACATGACTGATCATTGTTGATATTGACCCTGGTCATCTGGATGAAGTATTGTTTGTCAGATTTCTCTACTATAAAGCTAGTCTTTTATTCTTCCCTCTGGATACTGTACTCACTGGAAGCAAGTCACTAGGTATAGCCCATATTCAAGGGTTAGAAGAGTAATATTTAACCTCCTTGAGGGAAAGTTTCTACACAAACTAGTTGGAATTCTATATAGGAAATTTGTCTATTCTTTCCTATTTATTTATATTATTGTGAACTTACAGATATGTATTTTATACTTTGGGTTATAATTCAATACAGGTTCACTTTTTTATTGCTTAAATTGACCCACCTTTAGCAATTAATAATTCTTTCAGTCAGCTAGCTCCTGTATCCCCTTTTTTAAAATAAGATTTTATTTATTTTAGAGAGGGGAAGGAAGAACGAGAGGGAGAGAAACATAAATGTATATTTGCCTCTCATGTGCTCCCTACTGGGGATCTGGCCCACAACCCAAGCATGTGGCCAGACTGGGAATCGAATCCATGACCCTTTGGTTCACAGGCTGGTGCTCAATCTACTGACCCACACCAGGTAGGGCTCCTGTACCCCTTTGACACATGCTAATTACTATAATTTGTTTGTTATTTGTTTGTTTCCTTACTTTCTGGTACTATGAGATGCTCCAGACTCATGTTGTACATTTTCTGCCTGACTCTTAAAATCTGCTACTTTTCTAAGGGGCCTTGGTTTCTTTTATTGGAGGACAGTATTAGAAATCAATATCTGGGCCCTAGGTATATTCGTTTCTACTGGGGTATTACTGCTTCTAGGCCCTGTCAATTGACAGAGCAAGATTGTATATGTGTGTATTGTGAGGGCTAAAATATACTTTTCCTCCCACTTTCCAAGTTCTTTTAGCTGGGCTAATAATTGAATTACTAGAGATAGAGCAACAGGAGAAAATAAAATTTTAATATATGCACATGGGAAATTCAGAAAAGAATGAAAATTCCAAAGACAATGAGGTAAAATTAGTTATAAATATCATTTTAGACAAAGGAGAAAGGGTGTGGGGAGTTTGAAATTTCAAAGGAAGTAGGTAATTCACAGGTAGTTGAGGAACAGCAAACATGTGGCAGGTAAATATTTTATTGAATTTATTGTGATAATATTGGTTAATAAAGTTATACATATAGATTTCCAGGGCACAATTCTATAATAAATCATCTGTATATTGTATTGTGTATTGACCACCCCAAGCCAAGCCTCCTTCCATCACCACCATTTATTCCCCTTTCCCCTCTCCTACATACCCCACCCCCTCTTCCCTCTGGTAATCATCAAACTGTTGTCTGTCTATGCAGTTTCTTTTGTTGTTTGTTTTGTTTTTGCTTAATTCCTTCACCTTTTTCGCTCCCCACCCCCTTTCCTCAACAGCTGTCAGTCTGCTCTCTGTATCTATTAGTCTGTTTTGCTAGGCAACCCAGAAACAGTGAGGGGGGTTGTCTAGATCTAGTAAACAGGTTCCAGCTTGATGTCCTCCCATGCATCATACTAAATTCAAATTAGGCTGCTAAGGCACACGTCCTAAAATGTCCTTCCTGGAGTAACTCTTTCCCACTCAATCTCTTAGGCAGGAAAGGGGGAGGGTCAAAGGTCTTTCTGGTCTTTTGGTTTTTAGCAACCAGTTTAAAATTAATATCCCATAAGGCACAGCTTTTATGCGACAAAACTTTGGTTTCCTTTAGTATACAAATTCATGTATACACACATGTTTACAAATATTTCTATATGTAATTATTTATATCTATATAAGCTAACCATGAGCTCATACTGATATCTCCAACCCTAATCCATTACCACATGTATCATTCTAGCCTCTTCCCCTTGCATATCTGTAACCTCTTACTCCTACAGTGAGAAAAATTTGGTTCCCACCAGCCACCATTCATTTTCTTTGTTATTTAATTCCAGTACACATGTATACATGTATGTATAATGGTTTCAGAATCACTGCCCCATATGTTCTGTGGGAAAACCTTTAGCAACAAAAGTATTGCTTATGTACATTTCTGTTTGCTTTTAGTCTTACAGATTCCACTCATTTGCAAAATTACTTGGATCAGCATCTATTACCCTCTCCCTTCAGTGAGGTTGTTTCATACATTTCAAGTAGTTAGACTTTTGTGTTACATTCTGCATCCCAATCTGGAATGCCCCAACTTTCTAAATTATTTTTTAAACTTGCCTACATTAAGGTTCACACTTTGTATTGTAAAGTTATATGGGATTTGACAATTACTTAATGTCTTATATTCACCATTACAGAGTGATACTTATATAACCTATACAACCCCCAATCTCAAACCTCCAGCCAGCACTGATCTGTTTATAGTCTTTATAGCTTTTCTTTTCCTGAAATTTGATAATGAAAACCATACAATATGTAGCCTCTGAGACTGGCCTCTTTCAGTTAGCAATTTGCATCTAAAATTTATCCATATCTTTTTGTGGCTTGATAATTGATTTTATTTTATCACCGAATAATACTTTATTATACAAATGTGCCACAGTTTGTTCATGTATTCACCTACTGAAAGACATCTTGGTTGCTTCCAGTTTGGATGATTATGAATAAAGATGCTATAAGCATTCATATGTACTTTTTTGTGTAACATAAGCTTTCATATTTGTTGGGTAAATACTTAGTAGTGCAATTAGTGATCACACGAGAATTCTAGATTTAGTTTTGTGAGAAACTGCCAAACTGTCTTCCAATATGACTATATCGTTTTGCATTCTCCCCAGCAGAGTGAAAGTACCTTTTGTTTTTGCACCTGGCCATCAATTGGTATTGTCAGTGTTTTGGATTTTAGCTTTTCTAATAGATATTTAATTGTATCCCATTGTTATAATTTGCAATTCTCTAACAGCAAATGAGCATCTTTTCATATGATTATATGCCACCTGTATATCCTCTTTGTTTAAAATTCATTTGTTACCTTAGTTGAGTTTTAAGGGTTTTTGTATATTTTGGATATGCATCCTTTTTCAGATATGTGCCTTGCAAATATTTCCCCCAGTCTGAAGCTTGTCTTTTTATTCTTTTAATGTTGTCATTTGCAGAGTACAAAATTTTAATTAAGTCCAAACATCATTTTTCTTTATTGTTGTATTTTAAAACTCATAATCAAATCTAATGTTATAACAAATTTTCTTTTATGCTTTCTTTAAGTTTTATAACTTTGTATATTACATTGAATATACTTTAAGTTATTTTTGTATAAGTTAATACCTATATTAATTTTTTTCTCAAAAGGATGTCTACTTGTTCCAGCTTGGCTTGTAAAATACTACCCTTTCTTCTTTGAATTATCTTTGTTCCTTTGTCAAAGATGAGATGACTGTATTTGTGTGGGTCTATTTCTGGGCTATTTTGTTACATTTACCTATGCATCTATTCCTTTGCCAATATGGTTCTGTCTTGACTACTGTAGACTTACACTAAGTCTTACATAGGGTATTGTTGAATCCTCCAACTTTGTTATTTTCCAATATTGTGTTGGTTATTCTTAGTCCTTTGTGTTTCCATATAAACTTTAGAAATACTTTGCTGATATCTACAAAAAGGCTTGCTAGGATTTTGATTGGGATTGTGTTGAATCTATAGATCATGTTGGGAAGAATTCACATATTAATAATTGTCTTCCCAGGTATGAACATGAGCTATTTCTTCATTTATTTAGATCTTCCTTGATATTTTAATTAGTTTTGCAGTTATCTGCATGTAAGTCCTGTGCATATTTTATTACATTTATCCCTAAGTGTTTAATTTTTAAATGCTATTATACATGGCATTTCTTTTTACATTTCAAATTTTATTTGTTCATTACTGCTACACAGGAAAGCAAGTGACTTGTAAATTGCAACTTTGTTAACCCACTCATTAGTTCCAGGAGTTTTATTTTTAATTGATTCTCTTGGTTTTTCTTCACGATTATGTTGCCTGTGAGTGGAAAGATTTTTTTTATTTCTTTCTAGTTTGTATATACTTTATTTAATTTTCTCAGATTATTACATTCACTACAACAATGTTAAATAGGAGAGGTGAGAGACAGCACCTTTGCCTCATTCCCAATCTTGGGGGAAGTGCCCAATTTCTCACCATTGAGTATGATTTTAGCTGTAGGTTTTTTAAATATATTTTATTAATTATGCCATTACAGTTGTTCTATTCCCTCCCCTTCATTCCCCTCCACCCTGCACACCCCCTTCCCCCCTTTAGTTTATGACCATGTGTCTCAAGTTCTTTAGATTCTATATTTCCCCTACTATTCTTGCCCTTCCCCCTACCTATTTTCTACCTACCATCTATGCTACTTATTTTCTGTGCCTTCTCCCCCCTTCTCCTTCTCCCACTCCCCTGTTGCTAACCCTCCATGTGATTTTCATTTCTATGGTTCCTCTCCTGATCTAGCTGTCCTCTTAGTTTGCTTTTGTTTTAGGTGTGGTTGTTAATAACTGTGAGTTTGCTGTCCTTTCACTGTTCATATTTTTTATCTTCTTTTTCTTAGGTTAAGTCCCTTTAACATTTCATATAATAAGGGCTTGGTGATGATGAACTCCTTGAATTTGATCTTATCTGAGAAGCACTTTATCTGTCCTTCTATTCTAAATGAAAGCTTTGCTGGGTAGATCAATCTTGGATGTAGGTCTTTGGATTTCATGACTTGGAATACTTCTTTCCAGCCCCTTCTTACCTGTAAGGTTTCTTTTGAGGAATCAGACACTAGTCTTACAGGAACTCCTTTGTAGGTAACTGTCTCTTTCTCTTGTTGCTTTTAAGATTCTCTCCTTCTCTTTAATCTTGGCTAATGTAATGATGATGTGCCTTGGTGTGTGCTTCCTTGGGTCCAAATTGTTTGGGACTCTCTGAGCTTCCTAGACATCCTAGAAGTCTATTTCCATTGCTAGATTGGGAAAGTTCTCTTTTATTATTTTTTTCAAATAAGTTTTCAATTTCTTGCTTTTCCTTTACTTCTTCTGGTATCCTTATTATTCAGATGTTGGACCATTTAAAGTCGTCCTGGAGGTTCCTAAGCCTCTCTTCATTTTTTGAATTCTTGTTCCTTCATTCTGTTTTGATTGAATGTTTTGGGGTTTTTTTTTTGCCATTTATTGTTCATAGATTTAATCTTCTTTTTCTTAAATAGGTCCCTTTAACAGCTCATAGAATAATAGTTTGGTGATGATGAACTCCTTCAGTTTTTCTTCTCTGGGAAACTCTTTATTTGCCCTTCTAGTCTAAATGATAGCTTTGCTGACTAGAGCAATGTTGGCTACAGGTCCCTGCTTTTCATTACTTTGAAAGTTTCTTGCCAATCCCTCTAGCCTGCAAATTTTCTTTTGAGAGATCAGCTGACAGTCTTATGGGAACTTCCCTGTAAGTAACTAACTGCTTTGCTCTTGCTGCTTTTAAGATTCTCTTTTTACCTTTAACCTTTGGCATTTTAATTATGATTTGTCTTGGAGTGGGCCTCTTTGCATCCATCTTGTTTGGAACTTCCTGTGCTTCCTGGACTTCCATGTCTATTTCCTTCATCAAATAGGGAAGTTTTCTTTCATTCTTTTTTCAAATAGATGTCTAACTTCTTGCTCTTCCTCTTCTCCTTTTGGCACCACTATGATATAAATGTTGGAATGCTTGAAGTTGTCCCAGAAGCTGCACATACTAACTTCCTTTATTTCTAATACTTTTTTTTTCCTATTGTTCTGATGGGTTGATTTTTTCCTTCCTTATGTTCCAAATCATTGATTTGAGTCTCAGCTTCATCTACTCCACTGCTGTTTCCCTGTAAACTCTTCTTTATTTCAATTAGTGTATCCTTTGTTTTTGTCTAGATTTTTTATGCTGTTGAGGTCCTCAGTACATTTCTTTTTTTTAAAGATTTTATTCATTTATCTTTAGAGAGGAAGGCAAGGAGAGAAGGAGAGAAATATCAATGTATGGTTGCCTCTCATGAGTCCCCTGCTGGGAACTGGCCTGCAACCCTGGAATGTGCCCTGACTGGGAATCAAACCACGATCGCGTGGTTTGCAGGCCCATGCTCAATCCACTGAGCTACACCAGCCAGGGCTCAGTACATTTCTTGAGCATCCTAATAACCTTTTGAACTCTGCATCTGACAGATTTCTTATCTCCATTTTGTTTAGCTATTTTTCTGGAGTCTTCATCTGTTCTTTCATTTGGGCCATGTTTCTTTGTATCCTTCTTTTGGCAGCCCCCTGTGTATATTTCTATTTAGTAGGTAGAGCTGCTTTGCCTCTGTGTCTTGGTAGTGTGGCCTAATGCTGTAGATTTCCTATAGGGTCCAGTGGTACAGCCTCCCCTATTACCCAAGCTGGGTACTCGAGTTGTGCCTTTCATTTTGGCTGAGTACACCCTCTTCTTGTAGTTTAGGCTTGGTTGCTCTTGGCAGATCAATGGGAGGGATTTACCCAGGCCAGTCAGCTGCAAGGATTGGTTGTGATCACTGACCACCAATGTGTGCCCTCTATGGAGGATCAGCTATACAGTAGGAGGGTGATGATGCTTCAACATGATCTGTAGCTGTCCACTGGGTACAGTTTCTGGAGTTTCCAAGTTCAGCACCCAGCTGTGTTTTGCCCAGGGCCGCCCTTCCTGAGCTATAAATCATTCTAAGATGGCTGTTACTTATGCTGGACTGGAAATTCCCAGGCAAAGCCAAGCTGTGAATCTAGGCTGGCTGCTGCCAGTGCCAGGCCCTGGGCTCACTGGGACCAGCTACTGCTTGTTTGATAGGATTTAGGAAGTTGTGAAGCATGAGCCAAGATCAGCCATTTATATGTAGAAGCAGCTTGGGTAGGCTGGTAATTTGGGTGGGGTCAAGTCTCTGGGGATCTCTAAGGTGGGTCAAACAGCATTAGCCAGGTTACTGGATTCTCAGAAATGGCTCCAGCTTGCTGGCTCTGTGTGGGAGGCACTGGGCATTAAGAAAGGGACAATGGCCTCTGCTTGCCTTGATGCCAGACACTTCAGTTCTTCCCTTTATGCCACAGGTGCCTTTCAAGCTGCTACACTGGTACTAGAGCTCAGAGGGAGTAAATCTGAGTAAATTAGTTCATTTGTGGGTTCTTCGAGAGGAAGTGCTTGGAGCTCTAGAATTTCCTTCCACCAACTTAACCCTCACTGGTTTTTTTTTTTTTAATTAATTAATTAATTTATTTATTTATTTATTTATCTTTAGAGGGGAAGGAGAGGGGGAGAGAAATATCAATGTATGGTTGCTTCTAGTGCGTCCTCTGCTGGGAACTGGCCTGCAGGGAACTGGCTTGCAACCCAGGCATGTGCCCTGACTGGGAATTGAACCGCGATCCTCTGGTTCGCAGACCTGTGCTCAGTCCACTGAGCTACACCAGCCAGGGCTTCCCTCACTGGTTTTTGTAGCTAGAAGTTGTGGGGACTTATCTGTCTGTCACCAGAACCCTTGGCTGGCAGTCCTGGTGTGGAGCTGGGACTCTAAGCTCCCAAGATATCCATCCCATTTATCCACCACATGTGGGTGAGGGACCAGCCTATTCTGTCCCAGCTCCTCTTATCAGTCTTGGTTCTTTAATTCTGTCGTCAGATTTCCATTCAACTCGATATCTGACAGGTCTGAGTAATGGTTGTTATATATTTTAGCTGTGATTTTGATACGGTTGTGCAAAGAGGAAAGCCATGTTTGCCTACATCACAATCTTGACTGGAAGTTCCATTCCATTTTTTTCAATAAGGCTATCAAGTTAGCTCACAACAGCTAAATAAAAGTCTATCTTTTCTCCAACTGATTTGAGACACTGCTTTTAAGGTACACCTAAATTGCATATACAATAAGATGTTTTGTAGATTTATATTCTTTTTCTTTAATGTATCTATGTACCTATATCAAAATGTTATAATTTTAAAGGGTATCTATTATGTTTTAATGTCTGGTAGCACTCAACTCTCCTGCATCATTTTTCTTTTTCAGATTTTTCTCACTATTCTTATTTATTTGTGATTCTAAATGAATTTTAAGATTACCTTGTCAAGCTCCAGAGAAATAATCATTGGTATTTTTTTTTGTGTTGGTTGGTGCAATGGACGAAATATGTGTACTTCCAAATTTATATGTTGAAATACTAACCCCCAACATGAAAGTATTAGGAAGGTGGGCTTTTGCTGCATGATTAGGTCATGAGGGTAGAGCCTTTATAAATTTTATCAGTGACCTCACTTATAAAACAGATCCCAGAGCCCCTTGTACCATGTGAGGATATAGTGAGAAGATGGCCATCTAGGAATTGGGCTTTCTTCAGAGGGTGAATCTTCTAGTGCCTTGATTTCAAACTTTCCAGCCCCTAGAACTGTGCGAAATAAATGTCTGTTGTTTATAAGCTACCCAGTCTATGGGATTTTGTTCCAGCAGCCCAAACAAATTAAGGCAGTTGGGATTGGGTTAAATTTATAAATAAATTTAAGAAGGCCTAATACCTTATTATGTTGATTCTTTATTTTTTAATATTTATTGTATTTTGCCATTACCATTTACTTTCATTATACCCCACTCCACCTACCAATCACAATACTGTTCCTTATATTATTTTAAATTTTATATATTTGTTTTTAGAGAGAGGGAAAATGCAGGACAGAAACACTGATATGCCAGAGAAACATTGACCTGTTGCCTCTCGCACGCCTCCAACCGGGAACCTGGCCCACAACCCAGGCGTATGCCCTAACTGGGAACTGCACTGGTGACCTGGTTTGTGCAATGATACCCAACCAACTGAGCCAAATTAGTCTGGGCATGATTCTTTAAATACAAGAATGTGGTATGTATTTCTATTTATTCAAGTCTATCTTTGGTCCTTAAGAGTGGGTATTTAATTTATTTTTTACTATTGCAGAGAAGCACTTATCCCCTGTTAGATCTTCTGTAGACAGCTGTGTTAGTGTTTTCCTACTTTAAATTTCTTCATTCCTCCTCTTAAGCTTACATTATAAGTTTATCTGCATAAAAATAATAAATTGAGAGATATTTCCCCCCCAAAGACATTACTCATTTTTCTTTGCCATTAAGTGACACTGGTGAGGTTTTTGCTCAAATTGTTATTAATATATAGATAATCTATTGTTTGTAATTTTACTATGATCTCTTTATCTTTGAAATTCTGCATCCTTCCTATGAAATGTCTAGATGTGTTTACATTTATTTTTTTGGTTGCTAAGTGCTTTTTATTCTCCACATTCAAGCTTCTTTTAATTTAAAAAATTCTCTCTGGCTGGTGAATACTAGGAAATTGGATTCAAGAACATATTAAAAATATTATGCAGCCCTAGCTGGTGTAGCTCAGTGAATTGAGCACGGGCCTGCAAACCAGAGTATCATGGTTCTATTCCCAGTCAGGGCACATTCCTGGGTTGCAGGCCAGTTCCCAGCAGGGGACTCACGAGAGGCAACCATACATTGATATTTCTCTCCTTCCCTTCCCCTCCAAAGATAAATAAATAAATAATATTTTTTTAAAATCTCAATAATTATATCTTCAAATTATTACATCTTACCAATGCTTCCATTCTCTTCCTCTGAAAATCCTACTTTACAAATGTACAAGAATTTCAATCCATCTTCTGTATATTTTACCCTTTCTTTATTATTTCTAAGGATTATTTCATATTTCACTAATTTTATCTAGTCTTTAGATTATTCTATTTTTAATATTTTCGGATTAGATGTCTAATTTCCAGGATTTTAATGGACTTATTTTCAAATATACCAGTTCTTTGAAAATATCTATGTATTTTTATTTCTTAATTCTTTTAGTCAAAGTCACAGTTTGATTTATGTCTTTGAAAAATTTTAACACTTTGCCAATTTCTTATATAAGAATCATTCCCTATAGAGTAAATTTCTGCTTTAATCAGTTTACTATTTTTATTTTATTTCATAATATTGGATTTCTTCTTGTATTTTGGAATCTTGATTCATAACTTCATTTTCCCCTCTTTCGCTTACCTCCTGCATTTTCCTCTTTGACGATTTTATAGTTTGTTTTTGTCCCAGGCTCCATCTAACACTAGGTTTGACAATGACATTTTGGGGGTCCTGTCTCACAGTGATCTTGGGGAACTTGACAGATCCAGTTTAAAGCTAGCAAGTCACTTGGTTCAATACTAGGTTTCAAGGCTGTGTGTCTGTCCTTTTACCTGCCTAAGACTGCAGTTTTATTCTAGTTCTAATCTCAGGTAACATTTGGAATAATTTCTTTAGGCTACTGTGAAGGAGATAAATTGGGATCCATATCCTGGCTTCTAGGTTCACATTGTGAACCTGCCTCTGTTTACCTGACTTACGTGAATCACTCCAATCTCCTTGGCCACGCACAAGCTAAATTTCAGGCTACCATTTCCTGTTGTTGGGCCATGACTTCAGTAAGGCGATAGCCTGAGTATAGTTGTGGATCATGTATATTTCCCTTGTATTTGATCTCAACTATATCTTTTTTATGTTTACTTTCCATATCTTATGTATCACTGCTGCGTTTGCATCAGAAAGGATTTTCAAAGAAAGGAGTCACTGAGGAATTTTAATTGCAAGTCCATCTAATTCTGGTTCATTTTATCATTTACTCTAGATTTAGCATCAACTGTGGCTGCATATGATTATCTGAGCCTAAGACATATGCCTGAATCAAGGCTTTAAAGGAATCTAAAAAGTTCTTGGCATTTTCACCTTCTATAAGGAGAGAGAGATAACTGCTTCCTATTAAAACTCATATTTTGATCTTAGACTTGGATAGGTTTTTCAGATTTAGGTTTGCCAAAACAAGTAATTATTCTACTATGGCATATACCATGGAAGTCTATGGAGTAATATCCTCTCTCTGAGCATTACATGTATTTCTTCCTTTCTGTATAAAACCACATAACTAGTCAAGCATCAACAAGCTAAGGTTTAATTTCCATGAAATGCAAAGCTGAAGACTCTACAAATCAGCATGACCACATGAAGTAGAGCTTTTTGTTAGAAAGTATTATTAAAATGCACAGTGACCTGATTTTATACATTATAAAAGCTGTTAATCTGCATCAGTTGGAATTCTAGAAGCCCATCTGTTCTAACAGAAGACTCTATCAACTTTATATTTTTATGGCAGTACTGTAATTGCAAGTTCTTACAATATTTGTAGTGTTCGAGCTGAAACTAGTGAGAAAAATAATCTATAAAAAGGTTTAAGATGACATTGACTTGCTAACAGTTCTCATGCAATCACAGATGCCAGAACATTTAATTATTTAATTACATGGAAATTGAGGGTCTCTTTCCAGTTTCAAAACTTGTGGATTTTTGGTATTAGACGTAATGAGGAAAAGAAAAAATGGAGTTTCCAGGTTCTCTTTGCCCTCACATATGAGAAAAGATTTCCTTTGACTTATGTCCACTGGAAAAGATTATCACTCCTTTGGTTATGCAAGAAACTCCTTTTGTAACTTCTGTATCAAAAATAAATGTGTCCTATAAAGCTTCTGATGAATCTTTGTCAATAACTCTGTGCCTTTAATATATGTATCACATGTGAATAAATATATGGGCCTCTTATCTTCCCCAAAACGTGTACCTATCTCTGTAATAGTCAAAATCTGCAAGTTTTCTGGGAAATTTTTGGAGTCAAATTCCAACATGATATAGGGTTTGCTTTCCATACGGATTTGCATTCATGATTAATGCAACATCCAACTTCATATCAGAATACTATAACCATTTTAATATAGCTTCACCCTCATATGAAAATACCTCATATGAAAGAGTATTTATAGTCTCTGTAATATGCTTGATCACTGCTTCAGCATATTCTTCGCAAATCCTGTTTGTATTCCTGATCCTCATTTTAAGGGGACTATATGATAAAAATATGCTCCATGCATTCACCAGATGAGAGGCTATTGATAGTAGAGTTCTCATAAGACTGTCTACTGATTTCTCAAAAGAAACTTTGCAGGCTACAAGGTACTGGCAAGAAATATTCAAAATGATGAAAAGCAATGACCTACAGCCAATATCATTTACAAATTCAAATGAAAAGTTATCATATAGATACTAGATCCCATATCTGGATTTATTCCAGGTATGCATGGCTAGTTCAACATTTGAAAATTCATTAACATATCCTAAATAAACGATCTAAAGAAAATAATCACATAAACATATCAATACTTGAAAAAATAACATATGTCAAAATCCAACATCTATTCATGATAAAACTGCTCAGAAAACTAGAAATACAAGGAAACTTTCACAACATTCTTTTTCCTTTTTCTTTTTTGTATAATATATTGTATCGATTATGTCATTACAGTTGTCCCATTCCCCCCTTCATTCCACTCCCACCCTCCTCCATATTCCCTCCTTTACTTTATGTCCATGTGTCATAAGTTGTTTTTAAATATATTTTATTGATTATGCCATTATAGTTGTTCTATTCCCCCCTCATTCCCCTCCACCCTGTACACCCCTCCCGCACCACTCCCCCCTTTAGTTTATGACCACCTGTCTCAAGTTCTTTAGATTCTATATTTCCTCTACTATTCTTGCCTTCCCCCTATCTATTTTCTACCTACCATCTATGCTACTTATTTTCTGTACCTTCTCCCACCTTCTCCTTCTCCCACTTCCCTGTTGCTAACTCTCCATGTGATCTTCATTTCTGTGTTTCTGCTCCTGATCTAGCTGTCCTCTTAGTTTGCTTTTGTTTTAGGTGTGGTTGTTAATAACTGTGAGTTTGCTGTCCTTTCACTGTTCATCTTTTTTATCTTCTTTTTCTTAGATAAGTCCCTTTATCATTTCATATAATAAGGGCTTGGTGATGATGAACTCCTTGAATGTGATCTTATCTGAGAAGCACTTTATCTGTCCTTCCATTCTAAATGAAAGCTTTGCTGGATAGAGCAATCTTGGTTGTAGGTCTTTGGATTTCATGACTTGGAATACTTCTTTCCAGCCCCTTCTTGACTGTGAGGTCTCTTTTGAGAAATCCGCTGAGAGTCTGATGAGAACTCCTTTGTAGGTGACTGTCCCCTTATATCTTGCTGCTTCTAGGATACTCTTCTTCATTTTAATCTTGGCTAATATAATGATGATGTGCCTTAGTGTGTTCCTTCTTGGATCCAACTTCTTTGGGACTCTCTGAGCTTCCTGGACTTCCTGGAAGTCTATTTCCTTTGCCAGATGGGGGAAATTCTCCTTTATTATTTGTTCAAATAAGTTTTCCACTCATGGCTGTTCCTCTTCCCCTTCTGGTACCCCTATAATTCAGATGTTGGAGCATCTAAAGATGTCCTGGAGGTTCCTAAGTCTCTCCTCATTTTTCTGAATTCTTGTTTCTTCATATTTTTCTGTTTGGTCATTTTTTTCCTTCCTTCTGGTCTGCTCCCTTGATTTGAGTCCCAGTTTCCTTTCCATGACTATTGGTTTCCTGTGCATTTCTCTTCACTTCAATTAGTTTAGCCTTCATATGTTCCTCTAATTTATGACTAAAATCAACCAGTTCTGTGAGCATCCTGATCACCAGTGTTTTGAACTGTGCATCTGATAGGTTGGCTATTTTTTTTGTCATTTAGAGTTATCGGCTCTGCAGCCTTGAGTTCTTCTTGAGCCATGTTTTGGTCTGTTCAGGCCTGTTACCTATGAGGAGCAGAGCCCTAGGTGTTCACCAGTGTGGGGCAACTTAGTCACTGGATTGTGATGCTGTATGTGGGGACAGGGTCGAAGAGGGGCAATGGTGGTCCCCTCTGCTGCTTCCTGCCACTGGGGCCTGCACGGTCTGTCTCACTGCTCGCTCCTTTGCTGGTTTATCTGTGTGCAAACATGTTTACTGTGGTCAGCCTGCCACCTTGGGCCCTCACTGGGTCCGCCTGTTGCTACCCCACACCTGGGATCCACCCACAGCTGCCTGCCTGCCTGGGTCGGGGGATTTTTCTTACCCAACCCTGCTCTGCTGCTGGCTCCGCCTTTCTTATCAGTCTGGCTGAACAATTTGTTGTTGTTGGACTTCCATATAGTTCAATTTTCTGTGTTTTGGCTGCGTTTTTGTTACTAAAACTTTGTTGTCTTTAAACTTGGTTGTGCAAGGAGGCACAATGTTTTTACCTACACTTCCATCTTGGTGGAAGTGTCCAGACTATATTCTTTAGCTTCCCCCAAAACAGCAACTGAAGTGAGGCCTAGCAACACCCAAGTCACAGTCCAGAAGTAGGCTCTACTATATGTAGCATTTTTGGAGGCCATTCCCTGCAGAGGAGAAGGCCCAGTATGCCTGCTTACTTGAAAGGACCCCATACTCTTTATAATTGGTTCTTTGGAGAAAGAAGGGAGGCTTTTGGAGGGGAGGAAATCATTTCTCATGACTAACTCTGCATTTCTCTGTTGAATTTTCTTTTCATTTTGGGGTGGGATGGAGGATCCCAGTTCTTTAAGAATGGTTCCACAGAAGAGTCTCTGCAGACAGGTTTCTGGCCCTAGTGGCTACTAGATTATTCATAGCAATCTAAATATAGAAAATTGGTGCCTTAGAGTCTTTGTCTCCAGCTTGGGGCTTTAGCTGAAATTCTTTGAAGTTCTCCATTCCCAGCCATCACCTATCTGCTGTGAATGTTTGATAAATTCTGTACAATAATGCTGGAATGTTTTTTCTCCAAAAAAACTCAACTTCTTTCATACTAAATGATAACCCACTCTGCTCTCATGTGTCATAAGTTCTTTAGCTTCTACATTTCCCATGCTACTCTTGTGCTCCCCTTGTTTATTTTCTTCCCACTATCTATGCTAATTATTCTCTGTACCTTCTCCTCCCTTCTCTTCCCACTCCCCTGTTGTTAACCCTCCATGTGATCTCCATTTCTGTGGCTCTGCTCCTGTTTTAGCTGACCACTTAGTTTGCTTTTGTTTTAGGTGTGGTTGTTAATAACTGTAAGTTTGCTGTCCTTTCACTGTTCATATTTTTTATCTTCCTTTTCTTAGATAAGTCTCTTTAACATTTCATATAATAAGGGCTTGGTGATGATGAAGTCCCTTAACTTGATCCAGCAAAGCTTTTATTTAGAATGGAAGGGCAGATAAAGCACTTTTCAGGAAAGGTCAAGTTCAATAAGTTCATCATCACAACTTTATTAAGAACATTTAGCCATTGATGGTGCAGCTCAGTGGATTGAGTGTGGGCCTACGAACCAAAGGGTCACCAATTTTATTCCCAGTTAGGGCATGTGCCTGGGTTGTGGGCCAGGTCCTCCTACCCCAGTAGGGGGTACACAAGAGGCAACCACACATTGATGTTTCTCTTCCTCCCTTTCCCTCTCTCTAAAAATAAATAAATTAAAAAAAGAACATCTACAGAAATGTACAGAAAGGATTATACTTAATAATAATAAACTAGATGCTTTATTCCTAAGATCTGGATCAAGAAAAGGGTGTTCCTTTTTACCATTATTTTTTAAAAAGATTTTAAGAATTTATTTTTAGAGAAGGGGGAGTTAAGGGAAAAGAGAAGGAGAGAAACATCAATGCAAAAGAGAAACACTTATCGGTTGCCTCTTGTATGTACCCAGACCAGGGACAGAACACACAAGCCAGGCATGTGCCCTAACTGGTACTCAAACCAAACCCACAACTCTGACTGGAATTGAACCAGCGACCTTTCACTTGTCAGGATGATGCCCAACGAACTGAACCACCCTGGTCAGGGCACCAAATTATTGCCCTTGAAATGGCAGTTAATATCATGAGACAGAACAATGAAATAAAAGGTATACAGATTGGGAATAAAAAAATAAATTGTCTTTATTTACAGATGTCATGATTGTCCATATAGAAACCCAAAAGAATTTTAAAAAATCTCTTGAAACTACTAAGCAAATATAGAATAGTTTCAGGATGACAGATTAATGTACAATTTCAACTGCTTCCCTATATATGAGAAATAAGTCATTGGAATTTGAAATAAAAAACAGTACCGTTTACATTAGCAACAAAACCAAAAAATGTTAAAAATAAATCCAAGAAAAATGTAAAAGATCTATACAAGAAAAACTCTTATGCAAAATGTCAAGGAATATTTTAACAACTAGAGATATAGTCCATTATTATGGATATGAAGACTCAATATTGTTAAGATGTCCATTCTAGGGACTTCTGCCAAGATGGAGGCATAGGTGGAGATGCCGTGCTTTCTCACATAACCAAGTTTAGAGACAACAAAATGCAACAGAAAACAGCCAGAACACAGAAAATTGAATGTTTTGGAAGTCTAATAACAACAAATGCTTCAGCCTGACCAGTAAGAGAAGCGAATCCAGCAGCTGGCGAAGTGCGGTTGCACAGGAAAACTCAGTCAGACGGACTCAGCTGCACAGATCCCAGGTGTGGGGTTGCAAAGGGCGGACCCAGTGAGTGACCTAGTGAGCATGACCCAGTGATCAACCCAGTGATCGACCCAGTGAGCGACCGGCAGATCTGGTGAGGGTGAAGGGAGGTGGGTTGACTGTGCTGGAGCATTTCTGCGCAGATAGACTGGCGAGGGAGTGGACAGTGAGACAGGACCCAGCAGGTCCCAGGGACAGGATGCAGCAGAGAGGGCCACCATTTCCCCGCTCTGACCCCACCCCCACATACAACATCACAACCCAGCGACCCTGCCCTGGAGGCCCTGCCCCTAAAGCTCTGCTCCTCATACTTAATGGGCACTAACAGACCAAAAATGGCTCAAGAAGATCTCAAAGCCCCAGAGCCCAAAAATCCAAGTGACAAAGAAATAGCAAAACTTTCAGATGCACAGTTTAAAACACTGGTGATCAGGATGCTCACAGAACTGGTTGATTTTAGTCACAAATTAGAGGAACATATGAAGGCTCAATGAATTGAAATGAAGGGAAATACACAGGAAACCAATAGTAATGGAAAGGAAACTGGGACTCAAATCAAAGGAGTGGACCAGAAGGAAGAAAAAAATGACCAAACAGAAAAGAATGAAGAAACAAGAATTCAAAAAAATTAGGAGAGACTTAGGTACCTCCAGGACATCTTTAAACATTCCAACATCCATATTTATAGGGGTACCAGAAGGGGGAAAGGCACAGCCACGAGTGGAAAACTTATTTGAACAAATAATAAAGGAGAATTTCCCCAATCTGGCAAAGGAAATAGACTTTCAGGAAAACCAGGAAGCTCAGAGAGTCCCAAAGAAGTTGGACCCAAGAAGGAACACACCAAGGCACGTCATAATTACATTAGCTGAGATTAAGATGAAAGAGAGAATCCTAGAAGCAGCAAGAGCTAAGAGGACAGTCACCTACAAAGGAGTTCTCATCAGACTGTCAGCAGATTTCTCAAAAGAGACCTTACAGGCAAGAAGGCGCTGGAAAGAAGTATTCCAAGTCATGAAATCCAAAAAGCTACAACCAAGATTGCTCTATCCAGCAAAGCTTTCATTTAGAATGGAAGGGCAGATAAAGTGCTTCTCAGATAAGGTCAAGTTCAAGGAGTTGATCCTCACCAAGCCCTTATTATATGAAATGTTAAAGGGACTTATCTAAGAAAAAGAAGATAAAAAAGATGAACAGTGAAAGGACAGCAAACTCATAGTTATTAACAACCACACCTAAAACAAAAGCAAACTAAGAGGACAGCTAGATCAGGAGCAGAACCATAGAAATGAAGATCTTATGGAGAGTTAGCAACAGGGGAGTGGGAGGAGAAGGGGGGAGAAGTTATAGAGAATAAGTAGCGTAGACAGTAAGTAGAAAATAGATGGAGGAGGGCAAGAATAATATGGGAAATATAGAATCCAAAGAACTTGAGACACATGGTCATAAACTAAAGCGGTGGAATGGTAGGGGTGGGGGGTGCAGGGTGGAGAGGAATGAAGGGGAGGAATAGAACAACTGTAATGGCATAATCAATAAAATAAAAATTAATAAAAATAAAAATAAAACCTTCAAAAAAAAAGATATCCATTCTTCCTAACTTTATCTTCAATGCAATCCCAGTAATTTACTTGGTGAATATCAACTGACTGATTTTAAAGTTTATATGAAAAAGCAAATGACTCAAAATAGCCAATATTATACTGAAGAAAAAGAACTAAATCAGAGAACTAACATGACACAACTTCGAGACTTACTAAAGGGACCAAAATGGTGACAGAGGAGACTCCAACCTCTCTAACCTCCCAACAAAGATTAATAATTAAATGCTCTCCAGGAACAAACAAACAAACAAAAAACTCTGGGAGAATTCTAGAGTCCTTTTAAGAAACTAGCAGTGGAGCAAAAAACCTGAGAATAATCATAGAAGAAAGAAGATAGCTTAATTTTATTTGTTGCCTGCACCTTCCCATTCCCCAAGCTGGCATTGTTCAGAACGAATTAGGAACCCTTCAGCTAGTAAACTCCTCCTCACCAGGGAAATAAAGAGCAGGGTGAATGACCAGCTTCCCCACCCTTTCATAGCCCTGCACAAAGGCTCCACTTCAGTTTCACCCCACCCAGACCAAAAAAGCTGAGATATACAGAGATTGTTGGGAACAAGGAAGAAAAGCAGGGGTTATTAATAGCAGGAGTGATAGTGATATATTGATACCTTTTTCTGACAAAAATGTAGCACATTTTGCCACTGAAGAATGAACCAATGTCCAACACAGCTGCTGCAGACCCCATAGGATTCCACAAGCTTTTGCCCCACAAGTATTTGTGCTTATGGATACCAGCCATCTGAGGCCCCTCTGTGCTCACTCTCCCTTGTCCCTGATGGAACACAGGAACTTCATCAGCAGCCAGCCCATGCTTCTATGGCTGTATTAGTGCAAGAAACCATCCACTTGGGTCCCTTCTTGCCATAACTAGGGCCTATATTCACACCAGCAGCCAGATCAGGCTTCTGTGAATGTGCAAGTACTAGACGCCAGCTTAAGTCCCCCAGTTTCCCTCAACTGCTATGCACCAGATGGTGTAATTACTAAATTGTTATAGTTACAACTCTTTTTAATACTTGTGTGCACAATCATAGCTAGCCCCTTCGGCTGTGCACATGTATGCTATCAGCTTAATATCATTATTAGCCTCCACTGTGGCCCATATGCCCATGGTTAAGCGAACAGTCACAAGAGAGCACACCAACATCCAGGACCTCCACAATTGCTTATTGGATCAGTCCCTGTCTTCTGTCACTGACCTGTACTACCATGCTCACCTATAGCTAGCGCCTTCTACTGTGCACCATCATGGCCCTGTTCCAAACACTGCCATCAGTCTCCACTGCAGTGCACATATCTGGGGAGAGATTGTATAGCCATGGAAGACCATGTAAACAGACAATGCCTCAGTCCTTGGTGCCTGCCCTGCTCTGACCACTATGTACCAGTCTGTAACCAGCACTCTACTACATAGGCACTTGCAGCAGGTCACTACAGCTGAGTGTATATACAACATCAACTCTAGCCACCATCACTGCCTGCTCTGGTCCTTAGCATCTGGACCTGCAGATGCCACTGAGGACCCCAATAAGCCTTGAAACCACTGCAGACATTGCACTTGGTGCCTGACTCGACTATATCTGGGGTCACAGCATGCTCAAACCCACTCCACCCACAGGTGAAAGTCTTCCCTCACACGATCCATAAAGTCTAGAAGAGTGACTACTTTTTTTTTAAAGGCACAGAAGTTTAAAGTGGGCATGAAGAAAGACAATAAACCTCTAGTAACTTGCCGAAAAGAAATAGAGATCCAGAAACTGTCTGACAAAGAATTAAACATAATTGTTTTTACAGATGCTTAGAGAGTTACAGAGAACAAAGATAAATAATATAACACTATCAGAAAAATAAAAATACAAGAACAAAATGAGAAGTTTAACAGAAAACATAAAAGGGACAAACAAAAACTTTGGAGCTGAAAAATATAATTATTGAATGGAAGAATTCAATAGAGAGTTTCAGTAACAGACTTAACCAATCAGAAGAAAGAATCATTAAGCAAGAAGAGGAATCAGTAGAAATTACCCAATCAGAGGACCAAAAAGAAAAAAGAATGAAAAAAGCCTATGGGATTTATAGGATATCATCAAGAAAAATAATGTATGCATAATGAAATCTCAAGAGGAGAAAAGAGTAAGAAAAAGATAGGAAGTCTATATTTAAAAAATAATGGTTGAAAGCAACCTAAGTGCTCATCAGTAAAAGAATGGATCAAACAACTAAAGTACATTTATTTACATGATGGAATGCTACACAGCAGAAAGAAAGAAGGAGTTCCTACCCTTTGCAACAGCATAGATGGATCTGGAGAACATTATGCTAAGTGAAATAAGCCAGATGGTATCACAAATACCATATGATCTCACCTATAAGTGGAACCTAATCAACAAAACAAACAAGCAAGCAAAATATAACCAGAAATATTGAACTAAAGAAGAAAGTGACAGTAACCAGAGGGGAAGTGGGAGGGGATAATGGGGGCAAAAGTGGGAAGGGTTTTCAAAAACAAGTATAAAGGACACATGGACAAAACCAAAAGAAGTAGAATGGGGGGGGAATGGAGATGGCTGGAGTGGGGAGAGTGGTGGTGGGGAAATGGAGACAAGAGTACTTGAACAACAAGAAAAAATATGAAAAAATAAAATAAAATGAATAATGACTGAGAACTTCTCCAACCTGGGGAGAGATTTGGACTTTCAACTTCATGAAGCAAACAACTCACAAAACTTCAATACAAAACAATCTTCTCCAAGAAACATGCTAATAAAACTGTCTAAAACAAAGACAAGGAGAGGATTTTAAAAGCAGCAAGAGAAATTTTCTCTTATACAAGGGAGTCCCAGAGGTATCAGCAAATTTCTCAACAGACTTTGCACTCCAGGACAAAGTGGGATGATAGATTCAAAGTGCTAAAAGAAACTGAAATCCAAGACTACATTACCCAGTAAGGCTGTCCAAAAATAATGAAGGTAAAATGAATACTTTCTCAATTAAACAAAAGCCGAGGAATTTCATTACCACTAAAACTTGCCTTAAAATTAATAATGAAAGGAGTTTTTCAAGCTAAAATGAAAGGACACTAATGAGTAACATAAAAACGTAAATATATGGCCCTGGCTGGTGTAGCTCAGTGCATTGAGTGTGGGCGTGCACACCACAGGGTTGCCAGTTCATTTCCCAGTCAGGGCACATACCTGGGTTGCAGGCCAGGTCCCCAGTTGGGGGTGTGTGAGGGGCAAGCACAAATTGATTTTCTCTCCCTTTCTTTATTTTTCCCTTCCCTTTTATTTAAAATAAAAATTTATTTATTTTATTCTAAAAATAAATAAGTAAAAACTTGAAAAAATAAAAAGCTTTTCTATGAAAAATGTGAAAATATACAACAGACTGCTAAAGTTAATCATACAGTCAGAGTCAGGACACTCTAGTATTTTAATATGATAATGTGTTAACCACCTAACTTTGTGATAAAGGTTAAAGGACAAAAGTATTAAAAAGAGCTATAGCTATAACAATATGTTAATAGACATATAATATAAAAATATGTCAATGGTGACATCAAAAACATAAAAGGGGGAATAAAAGGGTAGAGTACTTGTATGCAGTCAAAATTAAAATGTTAATCAGCATGAATGCATTGTTATATCTAGATAATGTTTTATGTCAGCCTTATGGTAACCACAAAACAAAAACACACAGTAGATTCACAAAAGGCAAAGAGAAGAAAATCAAAGCATATCATTGTAGAAAAGTATCAATTCACAAGGGAAGATAGCAAGAGAGGAAGAAAAGAACAAGGGAACAGCTAGTAAAAAATAATGAGATTAATATTTAACATCATTAGTAAGTTCATACCTATCAATAATTATTCTAAATATAAATAGATTGAATTCTCTATTCCAAAGACATAGAGTAGCTGGATGGATAAAATAAACAAGACCCAAATATATGCTGCTTACAAGAGACTCACTTCAACTTTAAGGCTAAATGTCAAGGAATGGAAAAAGATGCACTATGCAGGTTGAAACCAAAAGAGACCACTGGTAGCTATACTTATATCAAACAAAATTGCCCTTAATAAAAAAATGGTAACAAGAGACAAAGATGTTTATTGTATCATGATAAGAGGATAATTTCATCAGGAGGATATGATACATGTAAATATATATGAATTTAACATTGGAGGATGTAAAATATTAAGCAAATGCTAAGAGATATGAAGGAAGAAATAGACAATGAACAATACAGGAGTACTAGGGGACTTTAATTCCCCAAATTCAACAATCAATAAATCATCTGGACATAAAATCAATAAGGGAACATTGGAGTTGAACCATATTTTAGGTCAGATTGACCTAACAGACATATACAGAGCATTCCCTCCAAGAGTACCAGAATACATATTCTTCTCAAGTGCCACAGAACATTCTTCTGTATATATCATATAATAGGCCACAAAACAACTCAGCAAATTTAAAAAGAGTGAAATCATACCAAGTATATTTTTTAACCACAGTGGTATAAAACTGGAAGTCAATAACTAGAGGAAAACTGGTAAATTCATAATTAACTAGAACTTATACAACGCACTCCCAATAAACCAAGAAATCAAAAGGGAGGGACTTTCTGGCCATGATGGATTCACAGGTGGAAATACTATACCTCCTCGTAGAACCAAATTGAAGGACAACAAAGATTTAGAAACAAAAACACAACCAGAACAGACAGAAAATTGAACTGTACCAAAATCCAACAATGAACCATTTAACCAGACTGGTAAGAAGTGCAGAGTTGGTGGCCGGTGGAGAGGGGTCCCAGTAAGAACAGGCGGTGGTTGGCAGATCCAGGCATGGGGAGGAAACTAGCAAACCAGTAAGACTCAAAGAGTGGTTGGATGACCACAGACACACATTTGTGTGCAGATAAACCAGGCAAAAAATGGGCAGTGGGACAGACCATGCAACCCAGGACCCCAGTGCCAAGAAATAAAGACTAAAAGCACCAACTGAAAAAACTTGCAGGGGTTGAGGTGCCAGGAGTGACTCCCACCCTCACAGGAGATTCTGTGGGAGAGACCCACAGAGTCCTAGAATGTACACAAGCCCACCCACCCAGGAACCAGCACCAGAAAGGCCCAATTTGCTTGTGGGAAGTGGCAGAGGGGACCTAAATCCGAGAGAGAGTGGAGCAAGCACCATACAGCATCACAACCAAGCAACTGGGGTAACCCACACTGGTGAACACCTAAGGCTCTGCCCCTCATCTGTAATAGGCATGACTTGACCAAAAATAGCTCAATCAGAAGAATAAATCAAAGCCCCAGAGCCAATACTTCCAAGAGACAAAGAGATAGCCAACTTATCAGGTGCACAGTTCATAACACTGGTGATCAGGATGCTCACAGAACTGGTTGACTTTGGTCACAAATTAGATGAAAAAAATGAAGGCTACACTACGTGAAATGAGGGAAAATGCACAGGGAGTGAATAGTGATGGAAAGAAAACTGGGACTCAAATCAATGGAGTGGACCAGAAGGAAGAAAGAAACAACTAAACAGAAAAGAATGAAGAAACAAGAATTCAAAAATATGAGGAGAGGCTCCAGGACATCTTTATATGTTCTAACATCCAAATTACAGGGGTACCAGAAGGGGAAGAGGAAGAGCAACAAGTGAAAAACTTATTTGAGCAAATAATAAAGGAGAATTTCCCCAATCTGGCAAAGAAAATAGACTTCCAGGAAGTCCAGGAAGCTCAGAGAGTCCCAAAGAGGTTGGACCCTAGGAGGAACACACCAAAGCACATCATAATTACATTAGCCAAGATTAAAATGAAGCAGAGAATTCTAGAAGCAGCAAAAGATAAGGGGACAGTCACTTACAAAGGAGTTCCCATCAGACTGTCAGCTGATTTCTCAAAAGAGACCCTACAGGCAAGAAGGGGCTGGAAAGAAGTATTCCAAGTCATGAAATCCAAAGACCTACAACCGAGATTGCTCTATCCAGCAAAGCTTTCATTTAGAATGGAAGGGCAGATAAAGTGCTTCTCAGATAGGGTCAAGTTCAAGGAGTTCATCATCTCCAAGCCCTTATTATATGGAATGTTAAAGGGACTTATCTAAGAAAAGGAAGATAAAAATATGAACAGTGAAAGGACAGCAAACTCACAGTTATTAACAACCACATCTAAAACAAAAGCAATCTAAGTGGTCAGCTAAAACAGGAGAAGAGCCACAGAAATGGAGATCACATGGAGAGTTAGCAACAGGGCAGTGGGAGGAGAAGGGTGGAAAAGGGACAGAGAATAAGTAGCATAGACAGTGGGGAGAAGACAGGAGGGAAATGTAGAAACTAAAGAACTTATGACACATGGACATGAACCAAAGGGGGGGGATGTGGGGGAGGGGCATTCATGGTGGAGTGGAATAAAGGGGGGAATGGGACAACTGTAATGGCATAATCAATAAAATATGTTAAAAAAAGGAATCAAAAGGTAAGTCAAAAAGTATCTTTAAGGAAATGAAAATGGAAGCAGAACATATTAAAACATATGGAATGCAGCAAAAGCAGTTCTAAGGGGTAAATATATAGTTATAAGTAACTATATTAAAGAAAAAAGATCTCAAATAAACAACCTAAATTTACAGCTCCCAGAATTAAAAAAAAGATGAGCTAAGCTCTAAATTAGCACAAGGGATTTAAAAAAACAAAGAACAGAAATAAATAAAATAGAGACTACAAAGCAATAGAAAAAATTAACAAAACTAAGAGCTGGTTTATTCATTAAACTTTAGCTAGGCCAAAAAGAAAAAAGAGAGAGGATTAAAATAAACTCTGAAATAAAGTTAAGCCATAGTATCCCAGACAGAATGAAAGAATAGATAAATAAGTGAAAGAAAAGAAAAGAGAGACCAGAATTAGGCCCATAAAGACCTAGTCTTTTGATTTTGATAAAGGAGCAAAGGAAATTCAGTGGAGAAATGATAGTCTATTCAATGTATAGTGCTGAAATAACTGGACACCCATATGCAAAAAATAAATCTAGATACCTTCTTTTATATATTTTACAAAAAATAAGCTCAAATGGATAACTGACACATTTGTAAACACAATACTGAAATTTATGGAAGATAACATAAAAGGAAATCTAGGTGACTTGGGTTTAGCAATAAGTTATTAGATTCAACAGCAAAAACATAGTGCATGAAAAAATAATAAACTGAATTTTATAAAAACTTAAAACTTATGATTTACAAAACATGCATCTGTTAAAGGACTTTTATCTAAAATATATAAAGAATTCTAAAAACTTTACAATAAAAGAACAAACACCCTGATTTGAAAATGAGCAAAAGATTTTATCAGACAACTTACCAAACAGTATCTACATCTGGCAAATGAGTCATATAAAAATGCTCAATATTATATGTTATTAGGAGTCTAAAAATTCAAACAATGAGATACCCCTACACATCTATTAGAATGGCCAAAATCCAGAACACTGTCAATAGCAAATGCTGACAAGAATGTAGAATAACAGAAATTCATTGCTGGTGAGAATTCAAAAGGGTTTAGCCATTTTGGAAGATAGTTTGGCAGTTTCTTAGAAAATTAAACATACACTTTTGATACAACCCAATAATCATGCTCCCTGGTATTTACTGAAATGAGTTGAACATGTAGGTCCACACAAAACCTGGCATGGATGTTTATAGCATCTTTACTCACAATTACTAAAATTTGGAAGCAACCAACATGTCTTTCCATAAGTACACATATAAACAAACTGATACATTAGTACAATTCAGTGCTGAAAAGAAATGAGCTATCAAGCCACCAAAGACATGGAAGAAACTGAAATGCATATTACTAAGTGAAAGAAGTCAATAAGAAAAGGCTACATGTTGTATGATTACAACAATATGACATTCTGGAAAAGCCCAAACTATAGAGACAGTAAACATATCAGTGGTTGCTAGGGGTAGCAGGAGAAATGAATATGTAGAATACAGAAGATCCATGGCAGTGTAACTATCATGTATGCAAAATAGTACAGCCACATTGGAAGACAGTTTGGGACTTCCTTAAAATACTAAATACAGTAATACAATAAAATCTAATAATAACAATCCTAACTATTAATCTAAATGAATTGGAAAGTTATGTCCACACAAAAACCTACACATTAATGTTTATAATTTTATTCATAATTGCCAAAATTACATTAACAAAGATATCCTTTAATTCATAAACAAATTGTAGTATATTAGTACAATGGAACAATTACTCAGTGATAAAAAGAAAAGACATGTCAAGCCACTAAAGACATGGAGGAACTTTACATGCATATTGCTAAATAAAAGAAGCCTACCTGAAAAGGCTACATACTGCATAATCTGAACTATAAGATATTCTGGAAATAAGTATAACTATAAAGACAGTAAAAATTACCTATTTTTGACAGGAGTCAGGGTTAAGGGAGGGATAGGTAGGTGGAACATGGGATATTCCACAAAAAATTATAAATAAATAAATAAATAAATAACCTCCCAGAAGGAGCAACAAAAGGAAAAAAAGACTCAAAAAGAATGAAGAGCCCTGGCTGTTATGGCTCAGTGGATTGAGTGAGGGCTGGGAACCAGGGGAATGCCGGTTCGATTCCTGGTCGGGGCACATGCCTGGGTTGCGGGCCAGGTCCCCAGTGGGGGCCACATGGGAGTCAACCACACATTGATGTTTCTCTCTCTCTTTCTCCCTCCCTGCCCCTATCTCTAAAAAATAAATAAATAAAATCTTTTAAAAAATAATAAAGAGCCCTGGCTGGTGTAGCTCAGCGGATTGAGCGCGGGCCTGCGAACCATGCGATCGCAGTTCGATTCCCAGTCAGGGCACATGCCTGGGTTGCAGGCCAGTTCCCAGTGGGGGACACATGAGAGGCAACCACACACTGATGTTTCTCTCTCTCTCTTTCTCCTTTCCTTCCCCTCTCTCTGAAAATAAATAAATAAAATATTTTAAAAATCTATTAAAAAAAATAAAAAATAATAATAAAGAGATGTTAAGGGAAATGCAAGACAAGATGAAATGTAATAATGTCCATATAATAGGGATATCAGAAGGAGAAGAGGAACAAGGGATAGGAAACCTATTTGAACAAGGAATGATGGAAAACTTCCTTAATTTGATGAGAGAAAATATCACACAAATCCAAGAAGCACAGAGTCCCAATCAAGAAAACCCAAACAGGCCCAGTTCAAGACATATCATAATTAAAATGGCAAAATTTAAAGACAAAGAAAGAATCTTAAAGGCAGCAAGGGAGAAAAAGGAAGTAACATACAAGGGAGTCCCCATATGGCCACAAGCTGACTTCTCAACAGAAACACTACAAGCCAGAAGGGAATGGCAAGAAATATTCCAAGTAATGAAAAGCAAAGGCTTGCAACCAAGACTACTCTAGCAAGGCCCTCTATTACAATGGAAGGTGAAATAAGGAGTTTCCCAGAAAAAAGAAGGCTGAAAGAATACACTTCCACCAAACCAGCACTGCAAGATATGCTAAAGGGACTGCTTGAAGAAAAAGAGTGAGAGAGAGAGTAACATAGGTATGAAGGGAGTAGAATGGCAATGAATAAGTACCTATGAATAACAACCATAAATGTAAATGTAAATGATTCAATCAAAAGACAGAGGATAGCTCCTTTGGCTGCTGTGATTGAGTGGATTCAGTGTTGGTCTGTGAACCAAAGGGTTACTAGTTTGTTTCCCAGTTAGGGCACATGCCTGGGTTGGGGCCAGGTCTCCAGTTGGGGGTGCTTGAGAGGCAACCACACATTTATGCTTCTCTCTTTCTCTTTTTTCCTCCCTTCCTCTCTCTAAACTAAACAAATAAAATCTTTAAGAAAAGACATAAGGTAGCTGAATGGATAAGAAAATATGACCTGCATATATGGTGCATGAAAGAAACACACCTCAAAAAAAGACCTACAAAGACTGAAAGTGAAGGGTTCAAAAAAATATTCCAAGCATCTGGACAGCAAAAAAACAAAACAAAACAAAAACTGGGATAACAATACTTATACCAGACAAACTAGACTTCAAAACAGGCCATAAAAAGAGACACAGAAAAACACCTCATAATACTCAAGGTAAGAATCCATGGAGAAGGCATAAACATTATAAACATATATGCACCACACATAGAAGCACCCAAATATATGAGGAAAATTCTGGAGGACTTTAACAAAGATATAGAAAACAACCCACTTATACTAGGGGACTTTAAAACCCCACTGTCAAAAATGGATAGAGCTTCCAAATAAAATATCAATAAGAATATTGCAGCATTGAACAATGCCCTACAGCAAATGGACTTAACTGATATATATATAGAGAGAAACTCTCATCCAAAGAAGCAAAAATACACATTCTTTTCAAATGCACATGAAACATTTTTAAAGCTAGACCACATGATAGAACCCCAAACAAGCCTCACAAATTGAAGAAAATTGGAATCATATCAAGCATTTTCTCAGACCATAAGGACCGAAACTAGAAACCAAGCTCAAGAAAAGAACTAAAAAATACTTAAATTCATGGAGATTGAATACCATGCTATTAAACAATGAATGGCTTAATAATGAGATCAAGGAAGTAATCAAAATGTTTCTGGAAACAACTGAAAATGAACTCCCAACTGTCCAAAATTTATGGAACACAGTGAAGGCAGTGCAGAGATGGAAGTTCATAGCAACATAGGCCTACATTAAAAAAGAGACATTTCAAATAAAAAAAAAAACTAACCCTACATCTACAATAATTGGAGGAACAACAATAAACAAAGACCAGAGCGAGTAGAAGGAATGAAATAACCAAGATCAGAGCAAAATTAAACTACATAGACCTAAAAGAACAATTCTGATGATCAATAAATTTAGAACTTGCTTCTTTGAAAAGATAAACAAAATCAACAAGCCTTAAAGCAGACTTATCAAGAAAAAAAGTGAAGACCCAAATAAACAAAATCAGAAATAAAAGAGGAGAGGTTATACCTGACACCACAGAAATAAAAGGATTGTAAGAAATTACTACAAACAACTACATGTCAAGGAATTTGAAAACCTGGGTGAAATGTACAAACTTCTAGAAATATATCATCTTCCAAAACTGAATGAAGATGAAACAGAAAGCCTAAAGAGACTGAAAACAGTTGGTGAAACAACAGCAGTAATAACAACAACAAAAAAAATCCTGGTACACAACAGCCCTGGACCAGATGGTTTCAGAGAAGAATTTTACAAAACATTCAAGGAAGAGCTCACCACTACCCTTCACAGACTATTCCAAAAAGTCAAGAGGGAAGACTCCCAAAGTCTTTTTATGAAGCCACCATCATCCTAATTCCAAACCAGATAAAGACACAACAAAGAAAGAAAACTATAGACCAATATCACTAACGAACATACACACTAAAATCCTCAACAAAGCATTGGCAAACCACATCTAGCAATACGTTAAAAAGATCATACACCATGACCAAGTGGGATTCATACCAGAGATGCAAGGACTGTACAATATTCACAAATCAATAAACATAATACATCACACAAACAAAAGCAAAGACAAAATTACATAATTATATCAATAGATGCAGAAAAAAGCCTTTGATAAGGTATAGCACCCATTTGTGATAAAAACACTCAGCAAAGTGGAAATACAGGAAGCATTCCTTGACATAATAAAGACCACATATGGTAGACCTATTGCTAACATCATACTCAATTGGCAAAAACTAAAATCTTTCCAACTACATCATGGATGAGACAAGGATGTGTGCTCTCTCCACTTCAATTCAACATAGTATTGGAAGTTCTAGCCACAGTGATTAGACAAGAAAAAGAAATAAAGGGCATCCAAATGTGAAAGGAAGAAGTAAAATTGTCACTTTTTGAAGATGACATGATAGTGTACATAGAAAATCCTATAGACTCTACCGAAACACTACTCTACCCCATAAGTGAATTTGTCAAAACAGCAGGATATAAAGGCAATATTCGCAAATAAAAGGTCTTTCTGTACACCAACAATGAAATATAAGAAACAGAAATCAGGAAAAAAATCTCATTTCCTATGGCAACAATAAAAATAAAGTACCGAGGAATAAAGCTAACCAAGGAGGCAAAAGACCTATACTCAGAAAACTACACAACACTGAAGAAAGAAATTAAGACACAAATGGAAGTATGTACTATGTTCATGGATTAGAAGAATTAACATCATGAAAATATCCATACTACCCAAAGCAATTTGTAGATTCAACACAATCCCTATTAAAGCACTAAGGACATATTTCACAGATAAAGAACAAACATTTAAAAAATTTATATGGAACCATAAATGACCCTGAATAACCTCAGTACTTTTCAGAAAGAAAAACAAAGCAGAGGGGATCACAATACTTGATATCAACCTATATTACAAGGCCCAGATGATCAAAACAGTATGGTAGTGGTGTAACAACAGACACATAAACCAATGGAACAGAATGGAAAGCTAGGGAATAAATCTTTTTTTTTATTAATTTTATTTAGTTATTTTTCAAGTACAGTTTTTTTGTCTATTTCTCCCATCCCAGCCTCCCCCGCCCCTTGCTCCCCACCTCCCTCCCATTTCCACCCCCCTTAGTTCTCGTCCCTGTGTCCTTCCGATTTCTTCCTCCAAATCCTTCCCCATTTTCTTCATAACTTCCCTTCCCTGTCCCCTCTGGTCACTGTCCCCTTGTTCTCTATTTCACTGTCTTTTTTTTTCTGCTTGCTTGTTTGTTTTGTTGTTTAGCTTCCTGTTAAAGGTGAGATCATATGGTATTTGTCTTTCAGCACCTGGCCTATTTCAATCAGCAAAATGCTTTCCAGTTCCACCCATGATGTTGCAAAAGGTAGTATCTCCTTCTTCTCTCTGCTGCATAGAATTCCATTGTGTATATGTACCACCATTTTTTGATCCATTCATTTACTGATGGGCACCTAGGTTGCTTCCAACTCTTGGCTATTGTAAATTGTGCTGCTATGAACATTGTGGTGCACAGGTTCCTTGATATTGATGTTTTAGGATTCTTAGGATATAATCCTAGCAGTGGAATCACTGGGTCAAAAGGCAGGTCGATTTTTCTTTACCTGAGAAAATTTCATACTGTTTTCCAAAATGGTTGTACCAGTCTACAATTCCACCAACAGTGAACTAAGAACCCCTTTTCCTCACACCCACTCCAACATTTGTTGTTTGTTGCTTTCTTTATGATAGCCATTCTCACCGGTGTAAAGTGGTATCTCATTGTGGTTTTAATTTGCATCGCTCTGATAGCTAATGATATTGAGCATCTCTTCATGTGACTCTGGATGTTCTGTATGTCTTTCTTGAAGAAGTGTCTGTTCAAGTCCTTTTCCCATTTTTCAATTGGGTTGGTTGTCTTCTTAGAGTGGAGTTGTGTAAGTTCTTTGTATATTTTGGAGATTAAACTTTGTCTGAGGTATCATTGGCAAATATTTTTTCCCATACAGTTCATTGTCTTTTTAATTTAATACTGTTTTCTTAGCCATGCAGAAGTTTTTTATTTTGATAAGATATCATTTGTTTATTCTTTCCTTTATATTCCTTGCTCTAGGGGACATATCAGTAAAAATGTTGCTGCATGAAATATCTGAGATTTTCTGGCCGATGTTCTCCTCTAGGACTTTAATGGTGTCACGGCTTATATTTAAGTCTTTTACCCATCTTGAATTTACTTTGGTATATGGTGTAAGTTGGTGCTCAAGTTTCATTTTTTTGCACATACCTGTCCAGTTCTCCCAACACCATTTGTTGAAGAGGGTATCTTTACTCCATTTTATGTTACTGCCCCCTTTGTCGAATATTAATTGACTGTAGAGAGTTGGGTTGATTTCTGGGCTCTCTGTTCTGTTCTACTGGTCTATGTGCCTGTTTTTATGCCAGTACCAGGCTGTTTTGATTATAGTGGCCTTGTAATACAGTTTGATATCAGGTATTGTGATCCCTCCTACTTTGTTCTTCTTTCTCAAAAGTGCAGCTGCTATTCAGGGTCATTTATGGTTCCATACAAATTTTTGAAGTGTTTGTTCTATGTCTGTGAAATATGCCATTGGTACTTTAATAGGTATTGCATTGAATCTGTATATTGCTTTGGGCAGTATGGACATTTTAATGATGTTAATTCTTCCAATCCATGAACAAGGTATATATTTCCATTTGTTTGTGTCTTCCTTGATTTCTTTCTTCAGGGCTGTGTAGTTTTCTGCATACAGGTTTTTTACCTCCTTAGTTAGGTTTATTCCCAGATATTTTATTTTTCTTTTTGCTATATTGAATGGGAATTTTCCCTTGATTTCTGCTTCTGTTGATTCACTGTTGGTATACAAAAATGCCTTTGATTTCTGGATATTGACTTTGTAACCGGCTGTTTTGCCAACTCATTAATTAGTTTGAGCAGTTTTTTGGTAGAGTCTATAGGATTTTCCATGTACACTATCATGTCATCTGCAAACAGTGACAGTTTTGATTCCTCCTTTCCTATTTGGATGTTTTTTATTTCCTTTTCTTGCCTGGTCGTTGTGGCTAAAACTTCTAATACTATATTGAATAGAAGTGATGAAAGTGGATATCCTTGTCTTGTTCCTGATCTTAGTGAAAAAGCTTTTAGTTTTTTCCCATTGAGTATGATATTGGCTGTAGGTCTCTCATATATGGCCTTTATTATTTTGAGAAATGCTCCCTTTATTCCCACTTTGCTGAGTGTTTTTATCATAAATGGGTGTTGTACCTTATTAAAAGCTTTTTTTGCATCTATGGATATGATCATGTGGTTTTTGTCTTTGCTTTTGTTTATGTGATGTATTACATTTACTGATTTACGAATATTGAACCATCCTTGCATACCTGGGATGAATCCCACTTGGGCTTGGTGTATGATCTTTTTGATATATTGTTGGATGTGATTTGCCAATATTTTGTTGAGGATTTTAGCATCTCTGTTCATCAGCCATATTGGGCTGAAGTTTTCTTTCTTTGCTGTGTCTCTATAGGGTTTTGGAATGAAGATGATGCTGGCTTCCTAAAAAGAATTTGGGAGTTTTCCATCCTTCTGGATTTTTTGGAATAGTCTGTGGAGAATAGGGGTTAGTTCTTCCTTAAATGCTTTGTAGAATTCTCCTGTGAAACCATCTGGTCCAGGGCTTTTGTGTGATGGGAGTTTTTTGATTACTGCTTCAATTTCTTTTGCTGTTATTGGTGTATTTGGATTTTCTACTTCTTTTTCACTGAGTTTTGGAAGATTGTATTTTTCTAGAAATTTGTCCATTTCCCCTAGGTTTTCAAATTTCTTGGCATACAGTTCTTCCTAGTAATTTCTTACAATCCCTTCTATTTCTGTGGTATCAGTTGTAATCTCTCCTCTTTCATTTCTGATTGTGTTTATTTGTGTCCTCTCTCTTCTTTTCTTGATGAGCCTACTTAAAGGCTTGTCTATTTTATCTTCTCAAAGAACCAACTTCTGGATTCATTGATCCTTAGAAGTGTGCTTTTAGTTTCTATGTCATTTAATTCTGCTCTAATCTTGGTTATTTCCCTCCTTCTGCTTGCTCTGGGCTGTCTTTGTTTGTGTTCCTCGCAGGCATAGGGTTAGGTTGTTTGTTTGAAATGTTTCTATCTTCTTTAGGTAGGCCTGTTGTGCTATAAACTTCCCTCTCGGGACTGCCTTCACTGTGTCCCATAAGTTTTGGGTTGTTGTGAGTTCATTTTCATTTGTTTCCAGAAACGTTTTGATTTCTTCCCTAATTTTATTCTTGGCCCATTCGTTGTTCAATAGCATACCATTCAGTCTCCATGTTTTTGGGTGTTTTGGGTTTTTTTCTTTGGGTTTGGTTTCCAATTTCAGTCCCTTGTGGTCAGAGAAGATACTTGGTATGATTTCAATTTTCTTGAATTTTTTGAGGCTCATTTTGTGTCTTATCATGTGGTCTATCTTTGAAAATGTTCCATGTGCATTTGAAAAGAATGCGTACTTAGCTTCTTTGGGATGAAAGGCTCTATATATATCACTTAAGTCCATTTCATCTAGGGTGTTGTTGTTTTCTTTTTAATTTGTTTATTGATTATGCTGTTACAGTTGTTCTAGTCCCCCTTTCATTCCCCCCACCGTACCTCCCATCTCCACCACTGCCCCCCTTTTAGTTTATGACCATGTGTCTCAAGTCCTTTAGATTCTATATTTCCCATGCTATTCTTGCCCCCCCCTTCTATTTTCTATCTACTGTCTATGCTACTTATTTTCTGTACCTTCTCCCCCCATCTCCTCCTCCCACTCCCCTGTTGCTAACCCTCCTTGAGATTTTCATTTCTATGTTTCCACTCCTGATCTAGCTGCCCTTTTAGTTTGCTTTTGTTTTAGGTGTGGTTGTTAATAACTGTGAGTTTGTTGTCCTTTCACTGTTCATGTTTCTTTAACTTCTTTTTCTTAGATAAGTCCCTTTAACATTCCATATAATAAGGGCTTGGAGATGATGAACTCCTTGAACTTGACCCTATCTGAGAAGCACTTTATCTGCCCTTCCATTCTAAATGAAAGCTTTGCTGGATAGAGCAATCTCGGTTGTAGGTCTTTGGATTTCATGACTTGGAATACCTCTTTCCAGCCCCTTCTTGCCTGTAAGGTCTCTTTTGAGAAATCCGCTGACAGTCTGATGGGGACTCCTTTTAGGTGACTGTCCCCTTATATCTTGCTGCTTCTAGGATTCTCTCCTTCATTTTAATTTTTGCTAATGTAATTATGTTGTGCCTTGGTGTGTTCCTTCTTGGGTCCAACTTCTTTGGGACTCTCTGACCTTCCTGGATTTCCTGGAAGTCTATTTCCTTTGCCAGATTGGGGAAATTCTCCTTTATTATTTGTTCAAATAAGTTTTCCACTGGTGGCTGTGCTTTTCCCCCCTTCTGGTACCCCTATAATTCAGATGTTGGAGTGTTTAAAGATGTCCTGGAGGTTCTAAGACTCTCCTCATTTTTTTGAATTCTTGCTTCTTGACTCTTTTCTGTTTGGCCATTATTTGCTTTCTTCTGGTCCACTGCATTGATTTGAGTCCCAGTTTCCTTTTCATTGCTATTGGTGTCCTGTGCAATTCCATTCATTTCAATTAGTTTCGCCTTCATATGTTTGTCTAATTTGTGGCTATAATCAACCAGTTCTGTGAGGATCCTGTCACCAGTGTTTTAAACTGTGCGTCTGAGAGTTTTGCTATTTCTTCATTGCTTAGATCTATAGGCTCTGGGGCTTTGAGATCTTCTGGCGCCATTTTTGGTCTGTTCGCACCCTTTAAGTGTGAGAAGTGGCGCCTTGGACTCCCAGGTTGCTGGGTTGTGAAGTTGTATGTGGGGCCGTGGTCAGAGCGTGGAAATGGCGGCACCCTCTGCTGTTTTGTCCCACTGGGTGTTGAGCAGAGCCTTAGGTGGTTCTCCATGGCTGGGCCACTCAGAGTTTCTGGGTTATGACGCTGTATGTGGAGGTGGGTCAGAGCAGGGAAATGGCGGCGCCCTCCACTGCTGCTAGCTGCGGGGACCCACCAGCCCCGGTCCAACTGCCCACTCCCTCGCCTGTCCACCGGCACACAAATGGGTGACCACAGTCAACACGCAGCCCGGGTCCCCGCTGTCTCCCCTGCGGTCGCTCGCCTGGTCGCTCACTGGGTCGTTCACTAGGTCCAACCCTGCACCTGCATTCTGCGCGCCCGGATTCCGCACGCCTGAGTCCGTCTGACCGAATCCTCCTGTGCAACTCCGTTTCCCCAGCCGCTGGTTTCGCCCCTTACCGATCAAGCTGAAGAATTTGTTGTTAACGGACTTCTGAAAAGTTCAATTTTCCGTGTTCTGGCTGTGTTTTCTGTTGCTAATATTTAATTGTCTCTAAACTTGGTTGTGTGAGAAGGCAGAGCACATCCACCTATGCCTCCATGTTGGCGGAAGAGATTCTCTATTTCTTAATTATTTTCTGTCTTAGCATGTTGTATGTTTCTTGGAATTTATCCATTTCTTCCATGTTATCCAATTTATTGACACATAATTATTTGTCATATGCTCTTAGGATCCTTTGTATTTCTGTGGTATCAGTTGTAATGTCTCTTCTTTCATTATAATTTTATTAATTTGAGTCTATTCTCTTTACTTTTCTTTATTTATTTATAAAAAATGTTTTATTGATTTTGCCATTACAGTTGTTCTATGCCCTCCTTCGTTACCCTCCACCCTGCACACCCCTTCCCCACCACCCCCCCTTTAGTTTATGACCACGTGTCTCAAGTTCTTTAGATTCTATATTTCCCATACTATTTTTGCCTTCTCCCCTATTTTCTACCTACTGTCTATGCTACTTATTTTCTGTACCTTCTCCCCCCTTCTCCTTCTCCCACTCCCCTGTTGCTAACCCTCCATGTGATCTTCATTTCTATAGTTCCACTCCTGATCTAGCTGTCCTCTTAGTTTGCTTTTGTTTTAGGTGTGGTTGTTAAGAACTGTGAGTTTTCTAACCTTTCAGTGTTCATCTTTTTTTATCTTCTTATTCTTAGGTAAGTCCCTTTAACATTTCATATAATAAGAGCTTGGTGATGATGAACTCCTTGAACTTGACCTTATCTGAGAAGCACTTTATCTGCCCTTCCATTCTAAATGAAAGCTTTGCTGGCTAGAACAATCTTGGTTGTAGGTCTTTGGATTTCATGACTTGGAATACTTCTTTCCAGCCCCTTCTTGCCTGTAAGGTCTCTTTTGAGAAATCAGCTGACAATCTGATGGAATATCCGAATTATAGGGGTAGCAGAAGGGGAAGAGAAAGAGCAAGTGGAAATCTTATTTGAACAAATAACGAGTCTTTTTTCTTTTCTTAGTATAACTAAAGTTTTGACAATTATGTTTATCTTTTAAAAATAACTTATTTTCATTGATCTTCTCTATTATCTTTCTTGTCTCTTATTTATTTCTAATATAATCTTTATTTCATACTTTCTGCTAGCTTTGCGTTCAGTTTATTCTTTCTTTTCTAGTCCCTTAACTTTTAAACAACTTCTAGGTTGTTTTTTTAATATCTTTCTTTTCTATTAATATAATCATTTATCATATAATATTCCCTTTTAGAATTGCTTTTGCTGCATCCCATTAGTGTTGGTATGTTATATTTTCATTTTCATTTGTCTCAAGATATTTTTGGATTTCTTCATTGACCCATTGGTTGTTTAGGAGTGTACTGCTTAACTTCCACATATTTGTGGTTTTTCTGGTTTCCTCTGTTATTGGTTTCTAGTTTAATACCATTTTGGTTTTAAACAATAGTTGAAATTATTTCAATCTTCTTAAGTTTGTTAATACTTATTTTGTACCCTCGCATATAATGTGCCCTAAAAGAGGTTCTGTGTCTGCTTGAGAAGCATGTGTATTCTTCTGCTGTTGGATGAAATGTTCTATATATGCCTATTAGGTTAATTTGATCCTAAATAAAGCTTAAGTCTTTTATTTCTTTCTTTATTTTCTAGCTAGATGTCTATCCATTACTGAGAGTTGGGTATTGAAGTCTCCTACAATTATTGCATTGTCTATTTTTGCCTTCAGATAGGTTAACAATTGTTTAATATATTTAGATGATCCCATATTGGGTGCACATATATTTATAAGAGGATTACATCCTCTTGATGAATTAACCCCTGTGTCCTTGTCTAATGCCCTTCTTTGTCTCTTGTTACTATTTTTGCCTTAAAGTCTGTTTTTCTCTGATATAAGCATAGCTATCCCAGATTTCACTGGTATCCATTACATGTAATAACATCTTTTTTCATCCTTTTATTTTTAGCCTATGATAGTCCTTAATGTGTAAGGGAGTCTTTGGCAGTCAGCATATAACTGGGTCTAACTTTTTATCCACTCAGACACTCTATGCTTTTTAATTGAAGAATTTAAAAATTTATATTTAGTGCAAGTATCGATAGGTAAGGACTTCTTATATTGTTATTAGCTTTCAGGTTGTTTTGTCTTTTTATGAGATAATTAAAAATGTATTTATTGATTGCAGCTCCTGGTTCCCGGCACAGACTTCTGAAACCCTTTTATTTTCTTTACTGATAATGGTACTAGGAGCATATTTTGTTTTAATATTTGGTCTTTGACCTTGGTTTCTGACTTGGAGCTCCTGAAACCCCTTGTAATTTCCCGGGTGCTAAGAATGTTTCTTTTTCTAATGAAGCAATTCTTGGTGGGCTCCTGGATAACTGCTGGATGAGGGCTTGTCACAAAAAAGACCAAGCCATGATTAGAAGCTTAGAAATATTATCCCCATCCCCCATTTTCCTGAGAAAAGAAAACTGAAATTGATGTTTTTATAAAAAATACATTTTCTTGATTATGCCATTACAGTTGTTCTATTCCCCCCTTCATTCCCCTCCACCCTGCACACCTCCTCCCCGACCATTCCCTCCCTTTAGTTTATGACCATGTGTCTCAAGTCCTTTAGATTCTATATTTCTCCTACTATTCTTGCCCTCCCCCTATCTATTTTCTACCTACCATCTACGCTACTTATTTTCTGTACCTTCTCCCACCTTCTCCTCCTCCCACTCCCCTGTTGCTAACCCTCCATGTGATCTTCATTTCTATGGTTCTGCTCCTGATCTAGCTGTCCTTTTAGTTTGCTTTTGTTTTAGGTGTGGTTGTTAAGAACTGTGAGTTTGCTGTCCTTTCACTGTTCATCTTTCTTGTCTTTTTCTTAGGTAAGTCCCTTTAACATTTCATATAATAAGGGCTTGGTGAGGATGAACTCCTTGAATTTGATCTTATCTGAGAAGCACTTTATCTGTCCTTCCATTCTAAATGAAAGCTTTGCTGGATAGAGAAATCTTGGTTGTAGGTCTTTGGATTTCATGACTTGGAATGCCTCTTTCCAGCCCCTTCTTGCCTGTAAGGTCTCTTTTGAGAAATCCGCTGACAGTCTGATGGGGACTCCTTTGTAAGTGACTGTCCTCTTATCTCTTGCTGCTTCAAGAATTTTCCCCTTCATTTTAATTTTGTCTAATGTAATTATGATGTGCCTTGGTGTGTTCCTTCTTGGGTCCAACTTCTTTGGGACTCTCTGAGCTTCCTGGACTTCCTGGAAGTCTATTGCCTTTGCCAGATTGGGGAAGTTCTCCTTAATTATTTGTTCAAATGAGTTTTCCACTCCTAGCTGTTCCTCTTCCCCTTCTGGTATCCCTATAATTTGGATGTTGGAACGTTTAAAGATGTCCTGGAGGTTCCTAAGTCTCTCCTCATTTTTTTGAATTCTTGTTTCTTCATATTTTTCTGTTTGGTCATTTTCTTCTTCCACTTGGTCCACTCCCTGGATTTGAGTCCCAGTTTCCTTTCCATTACTATTGGTTTCCTGTGCATTTCTCTTCATTTCAATTAGTTTAGCCTTCACATGTTCCTCTAATTTATGACTAAAATCAACCAGTTCTGTGAGCATCCTGATTAGCAGTGTCTTGAACTGTGCATCTGACAAGTTGGCTATTTCTTGGTCATTTAGAAATATTGGCTCTGCAGCTTTGAGTCTTCTTGAGCCATGTTCTGATCTGTTTCATGCCTGTTACCTATGAGGAGCAGAGCCCTAGGTGTTCACCAGGGTGGGGCAACTCTGTCACTGGGTTGTCAGGCTGTATGTGGGGGCGGGGTCAGAGAGGGACAATAGGAATCCCCTCTGCTGCTTCCTGGCTGGCTCCTTCTCCAGTTTATCTGCGCGCAAATGTGTTACTGAGGTCAGCCCTCAGTGGATTCGCTGCCTTGCACCATCAGTGGGTCCACCCGCTACTACTCCACAGCTAGGATCCGCCCACAGCTGCCAGCTCGCCTGGGTTGTGTGCCTGGGTCGGCCCAGTGAATCTTTTCTGCGTGACCCCGTTCTGCGGCTGGCTCTGCCCCTCTTACTGGTTTGGCTGAAGGGTTCATTGTTGTCGGACTTCAGTATAGTTCAATTTTCTGTAGTTTGGCTGCATTTTTGTTGCTAACACTTTGTTGTTTTTAAACTTGGTTGTGTGAGAAGGGACAATGTTTCCATGATCAATCATAGTTGAAGGAGTTGTTTCATTCTGTACATCAGTATCATCAAGTGTCTGGGGAAACCTTATTGAAATGGATTGTGAAAAATCACCAATTTGGGGGCTATGTCTGTGGTTTTGAATGCTGCAGACTGGAAGAGCATCTTTGCATTGAGCGGCATCCTCAGCTCACTATGAAATAATCACAGATGATTATACATGATCCAGACACACAATTTCTGAGGAAACAACCAAACTGGTAGACTGGATAAAAGCCACTATAAGGTGTATTTACTCTGACAAAGGGAACTGTCTGTCTTCCTGTATAAGTGTCAAGTGGAACAAGCCAGATGAAGCAGCTGATACATTTTGTATGAAAGCCCTGTGAGACTCTGTTTACAATGACTGAGCTATTCACTCACTGAATGTATCTATTACTCAGATCATGGTAAATGTCATGGTTAAGGGGTCCCCTTTCACACAGGTACTGATATAATCTTTTTTAAAAAGATTTAATTTACTTTTAGAGAGAGCAGAAGGGAGGGAGATAGAGAGGGAAACAAGAATGTGTGGTTGCCTCTCACATGCCCCCCACTGGGGACCTGGCCTGCAACCCAGGCATGTGCCGTAACTGGGAATAGAACCAGAGACCCTTTGGTTCACAGGTCGGCACTCAATCCACTGAGCCACACCAGTCAGGTTAGTACCTGACATAATTTTATTGTTACAAAACTGAAAAAAGAATAGTTCAAGAAACTTTATTGAATTTGCTATCTCAACTTCCCCTCATGGGCCTTAAAGATGCTAATAAAATATTAAGTAATTAATAAGAGAATGGGGAAAGGCAGAGAAAAGGATAAAAAAAACCAACTAGTCCAAGCCAGGTGGAAATTTTTTAATGATTATAAAGGAATTAGGTAACAAAAGGAAATATTGATAATGGTAAAATTAAAAGGAAACATAAGGGGGAGAATCATAGGACTCACCCTAGCAGGGTGGAGATTAAGAAATTTAAATTGTTATTAAGAAATGATATGAATAAAAAAACTGTACTTGAAAAATAACTAAATAAATTAAAAATAAAAAATAAATAAAAAAAGAAATGATATGAATAAAACAGATTCTGAAATGTTTTAATACAGTATTGCCAAAGGTTAGGTGGGCTGGGGCAGCCCCTGCTGGTCACTCAATATTAAAGGGTTTCAAACAACTATAGTGCATTTCTCCCAGTTTGAAAAAAATTAAAAGCCTGAAGGCAGAGATTATAATGAGAAACCTGACCAACTACTCATGGCAGTGGTCAAAAGCAGGTTAATCAAGTTAAAGATTGACAAAAGGACCAGAGTCCTTTGGATTGATCTATCGTACCCAAAGCCTTCTGTACAAGAGCGAGTAAAATGGTCAGGGGGTGGAAAAGAGCTGTTCTAGGATTCCTGGATGCAGGAGTTCCATGCACTCTGGAACCAAAACCCATAAATGAAGCCCTAATGTGGGCTATAGTTAGATTGAAAGAACATATAGATGTGAGAGATGATGTTATGAAAGTTGGAATATTTAAACAAACATTATGTAAAATGCTTATGTCTACTTTACCTGAACATTTTATGGGAATGGATATTATATCTGGCTGGGGAATACTTCCTCTATTAGTATAGTAAAATCAAGACCTGTTGTTGAAGTCCTGATTAAGGCTACAGTTAGGGACATAAAGTTGAATGGAATTAGGGTAAAAGTTTGTAGAATTGGTATGTTTGAACAAGCTTTATGTGAACTGATTGTATCACTTTTACTTGATTGTGTTATGGAGATGGACACTGTATCTAACCAGAAATATTTCTTCTATCTAGGACTGAAAAACAGAGGCATGCAGATCTTTCAAGCAATATTAGTTGGATATGTTAAATGGGAACTAGTAAGATTGCCTGAGCTCACACTGTGTGGAATAGAATACTGTTGGTAGGGACAGATTCTTTGTGTGATAGACTTATGCAGAGCCTTCTAGATTCCTAAAATATGTTGGAACTTTTTAAGGCCCTTCTTCCCCAGAGTATTTCATTCCCCTTCCCTTTCTTTGTTAATTTATTTGTTATTTATTTCTTTTCCATCGCCATTTATCCCTCCATATCCTTCCGCCTTCACCCATTCCCTCACCCCCCTGAATTTACCACACCGTTGTCTGTGTCCATGAATTCCCCTTTTCTTTCAATCATTCTAATAACATATTGTTATCCCCAACTGTTATCCATTCTCTCATGTAAAAGTGACAAATATATTTGCATGCAAATGTTTTTGAAGAGTACTTCCCAGGTAGTGGCTTTAGTGCTGGGTGAGTTCTGAGGTAGGTAAAACAAATCTTTTGAACCAGTGTTCCAAGAAAAAAACCCCAACAGATTAACCAATGATAATCTTTGCAAATGGGGTCTATTCTATTCCAGTGCTGGTACTGGGAATACAAACTGGAATTCAATCAAAGCCAAACTAAGGAGGAAAAGATGGAACAGGCTTTATGGAAAAGTATAAATTAAAATGCCACAAAGCTCACTATAATTAGCAAGATTTGGCAGTGTTTCTTGAGTAAAGGCTGCCCGGGTTGTTGCAAGTTTTTGCTTAGTTTCCAGAGTTCCAAAAATATTGATTCTGACAGGTATTTGTTGCCAGTTCTTTGCTTGCTTTTACTGGGGAGTGAACTGAAATTTCTTCCTCTGCTTCTTTATATACTATCTTTCTGCACACATACTTTTAATTAGAGTGAGAAAAGCAAACACAATTATGAATCAATAGGTTGTTTTCCAAATTCTCTCTTCAAATTCTCTTTTTCTCATAAGAAAACATTCTCACACTGTCAAATTCGGCAAAAACAAGTAGATGAGGCAAAAGAGATGAAGGGAAAATTGGGGAATGAGGATTGAATGATTTTGAAGTATGATTAGACATAAAAGCCACAAAGCCCTAAACATTTCGAGATAGCCTGGGCCCTTGTCTCTAGACTCAGTAGCCGAAGTGAAGGAAAAAAACATGACTAGTACAATGTCAATAAATGTCCATGAGATTATAACAAACCAGCTTCTCAAAAATATACTTTTTCTAGTACTGATATATGAAACATCTCTTCCATAGGTTGTTGGAAGAGAACACTTGGGAAATAAAATAAATGAAGTACTCACTATATCTTCACAGTGATTATGGCATGTTTTGTAAGAGTATTCTTGAATAGAAATGAAAAGGGGGAAAACTCTAATGGTATAAGGCCTTGGATGCACTCAGCTCAGTAATAGTAACTCCATGAATAGACATCACATATGAATCCAGTTGAAAAGCATTTTGTTTGTCCAGCTTGATGCATTTCTCTAACTTTTTGGTCTCAGGATTGCTTTTAAAAATGGTTGAGGACTCCAGAAAAAATCTTTAGTTATGTGGGTTATATCTATCAATATTTACTCTGTAACAAATTAAAATAACTTGACGAACATATACTTGTTAGTTTGTTTAAAAATGATAAATCCATTGCATGTTAACATACAGCACATTTTCTATAACAAAAAATTTAGTAAGAAGAATAGAATTGTTTTACATTTAGCAAATCTCTTTAATGTCTGGTTTAATAGAAGAAAGCAAGGTTCTCATATTTGCTTCTGCATTCCAGCTACTAAGACACATGTTGGATAGAGTATATGAAGAAAATCTGGCATCAAACAAATATGTCATTGGAAAATTAAAGAGTATTTTAAGAGCCTTTCTGATAATTGTGGATATTCTTCTTTAATATTACAACAAAATTTGCAAAGTGACTATTTCAGGTTAGTTGCAGTGTGGAATCTGAAATGTATTAATAACCTTTTTATATACTGTTACATTACAACCCATTGCTCTAACTTGTACTTTGAATGGATCTTTTACCTATGTATGATTTTGTAACATCATACATTGGTAATTTGGAAAATACTGGTTTACTCAGTTATATAGATCTTCTAAATTCTGATACGCAATATCTAAAACCCATATTAATGAATACCACCACCAATCTCAGAAGAGAGTCTTTAAGTATTAGGAAGCTGTCAAGTTCAGTAGCAGAAATAAGTTTCCCAAATTTTAAATTTTCAGTTTAAGTTCAGATTTTATCATTGGGAACAAATACTATCAATTGTTTTCCCTGAAATTACAGGGTCCTTTTGTTCATTTTGAAGAAAATAACTGCCAAATACCTATATCAAATACCACATACCTAAATTACTGTATTTTGTCAGTCAGTTGTTCTTTCAAGTAAAAATGGTGTCCAAAGAAATAAGACTAGTTTCACTCATAAGTCAATTGCACAAGTGCTTTTCCTAGAGATTAAGATTATGCTTCTGCATGCTGTGGAATAGCTTTATTAATGCTTTCCATTTCTTCACACAGTGTATTGTTTTGTGTATTCAAAGGTTGAGATAGAATAAAATTATTTAACTTTAACGTAGCATCAACAATATTCTTTTGAGGATTCCGGCCAAGATGGAGGTATAGGTAAAAATGCTTTGCTTCCTCGCACAACTGTAAAAAGGATAATAACCAATTTAAAAACAACCAGAACTTCCAGAAAATCAAACTGTATGGAAGTCTGACAAACAAGGAGTTAAAGAAATATTCATCCAGAATGGTAGGAGGGAAAGAAATAGACAGCCAGGGCAACGAGAATGTGTGGCAAAGCCTCATACTGCATTGGCGAGGTAGGGACTGGCTCATGGGATGGTTCCACATTCATGTACAAATAAGCTGGGAAGAACAACTGGGGAGAGAGATAGACTGCAAAACCTAGAGTTTCAATGTGAGATACTCACACTAGAGACTCAAAACCTCAGGCTGTAAAAATCTGTGGGGGTTGCCACCAGGGAAGAAACTCCCAGTCTCACAGGAGAGTCTGTTGGAGAGGGACACAGGGTCCTAGAATATATACAAACCCACCTATCTGGGAATCAGAACCTGCAAAAACACAGACTGCTTGCGGAAAGTGAGGGAAGAGATGGCAAATGGGGTGAGTGCCAAGCAAGCAGCATTGTTCCCTCTCTGACCTCTCCCTCACAGACAGCACCACAACACAGCAAAGAGGGTTGCTCCACCAAGATGAATACCTAGGACTCTGCCCCCTTACAACACAAAAGGTGTGTGGAGACAAAGAAATAAGGCCCAAATGAAAGAACAGGTCAAAACTCCAGAAAAAGAACTAAGCAATGAGGAGATAGACAACATATCTGATGCAGAGTTCAAAACACTGGTAATCAGGATGCTTATAGAAATGATTGAGTTCAGGTTGGAAAATTAAAGAAATGAAGGCTACCCAAAGTCAAATAAAGCAAAATATGCAGGGAACCAAGAGAGAAGAGAAGGAAACCGGGACTCAAATAAACAATTTGGAGAAGGAAAAAATAAACATTCAACCAGAACACAAGGAAGAAACAATAATTTTTTAAAAATGAGGAGAGGCTTAGAAACCTCTGGAACAACTTTAAATATTCCAACATCTGAATCATAGGGGTGCTAGAAGTAGAAGAGGAAGAGCAAGACACGGAAAACTTACTTGAACAAATAATGAAGGAAAACTTCCCCAACCTGGTAAAGGAAATAGGCTTCCCAGAAGACCAGGAAGCTCAGAGAGTCTCAAAGAAATTGGATCCAACAAGAAATATACCAAGACACATCATAATTAAGTTACTCAAAATTAAAGATAAGGAGAAAATCTTAGAAGCAACAAGAGGAAAGGAAACAGGTACCTACAAAGGAGTGCCTATAAGACTACCAGCTGATTTCTCAAAAGAAAATTTGCAGGCAACAAGGGTTCAGAAAGAAGTATTCAAAGTCACGAAAGGCAAGGACCTCCATTCAAGATTACTCTATCCAGCAAAACTATCATTTAGAATTGAAGGGCAGATAAAGTATTTCCCAAAGAAGGTCAAATTAAAGGAGTTCATCATCACCAAGCTGTTATATGAAATGTTAAATGGACTTATCTAAGAAAATGATGAAGATCAAAACTATGAACAGTAGAATGGCAACAAACTCATAACTATCAACTGAACCTGAAAAACAAAAACAAAACTAAGCAAACAACTAGAACAGGAACAGAATTGCAGAAATGGAGATCATATGCAAGGTGGGGGAGGAAGGTGGATGGGAAAGAAAGGTACAGGGAATAAGCAGCATAATTGGTAAATACAAAACAGACAGGGGTAGGTTAAGAATAGTATAGGAAATAGAAAAGCCAAAAACCTCATACGTACAACCCAGGGAAATGAACTAAGAGGAGGAATGCAGGATTCTGGCAGAATTCAGGGTACAGGAAGCATAAAGGGGAGAAAATCATTCAGATAACTGTAATAGCATAATCAATAAAATACACTTAAAAAGAATATTCATTTATTTATTTATTTTAAATATTTTATTGTTTATGCTATTATAGTTGTATCAATTTTCCCTCTTTATTCTGAAATTTAAAAAAAAAATTTTAAGATTTTATTTATTTACCTTTAGAGGGGAAGGAATGGAGAGAAGGAAAGAAATATCAATGTATGGTTGCCTCTCATGAGTCCCCTGCTGAGAACTGTCCTGCAAACCAGGCATGTGCCCTGACTGGGAATCGAACTGCGATCGTGTGGTTTGTAGACCCATGCTCAATCCACTGACCTACACCAGTCAGGGCTTAAAAATTTATTTTTGTTTTGTTTGCTTGTGTTTCTTTTTGTTTGTTTGTTTACCGTGATGGTTAGCAGTAAAGAACACGAAGATGACCACTAATAGTATAGTTCTTATGAGTGCCTTGATTCAAGCTAAGATACTAGCAGCTTACCTTTGGATTTGCACCACTCATGCAAA